>NC_143262.1:32960000-33580000 GCF_984573655.1 Nuphar pumila
ATCCCAACTTGGATCCAGATTTCCAAGTACAATCTCCACTTTTTGGATATCAGACTTCAGATCCAAAATCCATTCTAGGATCCAGAATCCAATTTCATCTTGAATCTCAGACTTCAGATCCAAAATCTATTTTAGGATCCAGAATCCAATTTCACCTTGGATCTCGGACTTTAGATCCAAAATCCATTTAGGATCTAGAATCCAATTTCACCTTGGATCTCAGACTTCAGATCCAAAATCCATTTAGGATGTAGAATCCAATTCCATCATTGGATCTCAAACCTCAGATCCAAATCCCCTTTAGGATCCAGAATCCAATGTCATCTTGGATCTCAGACTTCAGATCCAATCCCCAGTTAGAATCCTAGATCCAGAATCCAACCTCATCTTGGATCTCAAGTTCCAGATCCAAAACCCATTTTTAGAATCCAGAGTCCAACTCCATCTTGGATCTTGGACTTCAGATCCAGATTCCATTCCAAATTTCAGATCCAATTCCATCATTGGATCTCAGATTTCAGATTCAATTCCCATTAAGGATTCTAAATCCAGAATTCAATTTTGAATCTCAACTCTATTTAGAATTCAGACTTTGGATTCAAATTCCATCTAGAATTCAAGATTTCAAAATTCAAGTCCATCTTGATTCTCAAAACTCTAAAAACCAAATTCCGCTTCTCAATTCTATTTGGATTTCCCAAACTTCATTCTGATTTTAAACTTCAAAGTTAGAATCCAAATCCATTCCAAATATTCATCCAGGTTCAAAATTCTAGTTCAAAATCCATTTATGACTTTGAAATTCCCTTTCTTCTCCTTTTATCTCAACTTCAAAATCATTTCTCTCAAAATCCAGATTTATTTTCCCAAGCTCTGATTATTCCAAAAAAACTTAGAACTTTAAATCTTAATTTCTAAGTTAGAAACCATTTCTTCACTCTATTATCAGATTCATCTTAGAAATATTTGGAGATTTCCAAATCATTTTCAAAAGAGCATATATCTTTGCATTGCACAAGCATGATTCTTTGTGCATTGTTTTTAGGATAAATTCTTAGATAATCTTTTAGCAAAGCAAAAAGGCATGAATTCGACCCTTGGTTCGATTACTCCTGGTAAAGGCGCCAGGAACGGTCGAACCTCGCAGCGACGAGCGAATCCCGTCTCCCAGTTTTCTCGCAAATATTTTCAAAACGGAGGTGAGTTATTTTCTTAAAAATCTTCAAAATTAGGGTCAAGTGAGATCCCGCAAAAGAGTTCCTCTTCTCTTCTTTTTCTTTTCTCTTCTCTCTTCTTTTCTGTCTTTTATTTTTCTCCCTTCAAAAAGGAGGAAATAGAGATTGGAAAGGAAAAGAGAAGGAAGAGAGAGAAAGATGTGAGAGAAAAAAAATTGCGATGACCACACATGGTCCTATGCATAGCGGGACTAGCGTTCTTTCAAGACGGTCAAAATTTTATCGATGTCAGAGTTGTCCAACTCTTTCGAAGATGGGGAAACAAGCAAACCCGTCATCTCTGAGTTTCCATGGCCGCCTTAGCTTTCCTCTACCGAGGCTTAGCTCGCTTTGCTCTTGGAGAAACCATCTTAATAGAAGGATGCACCTATGCCCTATAGTCGTGGTTCCTGCGACATGTGCCATAAAAGGCAAGTTCCCTCAGATTCAATAGTAAGAAGCCAAAGTCAGTCATTCAGTATTGAGCCTTGATCGAGAGTTTGCATCAGGAGGAGATCGTTTGGGATTACTTTGATCGGCGAGAATCAGTTCCTCGCTACACTTATGTAAGAAGCAAGCGCTACAAATTGCTTGGCCCCTTCTTCTGTGTGGATTATCAGCCAGAAAGGTGTCTGAGACAGTTTTCGTAGCAGTAGGTTCGTGTCAACACTCGTTTCTCGACGGGTAATATGCCAAAGTTCGATCTGCAGTCGAATTAGTGGTTTGGGGCATACCATACAGCCAAGTACACTTGGGACTCTTTTATTCCTCTTTCCATATTTCCAAGACCCAATGTATCTTCTGAATATCAAAAGTGGTGGCAAACTATCTGTCCACCATCTCTTTGTCTTTGATCTATTATCAATAAAATTTACTTTTCTGTTCTCCCAAAATTTTCAGGTCAAAATTTTATCTTTCAAACAAATGGTCGCAATTCCTGTGACGACCTTATCCTGGGTAACGGAACATTCTCCTCCAAATGCTGAAAATTCTCTTATCATGGTTGATGACCTCGCCTAGGTAACAAGGCATATTTTTCAGTTGTCATGAAAATGATGACGCAATGGTCAGAAGTCTTGTGGCGACCCAATCCCTGGTAATGGGATAATCTTTTAAATTGTCTACCAATTCCCCCATTCTTCCCCTTTTCTCAGAATTTGTTTTTGAAAGCTTCTTCTGTGCTCTAACCACTCCCTTACTACGCAGAAAATATTGGCATTTCATCATGGTTCAAACAAGAGCAGGAAAGAAGACGGTTCGTCAACACAGCGACGGTGAGGCAGAAGAGATGAATCCTCCCAGATCATTCAGGAGACAAGGTCAAGAGATGGAAGATGATGTTGATCCGACCATGTATAAACTGTTCCAAAAAATGATGACAAAGATGATATCTGAACAGGCTAGGGCAGGTCCAAAGAGAGTGTCCTCCAAAAGCAAGATCAGAAGGAAGCCCGTGAAAAGGCCTATCAAGATCAGTAAAAAGAAAGTCCAGCAAGACAACACCTCTGAGGATACAGAATCAGCAGGAGAGGGTTCCGAAGAATAAGAACTTGTGTTTATCCTGAAACATCTGTGATAGTCCAAGAAGGTGGCTGAAGAGCCTGAATCAGTAAACAAACCCAGACAGAGGATCCCTACAGAAGACCCAGTCCAGACAGTAACCAAGATGGTCAAGGACTTACAAGTCCGAGACAAGGGTAAGAAAGTATATACCAGACAAGACTTCTATGTTGGGCTGGATGGGGACGAAAGCTTGGAAAACCTTCACAGGAAATTCATCAAGTTCGATGGATCAGGCGATCCCAAATCCCACCTCGCAATGTTTTTTGCGGAGTGTGACAGATTTAAGGAAGACAACAGTGCTCTTTTCTTATGCTTCCCTCATAGTTTGGAAGGCATAGTTGTCAAATGGTATACAGAACACATCAACCTCATTGAATTGCAAAATTTCGACAAGGTTGTTAATTTGTTCATTGAGCGATTCCTGTTTAACACGAAAGCTCTACCCACACTCAATCATCTATACAATCTCAAGCAGGAAAACAATAAGAAAGCCAGAGATTTCATCCGCAAATGGAGAAATATCTGCAACAAAATGAGAAACCCAATCTCTGAAGAGCATGCCCTCCAAATTATTCTCAACAATTTCTCAAAGCCACTAAGAAGCCTCATTTCCACGTCTCCATCAAAATCATTCATAGAGTTGACAGAGCGAGCCGAATGGCTCAAAATTGGGATGAAAAATGGAGTATATGAAGGCATTACACTGGTCAAGAATGCCCAAGATCAGAAGAAAAAGGCACATTTCACCTATTCAGCTGATATATCCGGCAACAGTCATGGCAGTGCTAGGAAGGGAAATAAGAACAACAGTGGTAGTGGCCCGAAGGCAGACCAAAACAAGGGACAGAAATGAAAGCTCTTTAGGAACAATGAGAAACTTCCTGTAACTGGCCTCCAACAGAAAGGGGATCTTCAAGAAAAGCCTAAACATATCAATTGGAGTAGAGATCACACATTCACTCCTTTAGATCAACCCCTAGAAAAGGTCTTGGAATACATGTTGACATAGGGAATGGTCAAGCTCCCCAAGGTCGCAGATCCTCCCATAGTCATGGGAAAGAAGAGATTTAAAGAACAATTTTGTAAATTCCACAAGACAATGGGGCACGATACAACGCATTGCTTTGTTCTCAAGCATATCATACAAGACTATGTCGATAAAAACCTTCTTATAGAAGATGAAGAGGAAAGTAAGCTGGAAATACTGTCAGCTCCATTCCCGAATCATTCCACAGCAACCATCTCAGAATATCCTTTCTTACCACAAGACCATATATACCCATGCTCCAGTGAGGACATAAGTCTCCAGCATCAAGTCATGGTTCTGCATCGGGACCAACCTACACCCAAGAAAATGAACATCATCTCAATCATGAGTCAGATGAACCCATAAACTGAGAACAAAAGGGTCCCATGTTTCCCCAAGAAGTTCATTAAAAAGCAAGTCCCTGCAGAAGAAGCAGAAACCTCTAAAGCAGCTGAAGAGCGAGCCAATTTGTTGTAGAGGCCAATCACAACACTTTCCAATGTTTCAATCTCAGAGTTGACTCATGAATCCCTGAAGCATCAGGAGATACTAGATGAACTGCTAAAAAAGATCAAAGTAAAGCCAGGCACCACTCCGAAAGACAAGGCACAAATTGTGAATCAGGCGATGACCAATGCACTTATCACCTTTTCTGATGAGGATTTGCCAAAACCTCGCACTTTTCATAACCATGCACTATATATTGTGGTAAGGACCAAGGGCATGACTGTCTCACATGTGCTCGTTGATGGAGGCAGTAGCCTCAATATTTGCCCAGAAATGATAGCCAAGGCCTTGGGCCTGAAATAAGAAGAGTATGTGCTGGATCCAATCATGATCTATGGTTTTGATAACCATGGGCAGACTACCAAGGGGAAGATCTTCCTAGAAATTTTTATCAACTACTCAGTACACACAGTACTCTTTCATGTCGTCAATGTGTTGCCCACCTACAATCTTTTGTTGGGACGAACATGGATCCATAATGCCAATGTTGTTCCTTCAACCCTCCACCAGTGTATCAAATGGTTTAAAGGTGGCATGATCATCACAATTCTAGGGGAAGATCCAGAGGAGAGGCTCCCACAACCGATGATCCCTCGTCCAACATTTACAGCAGACATTCCCAGTATCAAGGAAAGTGATGAGGTCAATCTTAGGGACTGTTTGGAACTATTGGAGCTGAAAGATGTTCAGGCAGAAGAGAATGTCGCAGCAGTGATCCAGTGGCAAGGACCTCACTTTTTTAAACTGGGAGGGCATATCAACTGCACTTCCTTCAAAGATCATCCCTTATTCCCTCAGTTCTCCAAGGCTAAAAGGGGATTCGACCTTCTGCTAAAGCATGGCTATCAGCCTTTCAGGGGACTAGGAAAGAATAAAGACGACATAGTGGAGCCGATCATCCCTGCTCGACATTCCAGCACTTCAGGATTGGGGTTCATGGGTCGAGTGTCCGGCAAAGGAACTATATTTGTCAAAGAATCCAAATGAGAAAGATGATGCCATGTTTTTCTGCTTTTCTTCCTTTGTTTTCCCCATCATTTTGTAGGGACAATATAGTCCCGGTCTTTTGGTCCTTGTTAATCTCTGTAAATATTCAGTTACTGTTTTTAGTTTCATTCAGATCAATGAAAATTTGATTTTCTGTTCACATCTTTATGTTTATCATTCTTGCTTACAGTTTGGCCATGCCATTATTCTTTGCTTCTGTACAAAAGGCTATTTTTGGATTTTTGAATTTTTCCTTAAAAACCTTTCTTATCAATTTCAAGACTGTCAAAACATGACTCCTAAATCGATAAAAAGGCTCATTGTCAATTCTGAATTTTCTCAAAATAACTCCAAGCCGGCAAGGATTCACAAGATAAGGGCAAGAGCGGAGGTCAGCAAGGCAACCGAACAAAGTGAAGAGCTAGCAGAGTTTGATTGAACTATTCAAGAATTGCCAGAATTTGCTCATATTCAAAAGCAAGATGAGTCATCTTCTTTAGTTCATGATCCAACAAAAGATATCAACATTGGTTCAGAAGATGATCCAAAAATTCTCAAAATTGGCTCAGGCCTAAATGCATATGAGAAAAGAAAGCTCCTCTATTTTCTTAAGCAACATCAAGAAGTATTCGCCTGGACTTATGAGGATATGTCAGAATTGGATCCCAAATTGGTTGAGCATTGCCTCAAGTTGAAATTGGATTCTAGGTCAATCAAGCAGAAGCTAAGGAAATTGGATCCTGTGGTTGAGCAGCAAGTTACGGAAGGACTCAAAGATTTACTAAAGGCAGGGTTCATCCAAACTATCGGTTATCCAGACTGGTTGGCAAATATTACGGCAGTTCTCAAAAAGAATGGCAAAGTTCGAATTTGTATCGATTTCAGAGATCTCAATAAGGCCACCCCAAAAGAAGATTATCCACTTCCCAATATTGATCTTTTAATCGATAGCACGGTAGGCCACACCATGTTTTTCTTTATGGATAGATATTCAGGCTACAATCAAATCAAGTTGGCCGCTCAAGATCAGTCAAAAACGTCCTTTACCACACCATGGGGAACCTTTTGCTATACAGTCATGCCATTCGGACTCAAGAATGCTAGAGCAACCTATCAAAGAGCAATGACCGTTATTTTCCATGATCAAATGCATAAAAACATGGATGCCTATGTAGATGACATCCTGGTCAAATCCAGAGAAGAAGAGGATCATCTTAATGCTTTTGGCCAAGTCTTTGAAAGGCTTATTCTCTACAAATTGAAACTCAAGCCCCAAAAATTTGTTTTTGGAGTAGAATCAGGTAAATTGCTCGGTTTCATGATTAGCAAGAAAAGAATAGAGGTGGATCCTGTTAAAACAAAAGCGATCATCGATATGCCACCTCCGACTAATCTCAAAGAGCTGCGAAGCCTCTAAGGGCGCATTCAGTCTATTCGGCAGTTCATCTCTAATTTAGCCATGAGATGTGAACCTTTCAATCACCTGTTAAGAAAAGGAGTAAAATTTGAATGGGGATCAGAATGTCAGCTTTCATTTGAGCGTATCAAACAGTATCTCCTAAATTCACCCGTTCTGAAGCCACCAGAACTCGGGAAGCCACTCCTTTTATACATTTTCATCAATCAAAATGCTTGTGGCGGATTTCTTGCACAGTATGAGGAAGGCAGTCGGATAGAGCATGCCATTTATTACGTAAGCAAGACTTTCATCGACTATGAGAAGGTATATTCTCAGATGGAGAAGACATGTCTAGCCTTAGTATGGATGTGTCAAAAGCTGAGACATTATTTGCTGGCATCAGAAATCAAGATTCTGTCAAGGCTTAATCCACTCAAGTACATCCTTGAGCAACCTTTTCTCACCGGAGGGATTGCAAAAGGGCAAGTCCTCCTGATGTAATACGACTTAAAGTATGTATCTCAGAAGTCGATCAAGGGTCAGTCTATCGCAGATCAGTTAGCAGACTTTCCGTTAACATAAGAGATCAAGACGGAAGATGATTTTTCTGATGATCGTATCTATAATGTTCAGGAACCTACAGTTTGGACCCTTTTCTTCGATGGAGCCAAGAATATGTCCGGCATAGGGATTGGAGTCTTGTTAATCATTCCAGAAAAAGAAATGATTCCTTATTCTCTCAAGCTTGGTTTCCAGTGCACTCATAACATGGCCGAGTATGAAGATCTAATACAAGGCCTTAAAGTTCTGCAAAGTTTCAATGTCAAGAGAGTGCATGCCTTTGGTGACTCTTTGCTTGTCATCAGTCAAGTTAACACCGATTGGCAGGTGAGAGATCCAAAATTGATTCCGTATCAGAAGATTGTCCTATCTCTTATAAGCAGCTTTGAAGAATTTTAACTCAATCACATCAGGAGAGAACATAATCAAATAGCCGATGGTCTAGCAAGCCTAGGCTCCACTTTATCCTTTAATGACAGTGAATCATGTCATTCTTTCGAAATTGGTAGGCTTAAACAACCTGCCTTCATTTCAACCATGCAAGTAAACCAGGTCAATCAGAAAGAGAAGCCTTGGTATCAAGATATCCAAAATTTTATTGATACTGGTGAATTTCCACCAGAAATGCCAAAAAGGGAGCAATGTGCAATTCAGCGCATGTCCGTCCATTATTTCATCCTTGCCAATATTCTCTACCGCCGTGGGTTCAATTCTGAGTATGTCAGATGCTTAGACAAAGATGAAGCTATGAAAATTATCAAAGAGGCGCATGAAAGAATTTGTGGTGGCCATGTTGGCTATCAAACCCTCGTCAAACAGATCATCCAGGCAGGTTATTATTGGAAGACCATGCAATAGGACTGTCATCGATTCGTGAAGAAGTGCGTCAAGTGCCAAATGCACGCACCTTTCATTCATGCACCAGCCACATATCTACAATCAGTTGTTTCTCCTTGGCCATTTTCTATGTGGGCTTTTGTGAACACCCCAAATTTTTCAAAATCTTTTAGATATTCCTTTTTTGCCCCTGATTTCATTTTCTGAGCAATTGAGTCGCTTTTAAATCTAAATTCCAGTTCATTTCTCAAATTTTACTAAAATTAAATTCATTTTATATATCTGACTCAATTTCAGATCCGGATCCAGATAAAAGATCCAAATCTGAGCTTCGTTGTCCAATTTTTAAATCAAATTCACAAAATTACAAAAATAACTTTTGAAAAGCTCAGACACTTTGTTCGGTATCCGTTTGGATCTATCGTGTTATATTTCTCAATTCGGGTTTCAAAAAATTAAACATTTTCTCAAAATCTGGATCCAAACCCATCCTTCTGAAGAAATTTCCCCAAAATGGCCTGAAATTCTCGGAAAAAACACTTTTATAAGTATTTCTCAGAAAAATACAAAAAAATAGTGTTTAATCTTTGTTTTCCCGTAAAACTTTAGGATTTTATTTCAAAAAAATACAAAAAAAATGGAAAAATAGAAAAAAGACAAAAATTAGTTTTTGAAAAACCTCTTTTAAAAAAATTCATTTTTTTGCAAAAACCTTTTGAGAAACGAGTTTTATGAAAAGCACCCTTTGTTTTGCAAAATTTGTTAGGGAACCCCCTCTTTGTAAAATCCTAAAAATAAAAGGGGCCCCTTTTTGTAAATTTGTGTCTTAGGGTTTCTTTGGAAACCCTTCGTAAGAAAAAAAAAGGGTGGTGCCTCTCTCTCCCTCTCTCAACTGAAACCCTCTTCCTCAAAAACCCTCCATTACGCCCTCTTGCTTCCCAAGATGATCGACCATTCGATCATCTTCCGTCTTCTTCAGCCCTCGATCCCTAACAGACACTCTCTCTCTCTCTCGATTCTTCCCTTTACACTTATAAAAAGAGGCATCCATCGCCTCATTTGGGGATCCGTTTTCACCCTTCCCCCTTCTGGCATCTCTCACAGATTGACTTTCACCCCTCCATACGATCTATCTTCACCTTTCCCCCTGCTGTGCATATTGCTCTCTCTTCCAGCCTCTTCTTCCTGGTCCTATTTTCCTTTTGTATCTTCTTCGATCTTCCTTCCAAGTCGACTAAAAGGGACGAATCCCACGACAGAACCTCGGTAAGAATTTCATTCATTCTTCCTTTTCTTTCTGTTTTATGAATATCTGAGTTATTCTTTCTTTTCTTTTTTTTTAGTAAGCCTCTCCATAATGTCGATCTACCTATAATAGAATCGGCTTATAGATGGCAACATCAATGGAATGATCTGATTCCAATATTTTTTTTATTATTATTTACCCTTGACATTTATACAGAATCATCTATTTTATGTTTGATTTCCAGTTTCAGAAAAATCTGACTGATCACCTTGTTAAATGAATGTTCAATTATATTTGAGACTCAGATGTTTGATGGTTCAGAGCCTCCAACGGTATCTCCCAGTCAATTGGTTGTTTTAGTAGATCATGATTCCCTGTTTACATATTAGTTTCCCTCTCAGTTTCTGACTTCCTATTTGCAATTTGATATATATATATGGTGGTGGTCGTTTTTTCTGTTTTATTTTTTTTTTATTTTTTTTTTATGGTGATTTCAACTATTTATTCATGCCTCGATCTCCCATTTTTCTGCCTCATCTTATACATAACACCATCGGTATTATAATTCATCCCCAGCATTAGCGTATATGCATCATCCCCCTATTGTCTTTTCCATTTCTTTTTCCTTCTCTCTTTCTAATTTTCTTCATATATAGCACTGAATTCAGGTCAATGCTCCAGCAATGCATAAATGTGCAATGTCGATATACCTAATGACATTATAGATCTGTATCTTGCAAGAAAAATTAATTCCTCTTTTCTTTTCTTTTTATCAATTTTCTTTTCCCGTTCTTCTGTAGCTCGTTGTATCATTGATAAATTGTTCATTCTTTTTAACTTCTACTTATGATTATTGGGGTTTGCTCTGTTAACTTGCTATGTTTTTTTTTTTTTTTAATAAAAGCTTTTCTCCTTGTCAAATCTGTGTTTTCATCGGCATATGACCATTGTCCCTGTTTACTCCCTGTAAATGCCTCTTGAGAAGCTCACAAGAAAGCTTTGTTGTTTGGAAAAGGGCCCTCAAGGTCGTTATATGATGAATCAGTGGGTGTCAGGCTCATCATTCCTTTTCAAAGATGATGGAATGAAATTCGGTTACGAGAGATTAAAATTTTTCCAGAGAGATCGGTCTTCCAGGTTGTGATAATATTGGGGTTATTATGATACAACTCTTTTTCAGCTAAAAGATCCAGTAAACCCTGCAGAGATTCAGCTGTAAGAAAAGCAAACTCATGGAATTTCCTAATCATTCCAGTAGTTGGCCATCAGGATGGTGCTCGAATGGACTAATTTTCTAGATTAATTAATCTTCTTATCCCTTTTGACATACCACTTGATAATCTGTTGATATTCAGGTATTAGTTTGAAGCAATGCTCTTGGTTCATTCATCTCTAATGGGGTTTCCGTTAGTCGAATAATTAGATAAGTGCAGAAACCTAAGATGTTGTCATTCTGCCCAGTTCATGGAGGATTCTTTGAGAAATGGTTGTCCCTAGCATTTAAGAATCACAACTCTCTAGCATTAAGGCTTGTGGAGTGATCGTGCTACGCAGTGAAGAAGGCAAGTGGTTCTCATCTTCTCACTTATTATCTCACGCCACCATCACCTGTTATGCATTACAACACTTAGCATCACTCATTGTTATTGCACTTACAGCACACCACTGCCCTCTTCCGTATCCATAGACAATATCCTCACCATCCCCTATGCTTGCTGCCAGCGAACCCAACATTCACTTAACCACACTCTGCATCTTCACTTACCCCTGGTTGCCGGCACTTTTACGGCCCTCTTCACAGCATGTTGTTCACCTGATTTATACACATTTACTTTCTGCAAAAGCCACTATTGACCCTCCATTTACCACTTTTGGTCATCATATTGTGCGTCAGTCATCTCAGAACACAATCTTCATTACCAATGCCCTTGTTACAATACATATTATCATATATATATTGGATATCTGGAATAAGAAGTATATTCAATCCACTGCTAGACTGTCGTTTTAAGTTTCATACATTTAAGCAAAGGCATTTGTGATTTAAAAGCATAATATGTAGGAATGATTTAATATGGTAGAGGTAATACCATATGAAAAGCTAGATGTTTTATCAGCTCTTGAAGTAAATAAATAAAAAAGAAGAAGGTTGAATGTTTAATAGAGTTTTTTTGTGCACAGTACTTGCCCACCAACCTGCTGTGGCGACTTTGTCCCAGCACCTTCACGATACCCTCATATACCCACCGTCATTCATACTCATATTTTCTTTACTATTACCTATGTTTTCATTGTTATCATATTATCTCACCTTTGCATGTATACTTACAGTCATTATACTACAGTCCAGCCCCACATTATATGTTTTTTTTTTTACCAAGTCACAACATCATCACATCACCTTCTCATTACCTATTTACAGTACCTACCTTCACCACTTCACCAGTACCTTCCTCCATATTCATCCCACAGCACCCATCTACTTGATATACAACACATGCACAGCACTATTGCACATCCTGTGTATCCTGTCATAACTCCCCTGTTACACCTATTATACCCTTCACGGTGGCCTTTACATCCACCCTTTTGCATTATCCACAACTGTCTCACCCTTATTTTCTGCAGTTATAGCCTCACCCCCTCTTTTATCATCCATCTCCCTGCTGTTAAATAATACCCACACCACCTACAACAGTTTAACATATATCATTACCCTATATATACATTAACCCACTCTATTACAGTACAACCACCTATACTTGATAGCTCCAGCCACCTTTACTTAGCACTTTCACTAGCAACATCTTTTTGCCTTCTGCATACATGTTCACCCCTGCACTTCACTACACTCAGCATATTCATTGTATAATATGCAGTCACATCCCACTGCAACCAGATCGCATATCTATTTATGCCATCATGTAGCCGTCATACTCTTCAGAGGTATTTTCACAGTTCCAACTCCCATCTAGGCCCAGCATCCACTATGTCAACCCTTCACATCCCTCATTCCACCTATATATATATATATATATATATATATATATATATATATATATTAATGTATATATACATATACGTATATAGATATACATATATATATATATGTGCATGCATATACACACATAGATATATATCATCTTCATCTTTCCACATCATAAATACCTTGGCCTGTGAGCATCTTTTGATATCCATATGATATATGCAATTTTTTCTCCATTTTCATACTAATCAAGTGTTTTGCAGGGAAAATGTCATTGCTTGGAGTTGTAAATTCAATTTCATGTATTGTAATAGTTAGATCTTAATGAGAACTTACATTTCTTGTTTTAGATAGAATGGATGAGCATTGTAAATATCATAAATTGCTTATTTTTCATGCTTTCATCTTTATTTTCCAAAATCTCACAAATGGGAACACGAATGGCACGTGCACCATTTCGTAAGAGGTAATTAATCCTAAGTTGACTTACATCAATGGTCATAGTCAGGATGTAAACAAGACTTAGGATTATTATCTTTTATAAAATAACATTGGATCCACACCGGATCCTCTTCAAAAATCATCATATTTTCAAATATTTCCTTCTTTTATTAGAGTTTAACTTAAAATTGACTCAAAATATATATCAATGACCATAGTCAGGATATATTGAGAATTAATTTCATTTTAAACTCTATAAAAGCACAAAAATATGTTTTATTCTTCACCCGAATTTAAATATAGATTATTATATGATACATTCAATGACCATAGTCAGGGATGTATTATATCTTTAATCTTATTTCAATTCATGTAAAGAATGAGGTATGCTTTTCAAAAATCCAATTTTAAATTCTTTAAATTCATCATTTAGGATAAAATTGCATCATATTTTCAAAATTTCTTTTCATAAATCCAAGTGATTTCCTTCAGATATCTTCTTCACTTCTCAAATCAATTTTCAACACTTGTAAATTGATGTCTTCTTTATAATTGTTGTAATTTTGAAAAGATTTTTATATATAAAACATGTGAAAACCAGACATCAAATAATAAAAACCGGTCCTCACTAGTGGATGAGACCGGGTCGAACTCAGGGAACGGGAATATTTCGTATTCAAATACACAAATCTAAATTAATCTTTATTGCCGAATTATTAAAATGTAAAATGTTCAAGAAAGGTAAAAACAACTAATTATTACAACAAATGAATACCCTTCGCAGAGGGCGTAAAGTGCAATATTTACAAACCCAAATAAATTCCTAATTCTAAAAATAAAAGCAAAAGTCTTCTACTCTTGTGCTTCCGCGTGTCACGTAATCACTTCTGCTCCAATCTCGTGCTATCCTGCACAAATCAAATGAACACGAGCAGTACAAGATACTAACAAGTGTATTATGAACAATGTAAATCTAGAACTGACCAAAGATCTAAGAAATGATGAAACTTTATAAAGCAACTATACTATATGTAATCAATTCAAGAACCTAGATACAATGCAATGCAAAAACAACTAAACTGATGATGATATATCTAATGATGAAATGCGATTAAATAAAGTGTGCAAGTAATGTACTGCAATGAATATTGAAGCTAATTAGGTAAACACAAACACTTATGCAAAGGAATCAAAAAGACTAAACAAAACTTTTACATGAATGAAAAACTAAAAGATTAACAAAAATTAGCAAAACAAGAAATGCAGACAAGGAATTATCTAAACATGAAATGCAATGATCAAAAGCAATCACAGAAAAATGAAACAAGAAAATAACAAGAAAAACAACTGGAAATTAATTGAAATTGATTAAAAGAAACTGAAACATGAAATAAATCAAATCAGGAAATGAATTTGTAAGAAAAACAGGAAAATTAAATTGAAAAACATGAATTAGATGCTAAAAGCTGAAAAGTTACGATGAACAAACAGGAAATTAAAAACTGAAATATGTAAAAAAAAAACCCCAGAAAATTCAAGAATTAATCAACAGAAAATTCAGAATCAATAAAAAAAAACAGGAAATTGAAAATGCAAAACAGGAATTTAAAGCCTACAATATTGCAGATTATACTGAAAATATAAATGCAGGAAACATGCAGGAATGAACAAACAAGAATTCAACAGAAAACAAACAGGAAATAAAAATTACAAAACAGAAATTACAAGAAATGAAACAAACAGGAAAAACACTTGAAAAACAAGAATTCACGGAAGTGAATCAAAACATAAATGGAAAATGAAGAAAACATGAAATAGCAAGAGTAAAAAAAACAGAGAATTGCAGGAAATATAAAAACACAAAAAATGGCAAAACACTTGTAAACTAAAATGCATAAATGCAGAGCAAAAAGGAAGATATGCAAAATGACATGAAAGTGCAAAAATCAAATGACTGAACCGAAAAGAAAGTAATGCAAGATGAAAAATGAACAACAACACCGATATGGAATAAAAAAAAAATAAAAATACAAAGCTACAGAAATGACATGCGGAAATGAAAATTCAGATGCAGACGAATCCAAAGCAAATACCTACAGAAAATTAAATGTAGAACAATCAAATGAACACAGAACACCAAAATCAATGAAATGAAAGAAAGTAAACAGTAACGATTCTAAGAAAAACAACAATTACATCAAATAGAGTAAACAAAAACTCGATGAATGCGAAACAGGAGAATAACAGAACAAGAAACAGGAATGTAAAAAAATATGAAAACTCACAAAGATTGCATAATGACAATTGCAGAAAGGAGAATGCAAAGTATAGAAATATTTGTTGCAGAATAAAAAACTTGCTGAATCAAGACAAAGCACGAAACCAGAAGATGCGAAAAACAGAAAGAACAAAAAAAATCGACATCCGATTCATATTTTTTCTCATTTTTTTCTTTTCTTTTCTGTAAACAAAACTCAACTGATCTACACTATATACAGAGAGGAGAGGAAATAGAAAGGAAGATGAATAGAGACTTACCGTAAAATTGGAGGGGTTACAAGAGAAGTGGCCTCCACCACTCACGCCGCCGCCAGACTAAACATCTCTCCACCGGATTGAGGAAGAAGAGAAGGAGGGAGAAGGAGAAGACAGGGAAAAGAGAGGGAAAAGAGAGGAAAGGGGAAATCCGGTGGAGAAGGGGGGGGGGAAGAGAGAGAACAGAGGGGAAAGAGGAAGGAATTGGCGGAAATGGGGAGACCCTTTATTTTTTTCCGATTTTCAGCTTTTAAAAACCCCAAACCGGCTTGAACCGGTTTGTAACAGATTTTTTTTTCAGTTTTAAAAATAAAAAACCGTGTAAACCGGTTTATTATAAAATTTTCAAAAGTTAAAAACAAAACTATTTATTTATAAAGAAACTCAAAACTATTCTAACTATTTATATTTATTTTTTTCTTCTTTTCTAAAAAAAAAACAAACACTTAAAATGATTTTATTAACAATATAAAACTATTTTCTCTATTTTTTTTATTGAAAACTAAAACTAAACTACTATGTTAATATCAAACATTAAAATATGTACTAAAATATACAAATAAAGCTATTTTTCATACATTTTCTGTTTTGAAATCATTTTAGCTCATTTAACGAAAACTAGCATAAACTTGGGTTTTTCAACATTTTTTTCATAAAATCATGCATATTTTAATGTTAATTCACCTTGAAATATATGCATGATCAAATACCCCCATGCTTATGTTTTGCTAGTCCTCGAGCAAACTAGAAAAATGCATGAAATGAAAACTATCACCTAACTCACTTTCGTAGGAATCACGGTTGCATTTAGCTCATGCAACAAGCCCTTTCAACCCCTGAGTTAGCCCAGTGGACGAGTAAGGTCTCGTGAGGGTTTGCAGTGATGCTACCCACAAACATCTCTGTCATGTATGCCTAATATTACACATCCTCATAAGCAATAAGTAATCAAAGACTTTATTTTCACCAATATTTTATGTTATTTCAAAATCACAATATAATTAGTCTTTTATATACCACCATAGAAAAAGAATTTCTTTCACTTTTCTAGATATCACAATTATTTATGTTTTATTCTTAGAAAATCCAATAAAAACATATTATTATGTACTTATCCTCACTCATATGTTTTCTGCACAGGTTTTCTCAATCGCACTTCTAAGCACTGAACTTTTCTTTCTTTTTCAGCTCTTTTCTCGATTTTTTCATTTTTTCACGCCTTTTCTTTTTGCGCACTTATTCTTCTCTTATAGCTTGCGTGTGGTCTGCTTTTATGCCTTGTGCAATGTCAATATCTTCTATACTTTTTCAATGCATACCAAAAGATATCAACTAAGACATAAAAGTGACTTCCTTCATTCACCTTTGCAACGTGAGAGTCAAACATTTCAACTTGTATCTATTCTCAGCTACTTAGGATCACGAAGTTTTCCACTCTCCTTTTCGAAATGGAATTAAAAGTTTCAACTTACATCTAAGTTCCATCTACTAAGGATTGTGGAATTATCCAAACAAACTAACACATGCTTTTTTTTTCACTTTTTGAGCTCATTTTTACGCTTTTATTCATTTGCTTAGTTTTTCAAAAATACAACTGTGCATATTCATATTTATGATTCAAAATAAACTCTAACATGTATCTATCATCATTTCTTTGAACTCTGCATAAACAACCATAATTTTTAGATCTATGTCAGAAAAAAATTTCGTGGGGCTTAAAAATCCTCTAAAAATATCAGATTTGAAATAACATTCATATAAGTTCAAACTCTTTCTTTAAAAATCTACTTTTCATGAGAGATGTGTAAACATGTGCAGGAACGTAGACAAAAATATTCTGGTGAGCTACTACACCCTCCCCCATGCTTATATGACACTGTCCCAGTGACACTCTCCCATGCTTATATGAAACTACGTGAATGCACATGAGATGAAATCAATGAGGGAAAGAAAGTAAACTCAATGAAATCTAAAATGTGAAAGTATGCCTACACTGAACATGATCTATGCATTATGCACATGAACTATATGAGAGTAAACTAAAAAATGCTTTTCTATGAATATTTACAAAATCTAAAAATATATACAAACATGTGTGAGCCCTAAACTTCTAAAAGATCAACATCCTCAATGTCTTGTCCTATCACAGTATCTGGGATATAAGGCTTCAGTCGTTGCCCATTTACTTTAAAAATGGCACTCGTGCGAGGGTCAAAAAGATCTATCGCTCCATGTGGAAACACCCTACGCACAACAAATGGACCATTCCATCTTTATTTCAACTTGCCTGGAAAAAGATGAAGACGCAAATGATAAAGCCATACTTTTTGCCCTGGCTCGAACTGTTTCCTAACAATATATCGATCATGAAAATGCTTAGTTTGAGCCTTGTAAATCTTTGCACTCTCATAGGCCTCATTACGCAATTCCTCTAACTCACTCAACTGTAATTTTCTCTCGGCTCCAGCTTGGGTCATATTGAAATTGAATTTTTTAATAGCCCAATATGCTCTATGCTCTAACTCAACAGGAAGATGGCAAGGTTTCCCAAAAACTAATCGAAATGGTGACATACCAATTGGGGTCTTGAAAGCAGTCCTATAAGCCCACAGGGCGTCATCAAGGCGCTGAGACCAATCCTTGCGGTCTGGTCTGACTGTCTTTTCAAGAATCCTCTTGATCTCCCTGTTAGAGACCTCAACTTGGCCACTGGTCTGCGGGTGGTAAGGTGTAGCAATCCGATGATGCACAAAATATTTCCTAAGGAAGCTACTTGCACATTACGAAAGTGTGTACCACCATCACTGATGATCGCTCTAGGAACTCCGAACCGACTAAAAATGTTATGCTTGATAAATCGAAGTACCTCTTTATGATCATTGGTCCGAGTGGCCACGGCCTCAACCCATTTTGAAACATAATCAACCACCACTAAAATATATGTAAATCCAAACGATGGCGGAAAAGGACCCATGAAATCAATGCCCCAAACATCAAAAATCTCCACAATCAGAATAGGTAAAAGAGGCATCATGTCGCGCTTGGTAATGCGACCTGTTTGCTGACATCGCAAACACTTCCTACAGAATTCGTGAGCATCTCTATGAAGTGTGGGCCACCAAAATCCAGACTGAAGGACCTTTGCGGCGGTCTTCTGACTAGAAAAATGACCTCCATAAGCTAAAGAATGACAAAAAGATAAAATGGAATGATACTCTTCTTCGAGCACACATCTCTGAATCATCTGGTCCGGGCATGATCTAAACAATTCTGGTTCCTCCCAAAAATAATGCTTCACTTGCGCAAAAAATCTATCTCTCTCATTTCGGTTCCAATGCGCAGGATACTCTCTAGTAACCAGGAAGTTTATGATATCCACGAACCAGGGTAAACGCTTGACATGAAATAACTGCTTATCCGGAAAAGAATCAACAATTTGTCCTTGATCAATAGATGAATCCATAGTCAGTCTGGACAGATGATCTGCTACAAGGTCTCACATCCTCTCTTATCTCGAATCTCGAGATCAAATTCTTGTAACAGAAGAATCCAATGAATGAGACGCGGTTTTGCATCCTTTTTACTCATCAAATATTTCAATGCAGCATGATCTGAGTAAATGATAACTTTGGAGCCTAACAAATATGATCAAAACTTCTCAAGTGCAAACACAACGGCTAGTAACTCCTTCTCAGTGGTAGTATAATGCTTTTGTGTGTCAGAAAGAGTCCTACTAGCATAATGAATAACATGAGATCGTTTCTCAATCTTCTGACCTAAAATTGCTCCAACCGCGTAATCTGAAGCGTCACACATAATCTCAAATGGCACTGACCACTCAGGAGATCTGAGAATAGGAGCAGTGATCAGTGCTTCCTTTAGGGCTAAAAATGCCTTCAGACAGACATCATCAAACACAAACGACTGGTCTTTCGACAACAGGTTACACAACGGTCTAGAAATCTGACTAAAATCTTTAATGAACCATTTATAGAAACCTGCATGCTCTAAAAATGAACGCACTTGCCTCACAGAAGTCAGCGAAGCTAATCTGGCAATGGTCTCCACTTTGGCCTTATCGACCTCAATACCTTTCTCAGACACAATATATCCAAGAACAATCCCTTGTTGTACCATGAAATGACTTTTTTCCCAACTAAGCACTAGATTTGTCTCCCTACAGCACTGAAGTACACGAGATAACTTTTGGAGACAATCGTCAAAAGAAGAGCCATAAACCAAGAAATCGTCCATTAAAATCTCAAGGGCGTCATCCATCATGTCGGAGAAAATCGCCATCATACATCTCTGAAATGTATTTGGGGCATTACAAAGCCCAAACGGCATTCTCCTATATGCAAATGTACCATATGGACAGGTAAATGTCATCTTCTCTTGATCCTCGGGATGAACAACCACCTGGTTATATCCTGAATATCCATCTAAAAAGCAATAATACTGCTGGCCTGCGAGTCTTTCTAAAATCTGGTCGATGAACGGTAACGAGAAATGATCCTTCCTAGTTGCGCTATTCAACTTCCTATAATCAATACATACTCGCCATCCCGTAGTAGTCCTCATGGGAACGCTCTCTCCTTTCTCATTCTTCTCCACAGTGAGCCCAGACTTTTTGGGAACAACTTGGGTAGGACTCACCCACTGACTGTCTGAGATGGGATAAATGATCCCAGCGTCTAACCATTTAACTACTTCCTTCTTTACCACTTCTTTCATGTGGGCATTTAGTCTCCTTTGCGCTTCTCTTGAGGGTTTAGCTCCCTCATCCATAATGATCCAATGCATACAAAAGGAGGGGTCAATCCCCTTCAAATCCGCAACAGACCATCCAATAGCCTCCTTGTGCTCATGCAAGACCTGTAACAACTGATGCTCCTGTGAATTTGTGAGGTCTGCAGAAATGATGACTGGGAGAGTCTTCTCTTTTCCTAGAAAAACATACTTGAGTGAAGCTGGTAAAGGCTTCAACTCCAACTCTGGGGGACTCTCTATCGATGGTTTTGTGGGCTTCTCAGCTAACTCTGGAAGTGGTTCGAAATGCCAAGTCCAACTCACATTACCTGTCTCACTATCTATCATATCAAGGCGATCCTCTTTGAATGATTCATCCTCCTCCTCTTGAGGTGGATCACTCAACAACCACGCATGCTCAGCTTTTATAAGATCCTGAATGATATCAACCTCAAAAGAAGTTTCCTCAGTGTCAGACTCCATCGATGCACAAAAAATGTTCAGCCTCATTTTCCTATTTTCGAATGAAACATCCATCTCACCAGTGCGACAATTAATGCACACATTGGCAGTAGCTAGGAAAGGGCGACCAAGAATAATAGGGGTCTGTCTGATGCTATCAACTCCCTCCATATCTAATATCACAAAGTCGACAGGAAAATAACAATCCTCCACCTTGACTAAAACATCTTCAAGTATCCCTCTCGGGACCTTAATCGATCTATCCGCAAGCTGAAGAGTCATAGGTGTAGGTTTCATCTCTTTCAATCCAAATTTGTCATAGAAGAAACCCGACAAAATATTAACACTTTCCCCAAGGTCGAGTAAAGCACGCACAACAGTGATGTTTCCTATGACACATGAGATGATAAGGGTCCCTGGGTCCTTAAGCTTAGGTGGGGTTTGGTGTTGCAATACTGCACTTACCTGCTCAGTCAAATATATGTTCTTCTGCGCATGGGACCTCAACTTCCTTTTCTGCGTACAAAGCTCTTTGAGGAACTTTGCATATGCATGGACTTGTTGGATGGCATCTAGTAAGGGGAGGTTTATCTGAACGTGCTTGAATATCTCAAGCATCTCTTGCATGTTCACTCCAGACTTACCTAGTGCTCTCGGTCTCTCTAACGCCTCAGGAAAGGGGGCTTTGGGAATATGGGTTGTGGAAGGCTCAAATGGAAGAACCCTCTCGCTTTCCTGAAGTAAAACATTAGAGACAGGCTGCTTCTCACTTATCTTCGCTCTTTCTTCTGCAGCCTCCCTCGAATGATACTGCTTCCCACTTCTAAGGGTCACCACTGCTTGAGCCTGCTCTTGATATGTATCTATCATATGCAAACTCTGCAGAGGTTCTTTACCCCTAGGGTTAACTATAGGCTGGCTAGGCAATGCCCCTTCACTTCTTCTGCTAAGTGCCTCAGCGAGCTGCTCCATTTGAGTTTCTAATTTTGCAATAGACTGGGTATGTGAGCTCAAAGCTTACAAAATCTTATCCTCAAAGGACTGACTAGGTGAAGGCTCCTGAAAATGGGGTTGAGTATAAGCAGGTTGGGTTGGAGGATAACTGGATCTCTGAAATCCAGGTGCATAATCACCTTGCCTGGATTGACTCTGAGAAGGGTTAGGGGCTTGGGCCTGTGGGTTACGCCATGAGAAATTTGGATGGTTTTGCCAGCCCGGGTTATAAGTGTTGGCAAATGGATTGGGTGTGGGCCTAGCAAAGTTTTGAGCCATCTGAGCTTGCGCTTGGACAAACTCAGGGTACTGTGGCGCAACTGGACACTGGAGGACATGGTGTGCAAGACTCGCACACAACGCACACACCTGCATGGCAGGAGAGGGACCTAACAACAACTGATCTAATTTCTGGGACAGTTGGTCTACCTTGTTGCTCAATTCAAGGTTCATCCCTATCTCATAAATACCTGCCTTCTTAGTTCTATCTTGTGCAGGTGCAGCTGTATCAAACCGTGAAGTTGTCGCATGGTGCATCTAATTCTCACTTAATGTCTCAAAGAGCAACCACGCTTCATCCTCACTTTTAAGCATGAAAGTGCCCCCACACGCGGCATCAACCATTTGACGATTCTTCTCAGTAAGACCGTCATAGAAATATTACACCAGTTGCCAGCGAGGCACCTGGTGGTGGGGACACTTTCGGAGAAGATCCTTCATCCTCTCCCAAGTCTCGTGGAACATTTCCCCCTCTATTTGTGAAAAGCTGGTGATGGCCTTTCGATACTGGTTCGTTTTACCGATTGGGAAATATTTTTTTAAAAATTCTCTTTGCATATATTCCCACGTGGTAATTCGAACTGTATCTAACGCCTTCAACCAGTGTTTGGCTTTATCCTTCAGAGAGAAGGGAAACAGGGTCAACCTCATAGCATCGTCTCCAAAGTTGTTGATTCGCACTGTCGAACAAATCTCTAAAAATTCATCGAGATGACGGTATGGGTCTTCATTGCTAAGGCCATAAAATGAGGGTAGCATTTGGATTACATTGGCCTTAATCTCAAAATGATTCGCTCCTACATCAGGTCTTGTGATGCAGAAGGCGGGAGTATAGGTGTTAGGCATGAAGTACTCCCTAAGAGGACGAGTAATCTGCTGATTCTCAGCCATGGTTGTAGATCTCTGGGCTCTCCTAATAAGGGACTCAGGGTCCTCAATCGGCTCTACCAGCTCAGGGTCAAGTGAGTGTCGCCCTTGCATACACCTTGTAGTAGACCGGTGTATCTCATGTCCTATCTTTGGGTTTTCTACCTAACTAACACACTAAGCAGCCAAACCACACAAACCACAAAGTGAGTAAACTAAAAACAACAAAAACTAAACAATCACCATGCAAGTACACATAACAGAGATTATGCAAAAGAAATATAAAATCTATGTGTACGGTACCAATCGTACACAATCACCTCTAAGGGAATCCTAGTAGGTGGGCTGTGCAGAAAAGTAAGCTCGTCTCTACGATATGGACATACGTGGTTCTAAACCTAAATGCAAGCAAACACTAGGCAATAAAGCGAATACTAATATTATGCCGTTCCCCGGCAACGGCGCCAAAAATTTGATGTCTTCTTTATAATTGTTGTAATTTTGAAAATATTTTTATATGTAAAACATGTGAAAACCAGACATCAAATAATAAAAACCGGTTCTCACTAATGGATGAGTCCAGGTCGAACTCAGGGAACGAGAATATTTCGTATTCAAATACACAAATCTAAACTAATCTTTATTGCCAAATTATTAAAATGTAAAATGTTCAAGAAAGGTAAAAACAACTAACTATTACAACAAATGAATACCCTTCGCAGAGGGCGTAAAGTGCAATATTTACAAACCCAATTAAATTCCTAATTCTCAAAATAAAAGCAAAAGTCTTCTACTCTTGTGCTTCCTCGTGTCACGTAATCACTTCTGCTCCAATCCCGTGCTATCCTGCACAAATCAAATGAACACGAGCAGTACAAGATACTAACAAGTGTATTATGAACAATGTAAATCTAGAACTGACCAAAGATCTAAGAAATGATGAAACTTTATAAAGCAACTATACTATATGTAATCAATTCAAGAACCTAGATACAATGCAATGCAAAAACAACTAAACTGATGATGATATATCTAATGATGAAATGCGATTAAATAAAGTGTGCAAGTAATGTACTGCAATGAATATTGAAGCTAATTAGGTAAACACAAACACTTATGCAAAGGAAGCAAAAAGACTAAACAGAACTTTTACAAGAATGAAAAACTAAAAGATTAAAAAAAATTAGCAAAACAAGAAATGCAGACAAGGAATTATCTAAACATGAAATGCAATGATCAAAAGCAAACACAGAAAAATGAAACAAGAAAATAACAAGAAAAACAACTGGAAATTAATTGAAATTGATTAAAAGAAACTGAAACATGAAATAAATCAAATCAGGAAATGAATTTGTAAGAAAAAAAGGAAAATTAAATTGAAAAACATGAATTAGATGCTAAAAGCTGGAAAGTTACGATGAACAAACAGGAAATTAAAAACTGAAATATGTAAAAAAAAAACCCAGAAAATTCAGGAATTAATCAACAGAAAATCCAGAATCAATAAAAAAAAACAGGAAATTGAAAATGCAAAACAGGAATTTAAAGCCTACAATATTGCAGATTATACTGAAAATATAAATGCAGGAAACATGCAAGAATGAACAAACAAGAATTCAACAGAAAACAAACAGGAAATAAAAATTACAAAACAGAAATTACAAGAAATGAAACAAACAGGAAAAACACTTGAAAAACAAGAAATCACGGAAGTTAATCAAAACAGAAATGGAAAATGAAGAAAACATGAAATAGCAAGAGTAAAAAAAAACAGAGAATTGCAGGAAATATAAAAACACAAAAAATGGTAAAACACTTGTAAACTAAAATGCATAAATGCAGAGCAAAAAGGAAGATATGCAAAATGACATGAAAGTGCAAAAATCAAATGACTGAACCGAAAAGAAAGTAATGCAAGATGAAAAATGAACAACAACACCGATATGGAATATAAAAAAAATAAAAATACAAAGCAACAGAAATGACATGCGGAAATGAAAATTCACATGCAGACGAATCCAAAGCAAATACCTACAGAAAATTAAATGTAGAACAATCAAATGAACACATAACACCAAAATCAATGAAATGAAAGAAAGTAAACAATAACGATTCTCAGAAAAAACAACAATTACATCAAATAAAGTAAACAAAAACTCGATGAATGCAAAACAGGAGAATAACAGAACAAGAAACAGGAATGTAAAAAAATATGAAAACTCACAAAGATTGCATAATGACAATTGCAGAAAGGAGAATGCAAAGTATAGAAATATTTGTTGCAGAATAAAAAACTTGCTGAATCAAGACAAAGCACGAAACCGGAAGATGCGAAAAACAGAAAGAACAAAAAAAATCGACATCCAATTCATATTTTTTTTCTTGTTTTTTTCTTTTCTTTTCTTTTCTATAAACAAAACTCAACTGATCTACACTATATACAAAGAGGAGAGGAAATAGAAAGGAAGATGAATAGAGACTTACCGTAAAATTGGAGGGGTTACAAGAGAAGTGGCCTCCACCACTCACGCCGCCGCCAGACTAAACATCTCTCCACCGGATTAAGAAGAAGAGAAGGAGGGAGAAGGAGAAGACAAGGAAAAGAGAGGAAAGGGGAAATCCGGTGGAGAAGGGAGGGGAAAAGAGAGGGGAAAGAGGGATGAATTGGCGGAAATGGGGAGACCCTTTATTTTTTTCCGATTTTCAGCTTTTAAAAACCCCAAACCGGCTTGAACCAGTTTGTAACAATTTTTTTTTTCATTTTTAAAAATCAAAAAACCGTGTAAACCAGTTTATTATAAAATTTTCAAAAGTTAAAAACAAAACTATTTATTTATAAAGAAACTCAAAACTATTCTAACTATCAATTTTCAACCCTTGTAAATTCAGATATCATTTTTAAATTCTAACTTTAAATTCGAAGTCCAATTTGACTTTGAAATTCATTTGTATATCCAAAATTCAAATTCTAATTCAAATCAAATTTCAAAGTTCAATTTTTTATTCATTTTTTGATTCCCAATTCAAATTCTAAATTCAAAGTCCAAATTGGCTTTGAAATTCATTTGTATACTCAAAATTCAATTTTCAAATCAAATTCCAAATTCATTATCAAGATTTAAATTCAAATTCAATTCAATATCTCAAGATTCCATTTTTAAAGTTCAATTTAAGTTTGAAACCTCTGATTCATCTTCTGATTTCAAGTTAAAAAATCAAGTTGATTTTCTTATCTTCAAAATCCAAATTTTGAGATTAATTCTGAATCTAAAAAATTTAAGTCTTTTTCTAAGTTTTAAATTCATTCTGGGTTTTTAAAACCCAGATCCATCTTCAAAAGTCCCAATTGGACTTTCAAAAGTCCAAAATCCAAAGTTAGAATTCAACCTCAATCCATCTTAGGATCCAGAATTCAATTTCCACTTTGGATCTTAGACTTCAGATCCAAAAATCCATCTTAGGGTCCAAAACCCAATTCCACCTTTTGGATCTCAGGACTTCAGATCCATAATTCATTTATGATCCAGAACCCAATCTACTTTGGATCTCAAACTTCAGATCCAATTCCACTTTAGGATTTTAGATCTCAGATCCAAATTCTATTTAGGATCCAGAATTCAAATTCCATCTTAAGTTCTAGATTTCAAATCCAAATTCCATTTTCAGATCTGAACTTCCTAGATCCATTTCTATTTTCTAAATACCATTTGGATTTCTCAAATCCATCCTGATTTCAAATCTTAAATTCAATTCCATTTCAAGTTTTATCTCTTCTCCTCAATTCAAGTTCAAAGTCCATCTTCTGACTTTGAAATTTCCTTCCTTTTCCCTTTTCTCTCATCTTCAAATCATTCTTTCCAAAATTCAAAAATTCATTTCTCCTAAGCTCTGATTATTCCCAAAACTTAAAATTTTAGATCTTAAAATCCTAAGTTAGAAAACTCATCTCTTCACTCTATTCATCTTAGAGAACTTAGAAATTTTCAAAAACATCTTTTTAAAAGAGCATACATCCTTGCATTGCACAAACATGATTCTGTGTACATTTAGACTTAGGATAAATTCTTAGATAATATTTAGGCAAAGCAAAAGGCATAAATTCGATCCTTGGTTTGATTACCCATGGTAAAGGCGCCAGGAACGTTCGAACCTCGTACCGACGAGCGAATCCCGTCTCTCTTTTTTTCCCGCAAATATTTTCAAAAACGGAGGCGAGTTAATTTTCTAAATATTTTTCAAATCAAGGTCAAGTGAGACCCCACAAAAGAGTTTTTCTCTCTCTTCTTTTCTTTCTTTTCTCTTCTCTCTTCTTTTTTTGTCTTTTATTTTTCTCCCTTCAAAAAGGAGGAAAATGGAGGTTAGAAAAGGAAAAGAGAAGGAAGAGAGAGAAACCACAAGAGAGAAAAAATTTTGCGATGATGACAGTTTTGGCGACCGTGATGGGACCTCGTCTTCGTCCGGTTGAATTTGTGCCTTTTGCTTTGCTTCGATATTATCTAAGTCTTTATTCTTTCAATGTCAGCTACATTTCCATGAAAACCTTAGGAGCCTAGACTCTGTCCTAAGCTGACATCATTGCATATAGGATCTAAGTATGGTTTGGTAGGACCATATTGAGGAGATTATTCCATGTTCACATTAGATTTAGGTCTGAATTACAACTCTCCTCAATTCTAGGGATTGATTGCAAACGATGTATGCAATTGTATGCTTCTTTTCATTTAAATCTATCTCTTTAGGACTTGCATTAGAGCTTTCTAGTTTTATCTGCATGTTGAACATGTTTTTGAAAACATCCCTACCTATATTGTCCTGATCTTCACGTTGCTGGGCTGTCTCACTGAACCATAGTTTGGGAGAGAGCCTCACAACTGGACCACTTATTTGGATTCACGCCCCCCCTACCACGTACCTAAGGGCCATAGTCTGAGGTATATCGGTAGGTGCTCAAGGATGTTGGGAAGCCATTACCTTAGAACCGGAGAATTATTTTTATGCCACATACTTTGGGCTTCGGCTTGAGTATATTGACGTACCTTGATTGGAATCAGATGATATAAATCTTAGAGTTAGGATTAAGGTCCTATCAACCATTTCAAATATTGCATATAGAGTCGGCTTTAAGGAGTGTTGTTTGTGCATCCTTGTTTGTACATTTGTGATTGAATGATATTTTATATCTTCCTTATATTTTCCAAAACCCTGGGTATATATTTCAAAATTTTCTCTTTGTTTTTAAAAACCTAGGTGTATTTTTCTTTCTCTTCTTCTTCTAAATTTCTTCAAAAAATTCTTCTAATCTTGCCTGCAAGTTCTTTAAATTTTAAATCTTTATCATTTATTCTCAAATTTCATTTTTCCTCTTATTTTCTTCTGATTTTATATTCTTGTTTATATTTTCATAAAAATCTCTTTCCATCAAGAGATATCATTTTCAAAATGATATTTTCTTTCATATTTTTAGTTGGTTACTCTCCATCGTAGAGTAAACAACGCAATTGTCACAAATTTTGTGGCGACTCAATCCTTAGTGATGGGATACAATTTTTTTAGATTTCAACCTAAATCCTTCCTTTTGTCAAAAACTTCTCGAAAAAGTTTTTTTGGTTTAAAAACCTCCACTTTCCTTAACAGAGAGAGCACTGATATTCAAAAATGGTTCAGACAAGAGCGGGAAAAGAAACAGTTCCTCAACACAGCGGCAGTGAGGCAGAAGGGATGAGCTCTCCTAAATCAGTCAGGGGACAGGGTCAGAATAGGAAAGATGACATCGACCCCGCTATGTATGATATGTTTCAAAAGATGATGGCAAGAATGATGTCAGAGCAAGCCGAGGCCAAGCTGAAAGAGGCGGTTTCTAAAATCAAGCTGAGGAAGAAGCCTGTAAAAAAGCAAGTCAGAATCATCAGGAAGAAGGTACAGCCGGACACTACTTCTGAGGAATCAGAGTCAGTCGAGGAAGAGTCAGAAGAGGAAGAGCAGATTGTTTACCAACAGGATCCTCCGAGACAGTCCATAAAGATAGCTGCAGAAGAACCCGAATCTGTTAATAAGCCCAAGTCTGGGACTCCAGTAGAGGACCTGATGAGCAAGCAGATGAAGAAGATGAATCAAGCAATCAAAGACATTCAAGCCAAGGGTAAGGGCAAGCAGACCTACACTGGTGAAGATTTTTACGATGGGCTAGATGGGGACGATAACCTGGAGAACCTTCCTCGTAAATATCTCAAGTTTGACGGGAATGGCAACCCTAAAGCCCACTTAGCCACCTTCTATGCATAATGTTGCCGCTTTAGAAAGCATAATAGGGCTTTATTCATTTGCTTTTCCCGCAGTCTGGAGGGTGTAGCAGCCAGGTGGTATGCTGACCACATCAATCCTATCGAACTACGAGAGTTCGATAAGGTAGTAAATTTGTTCATTAAGCGCTTCCTATTCAATATTGAGGTTTCCCCTACACTCAATCACCGTTACAACTTAAAGAAGAATGAGACTGAAAGAGCAGGAGAATTCATCCACAGATGGAGAAGCATCTGCAATAAGATGAAAGTTCCTATTCCAGAGGAGCATGCATTGCAAATAATCCTTAGCAATTTCTCTCAGCCTCTGAGAAGCCTCATTGCCACTTCTCCGGCAAAATCCTTTATCAAGTTGATTGAGCGAGCCGAATGGCTCGAGGCAGAAATAGAAAGCGGGCTTTACGAGGGCATGCCTCTGACCAAAAGCATCCAAGACCAGAAGAAGAAAGTGCAGTTCACTCATGCAGCTGATACCTCTGGCAATGATCATGACAGCAACAGAAGAAACAAAAATGACAGCAAGAATGGCCAGAACCACGACGCAGCTCAAAGGGAGAAGTCTTCCAAGCAGAATAACAAGTCGTCTTAGTCTAACTTTCCGCAAAAAGAAAAGATACAGCACGAAGGTTGGAGTAATGATCGTGAGTTTACTTCTCTGAAGCAAATGCTGAAAGAAGCCCTTGAATTCATGCTGGCCAAAGGATTGGTTAAACTCCCAAAAGTCGCGAATCCTCCCACGGTCATGGGAAGGTTCACAAATCAGTTCTGCAAGTTCCATCAAGCAGTGGGGCATGACACCGATCACTGCTTTGTTTTTAAAAATATTGTTCAGGATTGCGTCGACAATAGTTTCTTTGTTGAAGACGAAGAGGAAGACGAGCTAGCCGTCATGACCAAGTCTCTCTTGGGTTACTCAGAAGACTGAAGATGCCAGAATTATCCTATTTTTCTCCCCTTTGTCAGTCACCTTGTAGGGGCCAGTCAGCCCAGTCCTTTTGTGACCTTTTGGTCAAAATACTTGTAAATATTTCAGTTCTTTGTTATCAGTTTTGTTCATAAATGAAATGTCAATTTTCCTTTATATCTCTAATGTCACAATACTTCCTTCATCTACCACATAGGGGCATTTGCTTTTGAAAATCTATATTTCAAAAATCTCTTCATCGGCTTCTATTAAAACCACATTTTTTCTATTCTTTTCAGAATACAGGACCAATCCTGACATCATTCACGAGAGAAATGATATTACCTATGAGGGTTTTTCAAAATCAAGAAATTTTGAAAGTCTTCATAAACAAAAAGTTCAAATAGTCTTTTATCCAACTTTTGTCAAAGATCAACCCTCGTGTTGATCATATTTTCCAAAAAATAGGTTATGAACCATTGCATTGAAAAATCAACCCTCGTGTTGATCACATTTTCAAAAATAAGTTTTATTGCATTGAAAGATCAACCCTCGTGTTGATCATATTTCTAAAGAAATTGATTTTTGAACCATTACAAAGAAAGATCAACCCTCGTGTTGATCATATCTTTCCAAAATGGGTTTCAAATCATTATATTCAAAGATCAACCCTTGTATTGATCTTATTTTCAGAAATTAGATCTATTGTTGATATTTTTTTTCAAAAATTGGTTTTCAAACCATTGCCTTCAAAAATTGACCCTCATGATGATCTTTCGTGTTTGATTCCCTTTCAGAGATTCAGTCCTCGCACTGATCATTCTTCTCACAAATGATTTTTTTTCTTCCCAAAAATGATTCCTCACTTATCTTTTTAAATGAACATCTTCCTTTCAAGATCCCATATGCAGGCAGGATCAGAAAAACCCATTTCTTTCATATCTTATAAATTTTCCGCTAATTTTGTTATCTTTTATCTGTTTCATTTATTTTATTTATATTTTTATCAAGTTTTATATCAATTTTATCAAATTTTATCAAGTTTTATTAAATTTTCCTCAATCTTATCAAATCTGAACCCTTTCAGGTTAAGGGATAAACCTGATGCATCTTTTCAATGAGGTATTCTTTTATTCTATTTTCCCTTCAGGTTAAGGGATAAACCTGACCCTCGTTGTTCGAGGTGTTCCCATTCAGGATAAGGGATAATCCTGAAACCCCTCGTAGGAGCAATAACGCCACCTATGAGGATTCTTTTGTAAAAACAAGTTTCGTCAATCTTTACTTGATTTTCTAAATTTATATTAAATTTCTCTTCATTTTAATTTCTATTCTTTTTCCCATTCAGGATAAGGGATAATCCTGAAACCCCTCTTAGGAGCAATAATGCTACCTATGAGAATTCTTTCGCAAAATACAAGTTTTATCAATCTTTATTGATTTTCTAGATTTATATCAATTTCCCTTTATTAAATTTCCTTAAATTTTATTCTTTTTTCCCCTTCAGGATAAGGGATAATCCTGAAAACACCGACAATCATTCTTGCTCAATTCTCAAGTATCTTAGAATGTCGCTGTCCCTTTTTCTTCAAATCTCCATCAGAAAGCCCAATACTCATACTGGGGCATTTTTTTGAAAAATCCAGTACTCATACAAGTAAGCCTAACACTCATGCTAGTGTCTGGCTGACCGATCAGTTAGCCCCTCAAGTTCAGTCTTTGCACTAACCATTCATCAAAAATCAAAGCTCTAAATCCAATGTTGACCTTCGGGTCATTCAAATCTTAATTTCAAGCCTTCAGGTCACAATCTTTCCTTAATTTTCCTTAAATTCTGTCAATCTTTCGTCAATTTCTATCCCTTCTCATCAACTCTCCTTTGAGATTCGAGTTTCGACTCGAACTTCCAACTCTTTCCTTGAGATTCGAGCCTTGACTCGAATTTTCCAGCTTTCTTTTAAAGATTTGGGTCTTAACTCGAGTCTTCTTTCCTTCAAAAATCTGAACTTTCAAATTTTCCTTCGAGATTCGAGCTCTGACTCTAATTTTCCTGCTTTCCTTCGAAGATTTGAGTTTTATCTCAAATTTTCTTGCCTTCAATCATCTGAACTTTCAAGTTTTCTTTCGAGATTCGAGCCCTGACTCGAATTTTCCTGCTTTCCTTCGAAGATTTGAGTTTTATCTCGAATTTTCTTGCCTTCAATAAATGAACTTTCAAGTTTTCCTTCGAGATTTGAGCCCTAACTCGAATGTTCCTACTTCCTTTCGAAAATTTGAGTTTTATCTCGAGTTTTCTTGCCTTCAATAAAAGAATTTTCAAGTTTTCCTTCGAGATTCGAGCCTTGACTCGAATTTTCCTGCTTTCCTTCGAAGATTTGAGTTTTATCTCGAACTTTCTTGCCTTCAATAATCTGAACTTTCAAGTTTTCCTTCGAGATTCGAGCAATGACTCAAATTTTCTTGCTTTCCTTTGAAGATTTGAGTTTTATCTCAAATTTTCTTGCCTTCAATAAATGAACTTTCAAGTTTTCCTTCGAGATTCGAGCCCTGACTCGAATTTTTCTGCTTCCCTTCAAAGATTTGAGTTTTATCTCGAGTTTTCTTGCCTTCAATAAATGAATTTTCAAGTTTTTCTTTGAGATTCGAGCTCTGACTCGAACCTTCCAGTTTTCCTTTGAAGACTCGAGTTTTGATTCGAATTTTCCTGTTTTTCTTGTAGAATCTAAGTCCTGATTCGGTTGTTCTTTCAAGAGTTTACCTTCAAAATCCAGTTTTATGCCAAGCTTGCCTTCAGAACTTTAAATTTATATTCACCTTCAGAATTCAGCCTCGTGTTGGATTTTCCTCCAGAATCCCACTGATGTGTCAAAACTCAATGTTAAGCAAAGTTTTCGTCATCAAGGATTTCAGGAAGATCTTGCCAAATTGCCATAAAATAGTTGTTGATCTCAAACTTTTATTACATAAAGAATTTTCTCAAATCTCCTTGGTATTCCTTCCAAAAGGGTGAAGCTTTTGTGAAGAAAGGCTCAAACTTCAAATTTTCTGTTGGTCAACCGAGAGGATGAAGAAAAAATCCTCGATATGACTAGCGAAGGAAAATGCAATGACGCTGAAAAGCCATGAGTGAGCTGATATTGATCATAGCTATGGCACATTCTTAAAGATTATTCTTTGGCAGTAAGACAGTGAAAATATCCTGGGCAGTAAAAAAAGAACCTACCCAATCCATGTCTCCTCAAGTCAGCTAAGCTGCAAATCAAATATCCGCAAAAGGGATCTCTCAATTGTCGTCAAGGTGAAGACGAATAGGCGAATTAGATCTCCGGGGCCAAAGAAGATTTAGATCATCTCCGAGATGAAGGAGTTTGTGAAGAATCCTTCCAAGGAAAGTTCAGATCACCGTCGAGATGAAGGCGAGTGTGATGAACCTACCGACAAACCCTAAAAGATATTTGATTTCTGCTATCATCTAAAGACCTTTTAGAACCAATGTTATCAATATAACCTCTGAGATAAATGAAGGATCAGAACATCTCCAAGATGAAGGAGTTTGTGACGTACCCTTCCCTGAGAAAAGAGAGAAAAGTCAGGACATCTCTAAAATGAAGGATGATGTAAAAGGCCCAAGAAAGCTCCATGACTCACAAGAGTGCAAAAAGATCATCATGGGAAAATGCCCAGAATATCAAACTGCCCAAACTGCCTAGAATCTTCTTTGTCTATGCGAAATTCCTCTATCAATATCTTTTCATTCAAATGCTTTTATGAAGCTAAGAATATTTCCTCTCTTTTCATATCAAGGAAATTGATAGCTTCCTTGAAGAAAATCAACAACAATAATTTGACTTTTATTCTAGACTCTATAGAGTTAACCCAGTTGGGGGTAATACTCTAGGTAGAAGAGGGAACATCTTTTGAAAGTGCTTACCTTCAATTACCTTGAAACAACTATAAATTTTACCATTTTGGCAAAATTTTTCAGCTTTCCTGATAAGAAATAATGACTTAACATCTGTGTTGATACATCTTGGTGTTGCCTTTTCCTTCTTTCGCATAGTTGAAAGAGTTGCCTTCCCCTCTTTCATAAGAGTTGCCTTCTCTGTCTTTCGCTTTGATCGAAAGATTCGCCTTCTCCTTGATAAAAGGATTGCCTTCTCCGTCTTTCGCTTTGATCGAAAGATTCGCCTGCTCTTTTCTAAAAAGGATTGCCTTTTCCGTCTTTCGCTTTGATCGAAAGATTCGCCTTCTCCTTGATAAAAGGATTGCCTTCCTCATCTTTCGCTTTGATCGAAAGATTCACCTTCTTCTTGATAAAAGGATCGCCTTATTCGTCTTTCGCTTTGTCGAGAGATTCGCCTTCTCCTTGATAAAAGGATCACCTTATTCGTCTTTCGCTTTGTCGAGAGACTCGCCTTCTCCTTGATAAAAGGATCGCCTTATTCGTCTTTCGCTTTGTCGAGAGATTCGCCTTCTCCTTTCTAAAATGATTGCCTTATTCATCTTTTGCTTTGATCGAAAGATTCGCCTTCTCCTTGGTAAAAGGATTGCCATCTTCATATTTCACTCTTGCCTTCTCCTTGCTAAAAGGATTGCCATCTTCATATTTATCTTTTGCTTTCTCCTTGCTAAAAGGATCGCCATCTTCATATCTCGCTTTCACCTTCTCATTGCTAAAAGGATTGCCATCTTCATATTTCACTTTTGCCTTCTCCTTGTCAAAAGGATTGCCATCTTCATATTTTCGTTCTCACATTCTCCTTTCCAAAAAGGATTGCCCTCCTTATATTTCGCTTTGATAAAAAAACTTGCCTTCTCCTTACTAAAAGGATCACCTTATTCCATCTTTTGCCTTGTCAAGAGATTTGTCTCCTTGATAAAAGGATCGCTTTATTTATCTTTCACACCATCGTAGGATTTGCCTCCTGTTACCTTATTCATCTTTCATCTCATCGAAAGAATTGCCTCACATCTTATTTTTCATCTCTCACATTCCCAAAAAGAGTTGCCTCATTCAGAAGAGGTGTCTCTTTCTGTCCCATCACAGTTTCTCCATTCGAGAAATCCGTATGGTTGTTCCCACTCAAATTAAGGGTTGAACCTGTACTTTCTGCGAGAGGTCATCAATTTCAAAAGCTGATTTAGTCTCAGCAATGAGACGCCCAAGATCATCCCTTTTCCAAGCTTTAGGGAACCCCATTGTCCTCCTTTCGCAAACTCCTTTCAGATTTGTTTGTCCAAACTCCGAATGTCCCATCATGATTTCTTTGCTTAAGGATTCCATTTGGTTGTCCCCTTCAGGTTAAGGGTTATGCCTGAACCTCGTGCCTCGAGGTATCTTCTTTTTCAGGTTTGGGGTTAAACCTGAGTCTCATTCTGACGAGGTTCCTCGTTTTGACGAGGTGTTTTCTTCCAGTCCCATCATGGTTCTTCCCATCCCATCATGGTTCTTCCCATCGAGGAATCCATGCTTTGTATATCCCTCCAGGACAGGATCCTACTCGAGCTTCATCTCATGAGGCATTTCCCAAAAATGTCCCGTCAAGGTCCACTCATATTCCTTTCCCCATTCAGGTTAAGGGCTAAACCTGAGTCATTCTAAAAGCTGATCTCGCCTCACTCTTGAGACTTGATCTAAATTCTTATCTTTCATCACTTCGGGATCTTCACCCAAAGTCTCATCACGATTTCCTCATTTTCTACTCAATCATATCATTTTCGAGGATTTCGTCTTCCCAAAGCCATTCAAGATAAGGTATTAAGCCTGAGAAGCCATGTCTTTCAAATCAATTCTTCCACACCCAGTTCAGATCTGCTGACTGGGGCATTTTTTTTTTCAAAATTTGGAGTGTTATCTTTTCCACTAAGCTCGGCTTTCAACCGGCTTAGTAGCAAAGAGGGGCATCTGTGAACACCCCAAATTTTTCAAAATCTTTTAGATATTCCCTTTTTGCCACTGATTTTATTTTCTGAGCAATTGAGTCGCTTTTAAATCTAAATTCCAGTTCATTTCTCAAATTTTACTAAAATTAAATTCATTTTGTATATCTGACTCAATTTCGGATCCGGATCCAGATAAAAGATCCAAATTTGAGCTTCGTTGTCCAATTTTTAAACCAAATTTTCAAAATTACCAAAATAACTTTTGAAAAGCTCAAACACTTGGTTCAGTATCCGTTTGGATCTATCGTGTTATATTTCTCAATTCGGGTTTCAAAAAATCGAACATTTTCTCAAAACCTGGATCCAAACCCATCCTTTTGAAGAAATTTCCCCAAAATGGCTTGAAATTCTCGGAAAAACACTTTTGTAAATATTTCTCAGAAAAATACAAAAAATTAGTGTTTAATCTTTGTTTTCCCGTAAAACTTTAGGATTTAATTTAAAAAAAAATACAAAAAAAAATGGAAAAATAGAAAAGAGACAAAAATTAGTTTTTGAAAAACCTCTTTTAAAAAAATTCATTTTTTTGCAAAAACCTTTTGAAAAAAACACCTTTTGAGAAACGAGTTTTATGAAAAACACCCTTTGTTTTGCAAAATTTGTTAAGGAACCCCCTCTTTGTAAAATCTTAAAAATAAAAGGGGCCCCTTTTTGTAAATTTGCTTCATAGGGCTTCTTTGGAAACCCTTCGTAAGAAAAAAAAAGGACGGCGCCTCTCTCTCCCTCTCTCAACCGAAACCCTCTTCCTCAAAAACCCTCTGTTACGCCCCCTTGCTTCCCAAGATGATCGACCATTCGATCATCTTCCATCTTCTTCAGCCCTCGATCCCTAACTGACGCTTTCTCTCGATTCTTCCCTTTACACTTATAAAAAGAGGCATCCATCGCCTCATTTGGGGATCCGTTTTCACCCTTCCCCCTTCTGGCATCTCTCACAGATCAGCTTTCACCCCTTCATATGATTTGTCTTCACATTTCCCCCTGCTGTGCATATTGCTCTCTCTTCCAGCCTCTTCTTCCTGGTCCTGTTTTCCCTTTTCCTTCTATATCTTCTTCGATCTTCCTCTCAAGTCGACTAAAAGGGACGAATCCCACGACAGAACCTCAGTAAGAATTTCATTCACTCTTCCTTTTCTTTCTGTTTTATCAATATCTGAGTTATTCTTTCTTCTTCTTTTTTTAAGTAAGCCTCTCCATAATGTCGATCTACCTATAATAGAATCGGCTTATAGATGGAAACATCAATGGAATAATCTAATTCCAATATTTTTTTATTATTATTTACCCTTGACATTTATACAGAATCATCTGTTTTATGTTTGATTTCCAGTTTCAGAAAAATCTGACTGATCACCTTGTTAAATGAGTGTTCAATTATATTTGAGTCTCAGATGTTTGATGGTTCAGAGTCTCCAACGGTATCTCCCAGTCAGTTGGTTGTTTTAGTATATCATGATTCTCTGTTTACATATTAGTTTCCCTCTCAGTTTCTGACTTCCTGTTTGCGATTTGATATATATATCTGGTGGTGTTCGATTTTTCTGTTTTATTTTATTTTTTTTATGATGATTTCAACTATTTATTCATGCCTCGATCTCCCATTTTCCTGCCTCATCTTATACATAACACCATCGGTATTATAATTCATCCCCAGCATTAGCGTATATGCATCATCCCCCTATTGTCTTTTCCATTTCTTTTTCCTTCTCTCTTTCTAATTTTCTTCATATATAGCACTGATTTCAGGTCAATGCTCCAGCAATACATAAATGTGCAATGTCGATATACCTAATGACATTATAGATCTGTATCTTGCAAGAAAAATTAATTCCTCTTTTCTTTTCTTTTTATCAATTTTCTTTTCCCGTTCTTCTATAGCTCATTGTATCATTGATAAATTGTTCATTCTTTTTAACTTCTACTTATGATTATTGGGGTTTGCTCTGTTAACTTGTTATGTTTTTTTTTTTAATAAAAGCTTTTCTCCTTGTCAAATCTGTGTTTTCATCGGCATATGACCATTGTCCCTGTTTACTCCCTGTAAATGCCTCTTGAGAAGCTCACAAGAAAGCTTTGTTGTTTGGAAAAGGGCCCTCAAGGTCATTATATGATGAATCAGTGGGTGTCAGGCTCATCATTCCTTTTCAAAGATGATGGAATGAAATTCGGTTACGAGAGATTAAAAATTTTCCAGAGAGATCGGTCTTCCAGGTTGTGATAATATTGGGGTTATTATGATACAACTCTTTTTCAGCTAAAAGATCCAGTAAACCCTGCAGAGATTCAGTTGTAAGAAAAGCAAACTCATGGAATTTCCTAATCATTCCAGTAGTTGGCCATCAGGATGGTGCTCGAATGGACTAATTTTCTAGATTAATTAATCTTCTTATCCCTTTTGGCATACCACTTGATAATCTGTTGATATTCAGGTATTAGTTTGAAGCAATGCTCTTGGTTCATTCATCTCTAATGGGGTTTCCGTTAGTCGAATAATCAGATAAGTGCATAAACCTAAGATGCTGTCATTCTGCCCAGTTCATGGAGGATTCTTTGAGAAATGGTTGTCCCTAGCATTTAAGAATCACAACTCTCTAGCATTAAGGCTTGTGGAGTGATCGTGCTACGCAGTGAAGAAGGCAAGTGGTTCTCATCTTCTCACTTATTATCTCACGCCACCATCACCTGTTATGCATTACGACACTTAGCATCACTCATTGTTATTGCACTTACAGCACACCACTGCCCTCTTCCGTATCCACAGACAATATCCTCACCATCCCCTATGCTTGCTGCCAGCGAACCCAACATTCACTTAACCACACTCTGCATCTTCACTGACCCCTGGTTGCCGGCACTTTTACGGCCCTCTTCACAGCATGTTGTTCACCTGATTTATACACATTTACTTTCTACAAAAGCCACTATTCACCCTCCATTTACCACTTTTGGTCATCATATTGTGCGTCAGTCATCTCACAACACAATCTTCATTACCAATGCCCTTGTTACAATACATATTATCATATATATATATTGGATATCTGGAATAAGAAGTATATTCAATCCACTGCTAGACTGTCGTTTTAAGTTTCATACATTTAAGCAAAGGCATTTGTGATTTAAAAGCATAATATGTAGGAATGATTTAATATGGTAGAGGTAATACCATATGAAAAGCTAGATGTTTTATCAGCTCTTGAAGTAAATAAATAAAAAAAAAGAAGAAGGTTGAATGTTCAATAGAGTTTTTTTGTGCACAGTACTTGCCCACCAACCTGTTGTGTGGCGACTTTGTCCCAGCACCTTCACGATACCCTCATATACCCACCGTCATTCATACTCATATTTTTTTTACTATTACCTATGTTTTCATTGTTATCATATTATCTCACCTTTGCATGTGTACTTACAGTCATTATACTATAGTCCAGCCACACATTATATGTTTTTTTTTTACCAAGTCACAACATCATCACATCACCTTCTCACTACCTATTTACAGTACCTACCTTCACCACTTCACCAGTACCTTCCTCCATATTCATCCTGAAAGTGCACTAGGATCGAGGCAACGAGCACTAGAGGGGGGGTGAATAGTGCTTTTAAAACTTTCTGCGGAATATTGAATGATTTTGCAAATCTCAAAGCAAACACACAAAGAACACAAGATTTTATCCTGGTTCGGTCAAACCCGACCTACATCCAGTCCCCATGCAAAACCTACTTGAGATTTTCCACTATCAACCTTGTAAACTACAAGATCACACAGACCATAACCGGTCCCACTTTCAGTAACAATCCTACTGAAAGCAAACAACTCCTTTACACCAAGGAGTCCTTCTTTTTACACAAAAGAAATAACAACTTACAATACAACCTATGAGCCTTCCTTTTGAATGCAAATGAGATGCAATTGGATTTTGAGGTTGTTGAAACACTCTACTCGTGAATTCACTATCTCTCAAAGTGATTTGAGTGAAAAACTGAAGTGAAAATATCACGTGAGTGAGAAAACAAATACTTGAATGAATAGGAGTGAAAATCAAGAAGTAATTCAAGGTAATTCTATTGAATTTTATTATTTTGAGTGTAGAATGCACTCATATTTATAGTTAAAAGATTCCATACGTTGAGAGTATGAAAGGGTGTCAAAACTGTCCATTTTGAACGATCAAAACGTTTGAAAAATGAAAAGACACGCCTTTTTGAAGTTTCAGGAAAACGGCAAAATTAGTCGACTGAAACATTAGTTAGTCGACTAATAGTTAGTTATTAGTAGACTGACAGTTATCGTCGGTCGACTGATCTGTTAATCGAGCCGTTTGAAAATCTGAACTTTTGAAACTTAGTCGACTTAAGAAAAGTTAGTCGACTGATAATATCATCAGTAGACTGAAAAACCTTTTAGTCGACTGCTGCTAAAAACTTCTGAAAAACAAACATTCTGTTCGGTCGACTGATAAAAAGCATTAGTCGACTGTTGCTAAATTTTACAGAAAACACATGTTCTGTTCAGTCGATTGAAAAATCATTAGTCGACTGCTGCTAATTTTCCAGAAAACATACATTCTGTCCAGTCGACTGATAAAACCTTCGGTCGACTAATTTGACAAAAATGACTTTTTAGAAAATATGGCGCGAAAGGATTAGTCGACTGATAAGTCTATTGGTCGACTAATAAACATGAAAATTTAAGAAAAGAGTTTTCTAAAAAGAGTTTCAAAAGAGTTTCTTTTAGAAAGTTTTTCTAAAGACTTTTAAGGTGAAATGCAACCTAAATATGCACTCTAAGTAAGGCGCTTACAAGAATCTAAGACTTTTAATGAATTAAACATTTGCACACTAGTCTTCAAGGATTCTTCACCGAATTCTTCAATTTCTTCATAGCCTTAGCTGAAATGCAGTTGATTCTACTTGCTCATCATCAAAACCTTATACTTGAAGTATCATGTATGGCTTCATTGTCATAACAATCTCCCCCTTTTTGATGATGACAAACTTAATCAAAGATGAAGCATTTAGATGCATAGATGAAGATTTTACTCCCCCTATCAATATGCTGCAAAACATTAAAAGTTAGCACATTTAAAGCACATATATCACATATTGATTGGTTTGCATTTCCATTCATCATTTCTTCATGTATTTAGAAATACATTCATTCAAAGCTTTCTTTTTCTCTTAATTTTGCATTTCTCATGCAAGATCTCCTGTAATCTAATTGCTATCATCTTTTTCTCAAAATCTCCTGCAATTTCAATGTAATGCTATTTTTATCTTTTTCTCCCCCTTTGTCAGAATAAAAAAGAGTAAGGGCAAAAATAGCATAAGCAAAATAGACTTTTAACTCGTATCTCTATTTTAAAACATGGCAAGAGAGTTCCGGCGTGTTTTAAAGATGCGCCAGTCACTGCAAGAGGATTCCGACGTTTCAGGATCACGGCCAGAAGATTCTGGCGTCTCCCTGTTACGGTAAGAAAATCCCGGCGATGATGGAGTCGAACGGCACTCCGAGGGTTTTTCGAAAGAGAGAGAGAGAGGCAAAAGAGAAAGAGTGGTTTTTGGTTTAAGGGTTTCGTTTTTAAGAAAAAAAACGAAAAGGTACGAAGTGAAACGATGCCTTTTTTTTAAAAAAAAAAACGGGTTTTAAAACAAATCCAAGGGGTGTCGGGTCCCTTCACTTAAAAATTTTAAAAAAAAATTTAGTCGACTAAAACTTTATCGATCGACTAAAAAGTGCGACTTATTCTAAAAATATCATCAGTCGACTAGAAATATATTGGTCGACTAATATGGTGCGATACATTCCAAAATATAAAACACCAGTCGACTAAAATTTTATCGGTCGACTAATATAGTGCGATTTTGAGATTTTGTTCAAAAATCAGCATTTTTATAAATTCAAAAATGAGCAAATACCTAGTTCTCTCCTAATTCTCATAAAATCTTCATTTTTAAGAGGTTTAGTGAAGATATCGGCATGTTGTTCTTTAGTGGAAATAAAATTTAACGAAATATCTTCTTTTAACACATGATCTCTTAAAAAATGATGTCTAACTTCAATATGCTTAGTTCTTGAGTGCTGAATAGGATTTTTCGAAAGATTTATAGCACTAGTGTTATCACAATAAATAGTTGTTGTGGAGTAGTTCAAACAAAAATCTTTTAAGGTCTGTTTCATCCAAAGTACTTGTGAACATGCTAAACTAGCCGCTATATATTCAGCTTCAGTTGTTGAGAGTGATACTGAATTTTGCTTTTTACTAAACCAAGAGACTAAGGAATTTCCCAAGAAATGACAAGTTCCACTAGTACTCTTGCGATCAGATTTACTTCCTGCAAAATCTGCATCACTATATGAAACTAAATCAAAGGAAGATGATTTTGGGTAAAACAAACCGAAATCTAAAGTATCTTTCAAATAACGAAGAATTTGTTTTACTGCAGTTAAATGAGATTCCTTTGGATAAGCTTGAAATCTTGCACACATATAAACACTAAACATAATATCAGGTCGACTAGCAGTTAAGTATAATAGAGATCCGATCATACCTCTATAGAGCTTAGTATCTACACTTTTACCATTTTCATCTTTATCAAGAGAAGTAGTTGTACTCATAGGATTCCTTCTTGATTTCGATGAGTCCATCCCAAATCTCTTGAGAAGTTCTTTTGTATACTTAGCCTGATTGATGAAGATTCCTTCTTCAGTTTGCTTTATTTGAAGTCCAAGGAAGTAGTTTAATTCGCCCATCAAGCTCATTTCAAACTCTTCCTGCATAGCCTTAGCAAATTCTTTACAAAGAGAATTATTAGTAGAACCAAATATTATGTCATCAACATAAATTTGCACAATAAGAATATCTGAATTAAAATGTTTAATAAATAAAGTGGAGTCTACCCGACTAATGGAAAAACCAGATTGTTCTAGAAAATTTTGTAGTCTTTCATACCACGCTCTTGGTGCTTGTTTGAGTCCATACAGAGCTCTTTTCAATTTGTAGACCTTTTCTGGATATTTCTCATTTTCAAAGCCTGGAGGTTGCTCTACATAAACTTCTTCATTGATGTGTCCATTTAAGAATGCACTCTTAACATCAATTTGATATAACTTGAAGTTCATGTAACTAGCAAAAGCAAGCATCATACAAATTGACTCTAATCGAGCCGCTGGTGCATAGGTTTCATCAAAATCTATGCCTTCTTCTTGATTATAGCCTTGTGCCACTAGCCTTGCTTTGTTACGAATGACTTCACCATTTTCATCCAGCTTATTTCGGAAGACCCATCTTGTTCCAATTACTGGATGATCCTTTGGTCTATCAACTAGATCCCAAACATCATTCCTAGTAAATTGGTTAAGTTCTTCAGACATGGCTAAAAGCCAAAATTCATTATCACATGCCTCATTGATATTCTTTGGTTCTTATTTAGATATGAAAGCAACATTTGCAATATATTTTTCTAACTGCCTTCTAGTTTGGACACCACTCTTTATTTCACCAATAACTTGTTCATGTGGATGATTAGGAACTTCTTTCCAAACCGGTTGAAGAAGAATATTTTCTTGAGAAGTACTCTCTATCAAGGGTTCTTCTTGAAGTGTTGCTTCTTCTTCTTCGCTTAGAGGAATAACCTGCTCAAAATTCTCATCAAATGCAACATGTAGAGATTCTTCAATACAAGATGTTCTTTTATTGAAAATACGATATGCTTTACTTCTAGAAGAATATCCAAGAAATATTGATTCATCTGATTTTGAATCAAACTTATCAAGATTATCTTTGGTATTTAACAAGAAACATTTACTACCAAAAATTTTGAAATATGAGATCTTTGGTATACGATCATAATACAATTCAAAACATGTTTTATGTTAAATTGGTCGAATAAGAACACGATTTAAGACATAACATGCCGTATTAATTGCTTCAGCCCAAAAATATTTTGGTAAATTTTTATCTTGAAGCATGGTTCTAGCACATTCTTGCAAAGTTCTATTCTTTCTTTCAACAACTCCATTTTGTGGAGCCGCTCTAGGAAAAGCAAAGTTGTGAGATATACCATGTAAATCACAAAACTTTAGAAAAGATTCATTTTCAAATTCACCACCATGATCACTACGAATTTTAATAATAGATGTAGATTTTTCATTTGTAATTCTTCTACAAAGTTTAGAAAATTCTGAAAAAGCATCATTTTTGCTTTTTAGAAAAATCACCCATGTAAACCGAGAATAATCATCTACTATAACAAAAGCATACTTGCTACCATTCAAACTTTGAATTCTAGATGGTCCAAATAAATCTAAATGTAAAAGTTCAAGAGGACGTTTTGTTGAAACTATATCTTTTGCTTTAAAAGAACTCTTGATTTGTTTACCCCTTTGACAAGCATCACATAAGTGATCCTTTTTATATGGTATTCTAGGTAGGCCTCTTACAAGATCATTCTTGGATAATTTTGAAAAAATTTTAAAGTTAACATGTCCAAGTCTCTTGTGCCATAACCATTGAATTTCATTTGAAACAATAAGACATTTTTCATTAAAAGAAGGTAATTCATCTAGATATAGTTCATACACATTGTTTCTTCTTTTACCTTTAAAAATGATCTTTTAAGCATAAATCATTTTTAAAAGAGACATGAAAACCTTTATCACATAATTGACTGATAGATATTAAATTATGCATTAAACCATCTACTAAAAGAACATTTTCTATCAAGGGAAATTTTGGATTACCAATATTACCAATACCTATCACTTTTCCCTTGTTATTGTCACCAAAGGTGACGGTTCCTCCATCCTTATTTTGGAGGGTGGAAAATAACTCCGGCCTTCCAGTCATATGTTTGGAACAACCGTTGTCCAATATCCATTTGCTCCTTATGTTGTGTACCTACAACAAAATCAGAAAACAGAGCATTTGACCCCATTCTTTTTTCGGGTCCATGAGAGTTAGTCTTAGGAACCCATATCCATTTGGATTTTGGTTTTCTTTGATAATAAATATTATTTCTATAAAAGGATTTAGAATAAACATGTCTAGAATAATCATTTCTAGATGCATTTCTATTAGAACTAGAAAGTTTAGTTTTATGAACAAAAGGTTGAGAATAATGTCTTTGATTTTTCACGACGTAGTTTGGTCTATTTTGAGTATCAAAGAAGCTATATCCCAATCCGGTTTTATTAACCGAGCATCTTTGAGAACCAAGAAGTTTTTCTAGATTCTCTTGACCATTTGTGAATTTGGTCACTATAGAAAGAAGATCATTTGACTTTTCTTTAAGACTAGATATTTCTCTTTGTAAGAGATTGGTTCTAACTCCAATTTCTTTTATCTCAAGTGCTTGGCAAGAATTTTCCTTCTTGAGATCTTCTATTTCTTGAAGTAACACTTTATTTTGAGAGTCAAGAGTTAAATTTTTAGTTTTTAACTCTTTATTTTTAGAACTAAGACTCTTAAATTTAGCATATAAATCATTAAATGCTTCAAATAACTCATCATAGTCAAATTGACTTACCGAATTCTCTTGTGCTACAAAACACATGTTGGCGACTTCTTTATTAGATTCTTCTACCTTTGACGTACCTTCGTGTGTCATGAGAAGAGTATGCCAGATTTCATTTGCTGTAGAGCATTGAGAGATGCGATTGAATTCTACGTTGTCAACGCCACAATATAATGCATTCATGGCTTTGGCATTCAGTGAAACAGTCTTCGTTTCATCATCCGTCCATCGGCTGAAATCAGTTGATGGAGTTTGGTACTTTTCTGAAACAACTCTCCAGATATCGAGATCCATGGATTGCAAGAATATTGTCATTCTTACTTTCCAGTATCCATAGTTTGTTCCGTCGAAGAGAGGAGGACGAACAGAGGAGCTTCCTTCTTTGTGCTGAGATGTTGTAGTTGCCATGCTAGATGATGGTCAAATCAAAGTAATAGCAAACCTGTGCTCTGATACCAAATGAAAGTGCACTAGGATCGAGGCAACGAACACTAGAGGGGGGGTGAATAGTGCTTTTAAAACTTTCTACGGAATATTGAATGATTTTGCAAATCTCAAAGCAAACACACAAAGAACACAAGATTTTATCCTGGTTCGGTCAAACCCGACCAACATCCAGTCCCCAAGCAAAACCCACTTGAGATTTTCCACTATCAACCTTGTAAACTATAAGATCACACAGACCATAACCGGTCCCACTTTCAGTAACAATCCTACTGAAAGCAAACAACTCCTTTACACCAAGGAGTCCTTCTTTTTACACAAAAGAAATAACAACTTACAATACAACCTATGAGCCTTCCTTTTGAATGCAAATGAGATGCAATTGGCTTTTGAGGTTGTTGAAACACTCTACTCACGAATTCACTATCTCTCAAAGTGATTTGAGTGAAAAACTGAAGTGAAAATATCACGTGAGTGAGAAAACAAATACTTGAATGAATAGGAGTGAAAAGCAAGAAGTAATTCAAGGCAATTCTATTGAATTTTATTATTTTGAGTGTAGAATGCACTCATATTTATAGTTAAAAGATTCCATACGTTGAGAGTATGAAAGGGTGTCAAAACTGTCCATTTTGAACGATCAAAACATTTGAAAAATGAAAAGACACGCCTTTTTGAAGTTTCAGGAAAACGGCAAAATTAGTCGACTGAAACATCAGTTAGTCGACTAATAGTTAGTTATTAGTAGACTGACAGTTATCATCGGTCGACTGATCTGTTAATCGAGCCGTTTGAAAATCTGAACTTTTGAAACTTAGTCGACTTAAGAAAAGTTAGTCGACTGATTATATCATCAGTAGACTGAAAAACCTTTTAGTCGACTGCTGCTAAAAACTTCTGAAAAACAAACATTCTGTTCGGTCGACTGATAAAAAGCATTAGTCGACTGCTGCTAAATTTTACAGAAAACACATGTTCTGTTCAGTCGACTGAAAAATCATTAGTCGACTGCTGCTAATTTTCCAGAAAACATACATTCTGTCCAGTCGACTGATAAAACCTTCGGTCGACTAATTTGACAAAAATGACTTTTTAGAAAATATGGCGCGAAAGGATTAGTCGACTGATAAGTCTATTGGTCGTCTAATAAACATGAAAATTTAAGAAAAGAGTTTTCTAAAAAGATTTTCAAAAGAGTTTCTTTTAGAAAAGTTTTTCTAAAGACTTTTAAGGTGAAATGCAACCTAAATATGCACTCTAAGTAAGGCGCTTACAAGAATCTAAGACTTTTAATGAATTAAACATTTGCACACTAGTCTTCAAGGATTCTTCACTGAATTCTTCAATTTCTTCATAGCCTTAGCTGAAATGCAGTTGATTCTACTTGCTCATCATCAAAACCTTATACTTGAAGTATCATGTATGGCTTCATTGTCGTAACACATCCCACAGCACCCATCTACTTGATATACAACACATGAACAACACTATTGCACATCGTGTGTATCCTGTCATAACTCCCCTGTTACACCTATTATACCCTTCACGGTGGCCTTTACATCCACCCTTTTGCATTATCCACAATTGTCTCACCCTTATTTTCTGCAGTTATAGCCTCACCCCCTCTTTTATCATCCATCTCCCTGCTGTTAAATAATACCCACACCACCTACAACAGTTTAACATATATCATTACCCTATATATACATTAACCCACTCTATTACAGTACAACCACCTATACTTGATAGCTCCAGCCACCTTTACTTAGCACTTTCACTAGCAACATCATTTTGCCTTCTTCATACATGTTCACCCCTGCACTTCACTACACTCAGCATATTCATTGTATAATATGCAGTCACATCCCACTACAACCAGATCGCATATCTACTTATGCCACCATGTAGCAGTCATACTCTTCAGAGGTATTTTCACAGTTCCAACTCCCATCTAGGCCCAACATCCACTATGTCAACCCTTCACATCCCTCATTCCACCTATATACGTATATATATATATATATATATATATATATATATATATATATATATATATATATATATATTCATCTATGTCACAGGGATTCGGCTAGCAGGGTGCCGCACCCGCGTCGACGCGACTCGACGCGGGTGCGGCACAGGGTGCGGTCAACCCGATCCTGGGTGCGTTGACCACACCCAGGATCATTTAGGTCCATTTTATTTTTTGGATTTTTTTTTTTTTTAAATTTGCCCAAATGGGCTGCAATTTTTTTTTTTAAAAAAAATATGCTAACAGCAGCTGACATTTGAAAAAAACCCGCCGACCCCCTTTATTTATATATATATGTATATATATTTTACATTTTTGCCCCTGCCGCACCCCCGCACCTGGGTTTTTTGGAAGTGCCGAATCCCCGCACCCGCGCCCGCACCCGCACCCATGTGACGTAGATATTCATGTATATATACATATACGTATATAGATATACATACATATATATATATATACACACATAGATATATATCATCTTCATCTTTTCACATCATAAATACCTTGGCCTGTGAGCATCTTTTGATATCCATATGATATATGCAATTTTTTCTCCATTTTCATACTAATCAAGTGTTTTGCAGGGAATATGTGGAAAATGTCATTGCTTGGAGTTGTAAATTCAATTTCATGTATTGTAATAGTTAGATCTTAATGAGAACTTACATTTCTTGTTTTAGATAGAATGGATGAGCATTGTAAATATCATAAATTGCTTATTTTTCATGCTTTCATCTTTATTTTCCAAAATCTCACAAATGGGAACACGAATGGCACGTGCACCATTTCGTAAGAGGTAATTAATCCTAAGTTGACTTACATCAATGGTCATAGTCAGGATGTAAACAAGACTTAGGATTATTATCTTTTATAAAATAACATTGGCTCCACACTAGATCCTCTTCAAAAATCATCATATTTTCAAATATTTCCTTCTTTTATTAGAGTTTAACTTAAAATTGACTCAAAATATATATCAATGGCCATAGTCAGGATATATTGAGAATTAATTTCATTTTAAACTCTATAAAAGCACAAAAATATGTTTTATTCTTCACCCGAATTTAAATATAGATTATTATATGATATATTCAATGACCATAGTCAGGGATGTATTATATCTTCAATCTTATTTCAGTTCATGTAAAGAATGAGGTATGCTTTTCAAAAATCCAATTTTAAATTCTTTAAATTCATTCATCATTTAGGATAGAATTGCATCATATTTTCAAAATTCCTTTTCATAAATCCTAGTGATTTTCTTTAGATATCTTCTTCACTTCTCAAATCAATTTTCAACCCTTGTAAATTCAAATATCATTTTTAAATTCTAACTTTAAATTTGAAGTCCAATTTGACTTTGAAATTCATTTGTATATCCAAAATTCAAATTGTAATTCAAATCAAATTTCAAAGTTCAATTTTTTATTCATCTTCTGATTCCCAATTCAAATTCTAAATTCAAAGTCCAATTTGGCTTTGAAATTCATTTGTATACTCAAAATTCAATTTTCAAAACAAATTCCAAATTCATTATCAAGATTTAAATTCAAATTCAAATTCAATTCAATATCTCAAGATTCCATTTTCAAAGTTCAATTTAACTTTGAAACCTCTGATTCATCTTTTGATTTCAAGTTCAAAAATCAAGTTGATTTTCTTATCTTCAAAATCCAAATTTTGAGATTAATTCTGAATCTCAAAAATTCAAGTCTTTTTCTAAGTTTTAAATTCAATCTGGGTTTTTAAAACCGAGATCCATCTTCAAAAGTCCCATTTGGACTTTCAAAAGTCCAAAATCCAAAGTTAGAATTCAACCTCAATCCATCTTAGGATCTAGAATTCAATTTCCACTTTGGATCTTAGACTTCAGATCCAAAAATCCATCTTAGGGTCCAAAACCCAATTCCACCTTTTGGATCTCAGGACTTCAGATCCACAATCCATTTAGGATCCAGAACCCAATTCTACTTTGGATCTCAAACTTCAGATCCAATTCCACTTTAGGATTTCAGATCTCAGATCCAAATTCTATTTAGGATTCAGAATTCAAATTCCATCTTAAGTTCTAGATTTCAAATCCAAATTCCATTTTCATATCTGAACTTCCTAGATCCATTTCTATTTTCTAAATACCATTTAGATTTCTCAAATCCATCCTGATTTCAAATCTTAAATTCAATTCCATTTCAAGTTTTATCTCTTCTCCTAAATTCAAGTTCAAAGTCCATCTTCTGACTTTGAAATTTCCTTCCTTTTCCCTTTTCTCTCATCTTCAAATCATTCTTTCCAAAATTAAAAAATTCATTTCTCCTAAGCTTTGATTATTCCAAAAACTTAGAATTTTAGATCTTAAAATCCTAAGTTAGAAAACTCATCTCTTCACTATATTCATCTTAGAGAACTTGGAAATTTTTAAAAACATCTTTTTCAAAAGAGCATACATCATTGCATTGCACAAACATGATTCTGTGTGCATTTAGACTTAGGATAAATTCTTAGATAATATTTAGGCAAAGCAAAAGGCATAAATTCGATCCTTGGTTCGATTACCTTTGGTAAAGGCGCCATGAACGGTCGAACCTCGTACCGATGAGCGAATCCTGTCTCTCTATTTTTCCCGCAAATATTTTAAAAAACAGAGGCGAGTTAATTTTCTAAATATTTTTCAAATCAAGGTCAAGTGAGACCCCGCAAAAGAGTTCCTCTCTCTCTTCTTTTCTTTATTTTCTCTTCTCTCTTCTTTTTCTGTCTTTTATTTTTCTCCCTTCAAAAAGGAGGAAAATGGAGGTTAGAATAGGAAAAGAGAAGGAAGAGAGAGAAACCACAAGAGAGGAAAAATTTTGCGATGTTCACAACTTTCGATGTTGTAGGCCCAATTACTCCTTCTGCTTCCAATGACCATAAGTATTTTCTGGCTGCTACAAAGTATTTCACCAAGTGGGTTGAAGTTGTTACTCTACGCACATGTTATCATCGCAAATTTTTTAACTTTTGCGAGTCAAACTGACCTTTGAAAAAGATTTTTTGAAAATAACTCGCCTCCGTTTTAAAATGCGGGAAAATTCCGTAGAATGGGACTCGCCTGTCGGTACGAGGTTCAACCGTTCATGCCACCTTTAACAAGGGTAATTAAACCAAGGATCAATCTTATGCTCTACTCTATTCAACTTGTCTAAATCATATTCTAATTTCTAAATGCACATAGAATCAGGCATGTGCTATGAATTTTCAGAAAAATGCACATTTGAAAACATGATGTTTGCTTTGAATGACTGAAATATAAAATGTAAATCTTGGAAAATCGTGAATTAGGATTTGAAATATACTTCTGAGACAAATAAAAATCGATTTTGAGAAATTCTTGACATTTGGTGAAAATCGACTCTGAGAGACTTGGTTTTCTCTGAATTCAAACTTGGAAATTGAAATTCTAACTTAGAAAATTTGAATTTGGAACTTGGGAAATACTTGAAATATCCTTTGAAATTCAATGTCTTTGGGAAAATCGATTTTGCTATAAGACTTAGGAGATTTTGAGAAAATGAACTTCTTTGAATTGAGATTGGAATTGGAATTGGCAAATGCATGAAATGAATGAATATGATTTTGAGGAATTGAGAAATACTTTTTGTATTTTTGAGAAATGCAGTGCATTTTTGAAGTTAGCCTAAGAGTGTAGGCTGAATGTGGCTAATGTGAAGATCATAAATCTAGATATCCTTCATATTCTGACTATAGCCATAAATATGAATTCCACCAAGTTTATAAACTTCATAAAAGCTAGTGCATGTGCCATTCGTGTAGACTATGGTGAATTTGTAAAAATATGCATGAATCATCATCCATCACACATTATAAAAAAATAAACTATATGCAATGCAACCTAAGCTAAGCAGGAAATATAAATTCTTATTCCAAAGTTTAATTACAAATTACATCACTAATGAAATTTAAATACATGAAAAATAAAGTCTTCAATGTACCTGCAAAACTAGAAAACTTGGTTAATGAATATATGTTGGCTTTTCTAGATTTATCCAACAATATCAGGAAATTGTTGGATTTTACTAGATATAAGTCTCTTCCTTGATTCCCTTAAATAAAAATGATAAAGTATGAAATAAAATGGAATAAATATGAAAGAGAATATATGGAATTTCGAAATTGGGGTCAAAATAACCAAAATACCCCTAATACCAAGACTATGGCCTTGAAATTAGGGTTTTTAGAAAGATATTTTGATAAAATGCAAATTTTGAAATTTGAATGGAATAAACTCAAACCAAATATGCTATGACATGATTAAAAATATGAAATTAGAGCTAGGGATTTCGAAATTTAGGTCAAATGACCAAATTGCCCCCGATAGCAAGACTATGGCCTTGAAATCAGGGTTTTCTGAAATAGATTTTGGTAAAAACCTAGGTTTTATGCACTAAATGAAATCAAATGAGCATAAAATTAAACCTAAAGCATCCTAATATGATTATGAACATGATTAAACCCTAAGAATATATGCTTATGCATGAAAATCCAATAATATCACAAATTTTGTGATTTTTGCAGTGTTTTTGGATCTTTCAGGAACACGGTTTTGCAATTTGCTTAATTCAGCCATCAAATGGATTCCAAAATCCATAAAAATTGGTACCTGCACTTGTTATAACCATAATGTCGAATTGGAATTATAAAAATAATTTTTTGACATTAAATTAATCCGAAAATTGCATTAAACCCTAAAAATATGCTATTTTTGACCTAATTCACCAACCAGTTTCAGTCCAAGACCTGAACCAGGGGTCCAATCTCCATGGAAATTTATGAAATTTTACAGATACTAACTAGAAAGAAAAACAGATATTTCCCAATTTACAGATCGTAAAAATCATCTCCGGTTAGGGATAAACCCTTCCGGCAATCTGAGCTAAAATATATCACTTTTAATAGGGATTAAAACAACTATTCCAGATTGAAAATACAGACATAAATAGCAATTCTAAACAAAAGTCTCTGAAATTTTAATGGTGAACATTAGATAGAAAAATAACAATACTGACTTTTTACAGATCTAAAATCGGATCTGTGGTTTGGGATTTATGACTAACACAAGTCTGATTAGGGTTTTGGTAAACCCTAACGAGTTTTAAAATTAAAAACAGATTCTCTAAAAAGGGAAAAATACTAAACAGTGATCAAAAAATCTGAAAATTTCACAGCAGACATATCTACTCAATGTGAATCCATAGCACTTTACAGATCTAAAATCGGATATAAGATGAGAGAAATATCATAACAGCAAGTTACCTTCTTGATTTTAACCATGATTTTAAAGCTTTAAAAACCCGATTTGATGTCTGATTTTTTTGACAGGGTTCCCGAGATCCAAAACCGCTGATTTTTCTACAGTAACTCAATAGCTCATGCATGCACCACATATAAAAAAATCAGAAATAAACAATGAGTGCTTCCATCCGAAATAACATCATCTTTACTGTTCTAAACCTAGAACACACAGAAATTTAAGAAACTTGAAAAACCATGCATTAACTAATGTAAATAAATAAAATAAACCATAAAACAATAAATAAAACTTATTTCTATGCTATAGAACGTAAAACAAACATGAATAAACCATGAAAATAAAATAAAAACAGGGAATCAATGGCTGGAATTTGATATCACCTTTAAAACATAGATTTAACCCATTAAAAAGGGCAAATCATATATTTTATTGGTTATTAATGCAAAGAATCATATTAAAATCAATTCTAATGGATTAAAATCTCTGTAAATCACCCAAAACAGGGTTGGATCACCTTCTTGGATTGTTCTTGCTGATTCTTGATGGTTCTTGAGGTTGAATCCATGGTTTAATCCATGGTTTAATCCATGAAGATGATGGTACCAATGGCTAAATCATGTTTAAAACAATGAAAAACATTAAATAAAAACTAAAAATTAGAGAAAATAGTTACATTGAGGTTGCTGCAATGGAGGAAGGGCTGGAGAGGAGAGAGAAGCTCCAAGAATCCAAAGGAAAGCCAATTGGGAAAATCGACCCCCTTTAGCCTTCTATTTATAAAAAAAATTTAGGTTAAAAATTAAATGTTTTAAAAAAATTGGACTCTTCTAAGGGGGGCGATTTTGGGGTGGAGTTACCTAACTACCCCTAGTCTAAATTATCCTATTTAATATCTAATTAACCCCTAGACTCTCCTAAAAAATCCCCAAAACACCTTTAAAAACCTTTAAAAACACTAGTTTTAAAAACTAACTTTCAAAATGAGTTTTTCAAAATGGTTTTGACTCTTCTAAACCTCTAACACTAACCAAGACATCAACTAACCCTAGTCTAGCCCTGACTTACTCAAATATGGCGCCACCCCGAGTGGGCCCTACTTGAGTTTTTCAAAAAGTGATTTTAAAACTTGAAATTGAAGGAGTTTTCAAAAGGATTTTCAAAAGCAATTTTAAAATTAGAATTTTTGAAATGGCATAGGGTTCTAACTGAATTAGAATTCCTCTGGATATGGTGCCAACTGAGTAGGCCCACATCGAGTTTTGGAAATTTTGAAATAAACACTGAAAATGGCTTTGAAAAAGGGTTAAAATCGACATTTGAAATTCAAGATTTTTGAAAATAGGGTCTCATGCGAACTGGAACTCCGGGTTAGAGTCCTGAACTCTTAGGACTCTGAAATTTTAAATTTTAACAGCCAAATGAAAGAATTTTCAAAAGATTTTATCAAAAAATGATGAAATAAGTCAGAAAACACAGTCAGGGTTAGATTCCTAACTAGACCGAACTCTAAAATAGAATCTTGAACTAACTGGACTCTGTAAAATGACCTAAATTTCGAAAAAAAATGAAAAAGATTAAAAATGGAAGTAAAACAGACTTCAAAACAGACTCCTGACCGGATCAAGTCTATGAGACAGAGTCCTGATCGGACTGAAACTTTCAAAATTTTGAGAAATTTGATGAATAGAGGAATTCAGAAGCGACACCACCTCAATGGGTCTCATCTGTGAATTGAAATCGATTAAAATTTGAATTTGAAATGAATCCAGATTGTTTCCTTGAGAAAATATTTCGAAATATAAAGTCCTGGGGTTGGAAAATGACAGAGTATTGAATAAAAACCCAGGTTTTGAAATTCATTTTGAAATAAAAGCTTTAAAATTCAAATCTGGATTGAATGTTTTGAAATAGGAGTGTTGGATCTCAAAAATGAGATGCAATGCTATGCAATGACATGCAATGCTATGCAGAATACATGCAATGATCTGTAATGACTTATGAAATGGACAAACACTGGATGAGGGTGAAAATTTGGGGTGTTTACAGATGCCCCTCTTTGCTGCTAAGCCGGTTGAAAGCCGAGCTTAGTGGCAAAGAAAACACACCAAATTTGGATCATAAAAATGCCCCAGTTAGATGAATCTGACTGGGTATGAAAGAATTAGTTCAAGTGATGATGATAGATATGAAATGGGGAATAAGGAGAAAATTTTATTTCAAAAAGAAGTGAGATTCAGGTTTTGCCCTTAACCTGGATGGGACAAAAAATACCTCGTGTAGAAACGAAGCTCAGGTTTGACCCTTAACCTGACCGGGAAATGAAAATGGAATACCTCATCAAAGGAGGCTCAGGTTTGTACCCTTAACCTGATCGGGCAGAAAATGGAATACCTCATCAAAGGAGGCTCAGGTTTATACCCTTAGCCTGATTGGGTAGAAAATGAAATACCTCATCAAAGGAGGCTCAGGTTTATACCCTTAACCTGATTGGGTAGAAAATGAAATACCTCATCAAAGGAGGCTCAGGTTTATACCCTTAACCTGATCGGGTAGAAAATGGAATACCTCATCAAAAGAGGCTCAGGTTTGTACCCTTAACCTGATTGGGCAGAAAATGAAATACCTCATCAAAGGAGGCTCAGGTTTGTACCCTTATCCTGATTGGGTGGAAAATGGACGGAATCCTCGAAAGAAGAGACCGTGATGGAACCTTCGGATTTCCGCACAATGAATCCGATAGGGGTTTTGCAAAAGGAAGGAAATTGGGGTCCCTAAAGTTTGAAAAGGGATTGATTTTGGGCGCCTCATTGCTGAGACTAATTAACTTTTGAAATTGCCTTTTGCTGAAATTGGTGGCTTAACCTCAAGCCGAAATTGGACTGTCTATGGTGGGACAGTGGGGACACAGGGAAGTGTGCGAATCTGAGAGCCCGTGCGCTCAGATTATACCAAAGAAGGGAAGAAATCTTGAAAACTCCCGTTATCAAGTCCTGAAAGAGATAACAACTGATGTCAGGATGTGCCAAAGATGAACCTCAAGCTCTCGCTTCACGCCAGGATAGCTAGAAAATATTGTCAAAATGTTGAAAATTATTGTTGATTCAAAATAATTGAAAATGATGCACATTATTTTGAAAGTATTTCCTCTTTTCTACCTGAAGTATTACCTCCGACTGAGCTTAACTTCGTAGAATCAAGATTCGAATTCAAATTGCTTGCGATTGACTTTCTTTCAAGGAAGCTATCAATTTCCTTGATATGGACGGAAAAGAATGTATTCTTGATATTGCGAGAGCTATTAGCGAAAGGATATTGATAAAAGAATTTCACAAAATTAAATAAGATTCTTGATAGATTCGGCAGTCTGATATCCTGGGATTCTCTTCTCATGATGATCTTTTTGCACTCTCTTTTTGACAGAATTGGAGCTCTCTTAGATTTTTTGGGAATTACATCATCCTTCATTTTGAAGATGTCCTGGCTTTTCTCTCTTTATTTTTTTTTGGAAGGGTACGTCACAAACTCCTTCATCTCAGAGATGTTCCGATCCTCCTTTTCTCTCAGGGATTATATTGACTGTTATTGGCTCATTGGTTGGGAATCTCTTGATGATAGCAGAAATTAAATATCTTTTAGGGTTTGTCGGTAGGCTCATCACACTCGCCTTCATCTCGACGGTGATCTGAACTTTCCCTGGAAGGATCCGTCACAAACTCCATAATCTTGGAGATGATCCAAATCTTCTTTGGCCCCGGGGGTCGACTCGTCTAATTCGCCTTCATCTTGACGACAGTTGAGAGATCCCTTTTGCAGATATTTAATTGCAGCTTAGGTGATGGAGGAGATGTAGAGATGGTATGGATTTTTCTGTATCACCCAGGATATTTCGACTGCTTTATTTTTCAAGAATGGTCTTTAAAAATGTGCCATTGACTGCGATCAATATCAATCACTCATGGCTTTGCAACAACATTGAATTTTCTTTGCTGGCCATATCGCGGATTTATTCTTCATCCTTTTGGTTGGCCAATAGAAAGATTTTGAATTTTGAATCCTTTTTCGCAAAAGCGTTGTCACTTCGGAAGTAATACTGAAGGTATTCTGAGGTACAATTTTTATGCAGTAAAGATTTTGAGATCAACAACTATTTTTCATGACAAATTGGCAAAATATTCCAAAAATCCTTGGTGAAAGAAATCACTTGAGATCTAAATGACACATCCGTGGCTAGATTCTCCTCTCCTTTCCCCAAAGGAGAGACTCGGAAATTGGAAATAGGATATTGGATGACCTAGAGATCAAAATTGTGATTTGGTCTACTGGAAGCGACATGGGTTTTGTAGGGATTCATCCTAAGAATGACATTGGTTCAATTGAGAATGACATTGGTTCACTGGGAACAACATGAGTTTGATAGGTATTCAGCCTAAGAACGACATTGGTTCAATTGAGAACGACATTGGTTCACTGGGAACGACATGGGTTCTGTAGGGATTCAGCCTAAGAACGACATTGGTTCAATTGAGAACGACATTGGTTCACTGGGAACGACATAGGTTCTGTAGGAATTCAGCCTAAGAACGACATTGGTTCAATTGAGAACGACATTGGTTCTCTGGGAACGACATGGGTTCAATAGGGATTCAGCCTAAGAACGACATTGGTTCACTGGGAACGACATGGGTTCTATAGGGATTCAGCCTAAGAACGACATTGGTTCAATTAAGAACGACATTGGTTCACTAGGAACGACATGGGTTCTGTAGGGATTCAGCCTAAGAACGACATTGGTTCAATTGAGAATGACATTGGTTCACTGGGAACAACATGGGTTCTATAGGAATTCAGCCTAAGAACGACATTGGTTCAATTGAGAACGACATTGGTTCACTGGGAACGACATGGGTTCTATAGGGATTCAGCCTAAGAACGTGGATCAGGAGGACTTCAACCTACAAATCATATATCTAAAAAATACCAATCCAAAAGGAGTTCGACCTAAGGACTGTAAAGAATATTGGATCAGGAGGACTTCAACCTACAGATCAAAATTTTTGAGAACGAGATTGGTTCGAAAGGGGTTCAACCTATGAGCCGTATTGGTTTGACAGGCGTTCAACCTACAAATCACATTGACTCTGCAGGGGTTCGACCTACGAACTATCAATTCCATAGGGATTTAACCTAAGGATCACAATTTAAGAAGGAAGTGTTCAACTTATGGGTTTTGAATTTGGAAAATAAAAATTCTTGGTTCATGATTTGAATGGACCATCATAGTTAGCTTTTCAAAGCCTGTTTTCAGGATTAACCCCTTCTCCTGAGCGAGAAAGCTTGATGCAAATGCAGATGAATGCGAATGAATGCCTGCAAATGCAAACGAATGCAAATGTATGTAAAATGATATAAATGGGTGCACATGCGTGCAAAATGAGAGATTTGTTTGATCCTGCCTGCATACAGGATGTTTTGAAGACAATTTCCAAAGTAATGCCTCAGTGTAATGGGGGAATAAGAAAGGATAAGTAATTGATATTTGATGAGAATTCTCTGAGGATAACGAGGTAAAACTGACAATGAGCTTCTTGGTTGATCAGAGAGGCACTTTGAAAAAGGTTACCCCTTATAAGAAGACATTTAAACATTTGCAAATGGAGAATATAAAAGATGACGCCAGGCCATAAGGAAGATTGACAAATTTATTAATGCATTGAAGAAGGAAATAACAAATTGATAGAAGAACTGAGACTACATTGTTGCTTCAAAATGACAAAATGATGAAAGTGACATAGTCTCGACATTGTCAATTTTTAGAAAACTTGCTCAGGATGGTCGACTGGTATTTTCCTCATCTTCAATAAGGATATTCTTGTCGATGCAATCTTGAATGATATTTTTCAGGATGAAACAATTCTCAGTGTCATGCCCTACTGCCCGATGAAATTTGCAAAATCTTTCTTTGAATCTACCCATGATTGTTGCGGGATCAGCTGCTTTAGGTAAACGGATCATATCTTTTGCAAGCATGTATTCCAGAACACTCTCTAGTGTTTGGTCCAGAGGGGTGAAATTTTGATCCGTACTCCAATCCTTGCGCTTTGGCTTTTCTTGATCTTTCTCTTTATGCTGAGGACTAGATTGAAGAGGCCTATCATTGTTGGAGAACTTTCCTTTTTGGCCCTTGGATCTCTCTGAATAGTGATCATGATTTTTCTTGTTGCTTTTGCTATCATTGGCAGAAAGAGTGAAGTGAGCCTTCTTCTTCTGCTCACTCTGATTGTTACCTTGTGTAAAGATGAAGCCTTCATAAACTCCATTTTCCATGCTTAGCTCGAGCCACTCGGCTCGTTCTGTCAGTTCGATGAAGGTTTTTGACTGTGCCGTGGAAATGAGACCTTTCAAGGGTTGTGAAAAATTATTCAAGATTAGTGACAATGCATGCCCTTCTGATATCGGGTCTCTCATCTTATTGCAAGCTGACCTCCATCGGTGGATAAAATCTCGGGCCTTCTCGTTTTCTTTCTGCTTGAGGCCGCAAAGATGACTGAGAGTCGGGAGTGCTTCAGCATTGAATAGAAAGCGCTCAATAAATAAATTGACCACTTTATCGAACTCTTTCAGCTCTATCGGGTTGATATGCTCTGCATACCACTTTGCCGCAATACCCTCCAAGCTGCGAGGAAAGCAGAGAAATAAGGCACGATTGTTCCTCTTGAACCTGGAACATTCTGCGAAGAATAGGGCGAGATGTGCTTTTGGGTCACCCGAACCATCAAACTTGATAAATTTCTTGGGGAGATTATCAAGATCATCATCCCCATCCAGTCCATCATAGAAGTCTTCACTTGTAAAGACTCTTTTGCCCTTGTCACGAGTTTGAAGATCCTTAACTATTTTCATCACATCTTTGAGTTGTGACTGCGTAGGGTTGTCAACAGACTGATTCTTGGATTTGTAGGCCGACCCCTGCCCCTGAGTCGACCTTTTGAATTCTTGCTTGTTTTCATACTCTTTGTCAGTATCATCTGCTGATTCTGACTCATCAGACATTTCCTCATGACGATTCTGCTTTTTACTGATCTTCACATTCTTGACGGCATGACCCTTATCTTTCTGTTTGATCTGAGTCTGTTTAGCACTGGCTTCAGCTTGCTCTGCCAGCATCTTGGTCATCATTTTCTTAAACATGACGTACATCTGGGGATCCACGTCATCCTCTGCTTGCTGACCCTGACTACGGGGTGAGTCCATTTCCTCTTCTGAAGCGACTGAGTACGCGACGCCTTCAACTGATGTGGCTTTTTTTTTGGATCTTGTATCAACCATCAGGTATCGCAAATGTTCTCTTGGGTGTTGTTGATGCTCTCTGCAGGGCAGAACTGATGGTTAGGCTTATGAAGGAAATTTGGTTTGGAGGAAAATATTTGTTGAGAATTTTGGTAGACAATTGAAATAATATCCCATTACTAGGGATTGAGTCGTCGCTGGGATTACGACAATTGCGTTGCTATTCTTTGCAAGATAAACAACTGAAAATATGCCTTGTTACCTAGGCGAGGTCGTCAAACCAATGTAAAATAAAGGAATTTTTATAGAGAGGAAAAACATGATTTTATCAATAATACACTTGACAGAGGGGAGGGGGACAGACAATTTTCCACCACTCCAGATAATCAGAAGATACACGAGGACCAGGAAAAATAGTAAGACTAACAAAAGAATCCCAGCCATGTCTGGCAGAATGGTATGCTCCGGACCACTGATCTGATGCGAGGTCGAATTCTGGCAGAACCCCGACTAGTGGACGAATCTCTACGCGCTTCTGCCTCTGAGAGAACTGCCTGACACACCGCTCTGGATGATAATATGCGCAGAAAAATGGGCCAAGTAGCCTGAATCGCTTGCCGTATGCATAAGTATATCTGGGAGGTGATTCCTGGCGATCAAAGTAGTCCCATACGACCTCTTCCTCCTGAAGGTTGTCGATCAAGAACCGGTATCGCGCAACTGGAAGAAGCTTCTCTCCATTGTATCTGAATGAACTGGCTCGGACTGGCACATGCCGGAGGAACCAAGATTGCAAGGCATAGGTGCACCTTTCGACTAGAATCGATTCTCCGAGTGTGAAACGAGTCAACCCTCGGTATAGAAAAGCGAGTGCGGCCATGGCTATCGAGAGGCGGTTGGTCTGTCGACTTCCCCATCTCCTCATAAGCTGAACTATTCTGATATCCATGTAATTCCGTCCGGCGGGAAAGAAAGCTAATCCCACCGTGCACAGAACCATCGCGTGCTGAATTTGAGCTGTCCTAGACAACGAACTGACTTCCACAAATGCCCCATGCTGTCTGTAGATTTCGAGCAGATCCACATATTCATTTCCATCTTCTTCAATCAATGGCCAAGACTTGTGTCCTGTCATGCGAGCTAATGCATCCTTAGGGTCCAGACCCTTAACATTAATCAGAAATTGTTTCTCCAATGGATCTCCAGGCTGACTGGCTGGCTCGGGCAATCCCATAATCTCTGAAAATTCATCCATCAATACTGTCATCTCTCCCCACGGGAACCAGAAGGTAGAAGTGCTCGGATTCCACCGCTCTGCTAGTGCATGGATCAAGTTGCCGTTGACTGTTTGCTTTCCCACTGCGGACGCCATTTCCAATCCACACTCGTCCAGATGGTCCGGAAACATACGAGAGAAGTTTTTGAACCATGAATAATACCACCGGGGAAAGAAAGATCCGGTGCTGAGGACTCGATGTTCGGGAAGACGTTGTCGCACCTTGTAGGAGATGTGACCCTCAGGGAAGACTGAATCAAGCTGACTGGATGCCATCAGAATAGACTGGAAAACATGGAAAATTTGGAATAAGACTTGGAAAATACAGGAATTTTGAGGAAAATGTAGGCAGGATAAAAATAAAGCAGGAAATTCGAGATCCAGAAGACAGGAAAGATGGGAAATCACCTGGAGTTTTGAAGGAAATAGAGAAATTTCCTGAAAATCGTCCAGGGTTTTAATATTTCATAAAATGGAGTATTTGAAAATCGTCCAAGGCTTAAAACATGGACAGTACATGGACATAGATTGGGGAATTTTGAGAAAATCGTCCAGTATTTTTAGAAAATTGGGGAAAATATGGAAAATAAAAGGAGATGACTATAACATATTCAATCACATTCTGCACAAACAAGTATGCACAAACAACATTCTCTAAAAGTTGACTCTAGATGCACAAATTTTGAAATGGCTGTAGGACGTTAATCCTAACTCTAAGACTCAGATCATCTGTATCCAATCCAGTTATGCCTATATACTCAAGCCAAGGCTCGATGTACGTGGCATAAAATCAATTTCTCCGGTTCTAGGTTCAAGTTTTCCAACATCCTTGAGCACCTCGCGATATACGTTGGACTATGGCCCTTGGTACGTGGCAGGGGGGATTTCACCCAAATAGGTGGCCCAGTTGTGAGGCTCTGTCCCGAACTATGGTTCTGGAAGAGAGCCCAGCAACGTGAAGACCGGGACAATATAGGTGGGGGTGGTTTTTGAAAAACATGAGCACATGCAATCAAACAGAAGGCTCTAAGTCCTAAAGAGATAGAATTTTGAAATATTTGAAGAAGCAAACATTGTTTTCATACAATTCCTAAATTGAGGAGTGTTGTATTAGACCTAAGTCTATGTGAGCATGAATAATTCTCCTCAATATGGTCCTACCAAACCATACCTAGTCTATATGCATTCCATGTCAGCTGGGTTGAAGTCTAGGCTCCTAGGTTCACATGATATCATAAAGCAAAGCTGACATTCCATGGAAATCGATTTTGACAATTTGAACTAAGTAGAGCATTAAATTGATCAGGCAAAGACAAGTCCCGTCTCGGTCGCCAAACCTGTTATCATCGCAAAATTTTTAACTTTTGCGAGTCAAACTGACCTTTGAAAAAGATTTTTTGAAAATAACTCGTCTCTGTTTTAAAATGCGGGAAAATTCCGTAGAATGGGACTCGCCTGTCGGTACGAGGTTCAACCGTTCCTGCCACCTTTAACAGGGGTAATTGAACCAAGGATCAATCTTATGCTCTACTCTATTCAACTTGTCTAAATCATATTCTAATTTCTAAATGCACATAGAATCAGGCATGTGCTATGAATTTTCAGAAAAATGCACATTTGAAAACATGATGTTTGCTTTGAATGACTGAAATATAAAATGTAAATCTTGGAAAATCGTGAATTAGGATTTGAAATATACTTCTGAGACAAATAAAAATCGATTTTGAGAAATTCTTGACATTTGGTGAAAATCGACTCTGAGAGACTTGGTTTTCTCTGAATTCAAACTTGGAAATTGAAATTCTAACTTAGAAAATTTGAATTTGGAACTTGGGAAATACTTGAAATATCCTTTGAAATTCAATGTCTTTGGGAAAATCGATTTTGCTATAAGACTTAGGAGATTTTGAGAAAATGAACTTCTTTGAATTGAGATTGGAATTGGAATTGGCAAATGCATGAAATGAATGAATATGATTTTGAGGAATTGAGAAATACTTTTTGTATTTTTGAGAAATGCAGTGCATTTTTGAAGTTAGCCTAAGAGTGTAGGCTGAATGTGGCTAATGTGAAGATCATAAATCTAGATATCCTTCATATTCTGACTATGGCCATAAATATGAATTCCACCAAGTTTATAAACTTCATAAAAGCTAGTGCATGTGCCATTCGTGTAGACCATGGTGAATTTGTAAAAATATGCATGAATCATCATCCATCACACATTATAAAAAAATAAACTATATGCAATGCAACCTAAGCTAAGCAGGAAATATAAATTCTTATTCCAAAGTTTAATTACAAATTACATCACTAATGAAATTTAAATACATGAAAAATAAAGTCTTCAATGTACCTGCAAAACTAGAAAACTTGGTTAATGAATATATGTTGGCTTTTCTAGATTTATCCAACAATATCAGGAAATTGTTGGATTTTGCTAGATATAAGTCTCTTCCTTGATTCCCTTAAATAAAAATGATAAAGTATGAAATAAAATGGAATAAATATGAAAGAGAATATATGGAATTTCGAAATTGGGGTCAAAATGACCAAAATACCCCTAATACCAAGACTATGGCCTTGAAATTAGGGTTTTTAGAAAGATATTTTGATAAAATGCAAATTTTGAAATTTGAATGGAATAAACTCAAACCAAATATGCTATGACATGATTAAAAATATGAAATTAGAGCTAGGGATTTCGAAATTTAGGTCAAATGACCAAATTGCCCCCGATAGCAAGACTATGGCCTTGAAATCAGGGTTTTCTGAAATAGATTTTGGTAAAAACCTAGGTTTTATGCACTAAATGAAATCAAATGAGCATAAAATTAAACCTAAAGCATCCTAATATGATTATGAACATGATTAAACCCTAAGAATATATGCTTATGCATGAAAATCCAATAATATCACAAATTTTGTGATTTTTGCAGTGTTTTTGGATCTTTCAGGAACACGGTTTTGCAATTTGCTTAATTCAGCCATCAAATGGATTCCAAAATCCATAAAAATTGGTACCTGCACTTGTTATAACCATAATGTCGAATTGGAATTATAAAAATAATTTTTTGACATTAAATTAATCCGAAAATTGCATTAAACCCTAAAAATATGCTATTTTTGACCTAATTCACCAACCAGTTTCAGTCCAAGACCTGAACCAGGGGTCCAATCTCCATGGAAATTTATGAAATTTTACAGATACTAACTAGAAAGAAAAACAAATATTTCCCAATTTACAGATCGTAAAAATCATCTTCGGTTAGGGATAAACCCTTCCGGCAATCTGAGCTAAAATATATCACTTTTAACAGGGATTAAAACAGCTAATCCAGATTGAAAATACAGACATAAATAGCAATTCTAAACAAAAGTCTCTGAAATTTTAATGGTGAACATTAGATAGAAAAATAACAATACTGACTTTTTACAGATCTAAAATCGGATCTGTGGTTTGGGATTTATGACTAACACAAGTCTGATTAGGGTTTTGGTAAACCCTAACGAGTTTTAAAATTAAAAACAGATTCTCTAAAAAGGGAAAAATACTAAACAGTGATCAAAAAATCTGAAAATTTCACAGCAGACATATCTACTCAATGTGAATCCATAGCACTTTACAGATCTAAAATCGGATATAAGATGAGAGAAATATCATAACAGCAAGTTACCTTCTTGATTTTAACCATGATTTTAAAGCTTTAAAAACCCGATTTGATGTCTGATTTTTTTGACAGGGTTCCCGAGATCCAAAACCGCTGATTTTTCTACAGTAACTCAATAGCTCATGCATGCACCACATATAAAAAAATCAGAAATAAACAATGAGTGCTTCCATCCGAAATAACATCATCTTTACTGTTCTAAACCTAGAACACACAGAAATTTAAGAAACTTGAAAAACCATGCATTAACTAATGTAAATAAATAAAATAAACCATAAAACAATAAATAAAACTTATTTCTATGCTATAGAACGTAAAACAAACATGAATAAACCATGAAAATAAAATAAAAACAGGGAATCAATGGCTGGAATTTGATATCACCTTTAAAACATAGATTTAACCCATTAAAAAGGGCAAATCATATATTTTATTGGTTATTAATGCAAAGAATCATATTAAAATCAATTCTAATGGATTAAAATCTATGTAAATCACCCAAAACAGGGTTGGATCACCTTCTTGGATTGTTCTTGCTGATTCTTGATGGTTCTTGAGGTTGAATCCATGGTTTAATCCATGAAGATGATGGTACCAATGGCTAAATCATGTTTAAAACAATGAAAAACATTAAATAAAAACTAAAAATTAGAGAAAATAGTTACCTTGAGGTTGCTGCAATGGAGGAAGGGCTTGAGAGGAGAGAGAAGCTCCAAGAATCCAAAGGAAAGCCAATTGGGAAAATCGACCCCCTATAGCCTTCTATTTATAAAAAAAATTTAGGTTAAAAATTAAATGTTTTAAAAAAAATTGGACTCTTCTAAGGGGGGCGATTTTGGGGTGGAGTTACCTAACTATCCCTAGTCTAAATTATCCTATTTAATACCTAATTAACCCCTAGACTCTCCTAAAAAATCCTCAAATGTAATGCCACTTGGCATTTTCTCACATTGGGTTTTTAAAACACCTTTAAAAACCTTTAAAAACACTAGTTTTAAAAACTAACTTTCAAAATGAGTTTTTCAAAATGGTTTTGACTCTTCTAAACCTCTAACACTAACCAAGACATCAACTAACCCTAGTCTAGCCCTGACTTACTCAAATATGGCGCCACCCCGTGTGGGCCCTACTTGAGTTTTTCAAAAAGTGATTTTAAAACTTGAAATTGAAGGAGTTTTCAAAAGGATTTTCAAAAGCAATTTTAAAATTAGAATTTTTGAAATGGCATAGGGTTCTAACTGAATTAGAATTCCTCTGGATATGGTGCCAACTGAGTAGGCCCACATCGAGTTTTGGAAATTTTGAAATAAACACTGAAAATGGCTTTGAAAAAGGGTTAAAATCGACATTTGAAATTCAAGATTTTTGAAAATAGGGTCTCATGCGAACTGGAACTCCGGGTTAGAGTCCTGAACTCTTAGGACTCTGAAATTTTAAATTTTAACAGCCAAATGAAAGAATTTTCAAAAGATTTTATCAAAAAATGATGAAATAAGTCAGAAAACACAGTCAGGGTTAGATTCCTAACTAGACCGAACTCTAAAATAGAATCCTGAACTAACTGGACTCTGTAAAATGACCTAAATTTCGAAAACAAACGAAAAAGATTAAAAATGGAAGTAAAACAGACTTCAAAACAGACTCCTGACCGGATCAGGTCTATGAGACAGAGTCCTGATCGGACTGAAACTTTCAAAATTTTGAGAAATTTGATGAATAGAGGAATTCAGAAGCGACACCACCTCAATGGGTCTCATCTGTGAATTGAAATCGATTAAAATTTGAATTTGAAATGAATCCAGATTGTTTCCTTGAGAAAATATTTCGAAATATAAAGTCCTGGGGTTGGAAAATGACAGAGTATTGGATAAAAACCCAGGTTTTGAAATTCATTTTGAAATAAAAGCTTTAAAATTCAAATCTGGATTGAATGTTTTGAAATAGGAGTGCTGGATCTCGAAAATGAGATGCAATGACCTGCAATGCTATGCAATGACATGCAATGCTATGCAGAATACATGCAATGATCTGTAATGACTTATGAAATGGACAAACACTGGATGAGGGTGAAAATTTGGGGTGTTTACAACACAGTAGAAGGCCGCCATGTGGTTTCTTTCATTCATAAGAACATTCTTTGCCGCTTCGGCATACCACATGACATTGTTTCAGACAATAGAAGTCATTTAAAAATGAGAGGATGAAAACCTTCTGTTCCAAATTCATAATTTGTCATCATTTCTCAACTCCCTACTATCCTCAAGGGAATAGTCAGGCAGAGGCCACTAACAAGATTTTAATTCGCATTTTGGAGAGAACTGTGGAAACAGGTCGTGATTGGCATGAGAAAATTCATGATACACTTTGGACATACCGAACTACTATTTGGACTCCGACTAATGCCACTCCTTCAGAGCTTGTTTATGGGACTGAGGTGGTTTTGCCTCTCCACATTCAGAAGCCAACTCTCAAATTTGCTTCACTTATAGAATTGTCACTTGATCAATATCAGAAACAGAGGTTGGTACAACTTGACCTGTTGAATGAAAGAAGACTCAAGGCAGCAGAGCATGCTCAAGCTTATCGACAAAGGATAGCGCGACATTATGCCAAGTCAGTCATCGAAAGAAGGTTTCGAGTTAATGACCTGGTACTCAGATCGACAACTCATCTCAAGCATCTCCTGCGGGGCAAGTGGTCACCCAATTAGGATGGTCCCTATATGGTCAAAGAAGCATTGCCTCGCAATGCATATCGCCTGATCAACGCAGATGGAGTGGAATTGCCAGATCCTGTCAATGCCCTACATTTGAAGAAATTTTATACTTAAAATGTCCATTCTAGGCTTTGTATTCCTCAAAGATCCTTTTTCAATAATAATGATCTTCTATTGTCCTAACATTCTTCGCCATCATATTGGGGCATTTTTATTTCATAATTTCATCTTATTTTTCATATGCAGGCAAAACCAAATCATTTCTCCTATAATCAATTTTCTTCTTTACCCATTCAGGATAAGGGAATAATCCTGAAAGTGGCCCACATACAGTAAACTATGAAGGTCTAACGAATCCAAAAATTTTCATCAAAAAAATCTCTATTTTCTAAATTCAGTTTGAAAATCAAGCTCATTTGCAAAACCCCAGTCCTCGCACTGGGTATTTCTCAGAATTTTCAATCATATACCGAGCTCATTTGCAAAACCCAATCCTCACACTGGGGACTTTCAAAATCCAATCTTCTGATTAAAGTTTGTTCCTTCTAAAAATTCTAGTTCTGGCCTGAACTCCCAAATCTGACTTATTTCAAAAAGATCCAACACTCGTTGGTCATGTACTTCAAAAAAGATTCAGCTCATGTTGGCCATGCACGTCAAAAGATTCAATTCTTATTGGTCATATATTTCAAAAGATCCAACTCTTGCTGGTCAGGTATTCCAAAAGACCCAGCTCTCGCTGGTCATGTATTTCAAAGGATCCAGCAGCTCGTTGGTCATGTATTTCAAAGAATCCAGTAGCTCGCTGGTCATATATTTCAAAGGATCCAGCAACTCGCTGGTCATATATTTCAAAGGATCCAGTAGCTCGCTGGTCATGTATTTCAAAGGATCCAGCAGCTCGCTGGTCATGTATTTCAAAGGATCCAGCAGCTCGCTGGTCATGTATTTCAAAGGATCCAGCAGTTCGCTGGTCATGTATTTCAAAGGATCCAGCAACTCGCTGGTCATGTATTTCAAAGTATCCAGCAGCTTGCTAGTCATGTATTTCAAAGGATCCAGCAGCTCGCTGGTCATGTATTTCAAAGTTCCAGTTCTCGCTGGTCATATATTTCAAAGGCTCCAGCTCGCGTCGATCGAGTCCCCAAATCAATTTACTTCACAATCAAACCTTCGGGTTTCAATTTCTCAATTCTATCATTTCCAAAACCTTTAGATTTTTAATCTCTCAATTCTATCATTTCCTAACCTTTGGATTACAATATTCTCAAAATCTCATCATTTTCGCAACCCTCGGGTTATAATCTCCCAAATTCAATCACTTTCAAACCATCAAATTAAATCTTTCATTTTAAAAATTCAGTATTTTTCACTAGTCAGGATTTTAAAATCTAATGTTTTCACTGGTCGGGATTTCAAAATCCAGTGTTTTCACTGGTCGGGATTTTAAAAATCTAGTATTTTCACTGGTCGGGATTTTAAAAATCCAGTATTTTTTGCTGATCGGGATTCAAAATCCAGTATTTTTTATTGGTCAGGATTTCCAAAATCCAGTATTTTTTGCTGGTCGGGATTTCAAAAATCCAGTATTTTTCACTGGTCGGGATTTCAAAAATCTAGTATTTTTTGCTGGTCGGGATTTCAAATCCAGTATTTTTCACTGGTCGGGATTTCAAATTCAGTATTTTTCACTGGTCGAGATTTCAAAAATTCAGTATTTTTTGCCGGTCGGGATTTCAAATCCAGTATTTTTCACTGGTCGGAATTTCAAAAATCCAGTATTTTTCACTGGTTGGGATTTCCAAAATCTAGTATTTTTCGCTGGTCGGGATTTCAAATCCAATATTTTTCACTGGTCGGGATTTCAAAAATTCAGTATTTTTCATTGGTCAGGATTTCCAAAATCTAGTATTTTTCACTGGTCGGGATTTCAAAAATCCAATATTATTCACTGGTCGGGATTATCAAAATCCAGTATTTTTCACTGGTCGGGATTTCCAAAATCATGTATTTTTCACTGGTCGAGATTTTTAAATCCAGTTTCTCATAACTGGTTGGGATTTTTAATATCTATTTTTTATGCAACCTAGCATTGTCAACATCCAGGAAAGAATCAACAGAGTTATCTCATTTAGACAAGGTATTTCTTCCAGTCTCATCATGATAGGGACTTCAAAATCCAGTTTCTTATAACTGGACGGGATTTCAAAATCTAGTTTCTTATAACTGGTCGGGATTTCAAAGTCCAGCATTTTCTCTAGTCGGGATTTTAAAAATCCAGTTTATACAACTAGTCGGGATTTCCAAAATCTAAATCTTCATAATATCCATTTGGAAAGAATTATACTTGAGCATCATCTCACAAGGCATTTTTCAAAAATGTCCTGTCAGAATCCTCATGTATTCCTTTCCCATTCACGTAAGGGTAGAACCTGAAATTCATCTTGATATATCTTCGTCCCATCCATGTTAAGGGTTAAACCTGAGTCATTCCAAAAGTTGATCATCTCACTCATGAAATATGATCAAAATTCCTATTTTTACCTTTACGGGGTCTTCACCCAAAGTCCCATCACGATTTCCTCATTCCTATTATTCAGTCATATCATTTTTCGAGAATTTTGTCTCTCCAAAGCCATTCAAGCTAAGGTGTTAATCCTAAGAATAAGGTTTTCAAAATGATTCTTCCATACCCACAGGTCCTCTGACTGGGGCATTTTTCAAAATTTGGAGTGTTTTCTTTGCCACTAAGTTCGGCTTTCGACTGACTTAGTAGCAAAGAGGGGCATCTGTAAACACCCCAAATTTTTCAAATCCATTTCGGATCCCCTCTTTTATAGATGCCAAACCCCTTTTGAATTCCTGTCCGTTCAGGAGTATATTTGAATCAATTCGTGATCTCGAGTTCATTTGTTATCCGAGATCCAACTTCATTTCTTAAGTTTTGATCTAATATCTAAGATTTGTTTCCAGGTTTGATCCAATATCCAAATCTGAACTCCATCATAAGCCTGGATTTTTCATTTTTATAAATTCATTCCCAAGTTTCGAACCCAATTCGAACTAATCTCTCTTATTTTGATCTGTAATCGAGATCCAGATCCAAATCTAGTTTTTATTCAAAACCTCAGATCTAGATCCTTTTCAAAATTCAATTTTTGCTCTAATTTTAAATTCTTAAATTTGAAATTCAAATCCATCATTTTGCAAAAAATCTCTTAAAAAAATATCATGGATCTAGTTTATAGTTCAATTTGGATTTTGAAATATCAAAACAGATCCAGATCCTTTTCAAAATTCAATTTTTGCTCTAATTTTAAATTGTTAAATTTGAAATTCAAATCCATCATTTTGCAAAAATCTTTTAAAAATACCATGAATCCGGTTTTAACTCAATTTGGAGTAAAAAATCAAATCGGATCTCGGATCCAATTAAAATCCATTATTTTCAAAATCCTCCTTTTTTATTCATATTTTATTCTAGATTTTTAAACCTATTAAAATTCATTTTTAAAGAAAAATCGTCAAACCTATACGAGCCCATTGCTGTCTCAGCCCTAGACCCTCCAGAAAAAGGGGAAGAAAAGGAGGAGGAAACAGAGGAAGAAAAAAAGGAGGAAAAAAAGGAAGAAAATGAGCAGAAAAGAAGCAAGAAAAAAAGGAGAAAGAAGAATAAGAAGAGGAAGGAAGGAAGAAAAAAGGGGGGAACAATCCGCGATTGGTGGTCAGCAGTCTCTCTCTCTCTCTCTCTCTCTCTCTCTCCTTCTTACTTGGAGTTTACGAAATTTAGAGAAATTTTCAGCCCTTTCTTTCAGACCCCTTCAGCCAAGGTGAGTATTCCTCTTCTATTCCCTTAAAATTTCTTGACATAGCATGATTAATAGATTAGAATCTGAGTTTTCATCTTCCTATTTGCTGCATTTTAATCTTTGTTTAACATATTTTGATTGAGCCAAAAGAATTGAAGTGGTTTGATCTTTTTAGATCAAATCCTTCTTTTAAATGGGCTACAACAAGTTAGATTTATGCTTCAGCAATTTTGGTTTTCTTTTAATGCATTTTATGTCTTAATTTTTCATCATCCATGCATTCATTTATGTTTTAAGGCATTAGATCTCATGTTTGAACATCTACGTATGTGCAGTTTGCTTTCTTCATGTTCAGTTGCTTTCTAGATTGTATTTTAAATTCTGGTGCATTTTAGATCTATCGATTTGTATGTAATCAAAGCTCATTTCAATCTGAATTTTTTATTGAAAATTCATGCATATGTCTTCATGCTTTCCACCAAAAATCAGATCATTCTGAGTTTTTTTGTCCCACTTTAAAAATCAAGATTCAGAACCTATTATTTTATACTGTCAGAATTTTAGCAGAATCAGGACCAACTTGCGGGAGTGATTTCTCCCTAACCAAAGATGATCTTTCCGATCCGTAAAAAAGGGTGCTTTCTAAATTGAACCTAGTTTGTCCATATTAAATTTTTGTGTTTTTTATGGTGTTTTCATACCTTTTTTTGGTCAAAACCCACAACTCTATTACCCCGTTTCATTTTAACGACCCAGATTTTAATCCATTTTGTCAGAATTTTATTTCCCTAATGAGAGATCATTTTTTAATTCTATAAAACGGGTTCTCTTCATTTATATGTCTAGTTTATCTTTGTAAAGTTTTAGAATTTTTCATGGTCAATTGCTATTTTATTTTGATTAAATACTAGAACCCTGTATCCAGATTTTGTACATGTTCTGATTTTAGCCCCCATATCATGACTGTTGTAGCACTCCTTCAACAAATCGTTATCTGATTGACAACATTCTTCAGCAAATCATGGTTATAAATTTTTTTGGGTCTCTAATGAGTCTCTACTATGATTTGTAGTATTTTTGGGTCTCTAACGAGCCCCACAATGATTTGTAGTGTTCTCCAGTCTTTTAACTACGATTTGTAGCGTTTTCGGGTCTCCAACGAGCCCCACGACGATTTGTAGTGTTGTTCGGTCATCCTACAACGATTTGTAGTGTTGTCCGATCTTTTAACTATGATTTATAGTGTTTTCGGGTCTCCAACGAGCCCCACAGCGATTTATAGTGTTGTTGGACTTCACTATAGCGATTTGTAGTGTTTTTCGATAAACACTGCAGCGATTTGTGATACAAATCGCTGTAAATCGCTACCCAAATTAGTACCAACTTGTCAGGGCCATATCTCTCTAACCAGAGATCGGATTTCAAATCCGTAAAAAGTGGTGTCTTTGTTATAGAGTCTAGTTTATTTCTGTAAATGTTCAGAGATTTCTATGGTCATTTGATGCCCCATTTGGATCTAAAACCAGAACCCCATCAGTCTGCCTTATTTGAGTGACACGTTTTAGTTCATGTTGTAAGAGTCATATCTCTTCAACGGAAGATCATTTTTCAAATTCGTAAAAAAGGTTTTCTTCCTCTATGTGTCTAGTTTATATCTAAAAAATTTCATAACTTTCTATGCTCATTTGATATCTTAAACCTGTCAAAATCCGAGACTGGTTACAGAACTTCAAATTCTGTAAGAGGTTCACTTCTTGTTTAGAAACAGTGACTTCCCGAAGTCTCCACTTTCAAACCAAAATAGATTTTTCAATTCTATTAAATTGGGTTGGTTTTTTTATTGAATTGAGCAACTTTTCCTTCAAATTTGGGAGAAATCGAGTCTGTTTAGTCTCTTAGACATCAAAATTACTGCAATCTGTCTGTTAAAAATCCAATTTCCTGTTTCTGAAATTAATGCTCTAATGTTTTGATCATAACTCTAGTTTCAGGAATGATTTTGATATTATGTATAAAGGAAATGCTTCATTGATGTGTTGTGAATCTATGTATTCATTTTGAGCTAAAACTGAGTTGTTTAAGACTTTCATCTGCTCGGAATGCTCTGACAGCTTCATCTGCAAAATCCTGATTTTGCAAAATATTATATTATCTGGATAAAAGAATCCAAATTTGGGGTTTCCTCAAATAAATGCTTAAGATTTTCACTTTCATAACATTTGTGAGATTGTTAGGCATATGTACATCCTTTTTAGAAATTTCTAAGGTCATTAACCATTCATTCATTGTATCTTTCAAAATTGATTTTATAAAAAGGTATTACTTTGTCAAAATGAAGTTGAATTGGGCATTTTATCACTCTTAAATTCAATTTTCAAACATGATTTATATATTTCATAAATTAAAAATGAATTTTATCAAGTTAGATTGCCTTAACTTCATTGCAAACAAACTTTGGAGTTTATTTGCCTTTATTTCAATAATTTTCAATAGATTTTCATAAAAATCTCAATTTCACGGTTAAATTCACTTTGAATTCAAGTTTTAAAATGAATTTATATGTTTTAAGCACCAATTTCGAAAATCTGAAACTATAAAAATGCCTTTTCCAATGCTTTCACAAAATCATGCATCATATGTGTTTATTTTGTTTCATTTTCTTTATCTCTTGAGGCATAAAAGGCTAATTTTGGATGTATTCTTCAATTTTTCAATAATTGGAGAAAAATCCATAAAAGCCTACACTTATTTCTAACAAGTTTGCTCATTTTGCAGGATTTTCTGTTTTGTTATTTATTTTTTTAATCATTGTATCAATTCAAAGGTTGTAATAAATCAATTAATGAGAATTTTACTTTATGCTTAGCTTAGAATGAATGAGCATGTAGTTTAACTTTCCATTTTCATAATCAATATGTTGCATTTTTAATTTCATTTTCAATAACACTATGGTGAAACACGAATGGCATAAGCACCATTCTAATAAAAGGTTATTAAATCCTAAGTTGACGATTTGCATTTATGGCCATAGTCAAAATGTGAACAAAACTTAGGGTTTTCATCTTTTATGGAATAACATCAGGTCCACACTGGATCTCTTTCAAAAAAATCATCATGTTTTTCTAGATATTTTCTTTCTTTATCAGAGTTTAATTTAAAATTAATTCAAGACATATATCAATGGCCATAGTCAGGATATATTGAGAGTTAATTTTATTTCAAACTCTATAAAGGCACCAAAATGTATTTTATTCTTCAAATGAATTTAAATACGATTATTATATAATACATTTTATGGCAATAGTCAGAACTGTATTATATCTTCAATCTTATTTCAATTCACTTAAAGAATGAAATATGTTTTTCAAAACCTAATTTCAATTTTTTTTAATGCATTCGTCATTTAAGATAGAATTGCATCAACATTTTTCACCTCTTTGAAACCATTTTCAAATTTTCAAGTGAATTCTGAAATAATGTTCAAAAGATGTTTTTCATTCCTAAATTCCAAGTCATTGTTTTATTCGACTTCATAAATCCAATCTTATTTCTCAATTTCATTTTTAATTCCCTTTAACTTTAAATCCTATTTCAAATACCCATTTTCGATTCCCAATTTTCAATTTTATTTTTAAATTTCTATCTTTGAATTTTACATTCCAACTTTAAATTTTATTCCTTATTTCTCTCAAAACCCCAATCTCGATTCTCAATTCAATTCAGACCTCAAATTCCAAAAAACTTGACTTTTAATTCGATTTCTAGATCTTCGATTTCAATGCTTTTAAATTCATTTCAAATTCTTGAATTTTAAAATCGTCATCTGATTAGTGACATCCTTCAATAAATTGCTATTACAATTTATCGTGTCTTTTCATAAATCATTGTGCGATTTACAATGACTTTTAGCAAATCATTTTGCGATTTACGGTATTGCGATTTATTGCATCATTGAGAAAATCATTGTTGCGATTTACAGTATTCTTCAATAAATTTTAAATCAATTTATGAACTTTCGGGTCATTTCTCAAAAGATGTTTTCAAAATCCATTCCCAAAATCACTTGGAAAATCTCAAAATTTCTGAAGCATTTCTAAAAGTATGCATGTTTTCAAGTTCAAAATCATAGCACAAGCATGATTCAATGTGCATTTAGGATTTAGAGTAATTAGTTAGATAAATTTGGGCAAAGCAAAGGCATGAATTCGATCCTTGGTTCGATTACCCCTGGTAAAGGCGCTAGGAACAGTTGAACCTCGTACCGACGAGCGAATCTCGTCTCTCCATTTTCCCACAAATTTTTCAAAACAGAGGCGAGTGATTTTTTTTAAAACATTTCTTTGGTTAAATGAGACCTTGCAAAAAAGTTCCTCTCTCTTCTTCCTTTTCTTTTCTGTCTTTTATTTCCCCTTTAAAAAAGGAAATAGAGGATAGAAAGGCAAAGAGAAGGAAAAGAGGAACAAGAGAAAAAATTTTGCATGATCACAACGAGGAGCGGGGTTTTAATTGTTAAGGCAAAGGGGCATAGAGATGAAGATTATTTAAAATGGAGGTGGAAGCCCCAGCATTGCGATATACCAAGGTTTGATGTGTATGGTATTTTGCAAAGCCTGCAAGGATTGAGAATTGTTTTTTTTTAATGGGAGAGTATGATATGCCTTCTCATGACTGGTGTGCTAGATAAGGGTTATGTTTATTAAATAAATGGGAACAACATCACAAAATAGATCAAATTTTTTCATGTGAAATTTAGTTCACCATTAACTTTACAGTGGAATTCTGTCGTTCGCCATTCCTTGTTCTAGGGAGTCTTCCACCCAGACATGCGTCAAAGAGAGTCCAATCTACTCTTAGGCTGGACAAATTGGATAGCATCAGTAGAAGATGGATTAATTCAGATTTTTTATTTTTTATTTTTTATCTTCAATTCTGGTCATTAGTGGAACCCAGTGAAGATCCTTGACGTGTGGGGAATTCAGCGAAGCTGGGAATACAAATCACCAGCTCATATAGGATGGCATTGAACACAAGGGCTTCTTGGGTTGAATCAATGGTCAACACAAATAGGATATATGTCTTCTTTTGGACTTTTGGATCTTCTCATTGGAGTGATTTTCTACAATAGAAAAGTTGATGTGTCATTCAACATCCTATGATTGAGCCAGGAGAATTTGCTTAGAGCCCACTCTCAGAAATTATACCTGTGGGGGTGTCGGAAATGAGTGTTCCAATAGTGGTCCTAAACTTAACTTCCATGTCTGCCTTCTGAAGTGATGCACATATTGGCAACTGGAGCGATACACCATCTGTCGTAGATTGCAGTCATTGGTGCCTTTCTGGAGTGCCTGATGCCTGGAACGAGATTCTTCTCTCATATCCACCAAAAAAGAACATAGTCTCCCCAAGTTAAATCAGTTGATGATGGAAAAAAAATCCTTTTATATTCTTCAATATATGCAGCCCTCCCTGCTAAGGTAAGTAACAACCGAGAGCTAATGTCATGAAGCTTTCTTTGGCAAGAAGCATGTACAACCACCATACACTATATTTGTTGCACAATATATATCATACATGTAATACCATCACTGCCACTACATTTGCAAACACCACGGCTATTGTTACACCTGTTGTGCACTCATACACCACCCATCAATCTCCAAACTAATCAATCCATCTGCAATGCCCTCTACAGCCTCCTTGTACACTATCCCCACTTCACGCATATACCCCATCCCCCTACATTTTCCTGCAAGTGACACTGTTCATCACCACTTTTCTGCACCTTCCTACCAGCATCCATCACACATATCTGTCACCCCATTACTTCATCTCCTTGACATCATCACATTCCCATTTTCTCCACTTTGTACTGTGTATATTTTCCACACTTTCATGGGCACAACAAATCCACCCCTACACAGCACCAGATGCTGCCATCATCACTATGCGCCAGTCCTCATATCCACCCTGTAGCAGCACATTACTACTCTCACAGCAACCCACCTACTGCACCTTATCCCCAGTGTCTATTACCTGTCATCACTTCCAGCATGTTAACACTTCAACTCCACCATGCTTTCTCTTGTTCACTGCCATACTTCACATGCAGCTACCCATATTTGCACTTCTTTTAGCCGCTTCACAGTACCCTTCCAGCCACTCCTCACTAAAATGCTTACCAGTTGTTGCACTGGTTATGACATTCACAACGGTTTCACAACACTTCCTCACAGTGTATATCATATACTAATTGCACTATTCACTACCTATCTCCACAACACTTCCCAACCCCAACATATTGTCCCTCCCCCCCCCCCCCCCCTCATCATTCGTGACATATCATCTATACTTTTCACAATACACCATATATTCACCATATACTGTATATAGTACAAGCATCTCTTTATTGATATAAATGTGGCCATATATATATATATATTGATTTTAACATGGTTTGATTTTATATTCCTATTAAGTGCTAACTCTGTTTTTGCAGGAATACATGAAGAATCTAGATTTCCTTTCTCAAATTAAAGACTTTTTCATATTTTTAAATTCGATTCAAAGTTGTAATTAATGAGAATTCTTTACATTTCCAGTCTTAGATTAGAATGCATGAGCATGTAAATATCATAAATTGCTCATTTTATATCATTTTTCTCTTTTATTCCAAAAATTCACGAATGAGAACACGAATGACACGTGCACCATTTTAATAAAAGGTAATAAATCTTAAGTAAATGATTCACATTGATGGCCATAGTTAAAATGTGGACAATGCTTAAGATTTTTAGCTTTTATGGAATAACACTGGATCCAGACTGGATCTTTTTAAAAAATCATCATATTTTTCTAAATAATTTTCCTTTATCGGAGTTTAATTTAAACTTAAACTCAAAATATATATCAATGGCCATAGTCAGAATATATTGAGAGTTAATTTCATCGTAAACTCTATAAAGGCACCAAAATATGTTTTATTCTTCATTTGAATTTAAATATGATTATTATATAATATATTTTATGACCATAGTCAGAGATGTATTATATCTTCAATCTTATTTCAATTCATTTAAAGAATGAAATATGATTTTCAAAAAAACCCAATTTCAAATTCTTTAATTCATTTCATCATTTAGGATAGAATTACATCATATTTTCGAAATTCTTTTTCAAAATCCAAGTGATTTCGAGGTAATTCTTCAAATACTATCTTTATTTCTCAAATCAATTCTTGTGTATAAATTCAAATTCAATTTTATCTTATTTCAAAATTCAAAAAATCAATTTCAAAGTCCAAGTTGTTTTGTATTCAAAATTTAATTCAAATCAAATTTCAAAGTTCAATTCAACTTTGAAAATTCAAATTCACTTCCATTTTCAGGATTCAATTTTAGATTCAATTTTAAATTCAATTTAACAATTCAGATCAAATTTCAAAGTTTAATTTAACTTTGAAATTCCCAAACTTATCTCCTGATTTCAAAATTCAAGTTTATTCTTTATTTTTCAAAATCTCCAAAGTTCTATCTAAAGATTGAATCTTGATTCTCAAAATTCAAAATCAAGGTTTTGAGATTGATTCTGAATCTCAAAATTTGATTTTCCCTAAAACCCACCTTCAAATTCAAAATCTGGATTTCCAAAAAATCCAGATCCATCCTCAAAGTCCCATTTGAATCTTCAAAAAACCAAATCCCATCTTGGATTCTAGATTTAGAACCCAATTCCACATTGGATTCATATTTCCAAATCCAATCTCCATTTAGGATTCCTGACTTCGGGTCCAACTCCATTTTGGATTTCAGACTTTGAATCCAATTTCAGTTAGGATTCCAGATCTCGGATTCAATTTCATCTTGGATTCCAGACTTCGGATTCAATTCCACATAGGATGCTAGATTTCAGATAAAAAATCCATTCCAGATTTCAGATGAAAACTCCATTCTAGATCTACAATCTAGTTCCATTTCCAATTCTTATTTCCAAAGCCAATATTGAATTCATTTCTCAAGTCTAAATTCAAATTTCTTATATTCTGAATTTAAAATTTCATTTTTAAAATCGATTCTTGAAAATCGATCCAAACTCAAAAGTCCATTATGACTTTGAAAATTCATCAAAATTTCAATTCTAAATTCCCTTTCTCTTCATCTGAGGACTTGTCTTTCCAAATTCTGATCATTCCGAGACTTAGAATTTCAAGTCTCTTCTTCCAGATCTATGTCAAATTCTGAGTTAGATTCAAAATCTAACTTTTTCAAACCAAATTCAAATCTTTGAATCATTTCTTCACTCCATTATCATATTTATTTCAGAATTATTTGGAAAATCCCAAATTTCCAAACTATTTTTCTCAAAAGAGCATACATCCTTGCATTTGTATAAGCATGATTCTTTGTGCATTTTAGACTTAGAATAAATTCTTAGATAATATTTTAGCAAAGCAAAAAGGCATAAATCCGATCCTTGGTTCGATTACCCCTGGTAAAGGCGCCAGGAACGGTCGAACCTCGTACCGACAAGCGAATCCCGTCTCTCCTTGTTTTCCCGCAAATTTCCAAAACGGAGGTGAGTAATTTTTCTTAATATTTTCAAAAATAAGGTCAAGTGAGACCTTCACAAAAGAGTTCCTCTCTCTCTTCTTTTATTTTCTCCTCTCTCTTCTTTTGTGTCTTTTATTTTCTCCTTCAAAAAGGGAAATAGTGGTTAGAAAGGAAAAGAGAAGGAAACACAAGAGGAAAAATTTTGCGATGATCACAGCGAGTCCCATTCTTCAGAATTATCCCACATTTTAAAAATGAAGGCGAGTTATTTTCAAAAACTTTTTCAAAGGTCAGTTTAACTTGCAAAAGTAAAAATTTGTGATGATAACACATGGGTATAGATAAAATGGAGCAACTGACTCAGGCATATATGATGATGAAGATGCAGAAATAAAAAAAATAGAAATAATGCTCTAAACAGGAATATGACAGGAAAACATAAATGGCGATGTTAATGAAGAAATGGTGGTCAAAATCGATTGATGACAGCCAAAGATCGACAATGCTAGGCATCATACGATTCACTGATAGATGGGTATTCAGTACCCCAATTCACCTCATTTGAATGCCAACAGCAAGATGCGACCATAGGGCTTCACAGAAAAATCGATTTCAAGAGAGAAAAAAAAAGAAAAAAGAAAATAGCAATTCTTAGAATAATCAAAAGCACTTCTTGATGCTAGAAATTGAACTATAGAAGCCAACATAAATAAACTGTAAAGGAAACAGGAAAATTGGGTTGAGGTTCAAATAAATCATAGGGAATTATTGAGCGTGAGTAAAAAGTAAATCGCAAAGAAAATGGAGGAAATAAAAAAAAAAGAAAAAAAATGTAGGAATTAGAAAACTCCATTTACTGTTGCAAGAGGCGAGTCGATCCTGCTATATGCAGATCGACCGCACCATTTTTCTTTGTAAAAAAAAAGAACAAAAATAAAAAGTAAAGATAATAAAGAAAAATGAAGCTTAGAAGGAGATAGAGAAATTCTATGGGGAATCAAGGAGGTAGGAGATTAGATACTTACTTGTAGTTCTGCAAGGATTTTCTGATGAAGGCCCTAGAGCGACCAATGTTCTTCGATGATTCAGAAGGGGTGATGTTCCTTAGGATTGCCGGAATTCTGAAGGAGGGAGCCAATATGATTCCTTCAAGAGGAGGCGCCAAGGGAAGAACAACTGGGGGAGAGTGGGGAGAAAGATCGAACACAGTGAGGCCAAAAGAAATGGGTGCCTTCCGATGGATGTGATCGATGCCACTCCCTGAGACCCCTGTGTTCTTTTTTATAACAAACGGAAGAAGGATCGAGAAGGGGCAGTTAGGGATCGATGGTCGAGAGAGGACCGTGCCGATCAGGGATCCTTCGCCCTTTGATCCGCAGCGAAGGCGTCTCAGGAAGAAGCCGTTGAGCTTTTTCAATGGGCGTCCCTCTTTTCTTTTAGAAAAAAAAAACAATGGTTTATTTTCAAAAAGGAGGATTTTAGTAAAACAGATTTTCAAAAGGGGTTAAAATAATGAAAACTTTCAAACAGGGGCTCCTAAACTATTTTTTTTCTTTTTTTTTTGTATTTTCTATATTTTTTTGTGATTTTGGAATAACATTGTAAAATCTAGGCAAAATGAGAGATTTAAAAACTATTTTTGTATTTTTGAGAAATATTTACAAAAAGAGGAATCTTCAAAGAAAACTTTTAAAATTTTCTGAGACAACAGGTTTGGATTCAGAATTTGAGGAAATATTCGACTTTTGGATCTCGAATCGAGAAATATGGGACAGTGGATCCAAATGGATACCGGATGGATCGATCTGAGCCTGTCAGAATTTATTTTTGATATTTTTGTAAATTTCATTTTTGAAATTTGGATAACGAGGCTCAGATTTGGATTTTAACACTGGATTTGGATCTAAAATTGAGTCAGATATATGAAATGGATTTGATTTCAGTAAAATCTGAGAAATAAAGTGAAATTTTGAGTGAAAATGACTCAATTTACTCAGAAAATGAGGCTCAGGGGCAAAAGGGGAATATTTATAAAATTTTGAAAAATTTGGGGTGTTCACAAGATCCGAAATCCAATTTCATTTTCTCTACTTGATTCAACCTCTGTGAACACCCCAAATTTTTCAAAATTTTATAAATATTCCCCTTTTGTCTCTGGCCCCATCTTCTGAGAAAATCAAAGCAATTTCAACCCAAATTTCAGTTATTCTTCGGATTCTCTGGAATAAACTCCATGTTTATATATCTGACTCAATTTTGGATCTAGACTTAGTGCTTAAAATCCAAATCTGAGCCCCGTTGTCCAATTTTCAATTTAAAATTACAAAAATACCAAAAATAGTTTTTTGAATGGCTCAGACAGTCCATCCGGCATCCGTTTGGATCCACTGCTCTATATTTCTTGATTAAAGGTTCAAAACTTGAATATTTCCTCAAGTTTCGGATCTAAACCCATTTTTCTAAAGGATTTTCCAAAGAATAACTTTAAAATTCTCGAAAAAACCCTCTTTTGTAAATATTTTTCAAAATTACAAAAAAAATAATTTTAAATCTCTCATTTTCCCATAGTTTCAGAGTTCTGTTTCAAAAAAAAAACAAAAAAAAAATATAGAAAATATAAAAGAAAAAAGAAAAAATCCAAAACAGAAAATAAAATACGGAAGAAGAAAGAAGTGAAAACCCTTTTTCGGAAAATATCAAACCCCTTTTTAGGAAATTTTTTGAAAGAAGCCTTGTTTTCAAAATTTTTTGAAAATATCTTTACCTTCCCGTAACATTTCCTAATGGACTCCCGCTATAAAGGGAGACCACAGGGGGTATCCATCATCGATTACCCTCCATTACCATCCGATTTCCGCTCTTTCCTTTCCATTCCTGAGGCTTCTTTCCTGCAAGACACTGAAGCACGATCTTCCCTCTGCAAGGCATCTCCTCTGCGGGAGCCTAAAAGAGGTCAATCTCATCATAGTCAGAAGTAAGTGCCTCATCCCCTTCTTTCTCCTTCTTCGCATCGTTGATTTCTTTTATCTCGTTACTGCATTTCCCTTTGTTTTGTTTTGTTTTCCTTTCTCTCTCTTTTCGATTTCCCTTCTTTGTTTTATTTATTTCTTTAGCTTGAGTTTTTGATGCACTCTCTGTAACCTCAGTTTGTATATAACAAACTGAGTTACAGATAAGCAAGATCAAGAGGAACAATCATGTTCCAACATCTCTTTCGTATTTCTGTTTAGTTTACAATTTTATTCATGTTGGGCTCAGACTATCGGATTCAGTAATTTGATAAGATTTATACTAATCCCAGTCTAATCTACTTGCTAAATCCTCAGATTTTATTTCTATTTTGATTTCATGTTTATGTTATGATATCTACTTCCATTTGCAGTTTGATTTCTCATGTTCATCTCTGATTTTCGTTTATTATCTTGATTTTTTGATCACAGCAGAATCTTGATCTCGTCGCCATAAGTTGGCTGGGATTTCGATTCTCGACTCTGTGTTTGCTTTTTTTTATTTAGTCGTGATCAACTACATATACTTGAATCCTTGTTCATCCGATTTTTCTTTCATGGTATCTAACCCATTTTAATAGCATCTGGGTATCATTAGATGTTGCATTCCTATTTATCATCGTCCATTCCCATCCTATTCATTTTTCTTTTTTTTTACTTAGCCTACGATTTGCCATTGTTTTCTCTATTTTATTTTTCCTTATTCATTCTGTTGGTTCATACCTTTCTGCTGGTATTTCTTCTTTTTTTTTTTTGATCTCTTAACTTCATTGTGATCCCCTTTTCCTTCATTAGTATATCATTACTAATTCTCAATTCCATTTAACTAAACCTGTTTACGAGTTGATCATTTCTTTTTTTTCTTTTTTTTATTTTTTTTACTATTCTGTACTTTCTATTACCACATTGGTGCTAGCAGGACAATCGTGTCGACTCTGTGAGATTCATGGTTCTGTACACTGAATTCAATCTGTTTTCTGCGATTTGCTCTCCTGTTTTTTTTTTTCTTACTATTTCTATTGATTGTGATTACCTGTGTATCATAAAAAAAACCTTTTCTTATGTTTGTATATCATTTATCAATACAATTGAGTGATAATGTTCAAGCATAATCGATTTCAGCATAATAACCATATTAATTCTGTTTATCGAGCTATTATTCTGAATGCCAAGTTTCATCCATGTTTATTGCAAATTATGTATTCGTTATATACCTTTGTGATTAGTGTTTAGGTGGTTCTCTTTGGTGCCATATACCCAGATGAAGCATCCATTGTCAATGGTGTGATTTGTCAGGTTCACTCGATTCATCTAACCCCTTTATTCTGTTCCTCTCAAGAAAGCATGAAGAATACTGAAGATTCGTGCCTTTGCCTTATCAAAGGGGTGCGGTACCCTAAGTTCATCATATACTGATATCCTGTATATCGATCTGGTATCCTGCAATCAAACCAAATTCAATTCAAGAGGAAGAAAGGTTGAATATTAGCATCCTGCAAAGTTCCTATCGTGATATCCGGTTCACTTATTTCACTGAGAGCCTCTCCTTTGATTTATCATAGAATTAGATTTGTTTTGAAGATTGGGATCAATGTCCATCGTGGATTAGGGATCCTTTTTTTTTTTCACTGCAATGTATATTTCTGCTGCTCTGTGAGCACTCCTTTGGGTGTGCTCATGAAAATTTGAAATCCATATGTGTTTGATATGCAATGGATTTTGTATACAGCTCATAGTGAGATCCCTCTTGTTTCACTAAAAGACTCTCCTGTATAGTTAACCATGTGTCTCTTAGCATTTTTTTTTTCTTTCTTTTTCTGCATACATGACATATGTACATTGTACCCCTTTTGTTTCTTCTGTTCATGCGATGGCTAAGTGCTCCATTGAGCAACAGAAAAATTCAGTAATTGGTGTACTGAAGATCTTCTCGTGAGTTTTGAGAAGGTTTCGTTGGGTATTGTTTATTGTAATTGCCCTCACTAAGGCCATGTTTTATCCTGCTTTTAATATCCTATGACCTGGTCGACATGAGTGGGTCTTCCTGTATGCTGAAGGGCTTTATCATTCGTACCCTTGATGGCAAATTGATTCAGACGCACACCACGCCTGTACATTGAATCCCAAGGATACCGTGTGTTTTTGCCTTGCTGCACAATCATTTTTTTTAACTGACACTTGCCGAAATCAGTGCATGTCATTGCAGGAAGCCCTTCACCAAAGGCTTGAGTTGCAAAAAGCAATTTGTATGTGCATTCATCATTGCTGTATATTCCATATTTCACCATCTGCATTTTTCAAACTACATATATTCTTGGAATCGTGTGAGTATGCCATCACATTTCAGCGTTATGTCAGTCGCAGGGGTGACTGTCATTGAAGCTTGTTAAAAAGGGGCTGATGGGTTGCGTGTCATCAAATTAGGTGGCGGTTGCTGAAGATGGTCTACGGACTCGCCATATCCATTTTCTTTTTTATCTTTCTACTAAATACAAATGCATAATTTCAGTATGTTGCTTCATTTGTGCATAATCACCCTGCTCACCTGTAAGCACCCACCATCACCAATATGTCACCTTCATAATCTCCTTACCACACAACACTTTTGCACTTCTTACATGGCCACCTATGCTTCAGAATCAGTCAATCTCCTACAGCATAGTCCCCATTTACAATTTTACTAATTCACACAGTACATTATCAGCACATATTTCTGCAAATTTTCTCCTAATGGCACTATTCAGCCTTGCTACCTGCCATTCCACTTCCTACTACACTAAAACCACAGCATCTACTTCCTTCACCGTCCCTTCACATCCACCCCTTACCTTTCCACCCATATCACTGTATTAGGATCTTGATCTATGGCTGTAGCCCTTTTCTACAACTACAACAGTGTTTGGGCACTGCTGTAGCTCTACTTTTGGATGTCCGCAGAAGCTCCAAACGATTGTGGCTCCCTCTTCTTCATTCTACTAAGGTGTGAATTCACTCACAACATTAAACATTGTATGTTTCCATTCATTCCTTGCATTTGCATGGTAGTAGGCCTCTTTTGGATGTATCTGCAATAGATTAATGTATAGGTCCCTTTTTTTTCTGGCATATGAATACCCTTCATTTGCATGAGATGCAATATTTTAGGCAAATGCATGTGGATTCATCTCTTACCTAAAGCATCATATACCTCACTCTCGTATAGATACTTAATATTTTTCTCTTTTTTTTTGGTAGCTTAGGATACTATGGGTGCATTTCATTATTAGTTTAATGTAGAAATGAACCTCCCAATACATATTCTCTCATTAGCTTAAGGCCTTGCACATGTATCTCAACATTTTTTTCTCAATACCCTACATATTTTTCATATCCATTTGGATATAAGTCGTCTTGCATATCTGCTAGGGTTTTCGTGAGATATCCTTCATTTTCTCATATATTTTTTATATTATACTAATTATGCTTTTGCAGGAATGCATAGAAAATCCCGACTCCTTTTCTAAGATTAGAAACTTTGATATTTTCAAATTTCCCTTTCATAATGTGATAAGCTAAGATATTAATGAAAATTTTAATTTTCAGTCTTAGATTAGAATGTATGAGCATATCATAAATTCCCTGTTTTATGCCATTTTTCTTTGTTTCTCAAAAATACACAAATGGTGAAACACGAATGGCACGTGCACCATTCTAATAAAAGGTGATTAAACCTTAAGTTGATGATTTGCATCAATGGCCATAGTCAAGGTGTGAACAAAACTTATGGTTTTAATCTTTTATGGAATAACACTGGATCTACACTGGTTCTCCTTCAAAATTCATCATATTTTTCTAAATATTTTTCTCCTTTATCAGAGTTTAATTTAAAATTAGCTCAAAATATATATTAATGGCCATGTAATTTTATTTTAAACTCTATAAAGGCACCAAAAGTGTGTTTTATTCTTTACTGGAATTTAAATATGATTACTATATAATACATTCAATGACCATAGTAAGGAATGTATCATATTTTCAATTATATTTCAATTCATTTAAAGAATGAAATATGCTTTTCAAATTCAATTTCAAAATTCTTTAATTCATTTCATCATTTAGGATAAAATTGCATCATATTTTCAAAATTCTTTTCATATTATTTCAAAATCCAAGTGATTTTGAGATAATTCTTCAAATATCTTCTTTATTTCTCCAATCAATTCTTATTTATAAATTCAAATTCAATTCTATCTTATTTCAAGATTCAAAATTAAATTTCAAAGTTCAATTTGACTTTGAAATTTCAAATTCATTTTTTATATCCAAAATTCTATTTCCAATTCAAATCAAATTTCAAAGTTCAATTCAAAACATCAGAATTCCAAATTCATTTTTCAGGATTCAATTTCAAATTTCAATTAACATCTGAGATCAAAATTCAAAGCTCAATTTAAAACTTTGAAAATTTTGATTAATCTTCTGATTTCAAATTCAAAACTTCAAAATCAAGTCTATTTTGTACCTTCAAAAGTGTTATCTAAAGATTGAATCTTGATTCTCAAATCAAGGTTTTGAGATTGATTTTAAATCTCAAAATTCGATTTCCCTAAATTTTAAATTCAAAATCTGGATTTTCAAAATCCAGACCCATTTTCAAAGTCCCATTTTTTATCTTCAAAAATCCAAATTCCATCTCGGGTTCTAAATTTAGAATCCAATTTCACTTTAGATTCAGATCTTCAAAAACCAATCCCATTTTGGATTCCAGACTTCGGATCCAATTCCATTTTGGATTCCAGACTTGAGATCCAATTCCATTTAGGATTCCAGAATTCGTATCCAACTCTATTTTTGGATTCCAGGCTTCGGATCTAATTCCATTTAGGATTCCAGATTTCGGATCCAACTCCATTTTTGGATTCCAGACTTTGAATCCAATTCCATTTAGGATTTCAGATTTCGGATTCAACTCCATCTGTAATAGCTAGACATCAATGAGAATTTACATTTCCTGTATTAAATAGAATGAATGAGCATGGTAAACATCATAAATTGTCTATTTTCATGCTTTTGCTTTTATATCTCAAAATCTCACAATGGTAGAACACGAATATCACGTACACCATTTCGTAAGAGATAATTAATCCTAAGTTGATGATTTACATCAATGGCCATAGTCAGGATGTGAACAAAACTTAGGATTTTCATCTTTTATGGAATAACATGGGATCCACATTGGATCTCTTTCTAAAAATCATCATATTTTTAAATATTTTCTTCTTTTATCAGAGTTTAACTTAAAATTAACTCAAAATATATATCAATGGCCATAGTCAGGATATATTCAGAGTTAATTTCATTCTAAACTCTATAAAACAACCAAAATATGTTTGATTCTTCACTTGAATTTAAATGTGGTTATTATATAATATATTCAATGACCATAGTCAAGGATGTATTATATCTTTAACCTCATTATTAATTCATTTAAAGAATGAAATATGCTTTTTCAAAACCCAATTTCAAATCATTCAAATTCATTTATCATTTAGGATAGAATTGCATCATATTTTCAAAATTCTTTTTCAAAAACCCGAGTGATTTTTGAACACCTTTCTTCAAATTTCTATTTCAAATTCCAATTCTATCTCAAATTTCAAAGTTCAATTTGACTTTGAAAATTCCAAAGTCATTTTGTATTCAAACTCCAAATTTCCAACTTAATTCAAAATTCAAATTCAAAGTTCAATTTAACTTTGAAATTTCTCATTCATCTTCAAGTTCAAGATCAAAGTTTGAGATTGATTTTGAATCTCAAAACTTGACTCTTCTTAAATTTTAAATTCAATCTGGGTTTTCAAAACCCATATCCATCTTTAAAAGTCCCGTATGGCCTTTCAGAATCCAAAATCCAAAGTTAGATCCTAATCCTCACTTGGATCCAGATTTCTCAGTGCAAACTCCACTTTTGGATTTCAGTCTTCAGATCCAATCCTCATTTAGGATCCTAGATTCAGAATCCAATTCCACCTTGGATCTCAGATTTCAGATTCAAATTCCCTTTTAGGATCCAGAATTCAATTCCACTTTGGATCTCAGACTTCAGATCCAGAACTCATTTTAGGATCCAGAATTCAATTCTATCTCGAATCTCACACTTCAGATCCAAATTCCATTCCGAATTTCGGATCCAACTCTACTTTGAATCTTAGACTTCAGATCCAAATTCATTTTAGTATCCAGAACCCAATTGCACTTTGAATATCAGACTTCAGATCCAAAATCCAGTATAGAATCCAGAATTCATTTCCAACACAGATCTCAGACTTCAGATCCGAACTCCATTCCAAAACCTCAGCTCCAATTCTCATTTAGGATTCTAAACCCATAATTCAATTTTGAATCTCAACTCTATCTAGAATCGAGACTTTGGATTCAAATTCCATCTTGAACTCTATATTTCAAATCAGCTTCTATTCTCAATTTCCAATTCTTAAATCCAATTCCATTTCATCCCATATTTTAAAAACCAAGTTTTAAATTCCCAAAATTCCAAAAACTAATCCCATCTATCAAATCTATTTGGATTTCTCACATCTTACTCTGATTCTAAACTTTAAAACTGAAATTCAAATCACATTTCCATCTTTGTTCTTATTTCAAAATTCTAAATCAAAGTCCATTTATGACTTTGAAGTTTCCTTTCTTCTCCTCTTATCTCAATTTCAAGATCCTTCCTTTCAAAAAGTCTAGATTATTTTCCCAAGCTCTGATTATTCCAAAAACTCAGAATTTTAAATCTTAAGTTCTTAGTTAGAAACCGTTTCTTCACTCTATTCATCTAAGAAATACTTGGAGGTTTCCAAATCATTTTCAAAAAAAGCATGCATCCTCGCATTGCACAAGCATGATTCTTTGTGCATTTAGACTTAGAATAAATTCTTAGATAATTTCTTAGCAAAGCAAAAGGCATGAATTTGACCCTTGGTTCGATTACCCCTGGTAAAGGCGCTAGGAACGGTCGAACCTCGTACCGACGAGTGAATCCCATCTTCGAGTTTTCCCGCAAATATTTCAAAACGAAGGCGAGTTATTTCTTAAATATTTTCAAAATTAAGGTCAAGTGAGACTCCGCAAAAGAGTTCCTCTTTCTCTTCTTTCTTTTCTCTTCTCTCTTCTTTTTCTGTCTTTTATCTTCTCCCTTCAAAAAGGAGGAAATAAAGGATAAAAAAGAAAAAGAGAAGGAAGAGAGAGAAAGATACACGAGAGGAAAATTTTTACGATGATCACAGTTTTGGCGACCGAGATGGGACTCGTCTTCGTTCGGTCGAATTTAATGCCTTTTTCTTTTGCTTTGGTATTATCTAAGTCTATTCAACATATGTCAGCTACATCTTTCATGCAAACCTTAGGGGCCTAGATTTTGTCCTAAGCTGACATCAATTACATATAAGATCTAAGTATGGTTTGGTAGGACCATATTGAGGAGATTATTCCATGTTCACATTAGACTTAGGTCTGAAATACAACTCTCCTCAATTCTAGGGATTGAATGCAAGACAATGTATGCAAGTGTATGCTTCTTTTCATTTTAATCTATCTCTTTAGGACTTACATTAAAGCCATCTGATTTATTGCATGTTGAATATGTTTTTGAAAATATCCCTACCTATATTGTCTCGGTCTTCAAGTTGCTGGGCTGTCTCACTGAACCATAGTTCGGGAGAGAGCCTCACAACTGGACCACTTATTCGGGTTCGCGCCCCCTACCACGTACCGAAGGGACATAGTCCGAGGTATATCGGTTGGTGCTCAAGGATGTCAAAAAACCATTACCTTAGAACCAGAGAAATATTTCTATGCCACGTACTTCGAGCTTCGGCTTGAGTATATTGGCGTATCTTGATGGAAATCAGATGATCTCAACCCTAGAGTTATGATTAAGGTCCTATCAACCATTTCAAAATATTGCATTTAGAGTCAGCCTCTAGGGGGTGCTGTTTGCGCATCTTTTGTCTGTATATCTGTGATTGTGTAATATTTTATATTTCCCTTATATATTTTCCAAAACCCTGGGTATATATTATTCAAGATTTTCTCTTTGTTTTTAAAACCCAGATGTATTTTTCTTTCCCTAAATTTCTTCAAATTCTTTTGATCCTTCCTGCAAATTCTTCAAATCTTAAATCTTTGCCATCTACCTTCGAAATTCTTTTTCTCTGATATATTCCTTACCTTCTTTTGCAATAAAACATCTTTTGTCAGGATATGTCCTTTTCAAAATTAATCTTTGTTCACATTTTACTGGTTTATCCCAATACGGTTGTCGCAAATTTTGGTGACAACCCGATCCCTCGTAATTGGCTATTTTCATTTTCAGATTGTGATTTCTTCCTTTATTAAAATTTCTTCCTAGATCTTTTCTAAAACCCCCCATTTTTGCCCTACAGAGAGAGCATTGGCATTATCAGTTGATTTGGGGCAAAGATCAAAGATTGCATTGCTCCAACATCCTAGTTACAAAGTAGAAAGTAAGGAATGGATTCCCAAAAGACTGTCAGAGAGGAAGTTCAGGACAGCAAGAGTGAGATTGATCCTGCGATATATCGATTATTCAAAGAGATGATGGTTGAGATATTATCCGAGCAAGCTGAAGCCAGTTGCGGAAAAGCTCCCACCAAAGGAGAGGCATCTATCACCTTCCCCATGAATAAACGCAACAATTTCAATTCAAAAAATTTTAAAGCCAGTAGGAGCAACAACCAAGGCAATCAGGGCAGCAACTTGGGAGAGTATAAAGGCCAGATTGGGAAATGTTGTGAAAACCATGATAGACTTCTTCAAAACAATCCTCAGCAAAAGGGCAAGAAGCAGGAAAGACCAACGCGCAAGGATTAGAGCAAGGGTCGAGATTTTACTCCTTTAGATGAGCCGCTCGACAAAATCCTCGAATACATGTTGTCTAGCGGATTACTCAGGCACCCAAAAGCCGCCAACCCTCCCACAATCATGGGAAAATATATAGACCAATTCTGTGGGTACCATCGAGCAACAAAACATGACACTGAACATTGCTTTGACTTCAAGAATATCGTTCAGGACTGCCTTGACAAGAATCTCTTTGTCAAAAATGAAGAAGAAAAGCATCCAGATCTCCTAACCATGCAAGCTCAGTCCAGCTACCAGGCAGGGGTCAGCACTCAGCAGAAATCTAGTAAATTGAAGAAAGCAAAGCATGAGGGTTGGGATATGATCGCAAGCTTACCCCTCTAGGTCAGCCAATCGAAGAAGTTCTACAATACCTGCTTGCGAAAGGCATGATCAAACTCCCAAAAGAGGACGATCCCTCTGTCACCAAGGGGAAATGGAAAGATCACTTTTGCAAGTTTCATCGAGTAAGGGGGCATGACACGGAGCGCTGCTTCGTCCTCAAAAATATTGTGCAAGACTACATTGACAAAGAGCTCTTGATGCCAGAGGAAGAAGAAGAGCAGTCTGCAGTTCCACCCGAACCATTTCCAGACTACTTAGAGAATTGAGAATGCCAAAAGTTGTTCGCTTTCATCCTTTTTTTTTTATCAGTCGCTTTATAGGGGCACATTAGCCCAGTCTTTTGTGACTTTTTGGTTAAAAATACTTGTAAATATTCATTTTTGTTATCTACTTTTGCTTATCAATGAAATGTCAATTTTCTTTACATCTTTAATATTCCCTTCTTTTTGCCATACTAGGGCATTAAATTCCTTTTCTTTTTCAAAATGCTGGACAATTCTGACATCCTTCATGAGAGAAATGATATTACCTATGAGGGCCTTTCAAAAATCATGAAAATTTTTCATATTTTAGTCCAACCTTTTTTAAAGATCAACCCTCGTGTTGATCATCTTTTCAAAAAAAAAAAAGGTTTTCAACCATTATGTTCAAAGATCAACCCTTGTGTTGATCATATTTTCTAAAAATTGATTTCGAATCATTACATTCAAAGAGCAACCCTTGTGTTGATCATATTTTTCTAAAAATTGATTTCGAATCATTACATTCAAAGATCAACCCTCGTGTTGATCATATTTTCTAAAAACTGATTTCGAATCATTGCGTTTCAAAGATCAACCCTTGTGTTGATCATATTTTTCTAAAAATTGATTTTGAATCATTACATTCAAAGATCAACCCTCGTGTTGATCATATTTTCTAAAAATTGATTTCGAATCATTGCATTTCAAAGATCAACCCTTGTGTTGATCATATTTTTCTAAAAATTGATTTTGAATCATTGCATTCAAAGAGCAACCCTTGTGTTGATCATATTTTTCTAAAAATTGATTTTGAATCATTGCATTCAAAGAGCAACCCTTGTGTTGATCATATTTTCTAAAAAAATTGATTTCGAATCATGGCATTCAAAGATCAACCCTCGTGTTGATCATATTTTATAAAAATTGATTTCGAACCATGGCATTCAAAAATCAACCCTCGTGTTGATCATATTTTTCTAAAAATTGATTTTGAACCATGGCATTCAAAAATCAACCCTCGTGTTGATTATATTTTTCTAAAAATTGATTTCAAACCATGGCATTCAAAGATCAACCCTCCTGTCGATCATATTTTCTAAAAATTAAGTTTTCAAATCATTGCTTCAAAAATTAACCCTCATGATGATCTCTCGTGAATGATCCCCTTTCAAAGATCAATTCTCATGGTTAATCTTTCTTTCCAAAAATGATTTTCTCATATTCTTCTCTCATTTCAAAGATCCCACATGCAGGCAGGATCAAATAAACTCCTTTTCTCAACTTTTATCAATTTTTTTTTATTTATCAAATCTTCTTTCAGTCTTATCAGTTTTATTCATCTTTATCAAATTTTATTAAACTTTATTCATCCATTTTTATTAATTTTTCTTGTCAAATTCTTATTTCAAAATTTTCCCTTTCAGTATAGGAATAAATCTGATGCCTCCTTCTCATGAGGTATTTATTTTTCCTTCTTAGCGCCCCCCCCCCTTCAAGTTAAGGGATAAACCTGAAACCTCATCCTACGAGGTCCTTCTTGCTTCAGGATAAAAGATAATCCTAAATGTCTTTCTTTCTCTTTTAAAGCTTCATTAATCTCTGCCAAATCTTCTTCTCTATCCAAATTTTATCAGTTTATTTTCCTTTTCAAATTTTGTCTCCTTTTCAAATTTTGTCGATTCTTCATCAAGCCTTTTTTATTTCCCTTCCCATTCAGGATAAGGGATAATCCTGAAACCGCTCATAAGAGCAACAATGCTATCTGTGAGAATTCTGTTACAAAGATAATCCCATAAAAATTCCTTGATTCTCCTCTTTTGTCAATTATTTCATCAATTTCTATCTCTTCTTGTCAGTTCTTTTAAAAAAATTTATTTCCTTTGCAGTCAACATAAGGGGGGCAATCAGATCACATACAAATAATTCAATCCTTGAAATGGTCATTCTCAATCCTAGGTCTGGTCCTCGCACTGGCAAAATTTTCAAAACTCAATCAAGCTTTCTGTCAAAAACCCGAGTTCTGACTCAGGCTTCTCCTTTTTGGATCCAATGCTCGCGTTGGAACCAATCGTTTCTTTAAAAATTCGAGTTTTCAAAACTCAGGTTTCTCTCTTATCTTTTATTTTCTGAAGATCCGAGATCCAGCTCGGGTTTTTCCTCTATTATTTTCATTTGAAGTTCTGAGTTCCGACTAGGACTTCCTTTTGAATCCAATGCTTGTGTTGGAAACCAATCATTTCTTTAGAGATTCGAGTTTTCAAAACTCGGGTTTCTCTTTTATCTTTTATTTTCTGAAGATCCGAGATACAGCTCGAGTTTTTCCTCTATTATTTTCATTTGAAGTTCTGAGTTCTGACTAGGACTTCCTTTTGAATCCAATGCTCGTATAGGAATCAATCATTTCTCCAGAAAATCGAGTTTTTCAAAACTCGGATTCTTCTTTTTTAAGATCCCAATTCCAGCTCGGGTTTTTCCCTCTATTATTTTTGTTTGAAGATCCGAGTTCCGACTCAGACTTCCTTTTGAATCCAATGCTCACATTGGAACCAATCGTTGCGTCAAAATTTCGAATTTTTCAAATCAAAAATCTCTTTTATCTTTTGTTTTGAAGATCCGAGCTCTCACTCGGGTTTTCCCTTCTATTATTTCATTTGAAGTTCTGAGTTCCGACTAGGACTTTGTTTTGGATCCAATGCTCACGTTGGGACCAATTGATTGCGTCGAGAATTCGAGTTTTTCAAACTCTAAATTTCTCTCTTATCTTTTATCTTGAACATCGAGGTTCCGACTCGGGTTCTCTCCTTTTATTTCATTTTCCTTTTTAGATACATGAGTCCCGACTTGGACTCTCTTCTTTTTCAAAAACCCCAAAAATGCCAGGCGGGACCTCCTTTCAAAAACCAGCCTTCCGGCTGATCCACCTTCATGACTATTCTCTTTACAAATCCTTCTTTACCCTTTCAGGATAAGGGATAAACCTGATACCTCCTGCTGACGAGGTATTTCTTTCCTTCTTTCCCCTTCAGGTTAAAGGATAAACCTGATGCATCTTGCTAACGAGGTATTTCTTTCCTTCCTTCCCCATTCAGGATAAGGGGATAAATCCTGAAAACAGACCACATACAGTTAGGATGTGATGGTCCATTGAATTTAGAATTTTTTATCAAATTTTACTTTCCAATCTAGCTCATCTTCACAACCCAGTCCTCACACTGGTTATTTCTCAAATCATATGTTGAGCTCATTTGGAAAATTCAGTTCTCGCACCGGTAACTTTCTAAAATCAGTCTTCTGACTAAAGTCCTTCCTTCTACAAATCAAGTTCTGACTTGAACTTCCAAAATTGATGTATTTCAAAACGTTCCAGCTTTTTGCTGGTCAGGTATTTCAAACGTTCCAGCTTTCGCTGGTAAGGCATTTCAAAAAGATCCAACACTCGTTGGTCATGTATTTCCAAATGTTCCAGCTTTTTGCTGGTCATGTATTTCAAACGCTCCAGCTTTCGCTAATCAAGACATTTCAAAAGATCCAACACTCGTTGGTCATGTATTTTCAAACGTTCCAGCTTTTTGCTGGTCATGTATTTCAAATGTTTCAGCTTTTGCTCGTCAGGTATTTCAAACGTTCCAGCTTTTTGTTGGTCAAGTATTTCAAACGTTCAAGCTTTTGCTGGTCATGTATTTCACACGTTCCAGCTTTTTGCTGGTCAGGTATTTTAAATGTTCCAGCTTTCGCTGGTCATGTATTTCAAACGTTTCAGCTTCTGTTGGTCATGTATTTCAAAGGTTCCAGCTTTTGCTGGTCATGTATTTCCAAAATCAAAGATTCAGCTCAAGGTCTCATCAAAATTTATATTGAGTGATTATTTCACAAAAGAATTCTAGAACATTATGCCAATTTGCTAAAAACATTTGTTGATTCCAAATATTCTTACTATACAAGAGAAATTTCTCAGATTACCTCTAGTATTTCTTTCTAAAAACGTGAAACTTTTTGCAAAAAATAGGTAAAATTCAAATCTTTTCCTGTTGATCAACCAAATGGATGTAAGAAATGTCCTCGATATGATCAGTGAAAGAAATCTTCAATGATGTTGAAAAGCCAGAAGCAAATTGATATTGATCATGGTTGTAGTGCATGTTTAAAGACGGCTATCTGGCAATCAAGCAGTGGAAATATCTCGAGCTATAAAAGGAATCCAGTCAATCCATGTTTTGTCATTCATTTAAAGTTGCAATCAAATATCCGCAAAAGGGATCTCTCAATTGTCGTCAAGATGAAGACAAATATGCGAGTTAGACCCCCGGGGCCAAAGAAGATTTGAATCATCTTCAAGATGAAGGAGTTTGTGAAGGATTCTTCCAGGGAAAGTTCAAATCACCGTCGAGATGAAGACGAGTGTGATGAACCTACCGACAAACCCTAAAAGATATTTGATTTCTACTATCATCTAAAGACCTTTTTGAGCCAAAGTCATCAATAGAATTCCTGAGATAAAAAGAAGGATCGAAACATCTCCAAGATGAAGGAGTTTGTGACGTACCCTTCCTTGAAAAAGAGAGAAAAGGCAGGACATCCAAATGAAGGATGATGTAAAAACCCGAAAAATTTCAATGACTCAAAAAGAATGCAAAAGGATCATCATGGGAAAACACCCAAATATCAAACTACCAAAATTGCCAGAAGTCATCTTTTCTCATGCAAAATTCTCTTATCAATGTCTCTTCACTACTTGCTTTTATGAAATTGAGAATATTTCTTCTCTTCTCATATCAAAGGAATGGATAGCTTCCTTGAAGAAAATCATCAGCGCTAAAATTTTGAATTTGACTATTAGAACCGAGGAGTTAACCTCATTGGAGGAAATACTCTAGGTAAAAGAGAGAAACATCTTTGCACATACATGCACATTTTTCAAGCCTTTTGAGTCAACTATACTTTTATCTTATTTACAAAATTTTCTAGCTATTCAAAAATGAAATAAATATTCAATATCCATTTTGATGCGACCTAGAGTTGTTTATATCTTCCAGAAGAGTTGCCTCATTTAATTAAAGTACCTCTTCCTGTCCCATCACGATTTTCTCATTGAGAAATCCATATGGTAAATTCTCACTCAGGTTAAGGATCAAACCTGAATTTTCTGCGAAAGGTCATTGATTTTAAAAGCTATTTTATTCTCAGCAATAAGATGCCCCATTTCTTTCCCTTTTCAAAGCTTTAGGGAACCCTATTTTCCTCCTTTCACAAAAACCCCTTTCGGATTTGTTCGTCCAAATTCCAAAGGTCCCATTATGGTTTCTCCATTTGAGAAATCCGTATGGTAGATTTTCCCACTCAGATTAAGGGTCAAACCTGAACCCTCTGCAAGAGGTCATTCATTTCAAAAGCTATTTCAGTCTCAGCAATGAGATGCTCCATTTCTTCCCCTTTTCAAAAGCTTTAGGGAACCCTATTTTCCTCCTTTTGCAAAATCTCCTTTCGGATTTGTTCGTCCAAATTCCAAAGGTCCCATTATGGTTTCTCTATTTGAGAAATCCGTATGGTAGATTTCCCCACTCAGGTTAAGGGTCAAACCTGAACCTTCTGCGAAAGGTCATTGATTTCAAAAGCTATTTCAGTCTCAGCAATGAGATGCCCAATTTCGTCCCCTTTTCAAAGCTTTAGGGAACCCTATTTTCCTCCTTTCGCAAAAGCCCCTTTCGGATTTGTTCGTCCAAACTTCGAAGGTCCCATTATGGTTTCTCTATTTGAGAAATCCGTATGGTAGATTTCTTATTCAGGTTAAGGGTTAACCCTGAATCTTGCTTTGCGAGATATCTTTCTTTCTTAGTTTTGGGTTAAATTTGAGTCTCGCTTCGATGAGATTCCTCGTTTTGACGAGATATTTTCTTCCAGTCCCATCATGGTTCTTCCCATCGAGGAATCCATGCTTTGTATATCCATCCAGAAAGGATCCTACTTGAGCTTCATTTCACGAAGCATTTTCCAAAAAAATGTCCCATCAAGGTCCTCGCATATCCCTTTCCTCATTCAATTCATCTTGATATATCTTCGTCCCATCCAGGTTAAGGGTTAAACCTGAATCATTCCAAAAAGAGCATTTTGTCTCACCCATGAGACTCGAACAAAATTTTTATTTCCACCATTTCGGGATTTTCATCCAAAGTCCCATCACGATTTCCTCATTTCCATTATTTGATCACATTATCTTTAAGGATTTTGTCTCCCCAAAACCATTCAGGATAAGGATTTAAGCCTAAGAAACCATCTTTCAAATAAATTCTTCCACACCCAATTTAGATCTGCTGACTGGGGCATTTTTCAAAATTTGGAGTGTTATCTTTGCCACTAAGCTCGGCTTTCAACCTGCTTAATAGCAAAGAGGGGCATCTGAGAACACCCCAAATTTTTCAAAGTTTTGTAAAAATGACCTTTTTGCCCCTGACCCCATTTTCTGAGAAAATCAAAGTTAATTTTCAGTTGTTCTTCATCAAATTCCATTCAAAATCAATTTTGGAGCTGAACCTAGTGTTTAAAGTCCAAATTTGAGCCTCGTTACTTAATTTACAAATCAAAATTATAAAACGTCAAAAATATTTTTTGAATGGCTCAAAAAGCTCATCTGGCACCCATTTGGATCCACTATTTTATATTCTCTCAAATTCGAGGTCCAAACTACGAATATCATCTCAAATTCCCGGTCCAAATTTGCTTTATGAAGATTTTTTCAGAGAAATAGCTTTGAATTCTCAGAAAAACTCTCTTTTGTAAATATTTTGCAAAAATACAAAAAAAACAGTTTTAAATCTTTATTTCCTCGCAAATTTTAGGATTTTATTCTAAAAATGCAAAAAAGTGAAAAATAACACAAAAACAAAAAAAAAATGGAAAATTTACGAGGAAAACAAATGGTTTTGAAACTTTTTAAGTTGATTTTTCTAAAAACCTCACTTTTTAACCATTTTACAAAATTTTTTTTAAAAAGGGAATCCTCTTTTTGGAAAAGGGGAAAAGTTCCAATGAACTCCTCCCTCGCATTTCCCTCTCCTCTCTCCATCATTGATCTAAAACGATCCATCTTCTTCACACCTTCCATCTTCAACAGGTTTTCCACTCGAACCTTCCACCTCTTCTTTAAGAAGAGGCCTTCACCCATGATCGAGGCATCCATCCGTTTTTCCTAACATTTCATACAACAATCCATCTTCACGCAACAATTTCTCCTCCAAGCTTCTTCTTGAGGACTACTTCTTATCGAGGATTATCAACATCCATTTCTTAACATTTGATACGACAGCCCACCTTGAGGCAGGAAATTCCCCTTCAACATCTATCTTTTTCGGAGCCGATCCCTACAACACTCAGGAAATGGAGGTCGCAGCAACCATCCGAAGTCCAGTCAATCCTGAACCTTTGGTCACGCTCTACGCTTTCCTTAGTTGTGAAAAAAAAGCGCAATGCAACAAACCACGAAGAAGAGGAGTCACCCTTTTTGACCTTAAGCTCGGTTGATTCAATCATAGAGCAAAAGAGCAATCGCACTAAGAGGCGTCTCCCTTGCAATTGCTGGAAAGTGACCCAATCCTCTGCCAAAAATCAGAGTTACGGGAGGGAGCTGCCATTCTAAAACCGAGATTCAGAAGTTTTCTGCTGGAATAGATCCTGTTGATAAAGTTGACAGGAAAAATAAAGGTTGAATGAAAGGGAATGAATTATGAGGGTAATTAGCCCTGTGGCTTCACATGGGTAAAACATTTGGCTTCGACAGGAATAGTCATTAAAGATTGGAGATGTCCTGAATCGGTGAAGGCATTATCTGCTTTATCCTCAAACCAATATTCATAAAGAATGCATTCACCTTCTTATTCATCATATGAAAGGTTTTGGGATAACATTTTTTGTTGCAGGAGTTTCTTCTCTTTTCTGTTGAAACGATGTTCCTTTGGCTGAGAACTCGCATCAGTTTCCTAAATAATTTGTTACATATTATACTCCAAACTGTATAGAGTATTGTAGCATCATCACATTATAGGGTACTACAACACCATTACACTGATATGTTATTCACAACACTATGCACATTCATTGCTTCCTCGTCCCATATTCAGCATCTAGGCTTAGCCATTCGCCCACACTATGCTATACATAGCATCTTCTCAATAGTTCATGATACTTCATCAACACTATTACCTACAGCCTCCATCGGACACCTTTATCATCTATACACTTTTCACCTGTTACCACCTGTGCTTAACACAACTCTTATACTGTTGCCGCCACCTTCACAAGAATCACACCTCACTAACAGCTACATATTACACAAGTCATAGTTACATCTCAGGCTGCAGTATGGCTAAGTATTCTTCTCCAAGTCTCATGATGACTGAATCATAAGGCACGATGGTATCTCATTTCATTCTCGTGTAAAATATGTCATATGAGCATCTTTATAGGATCAACAGGTATGTATATACTTTCTTCATATAAGGCATCCCCTTTGTGTATTATAGTCTTTTGATGTAACATTCTTTCATTACTTTCTGTGCTTTCATGTTTCTGCAGGAAATATAGGAAAAGGGTTATTTTTTTTTTCTTAGCCTAGGAAGTTATTTCCATTCAAATTCTAACTTGTAATAGCTAGACATCAATGAGAATCTACATTTCCTGTATTAAATAGAAAGAATGAGCATGATAAACATCATAAATTGTCTATTTTCATGCTTTTGCCTTCATTTCTCCATATCTCATAATGGTGAAACACGAATGGCACGTACACCATTTTGTAAGAGGTAATTAATCCTAAGTTGATGATTTACATCAATGGCTATAGTCAGGATGTGAACAAAACTTAGGATTTTCATCTTTTATGGAATAACATTGGATTCACACTGGATCTCTTTCTAAAAATCATCATATTTTTAAATATTTTTTTCTTTTATCAAAGTTTAACTTAAAATTAACTCAAAATATATATCAATGGCCATAGTCAGGATATATTAAGAGTTAATTTCATTCTAAACTCAATAAAGGCACCAAAATATGTTTGATTCTTCACTTGAATTTAAATGTGGTTATTATATAATATATTCAATGACCATAGTCAGGGATGTATTATATCTTCAACTTCATTCTTAATTCATTTAAAGAATGAAATATGCTTTTTCAAAACCCAATTTCAAATCATTCAAATTCATTCATCATTTAGGATAAAATTGCATCATATTTTCAAAATTCTTTTTCAAAAACCCAAGTGATTTTTGAACATCTTTCTTCAAATTTCTATCTCAAATTCCAATTCTATCTCAAATTTCAAAGTTCAATTTGACTTTGAAAATTCCAAAGTCATTTTGTATTCAAACTCCAAATTTCCAACTCAATTCAAAATTCAAATTCAAAGTTCAATTTAACTTTGAAATTTCTGATTCATCTTCAAGTTCAAGATCCAAGTTTGAGATTGATTTTGAATCTCAAAACTTGACTCTTCTTAAATTTTAAATTCAATCTGGGTTTTCAAAACCCAGATCCATCTTTTAAAGTCCCGTTTGGCCTTTCAGAATCCAAAATCCAAAGTTAGATCCTAATCCTCACTTGGATCCAGATTTCCCAGTACAAACTCCACATTTGGATCTCAGTCTTAAGATCCAATCCCCATTTAGGATCCTAGATTCATAATCCAATTCCATCTTGGATCTCAGATTTCAGATCCAAATTTCCTTTTAGGATCTAGAATCCAATTCCACTTTGGATCTCAGACTTCAGATCCAGAACTCATTTTAGGATCTAGAATTCAATTCTATCTCGGATCTCAGACTTCAGATCCAAATTCCATTCGGAATTTCGGATCCAACTTCACTTTGGATCTCAGACTTCAGATCCAAATTCATTTTAGGATCCAAAACCCAATTCCACTTTGAATCTCAGACTTCAGATCCAAAATCCAGTATAGAATCCAGAATTCATTTCCACCACGGATCTCAGACTTCAGATCCAAAATCCATTCCAAAACCTCAGCTCCAATTCCCATTTAGGATTCTAAACCCAGAATTCAATTTTGAATCTCAACTCTATCTAGAATCCAGACTTTGGATTCAAATTCCATCTTGAACTCTATATTTCAAATCAGCTTCTATTCTCAAATTCCAATTCTTAAATCCAATTCCATTTCATCCCATATTTTAAAAACCAAGTTTTAAATTCCCAAAATTCCAAAAACCAATCCCATCTATCAAATCTATTTGGATTTCTCACATCTTACTCTGATTCCAAACTTTAAAACTGAAATTCAAATCACATTTCCATCTTTATTCTGATTTTAAAATTCTAAATCAAAGTCCATTTATGACTTTAAAGTTTCCTTTCTTCTCCTCTTATCTCAATTTCAAGATCCTTCCTTTCAAAAAGTCTAGATTATTTTCCCAAGCTCTGATTATTCCAAAAACTCAGAATTTTAAATCTTAAGTTCTTAGTTAGAAACCGTTTCTTCACTCTATTCATCTAAGAAATACTTGGAGGTTTCCAAATCATTTTCAAAAAGAGCATGCATCCTCGCATTGCACAAGCCTGATTCTTTGTGCATTTAGACTTAGAATGAATTCTTAGATAATTTCTTAGCAAAGCAAAAGGCATGAATTCGACCCTTGGTTCGATTATCCCTGGTAAAGGCGTCAGGAACGGTCGAACCTCGTACCGACGAGTGAATCCTGTCTCCCAGTTTTTCCGCAAATATTTCAAAATGAAGGTGAGTTATTTCCTAAATATTTTCAAAATTAAGGTCAAGTGAGACTCCGCAAAAGAATTCCTCTCTCTTCTTTCTTTTCTCTTTTCTTCTCTCTTCTTTTTCTGTCTTTTATCTTCTCCCTTCAAAAAGGAGGAAATAAAGGATAAAAAGGAAAAAGAGAAGGAAGAGAGAGAAAGATACACGAGAGGAAAAATTTTACGATGATCACAGTTTTGGCGACCGAGATGGGACTCATCTTCGTTCGGTCGAATTTAATGCCTTTTTCTTTTGCTTTGGTATTATCTAAGTCTTTATTCTACATATGTCAGCTACATCTTTCATGCAATCCTTAGGGGCCTAAATTTTGTCCTAAGCTGACATCAATTACATATAGGATCTAAGTATGGTTTGGTAGGACCATATTGAGGAGATTATTCCATGTTCACATTAAACTTAGGTCTGAAATACAACTCTCCTCAATTCTAGGGATTGAATGCAAGACAATGTATGCAAGTGTATGCTTCTTTTCATTTTAATCTATCTCTTTAGGACTTGCATTAAAACCATCTGATTTATTGCATGTTGAACATGTTTTTGAAAACATCCCTACCTATATTGTCTCGGTCTTCACGTTGTTGGGCTGTCTCACTGAACCATAGTTCGGGAGAGAGCCTCACAACTGGACCACCTATTCGGGTTCGCGCCCCCTACCACGTACCGAAGGGACATAGTCCGAGGTATATCGGTTGGTGCTCAAGGATGTCAAAAAACCATTACCTTAGAACCAGAGAAATATTTCTATGCCACGTACTTCGAGCTTCGGCTTGAGTATATTGGCGTATCTTGATGGAAATCAGATGATCTCAACCCTAGAGTTAGGATTAAGGTCCTATCAACCATTTCAAAATATTGCATTTAGAGTCAGCCTCTAGGGGGTGCTGTTTGCGCATCTTTTGTCTGTATATCTGTGATTGTGTAATATTTTATATTTCCCTTATATATTTTCCAAAACCCTGGGTATATATTATTCAAGATTTTCTCTTTGTTTTTAAAACCCAGATGTATTTTTCTTTCCCTAAATTTCTTCAAATTCTTTTGATCCTGCCTGCAAATTCGTCAAATCTTAAATCTTTGCCATCTACCTTCAAAATTTTTTTTCTCTGATATATTCCTTACCTTCTTTTGCAATAAAACATCTTTTGTCAGGATATGTCCTTTTCAAAATTAATCTTTGTTCACATTTTACTTGTTTATCCTTTTTCAGAAAAAACAATGCGGTTGTCACAAATTTTGGTGACAACCCGATCCCTCGTAATGAGATATTTTCATTTTTAGATTGTGATTTCTTCCTTTATTAAAATTTCTTCCTAGATCTTTTCTAAACCCCCCATTTTTGCCCTACAGAGAGAGCATTGGCAGTATCAGTTGATTTGGGGCAAAGATCAAAGATTGCACTGCTCCAACATCCTAGTTACAAAGCAGAAAGTAAGGAATGGATTCCCAAAAGACTGTCAGAGAGGGAGTTCAGGACAGCAAGAGTGAGATTGATCCTGCGATATATCAATTATTCAAAAAGATGATGGTTGAGATATTATCCGAGCAAGCTGAAGCCAGTTGTGAAAAAGCTCCCACCAAAGGAGAGGCATCTATCACCTTCCCCATGAATGAACGCAACAATATCAATTCGGAAAATTTTAAAGCCAGCAGGGGCAGCAACCAAGGCAACCAAGGCTGTTGAGAAACTCGGTTTTGATGTCACATAATATGATACACTGTCTTATTTAATTTTGTATGATATGATAATATGTTCTCTTGAAATAATGTTATATTATGACTGAATATGTTTTGCCTAAAATCTAACGAGTATTTGATGCAAGGATATCTCACCCAATAAGGATGGAGACTTCCTGTTCAAGTACAACTATGGTGCAATCATACTCCTTGAAGAAAAAGCTTGATGAGCCATGCTTTCCTAAAGTTCAAATGAAGAAATCGACTACCTCAAGTTGAAGATTTTTTCTTCTTTAGAGTCATATGTAACAGAACCTTCAGGAACTTGCATATTGCATATTACATACTCATTCATACATACTATATCCTAAAAGTATACGATAGTTTCAAAAAGGTTCTTTTTTGAAAACCAACAAGTGTAACTTCTTACAACCTTTTATGAAAAAGATATTTTGTCATATAATAATTGTACCTTCTTACAACCTTTTATGAAAAAGACATTTTGTCATTGTACCTTACACTATATACAAGACAACATAAAATCGGCTACATAAGAAAAACAAATAAAATATGTTTTTAAAAAGACTTTAGTTATCTTCTTTAATGAAATATTTTTTTTAGGAAGAAGACAAAAACATAAAATCGACTACATAAGAAAAACAAATAAAATATGTTTTTTAGTTATCTTCTTTTATGAAATGTTTCTTAATACAAGAAGAAGACAAAAACATAAATCGGCTACACAAAAGAAAAACAAATAAAATATGTTTTTTTTAAAGGACTATAGTTACTTTTTCTCATAACCATAGAATATCGACTTACTTGAAGTCATCATTCTCTTTACAAAGCATTAAATGCCTTCTGTAACAAATTCTTGTTAAATATCCTTCTCAAAGAATGTCGACCTTCCTTTTGGTCCTCATTCTCTCTGGAGACTTTGAAATACACAACATAAAGAAAACACTTGACATGACTATGTACAAATAAATATCTCAAAACACTCATAGTACTTACACTCATTTAAAGCAAAGAAGTACTAATGTACCTCAAATCATTAATTAGAATAAAGACAAAACTACAACCCAACGTTCAATGTACTATTGTAAGAAATAAACTTTTTACATAAAATATGTATTACTTAAAAACAATACAACGACTAGTGTACCCTCTATTTTACTCTTCTGGAAAAAGGCATTCTCGATCTTCTCTAAAAGATATTTTTGAAATGACATAACATTTCACATTTCAAAAAGTTACAATTCCAAAATGTAACGACTACTTTTTAAAGGCTATATAAACACACTCAAATAAACTATTAAACAAGAGGAATGGAATGAAAGAGACGTGTGAGCTTACAAAGAGAAAAATTTTCTATTCGTGATTTGAAAAGAGAGCCTTGAAAAAGAAAGAGAAAAAGAAAAAGAAAGAAAAGAGAAAAAGTCAAGTCCAGCTCTTTGACAAAGAGTATCCTCTGAGTGACAAACAAAACATTCTTAGAATCCTTCATTCGTGCATTCATATCATTCTGAAGGTTCTATAGGAAGTATTGTAACTCTGTTTATTCACTGTATTCCTTCTTTGTTTAAAGAAGTAGACCTCTGTGAAAGAGGGTGTTGCCCTTCTCTGTTGAGAGAAGAAGACCTCTTGGGAAGAGGGTGTGCCCCTTTTCTGTTGAGAGAAGAAGACCTCTTGGGAAGAGGGTGTTGTACTATTTATCTGGTAACTCGGATGTTATAGTGGAATCTCAAGTGGTTTGCTTGGGGACTGGATGTAGGTCTGGATATTGACCGAACCAGTATAACTTCTGTGTTTTATGTGTTGTGCCTTATTGCTTAATCATTTTATTTTATCGATCATTATCATATTTCACTATTCACCCCCCCTCTAATGGAATTTCATTTGGTATCAGAGCAGGTTTGCTGGTTTCGACGTAACAAGTCTTCCAGCACAAATGGCATCTACCTCTTATGCTCGTGATATTGAAGGTCAACACGCATCTCGTCCTCCCTTCTTCAATGGCTCCAACTATGGATATTGGAAGTGCAGAATGACTATCTTTCTCAAATCCATAGACTTTGCTGTATGAAAAATTGTTTAGCATCCATACACATCTTCATCCGCAGACTATAACTTATGGTCTGATGAAGAAAAGAAAATGGCAAACCTAAATGCAAAGGCTATGAATGCCTTATATTGTGCCATTGATCAGAATGAATTCAACAGAATATCTATATGTGAATCTGCATATGACATTTGGCATTCTTTGGAGGTTATTCATGAAGGAACCAACAAAGTAAAAGAAGCCAAAATATCATCTCTTGTTAGAAAATATGAGTTGTTCAAAATGAACAAAGATGAACCCATCACAGAGATGTTTACCAGATTCACCAACATCACCAATGATCTGAAATCTCTGGGTGTAACATACTCCCAGACTGAAAAGGTTAAGAAAATCTTGAGATCTCTCACAACTGATTGGGAGAAAAAGACTACTGCTATTGAAGAAGCTCAAGATTTATCTAAACTTACATTGGACGACTTAATAGGCAATCTTATGGCCTATGAAGTCTACATGAAAGAAAGAAGGGAAGAAGAGCAACCAGTAAAGAAAACTCTAGCTTTTCCAGCTCTATCTGAGAATGAAGACTCAGATAAAGAATCAGAAATTGCGCTACTTACCAGAAAATTCCAGCGCTACATGAGAAGGAACCGGCTTCCAAACAGGCACAAGGAAAGAAAAGATCTTAAAGAAGATCCCATGTGCTTTCAGTGTAATAAGCCAGGCCACTTAAAACGTGACTGTCCACTTCTCAAAAGAAAGTCCAAGACTGAGGAACCAAAGAAGAGGTTCTTCAAGAAAAAGGCTCTGCATGCTCAATGGGATGATTCAGAACCATCCACTAGTGAAGAGTCAAGTGATGATGAAGCCGAAACTGCAAAAATGTGCTTCATGGCGAACGAAAGTTCGGTAAGTGAAATCTCTGATTTTTCCTTTGAAGAACTTCTAGATGCTTTTCAAGATCTATTTGAAGAATCTAGAAAATTGAGTTTCAAAAATAAAGTTTTAAAATCTGAAAATTTAAAGCTTTCTCAAGAGAATGAAAAACTCAACTGTGAAAATTCTGAGTTAAAAAAGAAAAATCTTTTACTTATATCTGAAATTTCTTCTACTAGCTCCAAAACTAAAAATATGCAAGTAGAAATTTCAGAGCTAAAAAGTAAAACTGAGAACCTCATGAAAACGGTTTTCAAGTTTACTAAAGGTAAAGAGAACTTGGATAAACTCTTATCCTCTCAGAAGGTCTCCTTTTACAAGAATGGGATTGGCTATTCTCATTTCAAAAAACCTTCTTGTATAAATCAAAAGACCACGTTTGTGAAAAGTTCATCTGAACCAAATAAGGAGTATTATATTGATAATCTTTTTAACTCCTCTAAAGAGATAGACAAACCCAAATCCAAATGGATATGGGTTCCAAAGTCTAACAAAAAAGGACCCGATTGGGTACCAAAAAGAAGATTTACTTAATGTTTTGCAGGCTCCAAAGAAGAAGAACAGATGGATACTAGATAGTGGATGTTCAAAGCACATGACAGGACATCCAGACCTTTTTGTTGTTCTTCATCATAAAGAAGGAGGAACCGTCACCTTTGGAGATAACAACAAAGGTTTGATAATTGGTATTGGAAATATTGGTAACATAGACAAACCTCTTATCAAAGACGTTCTTCTTGTTAAAGGCTTAAAACATAACCTACTAAGTATCATTCAAATGTGTGACACAGGTTATAATGTTAGCTTTAATCATGATGCATGCCTCATAGCTGACACAAATGAAAACATCATCCTAAAAGGTATAAGAAAGAATAATATATATGAAATATACCTAGAAAACATCACAGAACATTGTCTCATAGCTAATAATGACACTCAACATCTATGGTACATGAGAATGGGCCATGTCAACTCTAAATACATGTCTAAACTAGCTAAAGATAAGTTAGTACGTGGGTTACCCAACATATCTTTTAAAAAGGATTATTTTTGTGATGCATGTCAATTAGGAAAATTGTCAAAATCTTCTTTCAAATCAAAAAATGTCATTTCAAGTAAAAGACCTTTAGAGCTTCTCCACCTGGACCTCTTTGGTCCTTCTAGGGTAGCTAGCCTTAATCAAAATAGATATGCTTTTGTCATTGTAGATGATTACTCAAGATTTACTTGGGTAATATTTTTGAAAAACAAAAGTGACACGTTTTGTCAGTTTGAAATCTTATGTAAAAAATTACAAAACGAAAAATCGTGTTCTATTGTTAAAATCCGTAGTGACCATGGAGGAGAATTTGAAAATGAACTCTTTGAAAATTTTTGTAACTTGCATGGTATTTCTCATAACTTTGCCTTTCCTAGAGCTGCACCTCAAAATGGTGTAGTAGAAAGAAAGAATAGAACCCTTCAGGAATCTGCCAGGACTATGCTCCAACACAATAATCTTGCAAAATCTTTTTGGGCAGAAGCTATTAATACTGCATGCTACATAACAAATAGAGTTCTCATTAGACCCTTATTAAATAAAACTCCCTATGAACTATTCTATGACAGAACTCCAAGAATAGACTACTTCAAAGTCTTTGGATGTAAATGCTTTATCCTAAACACAAAAGATAGCCTGGATAAGTTTGATGCTAAATCTGTTGAAGGCATATTCTTAGGATATTCAAGTCATAGTAAAGCATACAGAGTTTTCAATAAGTGTCATAATACTATTGAAGAATCTATGCATGTTAGTTTTTGTGAATCTATTGATCAATCTGTTCATATACAAACTAATGATGATGATGTTGAAAGTACAAATTTATTTTTAGATAACACAGCTAAGTCTAATGAAGATGATCACCAAAGAACCTTTGTCGATATCAAAGATCATCCTCAAAAGCAGATTTTGGGAGAACTAACAAAGGGGGTTCAAACTAGAGCTCAGCTAGAACGGATTGCAAACATGGCATTCATTTCTCAACTTGAACCAAAGAAGATTGATGAAGCCATCATTGATGAGTTCTGGATGCTAGCCATGACTGAAGAACTGAATCAATTCCAAAGAAATGACGTTTGGGATCTTGTGCCGAGACCAAAGGATCATCCAATCATTGGGACAAGATGGATCTTCAGAAACTAGCTAGACGAAACAGGTAATGTTATAAGAAACAAGGCCAGACTAGTAGCTCAAGGATACAACCAGGAGGAAGGTATTGACTTTGATGAAACATTTGCTCCTGTTGCTAGACTTGAATCTATTAGAATGCTCTTAGCATATGCAAGCTATATGGATTTCAAATTATTTCAAATGGATGTTAAAAGTGCTTTCTTAAATGGTTTTATAAATGAAGAAGTCTATGTAAAACAACCTCCAGGATTTGAAAATGAACAATACCCAGATCATGTTTTTAAACTCAAACGTGCTTTGTATGGTTTAAAACAAGCACCTCGTGCTTGGTACGAAAGACTTAAAACCTTTTTATTAAAAACTGGTTTTTCTGTTGGCAAAGCAGATTCTACACTATTTGTCAAAGTAGTGAATAATCATACCCTAATTGTTCAAATCTATGTCGACGACATCATCTTTGGATCTTCTAACAGCACTCTCTGTGAAGAGTTTTCTAAGTCCATGCAGAAGGAATTCGAAATGAGTATGATGGGAGAACTCACCTACTTTCTTGGACTGCATATTAAGCAAACCAAGGATGGAGTTTTCATCAACCAATCTAAGTATGCTCATAAACTTCTGAAGAGGTTCAACATGAACTCAACTGCTTCAAAATCCACTCCTATGAGCACTACTACTGTGTTGGACAAAGATGAAGATGATAAGACTGTTGATACAAAGGTATACCGAGGTATGATAGGATCACTTCTTTATTTAACTGCTAGCCGTCCAGATATAATGTTTAGTGTTTGCTTGTGTGCTAGATTCCAGTAAAATCCAAAAGAATCACATCTTAAAGCTGTAAAAAGAATAATGAGATATTTAAAAGACACAGTTGATTTTGGATTATTCTATTCAAAATCCTCTACATTTGATCTAATCTCATACAGTGATGCTGACTTTGCTGGAAGTAAATCTGACAGAAAAAGCACAAGTGGAACATGTCACATGCTAGGGCACTCACTGGTATCATGGTTCAGTAAGAAACAGAATTGTGTATCATTATCAACTACTGAAGCCGAATACATTGCTGCTAGCCTAGCTTGTACTCAAGTTATCTGGATGAAACAAACATTAAAAGATTTTGGTTTAAAATTTGAAAATACAACTATTTTCTGTGATAATACAAGTGCTATAAACCTATCTAAGAATCCTATTTTACACTCACGAACTAAGCACATTCAAATAAGACACCACTTCTTAAGAGAACAAGTCTTAAACAACATAATTAAACTAGAATTCATACCCACTAATCTACAGTTAGCAGACATATTCACTAAACCATTAAAACATGAAGACTTCACACGAATTAGAAGGGAACTAGGAATATGCAAACTAAGTGACTTATAAATTAATTACACTTAATATAATACTTCTTATAAGTCTTGTTTAAATCGTATTTTAAATTGCTTTCCTTATTATCGTTTTTAGTTAGTCAAACTAAGTTTCCATATTCACGTATTCTTATAAGACACATTCTTTATGTCATTCAAACTTGTCATCTTTCAAGTACACATCCATTATAACTCCTTGTCCTATCTCCTTTCTCTCATATCCATAAGAACTAATTATATTAAAAGCCATCATAACAATGTTCACATCACTCTACTCCTTTATTATTTTTGTCCTTTTATAAAAACTTTTCTTACGATAAATGGTCCTACTTAGTTTATGAGAACTTATTACTCTTCATTAGTTAAAATCGAATGACTATTTAGTTCCTTTAAAAGATCTAGTTGCTATATTCTCACGTAAATTATTTTTTACTATATCATATGTTATATCATAGCCCTACAAACTATCTATTATCATCTCTTTCATATACATATTAAGCCTCCATTCTTGTCAACTCTTGTTTTAACCTAACCTTGTCGAGTTTCTTTAAGAATATAAATAATAATTCATATCAATCATAACCTCATGTCTTTCATCAACCTTTTTTATTACTTCTTTATCCTTCACAAAAATCCATATATGTCATCTCACCTCTCTCTATGACAACTCACATTTATTACTCTTCATTCATAAATATTTCTTTGTCTCCTCATTTCATCTCTCGAATACATTTTTTTTATTATACATTTTTGAATCTGACTCCTACATGTCTATTCTTATTTCAATTCTTATATATTTTTTTTAACTCTTTCTCCTTTTTGTCTCATCATCTCTCTCACCACTAGTCTAAGTCCAAATATGTCCTTCTCATATCCATGTATACTCTTAAAAAATTATAAATATTAATCATAAAACATTTTTTTTAAAATGTCATATCTTTCAAAGTACAACATCACATGATCACCCTATGACCTTTCTTTCCATCCGTGACCTTGTCTCTCTCTTATTGTATATCTCTCTAAAATCGAGAACCTTTATTTATTCTATCTTTACTTTATGTCATATCTAAATCAAGTAAATGTTGTCCTCTATTTTCTTTCTCTCCTCTCTAGATATCCACATCATCTTTTTTATGTCTTTAACTCTCCATTCACAAATTTAGAATCCCTTCACATAGAATAACAAGTTGTTTGTCTTGTTAGACCATTATTCTCAAACATTGATTTGATTTGTCATTCACAAGTCTATTAACTTACTCCTCACAGATTTCCTTATTTGACTAAAATCTAAAAATTACTCACTTCCAATGTCATTCATTTCATATCAACAATTATTTTCTTCCTTCTATTTAATCAATTGGTTCATCTCTTACCATTCCATTCGATCTTTTCTATCCTTATACAAAACTTTCTCTCGGTTCTAGCTCCTTTCTCTCCTAGTGCTTTATTTTCAAGACACTCGAAAATGGCTTCCTCTTCTACCAATGTGATCACCTCCGCCGATCTAAGGTATCCTGATTTGTTTCACACCTACAACTCACTCTGCTCTCGCCCCATTCATGAAGGAAAATTGATCAACTTTGACGACTTCAAGTTCTTCGACTTAGACACCTATCTCCCTGAACTCAAACCTCTCATAAGATCTTCATCTCCAGCTGCCTACTATCCCGAACTATTCCGACTGTTTTACACTAACTTCTCTTCTGATCATGAACAAACCTCAATCACCAGCAAAGTCCGAGGACAGCTGATGATTTTTGATGCTTCCGACCTAGGTAGAATTCTAAATCTACCTTCCACCGGTACCGACCTTAACACCATAGTACAAATCGACCGATCGGTACTTCGAAAAATACTTCTCTGCACCAACTGCTACCAACTTCCGTGGCACATGAGGAATCTCCAACCTCATGCTCAGCTACTTGCCCAGATTCTTCTCCACAACCTCTATCCCAAGCATCCCCGCCAGGGATTAGTTCCTCGAAAAATCTCTCTTCTTATCTACGCAATCCTTTCTTCTCTTCCGATAAATTGGTCATCCATTATTTTCGACCTTTTTATTCGTTATCAGAAATTTGAGCCTCTTCTTTTTGGGTGTTTTATAACTCCCATTCTCAAATACTTCCAAGTACCACTTCACAACGAAGTCATCCTCCGTCCTTCTCACGTCCTCGATGGTACCACCTTCAATCTAAGGTCCCTACACATGTCCGGCTCTGATGAAGCAGATCCAATGTCCTCCTTCAATTACTTTTCTGCTATGATGGATATCGAGCAAACTCAAGATCGAATCCTTCGTAATCAAGCCCTGTTGCAGCAGACTTGCAAGCGGAATCGTGCCAACCGGACACCTTCACCTTCTCCACCTTCGAGATAGACTCATTTTTTATTTTGTCTGTAATAACTTTTAAATTACTTTTTGGTCTGTAATAACTTTTTTACTCTGATCCCTCCTTTTTGTCCATGACAAAGGGGGAGAAAACCTGTCTCCATTATTGGAGAAACATTCTCTCTTTAAACATTATTTCACTTTTTTATCATATTATTATTTCTATGCATAATGTCTTTTTGACAGGGGGAGCATATTTTGTCATCATAAAAAAGGGGGAGAATGTTGAGAAACTCGGTTTTGATGTCACATAATATGATACACTGTCTTATTTAATTTTGTATGATATGATAATATGTTCTCTTGAAATAATGTTATATTATGACTGAATATGTTTTGCCTTAAATCTAACGAGTATTTGATGCAAGGATATCTCACCCAATAAGGATGGAGACTTCCTGTTCAAGTACAACTATGGTGCAATCATACTCCTTGAAGAAAAAGCTTGATGAGCCATGCTTTCCTAAAGTTCAAATGAAGAAATCGGCTACCTCAAGTTGAAGATTTTTTCTTCTTTAGAGTCATATGTAACAGAACCTTCAGGAACTTGCATATTGCATATTACATACTCATTCATACATACTATATCATAAAAGTATACGATAGTTTCAAAAAGGTTTTTTTTTGAAAACCAACAAGTGTACCTTCTTACAACCTTTTATGAAAAAGATATTTTGTCATATAATAATTGTACCTTCTTACAACCTTTTATGAAAAAGACATTTTGTCATTGTACCTTACACTATATACAAGACAACATAAAATCGGCTACATAAGAAAAACAAATAAAATATGTTTTTGAAAAGACTTTAGTTATCTTCTTTAATGAAATATTTTTTTTAGGAAGAAGACAAAAACATAAAATCGACTACATAAGAAAAACAAATAAAATATGTTTTTTAGTTATCTTCTTTTATGAAATGTTTCTTAATACAAGAAGAAGACAAAAACATAAATCGGCTACACAAAAGAAAAACAAATAAAATATGTTTTTTTTTAAAGGACTATAGTTACTTTTTCTCATAACCATAGAATATCGACTTACTTGAAGTCATCATTCTCTTTACAAAGCATTAAATGCCTTCTGTAACAAATCCTTGTTAAATATCCTTCTCAAAGAATGTCGACCTTCATTTTGGTCCTCATTCTCTCTGGAGACTTTGAAATACACAACATAAAGAAAACACTTGACATGACTATGTACAAATAAATATCTCAAAACACTCATAGTACTTACACTCATTTAAAGCAAAGAAGTACTAATGTACCTCAAATCATTAATTAGAATAAAGACAAAACTACAACCCAACGTTCAATGTACTATTGTAAGAAATAGACTTTTTACATAAAATATGTATTACTTAAAAACAATACAACGACTAGTGTACCCTCTATTTTACTCTTCTGGAAAAAGGCATTCTCGATCTTCTCTAAAAGATATTTTTGAAATGACATAACATTTCACATTTCAAAAAGTTACAATTCCAAAATGTAACGACTACTTTTTAAAGGCTATATAAACACACTCAAATAAACTATTAAACAAGAGGAATAGAATGAAAGAGACGTGTGAGCTTACAAAGAGAAAAATTTTCTATTCGTGATTTGAAAAGAGAGCCTTGAAAAAGAAAGAGAAAAAGAAAAAGAAAGAAAAGAGAAAAAGTCAAGTCCAGCTCTTTGACAAAGAGTATCCTCTGAGTGACAAACAAAACATTCTTAGAATCCTTCATTCGTGCATTCATATCATTCTGAAGGTTCTATAGGAAGTATTGTAACTCTGTTTATTCACTGTATTCCTTCTTTGTTTAAAGAAGTAGACCTCTGTGAAAGAGGGTGTTGCCCTTCTCTGTTGAGAGAAGAAGACCTCTTGGGAAGAGGGTGTGCCCCTTTTCTGTTGAGAGAAGAAGACCTCTTGGGAAGAGGGTGTTGTACTATTTATCCGGTAACTCAGATGTTATAGTGGAATCTCAAGTGGTTTGCTTGGGGACTAGATGTAGGTCTGGATATTGACCGAACCAGTATAACTTCTGTGTTTTATGTGTTGTGCCTTATTGCTTAATCATTTTATTTTATCGATCATTATCATATTTCACTATTCACCCCCCCTCTAGTGGAATTTCATTTGGTATCAGAGCAGGTTTGCTGGTTTCGACGTAACAAGTCTTCCAGCACAAATGGCATCTACCTCTTATGCTCGTGATATTGAAGGTCAACACGCATCTCGTCCTCCCTTCTTCAATGGCTCCAACTATGGATATTGGAAGTGCAGAATGACTATCTTTCTCAAATCCATAGACTTTGCTGTATGAAAAATTGTTTAGCATCTATACACATCTCCATCCGCAGACTATAACTTATGGTCTGATGAAGAAAAGAAAATGGCAAACCTAAATGCAAAGGCTATGAATGCCTTATATTGTGCCATTGATCAGAATGAATTCAACAGAATATCTATATGTGAATCTGCATATGACATTTGGCATTCTTTGGAGGTTATTCATGAAGGAACCAACAAAGTAAAAGAAGCCAAAATATCATCTCTTGTTATAAAATATGAGTTGTTCAAAATGAACAAAGATGAACCCATCACAGAGATGTTTACCAGATTCACCAACATCACCAATGATCTGAAATCTCTGGGTGTAACATATTCCCAGACTGAAAAGGTTAAGAAAATCTTGAGATCTCTCACAACTGATTGGGAGAAAAAGACTACTGCTATTGAAGAAGCTCAAGATTTATCTAAACTTACATTGGACGACTTAATAGGCAATCTTATGGCCTATGAAGTCTACATGAAAGAAAGAAGGGAAGAAGAGCAACCAGTAAAGAAAACTCTAGCTTTTCCAGCTCTATCTGAGAATGAAGACTCAGATAAAGAATCAGAAATTGCGCTACTTACCAGAAAATTCCAGCGCTTCATGAGAAGGAACCGGCTTCCAAACAGGCACAAGGAAAGAAAAGATCTTAAAGAAGATCCCATGTGCTTTCAGTGTAATAAGCCAGGCCACTTAAAACGTGACTGTCCACTTCTCAAAAGAAAGTCCAAGACTGAGAAACCAAAGAAGAGGTTCTTCAAGAAAAAGGCTCTGCATGCTCAATGGGATGATTCAGAACCATCCACTAGTGAAGAGTCAAGTGATGATGAAGCTGAAACTGCAAATATGTGCTTCATGGCAAATAAAAGTTCGGTAAGTGAAATCTCTGATTTTTCCTTTGAAGAACTTCTAGATGCTTTTCAAGATCTATTTGAAGAATCTAGAAAATTGAGTTTCAAAAATAAAGTTTTAAAATCTGAAAATTTAAAGCTTTCTCAAGAGAATGAAAAACTCAGCAGTGAAAATTCTGAGTTAAAAAAGAAAAATCTTTTACTTATATCTGAAATTTCTTCTACTAGCTCCAAAACTAAAAATATGCAAGTAGAAATTTCAGAGCTAAAAAGTAAAACTGAGAACCTCATGAAAACGGTTTTCAAGTTTACTAAAGGTAAAGAGAACTTGGATAAACTCTTATCCTCTCAGAAGGTCTCCTTTTACAAGAATGGGATTGGCTATTCTCATTTCAAAAAACCTTCTTGTATAAATCAAAAGACCACGTTTGTGAAAAGTTCATCTGAACCAAATAAGGAGTATTATATTGATAATCTTTTTAACTCCTCTAAAGAGATAGACAAACCCAAATCCAAATGGATATGGGTTCCAAAGTCTAACAAAAAAGGACCCGATTGGGTACCAAAAAGAAGATTTACTTAATGTTTTGCAGGCTCCAAAGAAGAAGAACAGATGGATACTAGATAGTGGATGTTCAAAGCACATGACAAGACATCCAGACCTTTTTGTTGTTCTTCATCATAAAGAAGGAGGAACCGTCACCTTTGGAGATAACAACAAAGGTTTGATAATTGGTATTGGAAATATTGGTAACATAGACGAACCTCTTATCAAAGACGTTCTCCTTGTTAAAGGCTTAAAACATAACCTACTAAGTATCAGTCAAATGTGTGACACAGGTTATAATGTTAGCTTTAATCATGATGCATGCCTCATAGCTGACACAAATGAAAACATTATCCTAAAAGGTATAAGAAAGAATAATATATATGAATTATACCTAGAAAACATCACAGAACATTGCCTGATAGCTAATAATGACACTCAACATTTATGGCACATGAGAATGAGCCATGTCAACTCTAAATACATGTCTATACTAGCTAAAGATAAGTTAGTACGTGGGTTACCCAACATATCTTTTAAAAAGGATTATTTTTGTGATGCATGTCAATTAGGAAAATTGTCAAAATCTTCTTTCAAATCAAAAAATGTCATTTCAAGTAAAAGACCTTTAGAGCTTCTCCACCTGGACCTCTTTGGTCCTTCTAGGGTAGCTAGCCTTAATCAAAATAGATATGCTTTTGTCATTGTAGATGATTACTCAAGATTTACTTGGGTAATATTTTTGAAAAACAAAAGTGACACGTTTTGTCAGTTTGAAATCTTATGTAAAAAATTACAAAATGAAAAATCGTGTTCTATTGTTAAAATCCGTAGTGACCATGGAGGAGAATTTGAAAATGAACTCTTTGAAAATTTTTGTAACTTGCATGGTATTTCTCATAACTTTGCCTTTCCTAGAGCTGCACCTCAAAATGGTGTAGTAGAAAGAAAGAATAGAACCCTTCAGGAATCTGCCAGGACTATGCTCCAACACAATAATCTTGCAAAATCTTTTTGGGCAGAAGCTATTAATACTGCATGCTACATAACAAATAGAGTTCTCATTAGACCCTTATTAAATAAAACTCCCTATGAACTATTCTATGACAGAACTCCAAGAATAGACTACTTCAAAGTCTTTGGATGTAAATGCTTTATCCTAAACACAAAAGATAGCCTGGATAAGTTTGATGCTAAATCTGTTGAAGGCATATTCTTAGGATATTCAAGTCATAGTAAAGCATACAGAGTTTTCAATAAGTGTCATAATACTATTGAAGAATCTATGCATGTTAGTTTTTGTGAATCTATTGATCAATCTGTTCATATACAAACTAATGATGATGATGTTGAAAGTACAAATTTATTTTTAGATAACACAGCTAAGTCTAATGAAGATGATCACCAAAGAACCTTTGTCGATATCAAAGATCATCCTCAAAAGCAGATTTTGGGAGAACTAACAAAGGGGGTTCAAACTAGAGCTCAGCTAGAACGGATTGCAAACATGGCATTCATTTCTCAACTTGAACCAAAGAAGATTGATGAAGCCATCATTGATGAGTTCTGGATGCTAGCCATGACTGAAGAACTGAATCAATTCCAAAGAAATGACGTTTGGGATCTTGTGCCGAGACCAAAGGATCATCCAATCATTGGGACAAGATGGATCTTCAGAAACAAGCTAGACGAAACAGGTAATGTTATAAGAAACAAGGCCAGACTAGTAGCTCAAGGATACAACCAGGAAGAAGGTATTGACTTTGATGAAACATTTGCTCCTGTTGCTAGACTTGAATCTATTAGAATGCTCTTAGCATATGCAAGCTATATGGATTTCAAATTATTTCAAATGGATGTTAAAAGTGCTTTCTTAAATGGTTTTATAAATGAAGAAGTCTATGTAAAACAACCTCCAGGATTTGAAAATGAACAATACCCAGATCATGTTTTTAAACTCAAACGTGCTTTGTATGGTTTAAAACAAGCACCTCGTACTTGGTACGAAAGACTTAAAACCTTTTTATTAAAAACTGGTTTTTCTGTTGGCAAAGCAGATTCTACACTATTTGTCAAAGTAGTGAATAATCATACCCTAATTGTTCAAATCTATGTCGACGACATCATCTTTGGATCTTCTAACAGCACTCTCTGTGAAGAGTTTTCTAAGTCCATGCAGAAGGAATTCGAAATGAGTATGATGGGAGAACTCACCTACTTTCTTGGACTGCATATTAAGCAAACCAAGGATGGAGTTTTCATCAACCAATCTAAGTATGCTCATGAACTTCTGAAGAGGTTCAACATGAACTCAACTGCTTCAAAATCCACTCCTATGAGCACTACTACTGTGTTGGACAAAGATGAAGATGGTAAGACTGTTGATACAAAGGTATACCGAGGTATGATAGGATCACTTCTTTATTTAACTGATAGCCGTCCAGATATAATGTTTAGTGTTTGCTTGTGTGCTAGATTCCAGTAAAATCCAAAAGAATCACATCTTAAAGCTGTAAAAAGAATAATGAGATATTTAAAAGACACAGTTGATTTTGGATTATTCTATTCAAAATCCTCTACATTTGATCTAATCTCATACAGTGATGCTGACTTTGCTGGAAGTAAATCTGACAGAAAAAGCACAAGTGGAACATGTCACATGCTAGGGCACTCACTGGTATCATGGTTCAGTAAGAAACAGAATTGTGTATCATTATCAACTACTGAAGCCGAATATATTGCTGCTAGCCTAGCTTGTACTCAAGTTATCTGGATGAAACAAACATTAAAAGATTTTGGTTTAAATTTTGAAAATACAACTATTTTCTTTGATAATACAAGTGCTATAAACCTATCTAAGAATCCTATTTTACACTCACGAACTAAGCACATTCAAATAAGACACCACTTCTTAAGAGAACAAGTCTTAAACAACATAATTAAACTAGAATTCATACCCACTAATCTACAGTTAGCAGACATATTCACTAAACCATTAAAACATGAAGACTTTACACGAATTAGAAGGGAACTAGGAATATGCAAACTAAGTGACTTATAAATTAATTACACTTAATATAATACTTCTTATAAGTCTTGTTTAAATCGTATTTTAAATTGCTTTCCTTATTATCGTTTTTAGTTAGTCAAACTAAGTTTCCATATTCACGTATTCTTATAAGACACATTCTTTATGTCATTCAAACTTGTCATCTTTCAAGTACACATCCATTATAACTCCTTGTCCTATCTCCTTTCTCTCATATCCATAAGAACTAATTATATTAAAAGCCATCATAACAATGTTCACATCACTCTACTCCTTTATTATTTTTGTCCTTTTATAAAAACTTTTCTTACGATAAATGGTCCTACTTAGTTTATGAGAACTTATTACTCTTCATTAGTTAAAATCGAATGACTATTTAGTTCCTTTAAAAGATCTAGTTGCTATATTTTCACGTAAATTATTTTTTACTATATCATATGTTATATCATAGCCCTACAAACTATCTATTATCATCTCTTTCATATACATATTAAGCCTTCATTCTTGTCAACTCTTGTTTTAACCTAACCTTGTCGAGTTTCTTTAAGAATATAAATAATAATTCATATCAATCATAACCTCATGTCTTTCATCAACCTTTTTTATTACTTCTTTATCCTTCACAAAAATCCATATATGTCATCTCACCTCTCTCTATGACAACTCACATTTATTACTCTTCATTTATAAATATTTCTTTGTCTCCTCATTTCATCTCTCGAATACGTTTTTTTTATTATACATTTTTGAATCCGACTCCTACATGTCTATTCTTATTTCAATTCTTATATATTTTTTTTAACTCTTTCTCCTTTTTGTCTCATCATCTCTCTCACCACTAGTCTAAGTCCAAATATGTCATTCTCATATCCACGTATACTCTTAAAAAATTACAAATATTAATCATAAAACATTTTTTTTAAAATGTCATATCTTTCAAAGTACAACATCACATGATCACCCTATGACCTTTCTTTCCATCCGTGACCTTGTCTCTCTCTTATTGTATATCTCTCTAAAATCGAGAACCTTTATTTATTCTATCTTTACTTTATGTCATATCTAAATCAAGTAAATGTTGTCCTTTATTTTCTTTCTCTCCTCTCTAGATATCCACATCATCTTTTTTATGTCTTTAACTCTCCATTCACGAATTTAGAATCCCTTCACATAGAATAACAAGTTGTTTGTCTTGTTAGGCCATTATTCTCAAACATTGATTTGATTTGTCATTCACAAGTCTATTAACTTACTCCTCACAGATTTCCTTATTTGACTAAAATCTAAAAATTACTCACTTCCAATGTCATTCATTTCATATCAACAATTATTTTCTTCCTTCTATTTAATCAATTGGTTCATCTCTTACCATTCCATTCGATCTTTTCTATCCTTATACAAAACTTTCTCTCGGTTCTAGCTCCTTTCTCTCCTAGTGCTTTATTTTCAAGACACTCGAAAATGGCTTCCTCTTCTACCAATGTGATCACCTCCGCCGATCTAAGGTATCCTGATTTGTTTCACACCTACAACTCACTCTGCTCTCGCCCCATTCATGAAGGAAAATTGATCAACTTTGACGACTTCAAGTTCTTCAACTTAGACACCTATCTCCCTGAACTCAAACCTCTCATAGGATCTTCATCTCCAGCTGCCTACTATCCCGAACTATTCCGACTGTTTTACACCAACTTCTCTTCTGATCATGAACAAACCTCAATCACCAGCAAAGTCCGAGGACAACTGATGATTTTTTATGCTTCCGACCTAGGTAGAATTCTAAATCTACCTTCCACCGGTACCGACCTTAACACCATAGTACAAATCGACCGATCGGTACTTCGAAAAATACTTCTCTGCACCAACTGCTACCAACTTCCGTGGCACATGAGGAATCTCCAACCTCATGCTCAGCTACTTGCCCAGATTCTTCTCCACAACCTCTATCCCAAGCATCCCCGCCAGGGATTAATTCCTCGAAAAATCTCTCTTCTTATCTACGCAATCCTTTCTTCTCTTCCGATAAATTGGTCATCCATTATTTTCGACCTTTTTATTCGTTATCAGAAATTTGAGCCTCTTCTTTTTGGGTGTTTTATAACTCCCATTCTCAAATACTTCCAAGTACCACTTCACAACGAAGTCATCCTCCGTCCTTCTCACGTCCTCGATGGTACCACCTTCAATCTAAGGTCCCTACACATGCCCGGCTCTGATGAAGCAGATCCAATGTCCTCCTTCAATTACTTTTCTGCTATGATGGATATCGAGCAAACTCAAGATCGAATCCTTCGTAATCAAGCCCTGTTGCAGCAGACTTGCAAGCGGAATCGTGCCAACCGGACACCTTCACCTTCTCCACCTTCGAGATAGACTCATTTTTTATTTTGTCTGTAATAACTTTTAAATTACTTTTTGGTCTGTAATAACTTTTTTACTCTGATCCCTCCTTTTTGTCCATGACAAAGGGGGAGAAAACCTGTCTCCATTATTGGAGAAACATTCTCTCTTTAAACATTATTTCACTTTTTTATCATATTATTATTTCTATGCATAATGTCTTTTTGACAGGGGGAGCATATTTTGTCATCATAAAAAAGGGGGAGAATGTTGAGAAACTCGGTTTTGATGTCACATAATATGATACACTGTCTTATTTAATTTTGTATGATATGATAATATGTTCTCTTGAAATAATGTTATATTATGACTGAATATGTTTTGCCTTAAATCTAACGAGTATTTGATGCAAGAATATCTCACCCAATAAGGATGGAGACTTCCTGTTCAAGTACAACTATGGTGCAATCATACTCCTTGAAGAAAAAGCTTGATGAGCCATGCTTTCCTAAAGTTCAAATGAAGAAATCGACTACCTCAAGTTGAAGATTTTTTCTTCTTTAGAGTCATATGTAACAGAACCTTCAGGAACTTGCATATTGCATATTACATATTACATACTCATTCATACATACTATATCATAAAAGTATACGATAGTTTCAAAAAGGTTCTTTTTTGAAAACCAACAAGTGTAATTTCTTACAACCTTTTATGAAAAAGATATTTTGTCATATAATAATTGTACCTTCTTACAACCTTTTATGAAAAAGACATTTTGTCATTGTACCTTACACTATATACAAGACAACATAAAATCGGCTACATAAGAAAAACAAATAAAATATGTTTTTGAAAAGACTTTAGTTATCTTCTTTAATGAAATATTTTTTTTAGGAAGAAGACAAAAACATAAAATCGACTACATAAGAAAAACAAATAAAATATGTTTTTTAGTTATCTTCTTTTATGAAATGTTTCTTAATACAAGAAGAAGACAAAAACATAAATCGGCTACACAAAAGAAAAACAAATAAAATATGTTTTTTTTTAAAGGACTATAGTTACTTTTTCTCATAACCATAGAATATCGACTTACTTGAAGTCATCATTCTCTTTACAAAGCATTAAATGCCTTCTGTAACAAATCCTTGTTAAATATCCTTCTCAAAGAATGTCGACCTTCATTTTGGTCCTCATTCTCTCTGGAGACTTTGAAATACACAACATAAAGAAAACACTTGACATGACTATGTACAAATAAATATCTCAAAGCACTCATAGTACTTACACTCATTTAAAGCAAAGAAGTACTAATGTACCTCAAATCATTAATTAGAATAAAGACAAAACTACAACCCAACGTTCAATGTACTATTGTAAGAAATAGACTTTTTACATAAAATATGTATTACTTAAAAACAATACAACGACTAGTGTACCCTCTATTTTACTCTTCTGGAAAAAGGCATTCTCGATCTTCTCTAAAAGATATTTTTGAAATGACATAACATTTCACATTTCAAAAAGTTACAATTCCAAAATGTAACGACTACTTTTTAAAGGCTATATAAACACACTCAAATAAACTATTAAACAAGAGGAATGGAATGAAAGAGACGTGTGAGCTTACAAAGAGAAAAATTTTCTATTCGTGATTTGAAAAGAGAGCCTTGAAAAAGAAAGAGAAAAAGAAAAAGAAAGAAAAGAGAAAAAGTCAAGTCCAGCTCTTTGACAAAGAGTATCCTCTGAGTGACAAACAAAACATTCTTAGAATCCTTCATTCGTGCATTCATATCATTCTGAAGGTTCTATAGGAAGTATTGTAACTCTGTTTATTCACTGTATTCCTTCTTTGTTTAAAGAAGTAGACCTCTGTGAAAGAGGGTGTTGCCCTTCTCTGTTGAGAGAAGAAGACCTCTTGGGAAGAGGGTGTGCCCCTTTTCTGTTGAGAGAAGAAGACCTCTTGGGAAGAGGGTGTTGTACTATTTATCCGGTAACTCGGATGTTATAGTGGAATCTCAAGTGGTTTGCTTGGGGACTGGATGTAGGTCTGGATATTGACCGAACCAGTATAACTTCTGTGTTTTATGTGTTGTGCCTTATTGTTTAATCATTTTATTTTATCGATCATTATCATATTTCACTATTCACCCCCCCTCTAGTGGAATTTCAAAGGCAATTACAGCAACAACTTGGGAGAGTATAAAGGCCAAATTGGGAAATATTGTGAAAACCATGATAGACTTCTTCAAAACAGTCCTCAGCAAAAGGGCAAGAAGCAGGAAAGACCAACGCGCAAGGATTGGAGCAAGGGTCGAGATTTTACTCCTTTAGATGAGTCGCTCAACAAAATCCTCGAATACATGTTGTCTAGCGGATTACTCAGGCTCCCAAAAGCCGCCAGCCCTGCCATAATCATGGGAAAATATATACACCAATTCTGTGGGTACCATCGAGCAACAGAACATGACACTGAACATTGCTTTGACTTCAAGAATATCATTCACGACTACCTTGATAAGAATCTCTTTGTCAAAAACGAAGAAGAAAAGCATCCAGATCTCCGAACCATGCAAGCTCAGTCCAGCTACCAGGCAGGGCTCAGCACTCAGCAGAAGTCAAGTAAATCGAAGAAAGCAAAGCATGAGGGTTGGGGTTATGATCGCAAGCTTACCCCTCTAGGTCAGCCAATCGAAGAAGTTCTACAATACCTGCTTGCGAAAGGCATGATCAAACTCCCAAAACAGGATGATCTTTCTGTCACCAAGGGGAAATGAAAAGATCGCTTTTGCAAGTTTCATCGAGCAAGGGGGCATGACACGGAGCGCTGCTTCGTCCTCAAAAATATTGTGCAAGACTACATTGACAAAGAGCTCCTGATGCCAGAGGAAGAAGAAGAGCAGTCTGCAGTTCCACCCAAATCATTTCCAGACTACTCAGAGAATTGAGAATGCCAAAAGTTGTTCGCTTTCATCCTTTTTTTTTATCAGTCGCTTTATAGGCGCAAGTTAGCCTAGTCTTTTATGACTTTTTGGTTAAAAATATTTGTAAATATTCATTTTTGTTATCTACCTTTTGTAAACACCCCAAATTTTCACTCTTATCCAGTACTTATATTTCATGTGTCATTGCATATCATTGCATGCATTTGGCATACCATTTCATTGCATTGCATGGCATGGCATGTCATTACATCTCATTTTTGAGATCCAGCACTCCTGTTTTTAAAACATTCAATCCAGATTTGGGTTTTTAAAACTTTTCTTTCAAAATCAATTTTCAAACCTAGGTTTTTAATCAACATTATGTCATTTGCCAACCCCCAGGACCTTATATTTTGAAGCATTTTCTCAGAAAACAATCTGGATTTATTTCAAACTCAATTTCAATTGATTTCAATTCTCAGATGAGGCCCATTTAGATGGTGTCGCTTCTGGATTCCTTTATTTATCAAAAATCTCAAATTTTATTTTTGAGTCCTAGTTGGATCAAGACTCTGTATTTTCATCTTTCTGAACCGTTTCAAAACACTATTCTGATTTTAAACCAGTTATAGTCATATCCCTTGTCCATTTCCTCCATTTTGGCCAAAATTTCAGAGTCCTAGTTGGATTAGGACTCTTCTTCAAGAGTCCAATCGGATCAGGACTCTTCTTCAGAGTTTCAACTGGATTGGGACTCTAATCTTTTACAGCTATTTTTATCCATTTTCAATCAAATCTTTCAAAATCTTTCAAAATGAGTCAGAAACTCAGATTTTCAGTCAAAACAGGACTCTGTTCAGAGAGTGCTAGTTGGATCAGGACTCTGATCCTGATTTCAATTTTGAGATAAATCTTTCAGAAATCTTTCAATTTACCAAAACTATTACACTTTTATCAAAGAATTTCAAAATTATGAGATTTTATCTCAGAGTCCTGATCAAATCAGAACTCTACCCCAGAGTCCTGATCGAAGTAGAACTCTATCCAAAATAGATTTTCTCACTTCATTTTCACTGGTTTTCAAAGGCTTTGCCCAAATTTCATCATTTGTTTACCAGAAAACCAAAATTCTTAGAGTTCTGATTGAATCAGGACTCTTTCTCAGAGTACTAATTAGATCAAGACTATGAACCAAAACTTTAATTTCATCCTGTTTTCACTTGTTTTTCAAAATCATCTCATTTGATTTCTCAAAAAATCCAAAAATTGGAGAGTCCTAGTTCAATTAGGACTCTATTCTCAGAGACTCAGTTGAATCAGAACTCTGTTCTATTTCAATACTTGTTATTGTTTACATTGTTTTTACAAGTTCTTTCATTTGTTTTTCAGAAAAATACCAAAAAAATCTAGAGTTTTAGTCTGATCAGGACTTTATCCCGAAGTCCTAGTCCAGTTAGGAGTCTGTTTTGAAGTCTGTTTTTATTCCATTTTCATTTATTTCCATTTGTTTTTAAAAATTAGGTCATTTTATAGAGTCCAGTTAGTTCAGGACTCTATTTCAGAGTTCTGATTGAGTTAGGAGTCTAACCCTGACTGTATTTTTTGACTTGTTTCACCATTTTTGATTAAATATTTTCAAAAACTCCTTCATTTGGCTTTTCAAAACCAAAATCACAGAGTCCTAAAAATTCAGGACTCTAACCCGGAGTTCCAGTTCGCTTGAGACTCTACTTTCAAAACTTTGAATTTCAACTATTGATTTTAACCCCTTTTCAAAGCCATTTTCAATATTTATTTCAAATTTTCAAAACTCTGATGTGGGGTCCACTCAGTTGGAGCCATATCTAGAAGAGTTCTGACCCAGTTGGAACTCTATGCCATTTCAAAACTTTTGATTTTAAGTCTACTTTCGAATCTCTTTTCAAAAACCTCTCATTTTTAAGTTTTAAAATCATTTTTTGAAAATTCAAGTGGAGCCCACTCAGGGTGGCGCCACATTTGAAGAAGTCAAGGTTAGACTAGGGTTAGTCATTGTCCTAGTTAGGTTAGAGGTTTAGAGGAGTCAAAATCAATTTTAAAAATCCATTTTATTTAAGTTTTAAACCATTGGTTTTTAAAGGTTTTAAATTCAGGTTTTAAAAACCAAATGTGGGTCCATACTAGGTGGTGCCACATACTTTTTAGGGTTTAATTAGGTGTTAATTAAGGTTTAGTTAGAGTTCATTTAGGGATAGGAAACCACAAAAAATCGTCCTCCCTTGGTGGTTTTGGATAGAGTTTGAAAAAGTCAAAGTTAGGTATTAATTAGTCCTAATTACATGGGTTTTGAAAAACTATAAAAAGGGGTATTTAGAGGGGCAAAAGAAACTCTTTTTCTCTCAAATTTTTGTGGCTTCTCTCTCCTCTCCAGCACCTCCACCTTCCTCCATTGCATCTGCAGCCCCAAGGTGAGTTTATTTAATATTATTTTATTATTATTTTATTAGTTTTTTTATGATTTTTCAATAGATTTCACCATGGAAACTCTTGTGTTCATAGATTTAACCATGGATTTCATCCAAGAACCCCAAAATCAATTCAAGAAGATGATCTAACTCTATTCCATGCTGTTTTTCATGATTCTAATCCATTAGAATCGTTTATTGCATTATTTTTTATATTATTAACCGATAAAACATGTGATTTACCCTTTTAATGGGTTAAATCCATGCTTTTAAAGGTAACATCAAATTCCAGCCATTGATTCCCTGTATTTTATTTATTATTTGTTTATTCATGTTTATTACACGTTTTCCAACATAAATTTTTTTTTTATTTTACTGTTTTAGTGTTTATTTTATTGTTTTTCATTAGTTAATGCATGTTTTGTTAGATTTTATTAGATTTCTGTGTGTTTTTAGTTTAGAACAAAAAAGAGCATGCTGTTTCGGATTGAAATATTTACTGTTAATGTATGCTTTTTTTATATGTGACACATGCATATGTAATTGAACTACTGTAAAAAAATCAGAGGTTTTGAGATTCGGGAACCCTGTCAGAAAAATCAGACATCAAATCGGGTTTGTAAAACTTTAAAATCGTTGTTAAAATCAGGAAGGTAACTTGCTGTTATGATATGTTTCTCATCCTATATCCGATTTGAGATCTGTAAAGTGCCATGGATTCATATTGATGAGATATATTTACTGTGAAATTTTGGAAATTTTTTATATCTGTTTAGTATTTTTCCTTTGTCAGAGAATCTGATTTTAAATTTAAAACTCGTTAGGGTTTACCAAAACCCTAATCAGACTTGTGTTATTCATAGATCCCAAACCTCAGATCCGATTCATGATCTGTAAAAAGTGAGTATTGTTATTTTTCTAATCACTGTGTACTGCTAAAATCTCAGATATTTTAGATCAGTATTTCTATTTATCTCGGAATTTTCAATTGGAAGTGTCTGTTTTAACTCATGTTTGATTTGTTATATTTTAGTTCAGATTGTTGGAAAGGTTTCTCCCTAACCGAAGATGCTTTTTCCGATCTGTAAATTGTGAAATATCTGTTTTTTTCCTAGTTTATCTTTGTAAAAATTCAGAAGTTTTCATGAAGGATTGTCCCCTGATTCGAGTCTAACTCTGAAACTGGTTTGTGACCTAGGTTAAAAATAGCTTATTTTAGGTTTTTAATGTAATTTTTGGATTAAAATAATATCAAATTTTTTTTTTTACAATTCCAATCTTATTTTAGGGTGATAATAAGTGTCTGTGTCAATTTTTATGAAATTTAGAATTCATTTGATGTCTGAATTAATAAAATTGCAGAACAGGATACCTGAAAGATCCAAAAACACTGATAAAATCACAATTTTGGTGAGATTTCTTGATTTTCGTGTATAAGTGCATGTTTTTAGTGTTTTTTCATGTTTATAATCATGTTAGGATGTTTCATGTTTTATTTTGTGTTTAGTTCCATCATAAATCTCAAGTTTTACCAAAATCTATTTCAGAAAACCCTGATTTCAAGGCCATAGTCTTGCTATCAGGGGTAATTTGGTCATTTGACCTCAATTTCGAAATTCAAAACCCTAATTTTCATATTTTTTATCATGTCACATCATACTTAGTTCAATTTATTCTTATTTGAATTTTAAAAGTTGCATTTTTACAAAATATCTTTCTAAAAACCCTGATTTCAAGGCCATAGTCTTGCTATCAGGGGTATTTTGGTCATTTTGATCCCAATTTTGAAATTTCAAATTTCATTTACATTATTTATTCAATTTTATTTCATATTTTATAAAGTTTATATAAGGGAATCATATGGAAAATGGCTTATATCTAGCAAAATCCAGCAATTTCCAGATATTGCTGGATAAATCTAGAAAAGCCAACATATCTTCACTAACAAAATTTTCTTGTTTTGCAGGAAGATTGAAGACTTTATTTTCCTTTATTTCCTGTATTTAAATTTGATTAGTGATGTAAATTGTAATTAATTTTGGAATAAGAATTTCAATTCCTACATAGAATAGGATGCATTGCATATAGTTTTAAGCTTTGATATATAACTGTTATGTATGCCAATTCATGCATATTTTTACCAATTCACTATGGTCTACACGAATGGCACGTGCACTAGCTCTTATGCAGTTGACAAACTTGGTGGAATTTGTATTTGTGGCCATAGTCAGAATACGAATGATACCCAAATTTGTAATCTTCGTATTAGCCACATTCAGCCTACACTCTTAGGCTAACCTCAAAATGCACTGCATTTCTCAAAAATACAAAAAGATTTTCTCAATTCCTCAAAATCAAGTCTTTCAAATTCATATTCATTCATTTTACTCAATTTTCAATTTCAATTTCAATTTCAATTCAGAGAAATCAGTTTTCTCAATTTTTTCTAAGTCTTATTCAAAAATCGATTTTCTCAAAATATTGATTTGCCAATGATATTTCAAGTATTTTCCAAGTTCCAAATTCGATTTTTTAAGTTATATTTTCAATTTCAAAGTTTGAATTCAAAGAAATCAAGTTCTTCAAAGTTATTTCACATTTCTCAAAATCGATTTTCACAAAATCCTTATATTTCTTCAGAAATCGATTTTCACTTTATCAAATACAGTATCTCAATCATGATTCACGATTTCAAAGAGTTTATTCTCCAAATATTTTCCAATATTCAAAGCAAATATCATGTTTTCAAATATGCATTTTCAGAAATCCATAGCACATGCCTGATTCTTTGTGCATTTAGGAAATAGAACACGATTTAGACAAGTTGAGCAAGGTTAAACATACAATTGATCCTTGGTTCAATTACCCCTGGTAAAGGCGCCAGTTACGGTTGAACCTCGTACCGACAGGCGATTCTCATTCTTCGGAATTATCTCGCATTTTAAAACGGAGGCGAGTTATTTTCAAATTCTTTTTCAAAGGTCAGTTTGACTCGCAAAAAGTAAAAATTTTGCGATGATAACAGGTTTGGCGACCGTGATGGGACCTGTCTTCACCTGATCAATTGTGCTTAACTTAGTTCAAATTGTCAAAATCGTGTTGCATGGAATGTCAGCTTTTATTTTCTGTTATCATGTGAACCTAGGAGCCTAGACTTGAACCCAGCTGACATGGATTGCATATAGACTAAGTATGGTTTGGTAGGACCATATTGAGGAGGAAATTTTCATGCTCACATAGACTTAGGTCTAATACAACCCTCCTCAATCTAGGTTTGATTGAAAACAATGTTTGCTTCTTCAAATATTTCAAAATTCTATCTCTTTAGGACTTAGAGCCCTCAGTTTTTTTGCATGTGCTCATATTTCAAAAATCACCGTACCTATATTGTCCCGGTCTTCATGTTGCTGGGCTCTCTTCCAGAACCATAGTTCAGGACAGAGCCTCACAACTGGGCCACCTATTTGGGTGAAACCCCCCTGCCACGTACCAAGGGCCATAGTCCAACGTATATCGGCAGGTGCTCAAGGATGTTGGAAAACTTGAACCTAGAACCGGAGAAATTGATTTTATGCCACGTACATCGAGCCTCGGCTCGAGTATATAGGCATAGCATGATTGGACATAGATGATCTGAACCTTAGAGTTAAGATTAAGGTCCTACAGCTATTTCAAAACTTTGTGCATCTAGAGTCAACTTTTAGGGAATGCTGTATGTGCATACTTGTTTGTGCAGGATGTGATTAAATGTGTTGTAGTCATTTCTTTTCCATATTTTTCTAATTTTCTAAAATACTGGACGATTTTTCAAAAATCCCCAATCCATTTCCATATAATGTCCATGCTTTAAACCTTGGACGATTTTTCAAATGCTTTATTTTCTATTTTATGAAGTATTCCTTCATATTTCATCAAACCCTGAACGATTTTCCAAATTTCCCTTAATTTCCATCAAAACTCTACTTGATTTTTCATCCTTTCTCTCTTCTGGATCTCGAATTTCCTACTTCATTTTATCCTGCCTGCATTTTTTCAAAATCTCTATATTTTCCCAAGTCTTATTCCAATTTTCCGTGTTTTCCAGTCTGATGACATCCAGTCAGCTTGATTCAGTCTTCCTTGAGGGTCACATCTCCTACGAGGTGCGACAAAGTCTTCCCAAGCATCGAGTCCTCAGCACCGGATCTTTCTTTCCCCGGTGGTACTATTCATGATTCAAGAACTTCTCTCGAATGTTTCCGGACCACTTGGACGATTGTGGGTTAGAACTGGCGTCCACAGTGGGAAAGCAGACAGTCAACGGTGGAATCTGAGCACTTCTACTTTCTGGTTCCTATGGGGCGAGATGACAATACTGATAGATGAATTTTCAGAAATCATGGGATTGCCCGAGCCAGCCGGTCAGCCTGGAGATCCATTGGAGAAACAATTTTTGATTAATGTCAAGGGTCTGGATCCCCGAGACGCTTTAGCTTGCATGACAGAACGCAAGTCTTGGTCATTGATAGAGGAGAATGAAAATGAATATGTGGACCTGCTCGAAATCTATAGACAGTATGAGGCATTTATGGAAGTCAGTTCCTTATCTTGAACAACTCGAGAGAGAATCCAACATGCGATGGTCTTATGTATTATGGGATTAGCTCTCTTTTCCAGACGGACGAAATTACATGGATATCAGGATAGTTCAACTTCTGCAAAGGTGGGGGAGTCGACAGACCAGCCGCCTCTCTATAGCCATGGTCGCACTCGCTTTTCTATACCAAGGGTTGACCCATTTCACACTCGGAGAATCATATCTAGTCGAAGGGTGCACTTACAATCTTGGTTCCTTCGGCATGTGCCAGCTCAAGCCAGTTCATTTAGATACAATGGTGAAAAGCTCTTTCCAGTTGCGCGATACCAATTCTTGATCGATAACCTTCAGGAGGAAAAGGTCGTGTGGGATTATTTTGATCGTCAGGAATCACCTCTCAGATATACTTATGCATACGGCAAGCGGTTCAGGCTACTTGGCCCATTCTTTTGTGTATACTACCATCCAGAGCGGTGTGTCAGACAATTCTCTCAGAGACAGAGGCTCATAGAAATTCGCCCACTATCAGGGGTCTTGCCAGAGTTCGATCTCACATCAGATCAGTGGTCCGGAGCATACCATTCTGACAGACATGGCTGAGATTCCTTTGTTACTCTTACTATTTTTCCTGGTCCTCGAGTGTCCTATGATTATCAGGAGTGATGGAAATTTGTCTGTCCCCCTCCCCTCTGTCAAATGTATTATTAAAATCATATTTTCAATAAAATTTCTTTAATCTTCATTTCACTTTGGTTTGACGACCTCGCCTAGGTAACAAGGCATATTTTCAGTTGTTTATTTTGCAAAGAATAGCAGCGCAATTGTCGTAACTCCAGCGATGACTCAATCCCTAGTAATGGGATATTATTTCAATTGTCTACCAAAATTCTCAACAAATATTCTTCTCCAATCAAATCTCTTTTAAAAGCCTAACGATCAATTTTGCCCTGTAGAGAGTATTTGTGATATTAAATGGTTCAGGAGAAGTCAGGAAAGAAAATTGCATCAGTCGAAGGCGTTGCATATTCAGTAGCCTCAGAAGAAGAAATGGACTCACCAATCCAGAGTCAGGGTTAGCAGGCGGATGATGGCATTGATCCCCAAATGTATGTCATGTTCAAAGAAATGATGACCAAAATGTTGGCAGAACGAACCGAAGCTAGTACAGAAAAAATTCAGGTCAGGCAGAGGGCAAAAGGCCGGTCAATCAAGAAATGTTTGAAGCTATCCAAGAAATATATCCAACATGAAGATACATCTGATGAATCAGGATCGGTAGGTGACACTGATGAAGAGTATGAAGTTCAACAAGCACTTCAAAAATCCTCTCATAGACAAGGGACAACCTATAAATTGAAAAATCAAACAATGGATGATCCAGTCCAAATACAACTGAAGAAAATGGCAAAGAAGATTAAAGATTTAGAAGCCCGCGACAAGGGCAAGAAGGTCTTCACGAGCAAAGACCTCTACAAGAGCATCACCCCCGTCAGGAATAATCAAGATCCAAAAAAGAAGATGAATCCCACCTTCTTTGTCAATACCAACCGCGATGGGTGCAAAGATAACAAAGGCAATCATACAAGTCAGAAAGAGAAATCTTTAAAGCAGAGTGGAAAATTGAGTCAACGGAAAGAAAAGATAAAGCGGGATGGCTGAGGTTGCGATCACCAGTTTACTCCTCTCGAGCAGTCTCTCGATGAAATCCTTGAATATATGTTGGCCAAGGAATTGGTAAAGCTTCCAAGAGTCACAAATCCTCCTACAGTCATGGGAAGATTCACAAACCAATTTTGCAAATTCCATAGGGCGGTAGGGCATGATACCGACCACTATTTCGTCTTTAAGAACATTGTCCAAGATCATAGCGACAAAAATTTCTTCGTTGAGAATAAGAAAGAATACCAGTCGACTGTCTTATCCAAGTCTCAGCAGAAATCAAGCACTCGACAAGAGGTGCAGCGTGATGATCCGAACCAGGATCGCAAGATGGCCCCATTGGATCAAATATTCGAGACTTTTCTGGAATATATGCTTGCAAAAGATACAGTCGGATCTCTGAAGGCTCACTTCACTCTTTCTGCCAATGATAGCAAAAGCAACAAGAATAATCATGATCACTATTCAGAGGGATCTAAGGGCCAAAAAGGAAAGTTCTCCAACAATGATAGGCCTCTTCAATTTAGTCCTCAGCATAAAGAAAAAGATCAAGAAAAGCCAAAGCACAAGGATTGGAGTACGGATCGAAAGTTCACCCCTCTGGACCAAACATTAGAGAGTGTTCTGGAATACATGCTCGCAAAAGATATGATCCGTTTACCTAAAGCAGCTGATCCTGCAACAATCATGGGCAGATTCAAAGAAAGATTTTGCAAATTTCATCGGGCAGTAGGACATGACACTGAGAATTGTTTTGTCCTGAAGAATATCATTCAAGATTGCATCGACAAGAATATCCCTATTGGAGATGAGGAAAATACCAGTTGACCATCCTGATCAAATTTTCCAAGAAACTGACAGCATCAAAGCTATGTCATCTTTAATCAATACAGTCCCAGTTTTCTTTCCAACTTGTTATTTCTTTTCAATAATTGAATAAATTATCCATTTTTCTCATAAACTTGATGTCACCTTTCACTCTCCGTCTCTGAAAAATGTTCTTTCATGAGGAATGACCTCTTCTGAGTCTCTTCTGAATCAATCAAAAGCCAGTTGTCGTGTCACCTTCAGAGAGCGCTCTTCGAACATCAATCATTTATCCTTTTGTTCAAAATATTCTTCCCCCATTACACTAGGGCATTTTTAATTTTTTATTTTATCTACAAATACCCTGTATGCAGGCAGGATCAAACAAATCTCTCATTTTGCACGCATGTGCACCCATTTACATTCATTTGCATTCATCTGCATCAATTTGCATTTGCATCGAACTACCCATTCAGGGTAAGGGATAAATCCTGAGGCCCCGACAGTTGTCCAAGTCGTCGTGTGGGTGAAGACTAAAAATCTTCCATCAAAATCAATTAGTAATTCTTCAGAATTCAGTGATCATGCTGGTAATTCTTCAAAAAACCAGTGTTCATGCTAGTAATTTTTCAAAAAATCCAGTGTTCGTGCTGATAAATTCCCAAAACCCAGTGCTCGTACTGGTAACCATTTAAAATCCAGTGCTCGTACTGGTAATCTTTCAAAATCCAGTGCTCGTACTGGTAATCTTCCAAAATCCAGTGCTCGTACTAGTAATCTTCCAAAATTCAGTGCTCGTACTGGTAATCTTCCAAAACCCAGTATTCATACTCGTAATTTTTCAAAACATAATGCTTGTATTGGTACATCCTTAAAATCCGGTGTTCGCACTGGTACACTTTAAAATTCAGTATCCACATTGATCTAGTTTTCCTTTGGGACTCGAGTTCCGACTCGAGTCTTCTTTCCTTCTAGTTGATCTAGTTTTCCTCCGGGATTCGAGTTCCGACTCAAATTTCCTTTCCTTCTAATCGGTTTAGTTTTCCTTTGGGATTTGAGTTCCGACTCGAATCTTCTTTCCTTCTAGTTGATCTAGTTTTCCTCTGGGATCCGAGTTTCGACTCGAATTTCCTTTCCTTCTAACCGGTTTAGTTTTCTTTTGGGATTTGAGTTCTGACTCGAATCTTCTTTCCTTCTAGTTGATCTAGTTTTCCTCCGGGATCCGAGTTTCGACTCGAATTTCCTTTCCTTCTAACCGGTTTAGTTTTCCTTTGGGATTTGAGTTTTGACTCGAATCTTCTTTCCTTCCAGTTAACCTAGTCTTCTTCCAGGATTTAAGTTCTGACTCGAATCTTCTTTCCTTCCAGTTAATCTAGTTTTCCTCCGGGATTCGAGTTCCGACTCGAATTTCCTTTCCTTCTAACCGGTTTACTTTTCCTTTGAGATTTGAGTTCCGACTCGAATCTTCTTTCCTTCTAGTTGATCTAGTTTTCCTCCGGGATTCGAGTTCCGACTCGAACTTCCTTTCCTTCTAACCGGTCTAGTTTTCCTTTGGGATTAGAGTTCCGACTCGAATCTTCTTTCTTTCTAGTTAACTTAGTTTTCCTCCGAGATTCGAGTTCCGACTCGAATTTCTTTTCCTTCCACAATGGACCTAGTTTTCCTTCGAAGATTCGGGTTTCGACCCAAGTTTTCTTTTCCTTCAGAGTTGGTCTAGAAAATTAGAGTTCCGACTTGAATTTTCTTCCAAATCCAATCCGCCTAGCTTTCCTTTAAAAGTTTGAACTTCTACTCAAACTATTCTGCGAGTTGGTCTAGAAGATCCGAGTTCCGACTCGAATTTTCTTTCAAAATCCAATTCATCTAGTTTTTCCTTGAAGAGTTGAATTCTGATTCGAATCTTCCCTCAAAAACCCAGTTTAGCACCTGGTCCATTTAAAGCTCACAAGTTGGAATCATTCCTCCTTAAACTATGATCCTTAGGTTAAATCCCTATGGAATTGATAGTTCGTAGGTCGAACCTCTGCGGAACCAATGTCATTCTCAATTGAATCAATGTCGTTCTTAGGCTGAATCCCTACAGAATCCATGTTGTTCCCAATGAATCAATGTCGTTCTCAACTGAAGCAATGTCGTTCTTAGGCTGAATCCCTACAGAACCCATGTCGTTCCCAGTAAACCAATTCACAATTTTGACCTCCAGGTCATCCAATTTCCAATTTCAAATTTCAAACTACAAATTTCAAATTTCCAATTTCAAACTACAAATTTCAAATTTCCAATTTCAACCTTTAGGTCAATCAATTTCCGATTTCGAATTTCAAATTTCAAACTTTCTAATTTCTAATTTCCAATTTCCAATTTTTAAACTTCCGATTTCTAATTTCCAATTTCCAATTTTTAAACTTCCAATTTCTAATGTCCAATTTTTAAACTTCCAATTTTCAATTTTCAATTTCCAATTTCCAATTTTTAAATTTCCAATTTTTAAATTTCCAATTTTCAATTTTTAAATTTCTAATCTCCAATTTTCAATTTTTAGATTTCCAATTTTTTTTAAAAAAAAAATTCAATTTTTAAATCTCCAATTTCCAATTTTAAAACTTCCAATTTCTAATTTCCAATTTCCAATTTTTAAACTTCCAATTTCAAATTTCAAGTTTCAAATTTCCAATTGCCAATTTCTAAATTCAAAATTCCAATTTTCAATTTTCCAACTTCCAATTTCCAATTTCCAATTTCCAATTTCCAATTTCCAATTTCAACCTTTGGGTCACTCAAATTCTAATTTCGACCTTCGGGTCATTCAAATCCTCAACTTCGACCTTCGGGTTATTTAATTCTTCAATCTCAACCTTTGATTTTCCATTTCAATCCATTGTGTCGTTCGACTCCCAATTTCAACCTTTGGGTCATATAATTCTCAAATCTTGACCTCCAGATCATCCAATTTGATCAATCAGGCCTCTGGGCCGCCCACTCTATCAGATTCTCAATTCAAGCCTTCGGGTTACAATCTTACCAACATCAGTCATGCTCCTACCTTCGGTTTACAACTTTATCAATACCTATCACTTTCCAAGCCTTCGGGTCACAACTTCATTAATGTCAATCATTTTCAAATCTTGCTTTTGAGTTGGTCGGTCAATAAATCCTACTTTCGAGCTGGTCGGTCATCAAATCCTGCTTTCGAGCTGGTCGGTCAACAAATCCTGCTTTCAAGCTGGTCGGTCAACAAATCCTGCTTTCGAGCTGGTCGATCAACAAATCCTGCTTTCGAGCTGGTCGGTCAACAAATCCTGCTTTCGAGCTGGTAAATCAAAACCAAACCTAACCTTCGAATTGATCTCTTACTAAGTCTTTTCAGGATTCAGTTTAGTCATGGATGTGTTGCGTTGTGCTTCAAGTGCTCGCTTTCACAAAAGATTTCAAGAAAATTTTGTCAATTTGTCATTAAATATTTGTTGATTTCAAAAACTTTATTGCACAAAATTATTACCTCAGAATACCCTCAGTATTACTTTCGAAAGGACAAAGCTTTCGCGAAAAAGGATTCAAAGTTCAAAATCTTTCTATTGGCCAACCAAAAAGATGAAGAATAAATCCGCGATATGGCTAGCAAAGAATACTCAATGTTGTTGCAAAGCCATAAGTGATTGATATTGATCGCAGTCAATGGCACATTTTTAAAGACCATTCTTGAAAAATAAAGCAGTCAAAATATCCTGGGTGATACAGAAAAATCCATACCATCCCTATATCTCCTCAATCACCTAAGCTGCAATTAAATATCTGCAAGAGGGATCTCTCAACTGTCATCAAGATAAAGGCGAATTAGGCGAGTAGACCCCCGGGGCCAAAGAAGATTTGACTCATCTCCAAGATGACGGAGTTTGTGACGGATCCTTCCAGGGAAAGTTCAGATCACCGTCGAGATGAAGGCGAGTGTGATGAGCCTACCGACAAACCCTAAAAGATATTTAATTACCGCTATCATCAAGAGACTTCCAACCAAAGAGCTAATAACTATCAATATAATCCCTAAGAGAAAAGAAGGATCGTAACATCTCCGAGACGAAGGAGTTTATGACGTACCCTTCCAAAAAAAAAAGAGAGAAAAAACTAGGTGTGATCATCGCAAAAATTTTCCTCTCGTAATATTTTCTCTTCTTCCTTCTCTTTTCCTTTCCAACCTCTTATTTCCTCCTTTTTGAAGGGAGAAAAATAGAAAGACGGAAAGAAGGAGAGAAGAGAAAAGAAAAGAAAAGAAAAGGAGGAGAAGAAGAACTCTTTCGCGGGTCTCACTGGACCTTAATTTGAAAATATTTGAAATAACTCGCCTCCGTTTTGAAATATTTGCGGGAAAACTGGGAGACGGGATTCGCTCGTTGGTACGAGGCTCGACCGTTCCTGGCGCCTTTACCAGGGGTAATCGAACCAAGGGTCAAATTTATGCCTTTTGTTTTACTAAGAAATTATCTAAGTCTAGATACACAAAGAGTCATGCTTGTGCAGTGCAAAGATGTATGCTCTTTTTGAAAAATGATTTGAAAAATTCCCAAGTATTGATGATAGTAGTGAAGAAATGGTTTCTAACTTAGAACTTAAGATTTAAAGTTCTAAGTTTTTGGAAATAATCAAGAGCTTGGGAAAATAAATCTGGATTTGGAAAGAGATGATTTTGAAGTTTGAGATAAAAGAAGAAGAAAGGAATTTTCAAAGTCATAAATGGACTTTGAATCAGAATAGAGATGAAAATGGAATTGAATTCTAACTTTGAAGTTTGAAATCAGAAGGAAAGGTAGAATTGGGATTGATTTAAATGTTTGGAATTCAAGATGGAATTTGAATCCAAAGTCTGGATTCTAAATAGAGTTGGAGATTCAAAATTGAATTCTGGATTTTAGAACCTGGAAAAATAGGAATTGGATTTGAAATCTGAAATGAAAGTGGAATTGGATTTTGGAATTTGAGATCTGAGATGAATTGGATACTGAAACCTAGAAACGGATTTTGAATATGAAATCTGAGATCCAAATGTAGAGTTGGACTCTGGATCCTAAGATGGATTTGGATATGAAGTCTGAGATCCAATGTAGAGTTGGACTCTGGATCCTAAGATGGATTTGGATCTAAATCTGAGATTCGAGGTGAATTGGGTTCTGGATCCTAAAGAATGGATTTTGGATCTGAAATCTGAGATCCAAAGGAGAATTGAGTTCTGGATCCTAAGAATTGGAATTTGGATCTGTAATCTGAGATCCAAGGTGATGTGGGATTCATACTTGGAAATCTGGATCCAAGTTGAGATTAATTTCGATTTTGGGCTTTGAAAAGCCCAAAATGGGACTTTTGAATATGAATCTGGGTTTTAAAAACCCAGATTGAATTTAAAATTTAGGAAAGGTCAAGCTTTTGAGATTCAGAATCAATCTCAAACTGTGGTTTTTGAATTTGAAGATAAGGAGATGAACTTGATTTTGAGAGTGAATCAAAGATTTTAAAGTTTAAATGGAACTTTGAAATTGAATTTTTGAATTGAATTGGAATTTTGGAGTTTTGAAAAATGGTCTTGAAATTCCAAAGTCAAATTGGACTTTGAAATTGAGATAGAATTGGAATAGAAATAGAAGCTTGAAAAAAGATGTTCAAAATCACTTTGGTTTTTTTTTTTTTGAAAGAAAATTTTGAAAATATTGATGCAATTCTATCCTAAATGATGAATGAATTTAAAGAATTTTGAAATTGGAATTTGAAAAGCTATTTCATTCTTTAAGTGAATTAAAATAAGATTGAATATATAATACATTCTTGATTATGGTCATTGAATGTATTATATAATAATTTATATTTAAATTCAAGAGAAGAATGAAATACGTTTGGGTGTTTTTTATAGAATTTAAAATGAAATGAACCCTCAATATACCCTGACTATGGCCATTGGTATATGTTTTGAGTTAATTTTAAGTTAAATTCTGATAAAAGAAGAAAATATTAAAGGAAAATATGATGAATTTTGAAAATGGATCCAGTGTTATTTCGTAAAAGATAAAATCCTAAGTTTTGTTTACATCCTGACTATGGCCATTGATGTAAATCATCAACTTGGGATTAATTACCTCTTACGAAATAGTGCATGTGCCATTCGTGTTTCACCATTGTGAGAATTTTGAGAAATAAAAGCAAAAATGTATGAGAAACAAGTAATTTACAATGCTCATCCATTCTATCTAAAATAGGACAATAAGAAAGTTTTATCAACACCTAATCACTACAACTTTTCAACCGACTTAGAAATTGAATTTAATGTTCCTAAGCTAAAATAACATTTTAACTTGCTACCTGCAAAACAGAGTTAGTGAAGCAAGGATATAACTTGAGGGAAATAGTGGAAAACATCAAATCAAAATCTAGATATATTTGACTAGTGAAGATGTATGTACCTGCATATCCGATGATTGAATCACCTACATGATCCATTTATATTTGTGTAAGCAGTATGTAAAATGATACAAGAATGTACTAAGATATCACAATGAAAGCAATACCACAAGGGGTATGCTAAAGGGGAATTGGTTACTATTGTAAGCTGTTGTTATGTACTGTGATAACCATATATGATGCACTTGACAAATGATATAAAGCTGAAAGTAAGATGTGTGGCATGTTATCATAAATGACAACAATGTAGAATTTTATGTGTGGGAACATGGGAAATAATATTTGAATGTGAACATAAATAAGAAAAATGAAGTATGAAGGAAAATCATAACATACATAGCATGATAGCAATTGGTTTCATTTCAAGAAAAACAAATTTTGGATTGTATATATAAAAAAAAACTCAGAGTACCATGATGTTTATACCAGGGAAATATCCTTTTTATTTGATAGCAACAACAAATAGCCAATTGAATCACAACTCATTGTCACAATGTACCCAGTAATACAGTGATAAGCTGGTCCTTTTAACGGACAGAGTGACAAGCTTCATATAAGAGACTCTAAGTAAACTGTCAAGTAATAAATGAAGTAAAATATCATTGTCCAAGTTCTTTAATAATAAAATTTCTTACTTGTTAATGATGCCAAAATTTCCACAGAGAATGGAAGTGATTGTTACCAGAAGCCATCCAATCGGTTCTGAACAGATTTCTGATGCAACTCAATTTATTGCAACTCAAAAGTCACCATGTCCCCGTCCTTTGCAGATAACCAATAAACTCAAGGAATTCCTTGATACTAACCTTTGAGATTGGATTTAAATGCAGAGGCCTCAAAACTGTTTGCCTATAAGCCATTTCCTAATAAAGTGCCCTTCCCTCTCAGGAACAGGTTCAAGATAAGATTCAGCAGTGACAAATTCCTGGGATCAAACAACATGATCAGAAATAGGGTCATCTGGAATATCATCAACTGATTCACACAGAATAGCTGCACTCAGTCTAGTTACATATAACCAGTCTTATTAGTGCTGGAAAGCAACCACGCTCATGACCTTCAACTTGAAACAGGACAAAGCTTTCCAGAGGCATCTTGGAAAACCTTCTTCCATAGTTTAATTGAGGATTTTCCACTCAGATCACATACTGAATTCGACAGACCTTCGAAAGATCTGACAACACCACCATTGGAGGCTTACCAAGCAACTCTCTTGACAGAACAGTTTATTCAATGAAGGTCGATCCAGGTATACTTCTCACTTGATAGGGTATCATGTTAGGAATTAGCCCAAAATAAGAGCTAACGCAGGATCCCACCTCACAAGCAAACCACAAGCCAAATGGGTTAGGATTTTCGATGGACAATGCTTATTCAGATTTGAGAAGCACGAATGATAACATACTAAATTGACCTCCTTCAGATTAGCAAATGAAGATGATAATGACAACAAACGCAATGAGCCAGCAGATAAGAAAATAACTCTCTCTTTATGTATGAACACCAACATAACTAAAATTCTGAAGTCACCAAATAGGCTTCTTGTTGATCTTGTTGCCATTCTCTCAATCAGGTAACAGGGGATTTGATTGACCAGCAATTTCAATGCCTCAGTTGAGCTAGGATACAACTTCAAGCACAGGGCAACCGATAAACCAAATTCAATGAAACAACATTGTCTACTGCTAACACATTTAATTTCTAAAATGAAGAGGCCCGGCCAGGGCTTTGAATTTCCTAATTCCTGGTAATGCGAATCTTCAACAAAATATACTTTCAATAGACCCAAAAGTATATAGATTTTTCCACTACACTTAAGAAAATAATTATTTGGACAAAGAAGTTTAAATCACCTGTTTGTAATGCTGCAATATAAAACATAACCCGCTTCTAGGATGGAAAAGAAAAAAAAAAACAAAGGGGATCGATACATCATCATGGACGATCAGATTGGTACAGTGGAAACATATATTACAGTAGATATAGACAACACAGTTTGTTAATTACAGCCGAGTTGAAAGAAAATAATACTTACTTGTCCTCATGTCTTAACCTGTCACCATTAATGACACATGGCTGACACCAGATTGATTCCAACCAGTTACAATGAATCATACCTTGTAGTTGCTTTCTTCATCAATGACTTGTTAATAACATTGATTATCCCTCCTGAACCTCCAAGACTCCTGCTGATTGTCTCTTAGAACTAGCACAATAAAATGATCAGAGTGACTCCTACCAATGGTGCATCCAGCTCTATCCTTTCACCGTGGTACCAAAACCCATCTAAGCGCAGGAATTTCCTGGGAAAAATAAATCCTTGAGAATCTTAATCTCCATGAGTATATACCAAAGAAAGACAATTAAGGAGATAATTACTGTCGAAAAACCGATTGCCTGTGAGATATTGCTAACCCCCAGATTTATGCAAGAAACAGAGATAATAACAAACTTACTTTATCCAATTTAGCAGATTTGAGTATAAGTTAGCTTTGTAAGAAGAAGCAAGACAATCCACTACAGACCCTAATTAAAACCTGTTAATATTCAAACAACATGAAAATTTTGCAGGGGCCGAAAACATTACACAAAGAAGTAAAGGAATGATGCATGCTTCCATGGTATGCAAAGACTATGGTAGAACTGACGTTACCTTATGAGCTGAATGACTATAAAAAAGATCACACAGGTTGCTGCAGCGAATGTTCCACTTTGCTACTCATTTGGAATCCCTATTAGCCAAATTACTGAAGCAGTCTGTAGGATTATTCTGTCACTAACACATTCCAGCATTTGCCCCTATGAGTTGGCTTTTCTGTATTACATTTTAAGCCTATATGTGCCACATTCTTCAGGCATCTCTGGGATGGTCCGTATGATCGAGGAAACCAGAGCCTCTGTCAATTTTATGAGAATACCAAATATGTCTCCCATATTTCCAACAAGTGTGTTTAGACATCTTCATTACATATTTAGCTGACAGCTAAAATATCTCTAACGTTTTCGCAGTGACTCAAAGTAAATCTCATAGTAAATGGAATAGAATCTTGCAGTGAGTCAAAACAGGAAACGAACCACATAAGTGGTTCCCATCAAACCATGCCAAATTTTGTAAAAGCTCATGAGGGAAGGACTAAAACATAGTAGCAGGAATATACAGGTTATGGCACAGAATGGTTCAAAACCAGCTAAACCCAATAATACTGACATTTGCACAATGAATCAACATATCAAAATATGTAGAACAAACTTTTGGCTGCTGCCGGACTGATAGATTTCAATGTTTTCCCTTGATAACAGTAGGAGGGATTTCTTCATTGGTTTGTAGGAGGAACCCCAGAGGTGAAGAAGGGTTGATTACAATGAAGTAAATGCAGATAAAGCAAACAAACATAATAAGCATTGATGGATGGGATATAATCCCACGCTATTAAGACAGAAAATCAAAATAGAAGAGTTATAAAAATGCCAAAACAACTGTTTAGGAAGTGAACAGAGATCGGATGAAAGACATGAAAAATCGAGGACAAAAAATCACTGAAGCAAATTTTGGATGAGGATAAAATGTAAAAAAAAAAATGAAGAATTATGTTGGAAGGAGACCTTCCAGTCGGTATAGCAAGGGGTTGGTCGACATTGCTACATGCAAGTCGATTTCACCGTTATGCCATTGGATAAAAGAAAAAAAAAAGGAAATAAAATCTAAGTCAATAAACGATTTGATGAGAAATGTAAAAAGCTAAAAAGAAGATTTTACAGAGAAACCGAAGGAAAGGAAAGAAAAAAAAAGTGGGGGGGGGGGGGGGGAAGAAGACGGCTACCTACTTGATTGTTGCAGAGATAGGCTTCTTTTCAACTGAAGAAGAATAAAACCAAGGGGAGGAGATCGGCTTGTGGAAGAGGGAGAGCAGGATGATAGTTCAGAAGCTGATTGTTGATGCTCTGAGATGGGAATTCCTATAAAGAAAAGAGAAGATGAGAAAAGGATAAAAGGGGAAGAGGAAAATGCGTGAAGCGATGAAGGGGTGAAGCTGGATCCGTGAAGAAGAAGAAGGTGGAGGGGTAGAAGACGATGGATTTAGGGTTCCCATACGCGATTCCTTTATAGGGGAGGAGGATGTTCGAGAAGGAGGGATCGGTTGGAGGAGGGAGGTGCCGTTAGGCATCGATGGCGGAAAAAAAGGGGTTTGGAGATGGAGGGTGATGGAGAGAGGAAGCCATCTGAGAAGATGGGTTTCAAGGGCTTCGTAAAAGGGAAACCGAGAAGGGGAGAAAAGGAGAAGATGGAAGAAAGGGTTTATTCGTAAAAAAAAAAAATGGTTTTTCCAAAAAGAGGCTCCGTGTAAAAGATTTTTCATAAAAACGGTTTTAAATTATTTTTTTTAGCAAAATTGATTTAGAAAGCTTGAACTCATTTGTTTTTCTCGTAAATTTTCCAAATTTTTTGGTTTTTTGCGTTATTTTTCCATTTTTTGTATTTTTAGAATAAAAATCCTAGATTTTTACGAGAAACCAAAAGGTCAAAACTAATTTTTGTGTTTTTGTAAAATATTTACAAAAAGGGAGTTTTTCTGAGAATTTAAAAGCTATTTTGAGGAAATTTCTTTAGAAATGGGTTTTGATCTGGATTTTTGGAGGAAATATGGATTTAAATTGCTGGATTCGGATCCGAAATTAATTTTGAATATAGCTTTATGGAATTTAATTCAGAGAATCTAAAGAAATGACTTGATTTTCTCAGAAAACGGGGTTAGGGGCAAAAGGGTCATTTTTACAAAAACTTTGAAAAATTTGGGGTGTTCACAGATGCCCCTCTTTGTTACTAAGCCGGTTGAGAGCCGAGCTTAGTGGCAAAGACAACACTCCAAATTTTGAAAATACCCCAGTCAGCAGGTCTGAACTGGGTGTGGAAGAATTATTTTGAAAATATGGCTTTTCAGGCTTAGAACCATATCCTGAATGGTTTTGGGGAGACAAAATCCTTGAAATGGTATGATTGAGTAAAAGATGAGGAAATCGTGATGGGACTTTAGATGGAAATTCTGAAATGGTGGGAAACGAGAATTTTGATCAGGTTTCGTGGGTGAGACAAGATACTCTTATCGGAATGATTCAGGTTTAGCCCTTAACATGGATGGGACAAAAATATATCAAGATGAATTTGAAATGAGGAAAGGAATACACGAGGGTCTTGATGGAACATTTTTGGAAAATGTCTTGTGAAATGAAGCTCAAGTGGAATCCTATCCTGGATGGATATACAAAGCATGGGTTCCTTGATGGGAAGAACCATGATGGGATTGAAAGACAACATCTCGTTAGAACAAAGAATCTCGTTGGAACGAGTCTCAGGTTTAACCCAAACCTGAAAGGAAGATACCTCGCGAAGCGAGGTTCCGGATTAACTCTTAACCTAAATAGCAAATCTACCATACGGATTTCTCAAATGGAGAAACCATAATGGGACCTTTGGAACTTGGACGAACAAATCCAAAAGGGGTTTTTATGAGAGGAGGAAAATATAGGGTTCCCTAAAGCTTCGAAAAGGGGAAGAAATTGGGCGTCTCATTGTTGAGACTGAAATGACTTTTGAAATCTATGACCTCTCGTAGGGGGTTCAGGTTTGACCCTTATTCTGAGTGCGGGAAATCTACCATACGGATTTCTCGAATGGAGAAACCATAATGGGACCTTCGGAATTTGGACGAACAAATCCGAAAGGGGTTTTTGCGAAAAGAGGAAATATAGGGTTCCCTAAAGCCTTTGAAAAGGGAGAAGAAATTGGGCGTCTCATTGTTGAGACTGAAATAGCTTTTGAAATCAAATGATCTTTCGCAAATGGTTCAGGTTTGACCCTTATCCTGAGTGGGAGAAATCTACCATATAGTTTTCTCAAAAATGGAGAAAGCACGATGGGACCTTCGAAATTTGGATGAACAAATTCGAAAGGGGTTTTTGCGAAAGGAGGAAATATAGGGTCCCTAAAGCTTCGAAAAGGGGAGAAGAAATTGGAAGTCTCATTGCTGAGACTGAAATAGCTTTTGAAATCTATAATCTTTCGTAGAAGGTTCAGGTTTGACCCTTATCCTGAGTGGGTCAATCTACCATACAGGTTTCTCAAAAATGGAGAAAGCATGATGGGACCTTCGGAATTTGGACGAACAAATCTGAAAGGGATTTTTGCGAAAGGAGGAAATATAGGGTTCTCTAAAGCTTTTGAAAAGGGAGAAGAAATTGGGCGTCTCATTACTGAGACTGAAATAGCTTTTGAAATTAAATGATCTTTTCCAAATGGTTCAGGTTTGACCCTTATCCTGAGTGGGTCATCCATACAGAATTCTTCAATGAGAAAACCGTGATGGGACAGGAAGAGATACTTCCTTCAGAGGCAACTCTTTTTGGGAAATATAAACAACGCTAGGTTGCATCAAAAATGAATATTGAATGTTTATTTAATTCTTGGAATAGCTAGAAAATTTTGCCAATAAAGTAAAATTATAGCTGATTCAAACACTTGGAAATGTGCACGTATGTGCAAAAGATATTCTCTTTTTTACCTAGAGTATTTCCCCCAAATGAGGTTAACTCCTCAGTTCTAAGAGTCAAATTCAAATTTTAGTGCTGATGATTTTCTTCAAGGAAGCTATCCATTTCCCTGATATGAGAATAGAAGAAATATTCTTAATTTCATAAAAGCAAGTAATGAAAAGATATTGATAAATGAATTTTGCATGAGAAAAGATAGCTTCTGGCAACTTTGGCAGTTTGATATCTGGGTGTTTTCCCACGATGATCTTTTTGCACTCTTTTTCAGTCATTGCACTTTCTCGGGTTTTTTTTACATCATCCTTCATTTGGATGGGTCCTGACTTTTCTCTTTTTTTTTTCAGGGAAGGGTACGTCACAAACTCCTTCATCTTGGAGATGTTCCGATCCTTCTTTTTCTTAGGGATTATATGTGATGACATTGGCTCAAAAAGGTCTTTAGATGATAGCAGAAATCAAATATCTTTTAGGGTTTGTCGGTAGGCTCATCACACTCGCCTTCATCTTGATGGTGATATGAACTTTCCCTGGAAGGATCCTTCACAAACTCCTTCATCTCAGAGATGATCCAAATCTTCTTTGGCCCCAGAGATCTGCTTGCTTAATTCGCCTTCATCTTGACGACAATTGAGAGATCCCTTTTGCGGATATTTGATTGCAACTTTTTAAACGAAAATAAGAAGATATGGGTTGAGTGAATTCTTTTTATAGCTTAAGATATTTCCACTGCCTGATTGCCAGAAAGTCATTTTAAAACATGTGTCATAGCCACGATCAATATCAATTCGCTTCTGGCTTTTCAACATCATTGAAGATTTCTTTCATTGATCATATCGAGGACATTTCTTACATCCTTTTGGTTGATCAACAGGAAAAGATTTGAATTTTACCTCTTTTTCGCAAAAAGTTTCACCTTTTGGAAGGAAATACAGGAGGTAATCTGAGAAAATTCTTTTTGTGCAGTATGAATATTTAGAATCAACAAATGCTTTTAGTAAATTGGCAAAGTTTTCATGAATTCTTTGTGAAATAATCACTCAATATAGATTTTGATGAGATCTTGAGTTGCAATCTTTGATTTGAAAAAAATACATGACCAGCAAAAGTTGGAACCTTTGAAATACATGACCAACAGGAGATGGAACATTTGAAATATACATGACCAGTGAAGGCTGGAACATTTGAAATACCTGACCAGCGAAAGCTGGAACATTTGAAATACCTGACCAGCAAAATGCTGGAACGTTTGAAATACATGACCAGCAAAGGCTGGATCTTTTGGAAATATATGACCAACGAAAGTTGGATCTTTTGGAAATACATGATCAGCGAGATGCTGGATCTTTTGGAAATACATCAGATTTAAGTCTTGAATTTTGTAAAAAGGAAAGAATTTGATCAGAATACTGAATTTAGAAGGTTACCGATGCGAGGACCGGATTTCCTAAATGAGTTCAACATATGATTGAAAATTTTGAGAAATAACCAGTGCGAGGACTGGGTTGTGAAGATGAGCTAAGAAAGTAAAATTTGATGAGAGATTCTGAATTTAATGGACCGTCACATCCTAACTGCGTGTGATCTGTTTTCAGGATTTATCTCCTAACCCTGAACTGGGAAGGAAGGAAGGAAAGAAATACCTCGTTAGCAGGAGGCATCAGATTTATCCCTTAACCTGAAGGGAAAAAGGAAGGAAATACCTCGTTAGCAGGAGGCATCAGGTTTATCCCTTATCCTGAAAGGGGCACAGAAGGCTTTTTAAAGAGAATAAACCTGGATTTTTGAACTTTGAAATGGATTAGCCGGAAGGCTGAATTTTGGAAGAATGTCCCGCCTGGCAGTTGGGATTTTTTTTGAAAAAGAAGAGAGTCCGAGTTGGGACTCGAATCTTCAGAAAATAAAAGATAAAGAGAAACCCGAGTTTTGAAAACTTAATTTTCTAAAGAAACAATTGTTTTCCAATGCGAGGATTTGTTATCATCGCAAAATTTTTAACTTTTTGCGAGTCAAACTGACCTTTGAAATAGTTTTTGAAAATAACTCGCCTCCGTTTTAAAAATGCGGGAAAATTCTGTAGAATGGGACTCGCCTGTCGGTACGAGGTTCAACCGTTCTTGCCACCTTTAACAGGGGTAATTGAACCAAGGATCAATCTTATGCTCTACCCTATTCAACTTGTCTAAATCATATTCTAATTTCTAAATGCACATAGAATCAGGCATGTGCTATGAATTTTCAGAAAATGCACATTTGAAAACATGATGTTTGCTTTGAATGATTGAAATATTTAGAAAATGTAAATCTTGGAAATGATATCACATGAAAAATCGTGAATTGGGATTTGAAATGTACTTCTGAGAGAAGTAAAAATCGATTTTGAGGAATCCTTGACATTTGGTGCAAATCGATTCAGAGAAACTTGGTTTCTCTGAATTCAAACTTTGAAATTGAAATTCTAACTTAGAAAATTTGAATTTGGAACTTGGGAAATACTTGAAATATCATTGGCAAATCCATATTTTGAGAAAATCGATTTTTGAATAAGACTTAGAAAAATTTTGATTTTTTTAACTTCAAACTTTGAAATTGACTGCATAACTTGGAAAATTGAATTTATGAACTTGAGAAACACTTGAAATATTCTTTGAAAATCAATGCTTTTGGGAAAATCGATTTTGCTATAAGACTTAGGAGATTTTGAGGAATTCAATTTCCTTGACTTAGAATTTGAATTGGAATTGGCAAATGCATGAAATGAATGAATATGAATTTGAGGATTTGAGAAATACTTTTTGTATTTTTGAGAAATGCAGTGCATTTTGAAGTTAGCCTAAGAGTGTAGGCTGAATGTGGCTAATGTGAAGATCATAAATATGGGTATCATTCATATTCTGACTATGGCCATAAATACAAATTCCACCAAGTTTATAAACTTCATAAAAGCTAGTGTATGTGCCATTCGTGTAGACCATGGTGAGTTTGAATATGCATGAATCATCATCCATCACACATTGACATTATAAACAAATAAACTATATGCAATGCAACCTAAGCTAAGCAGGAAATGTAAATTCTTATACCAAAGTTTAATTACAAATTATATCACTATTGTAATTTAAATGCATGAAATTAAAGAAACTAAAGTCTTCAATGTACATGCAAAACTAGAAAACTTGTTAGTGAATATATGTTGGCTTTTCTAGGTTTATCGAGTAATATATAAAAATTATTGGATTTTGCTAGATATAAGCCTTTTCCTTGATTCCCTTAAATAAAAATGATAAAGATATGAAATCAAATTGAACAAATAATGAATATAAGATATGGAATTTCGAAATTGGGGTCAAAATGACCAAAATACCCCTAATAACAAGACTATGGCCTTGAAATTAGGGGTTTCAGAAAGATATTTGGTAAATGCAAGTTTTGAAATACAAATAAAATTAAATCAAACCAAATATGATATGACATGATTAAAAATATGAAAATTAGGGTTAGGGATTTCGAAATTGAGGTCAAATGACCAAATTACCCCTGATAGCAAGACTATGGCCTTGAAATCAAGGTTTTCTGAAATAGATTTTGGTAAAAATTTGGGTTTTATGACCTAAATGAAATCAAATAACTACAAAATTAAACCTAAAGTATTCTAAGATGCTTATGAACATAATAAAACCCTAAAACTATATGCTTATGCACGAAAATCCAATAATATCACAAAAAATATGATTTTAACAGTGTTTTTGGATCTTTCAGGTATCCTGTTTTGCAATTTTATTAATTCAGACATCAAATGGATTCCAAAATTCATCAAATTCGGTACCTGCACTTGTTATAACCCTAATGTCGAATTGGAATTATAAAAATAATTTTTTGACATTAAATTAATCCGAAAATTGCATTAAACCCTAAAAATATGCTATTTTTGACCTAATTCACCAACCAGTTTCAATCCAAGACCCGAACCAGAGGTCAAATCTCCATGAAAATCCATGAAATTTTATAGAGACTAACTAAGAAGTAAAACAGAGATTTCCCAATTTAAAGATCGGAAAAATCATCTTCGGTTAGGGAGAAACCCTTCCGGCAATCTGAGCTAAAATATATCACTTTTAACAAGGATTAAAAAGTTGTTTCAGATTGAAAATACAAACATAAATAGAAAACCTAAACAAAAATCTCTGAAATTTTAATAGTAAATAGTAGACAGAAAAATAGCAATACTCACTTTTTACAGATCATGAATCGGATCTGTGGTTTGGGATTTATGACTAACACAAGTCTGATCAGGGTTTTGGTAAACCCTAATGAGTTTTAAATTTAAAAACAGATTCTCTGAAAGAGGAAAAATACTAAACAGTGATCAAAAAATCCGAAAATTTCACAGCAGACAGATCTAATCAATGTGAATCCATATCACTTTACAGATCTAAAATCAGATATAATATGAGAGAAATATCATGACTGCGAGTTACCTTCTTGATATTAACCATGATTTTAAAGCTTTAAAAACCCGATTTGATGTCTGATTTTTTTTGACGGGGTTCTCGAGATCCAAAACCTCTGATTTTTTTACAGTAACTCAATAACTCATGCATGCATCACATAAAAAAAATCAGAAATAAACAATGAGTACTTCAATCCGAAATAACATTATCTTTACTGTTCTAAACCTAAAACACACGGAAATTTAAGAAACTTGAAAAACCATGCATTAACTAATGTAAATCAATAAAATAAACCATAAATCAGTAAATAAAAATTATTTATATGCTATATAACGTAAAACAAACATGAATAAACATAAAAATAAAATAAAATCAGGGAATCAATGGCTGAAATTCAATATTACCTTTAAAACATAGATTTAACCCATTAAAAGGGTAAATCATGTATTTTATTGGTTAATAATGTAAAGAATCATGATTAAATCACTTTTAACGGATTAAAATCCCTGTAAATCACATAAAACAGGGTTAGATCACCTTCTTGGATCGTTCTTGCTGATTCTTGATGGTTCTTGAGGTTAAATCATGATTGATCTTCCATGAGGAGGGGTATCCAAGCCTAGATCTAGGTTTAGAACATTAAAATCATTAAATAAAATATGAAAAAGCAAAGGAATTCATACCTTGGAGTTGCAGCAATGGAGGAAGGGCTGGAGAGGAGAGAGAAGCTCCAAGAATTGAAGGTAAGTGAATAGTAAAAATCATCCCCCCCTATGCTCCCTTTTATAATAAAAAAATTAGGTTTAGTCTTGGATTTTCAAATTACTTTTTTGCCCTTTTTAAAACCTATCCAAAGTCATTAGGGGGGGGGCAATTTTTTTAGAGACTCCTAATCCTAATTAACACCTAATGACACCCCTAATTAACCCTAGATACTCCAAATGTGGTGCCACTTGGCACTTTCCACATTTGATTTTTAAAATCTTTACTAAAACCTTTAAAAACTATAGTTTGAAATCAAGTTTTTTAAAAATGGGTTTTCAAAATGGATTTTGACTCTTCTAAATTTCTAAAACTAACCAAGACAATTACTTGACCAAGTTTAGCCCTGACTTACTCGAATATGGCGCCACCCCGAGTGGACCCTACTTGAGTTTTTCAAAAAGCGATTTTAAAACTTGAAATTGAAGGAGTTTTCAAAAGGATTTTCAAAGACAAATTTCAAAGTTATAATTTTTGAAATGGCATAGGGTCCTAACTAGGTTAGAACTCCTCTAGATATGGTGCCAACTGAGTGGGCCCACATCGAATTTTGAAATAAACACTGAAAATGGCTTTGAAAAGGGGTTAAAATCGACATTTGAAATTCAAGATCTTTGAAAATAGGGTCTCAAGCGAACTGGAACTCCGAGTTAGAGTCCTGAACTCTTAGGATTCTGAGATCTTAGATTTTAAAAGCCAAATGAAAGAATTTTCGAAAGATTTTATCAAGAAATGATGAAATAAGTCAGAAAACACAGTCAGGGTTAGACTCCTAACTTGATCGCACTCTAAAATAGAGTTTTGAACTAACTAGACTCTGTAAAATGACCTAAATTTTGAAAATAATCAAAAAAGACTGAAAATGGAAGTAAAATAGACTTCAAAACAGACTCCTGACTGGATTAGGACTCTGGGACAGACTCCTGACTGGATTAGGACTCTGGGACAGAGTCCTGATCGGACTGAAACTTTCAAAACATTGAGAAATTTGATGAATAGAGGAATTCAGAAGCGACACCACCTCAATGGGTCTCATCTGTGAATTGAAATCGATTAAAATTTGAATTTGAAATGAATTCAAATTGTTTTCTTGAGAAAATATTTCGAAATATAAAGTCCTGGGGTTGAAAAATGACAGAGTATTGAATAAAAACCCAGGTTTTGAAATTGATTTTGAAATAAAAGCTTTAAAATTCAAATCTGGATTGAATGTTTTGAAATAGAAGTGCTGGATCTCGAAAATGAGATGCAATGACATGCAATGCTATGCAATGCGATGGAATGATATGCAAAATACCTGCAATGATATGCAATGATCTGTAATGACCTATGAAATGGACAAACACTGGATGAGGGTGAAAATTTGGGGTGTTTACAGGATTGGATTTAGAAGGAAGTCCTGGTCGGAACTCAGAACTTCGAACGAAAATAATAAAAGAAAAACCCGAGCTGGAACTCGGATTTCTAAAGAAATGATGGATTTCCAATGCGAGGATTGGATTCAAAAGGAAGTCCTGGTCGGAACTCAGAACTTCGAACGAAAATAATAAAAGAAAAACCTGAGTTGTAACTCGGATTTCTAAAGAAATGATGGATTTCCAATGCGAGGATTGGATTCAGAAGGAAGTCCTGGTCGGAACTCAGAACTTCGAACGAAAATAATAAAAGAAAAACCCGAGTTGGAACTCGGATTTCTAAAGAAATGATGGATTTCCAATGCGAGGATTGGATTCAGAAGGAAGTCCTGGTCGGAACTCAGAACTTTGAATGAAAATAATAAAAGAAAAACCCGAGTTGGAACTCAATTTTCTAAAGAAATGATTGATTTCCAATGCGAGGATTGGATTCAGAAGGAAGTCCTGGTCGGAACTCAGAACTTTGAACGAAAGATATAGAGGGAGAAGCCCGAGTGGAAAATCGGGTTTTTGACAGAAAGTTTTTAATTAAAAGATTGAGTTTTGAAAATTTGCCAGTGCGAGGACCGAACCTGGGATTGAGAATGACCATTTAGAGGACTAAATTTATTTGCATGTGATCTGATTGCCCCCTTATCTCGACTGGGGAAAAAAGAATTGATGAGAAGAGATAGAAATTGATGGAAGATTTGACAAAAGAGAAGAATCAAGGAAATTTTATGGAAAGAATCTTTGTAAAAGAATTCTCACAGGTAGCATTGTCGCTTGGTTGATAATTTTGAAATGATATTTTTAACACATTAAATGCTTTGGAAAATCGTCAACCAAAGATATAAAAACCGACTTTCCACGAAGTGGTAAGTGCGGGTCGAATCCTCAGGGAACAGGAATTACTCAGAATATTTCTTCAAAAATTTAATTTATTAATTACTAATAACAATCTACAATTGCAAAGCTAATACAACTACAATTGATCACTAAAATAAAAATGGAAAAGCAAATAAGTCTTCTGTTCCACGCCAAGGGTGTTTTCGTCTTTTCGCCAATTATGCACTCTTTGCACTCAGACAATAACCCTGGAAAATGATTATGCTTCTCAACCTAAAAACAAAGGAAAATGCAGAGTTAGTAATTTATTCTAATAATGCAAGTTAAAAATGCAACTAAACCTAATTTTCAAGCCATTATCAAAATAATTCCTAATTACACTAAAACAATTAATTAAAATATTAAACTAATTCAAAAATCAACTAATTCAATTCTAACAATGCTGTATGATGAAGATGCAGCACCTAATATGCAGAAAATACCAAAAACAGTACGAAAATAATGAAACTAAGGAAATTACCAATATGCCCTAACTTGTGTAAAATAGATTTCTGATAGCCTGTCGGAAAACTACTGTTTGACAGAGCAAGAGAGGTCCGATTTTCCCAAAATTTGTTCTGTTCTACACCTGACAGATTAAAGAATCTGACAGTTTTTACAGAATGAAAAAACGATATCTGGAACTCCAGATATAAGCGTTTCAAAACCGGGAAAATTCAGGATATCGCAGGTCCCGAAATTTTCAAATCCGAAAAAGCAGTTTTCGCAAAACGCTTAAAAATCAGACCAAACCAACTCGGATCGAGCTGAAATTTGGTATGAAGTTAGCTAACATGCCAACAAAGTGAATAGAAAAAGAATTTTCTAAAAACGCGGAATTTTTGCACATGAAATGACGACAGTGCGATAGGGCAAAAATCAGGTTTTTCTTTGAATGCACTATTCACTTTATAAATCTATTTAAACACTAAATAATGCAATTTCAACCTAATCCAACCTAAATGGTACTGAATAACAGTGTGTATACTGATGTTAAATCCAATGATGCTAAATGAAATATAAACGAAATATGATATGCACTTTATGACTAAAAATTAAATGAACTAATCATGCGAATGCAACTAATGTACTTAAAAATGCACTTAACTATATGAATGAATGAATGCAGTTAATACAAACTAAATGCAACTTAACTAATTGAATAACTATAAAAAACAATACAAGTATCAAACACACATTAAGCATGCAATGTCAACTCTACTAAATCGACTAAATGAAAACATACACTAGCTTATACTGAAGTTAATCTAACTTACAAATAAATGTACTCAATCACTACATACTAAAGAGTGGAGGATGTAAGATAGAACTAGACTCACGCCACACTTGGCTAGAGTGACTGGGTTCACTAGGTGGGATCGGTTTGACTCGATTAGGCTTAGATCGGGTTGGTTAGGCTCGACTCGGGTTAGGTCTTGAATTGGCTAATTGGGTCAACTAAAATGACTAAGTTTAACTAAGATTAGATTCAGTTGACTCAATTAGGTTCGGTTGACTCAACTAGGTTTTGACTGAGCTAACTGGGTTCGATTTTGACTAGGCTAGGCTCGGTTTGACTCAACTAACTACAATAATAAAAATCTAATTAATGCTAAATCCTAGTGGACGGTTAGAGGAATAGGCAGTAATAAATATTCAATGATAATTTTGGAAAAGTTGAGAAACCCCAAAAATCGTCCAACTAAATTGGGAGTTACAATCCTTAAATAGTTTTAAATCCAATTTGGAAACTTGGAACAGTAAAATCACCCAATCCAATTATACACACTCTCCTTAATGGCATTAAAACTCACTTTGGAAAAGGGAAACGTCCAGCCTAGATAACCACACGTTTTTGGCTTTCCAAACAAGAATTAATAGCCATTATTTCTTTCTTGAAACCGTAGCACCCACTTTGGAAATCTAATTAATCTTCAAAATCACTTTCCAAAGCCCAATTCGTAACTCCCTTCTAATAGGCAATCAATAGTTACTCCTTTCTTTAAATGCCACACACGAATTTTGAAGAGTCAAATCTTTCCAAAAAAAAAATATTTCCAAACTTCAATTCCTTAATTGCACACCTTCTCAAAACTCGTCCACCCTAAATAAAGTCATCCTAAACTAAGTAATTTAAAACCTACCTAGGGTAGTGAAAAGATCTAAATGAAAAAACACGATTTCCTAAAATGAGTAAATGGACTATACCTAATTTAAGACTCATCTAAATGCAATCCTAAAAAAAAAACGTCTAGAGCACTAACTCCTAATGCATTGAATATAGACAACCTAATTAATTCTACCTAAAATAGCCTAGAGCTCAATGGGAGCTCTAATGGCTGCCGCCCCTCCTTGGGGAAGAAGAAGACCTAAAAACGATAAAATCAAAATTGAATAACTAAACTAAAACGATAATGAACATGATGAAACTAATTTAACCCAGAGTTATACTAACTAATTCAACTGGTTAAAACACAAATAATTTATCTATTATGCTGGAAATCCTAAAATACCGAAAACACCAAATTAACTAAACACTATTCTAGTGAATAAAACATAAAAAAAAAATCAAACAACTAAATCTATTTCTAAAGCAAGAACTAAACTAACACAATATGAAGAATTAGAATGACACGAATTTATGATATAATAAACTATGAAAGACCTTCTAGCTAACTGGACACTGCTATAAAACAAAAAGAAACAATAAAACTCGATTTTTTGTATTTTTCTCAATATGAATAAAACACCTAAAACATTAAAACACCAAAACGAGATTTAGGACTACCCTAATACAATGAATTTGACTCACTCACGCAACTTTACGAGACTCTCAACTGCTACACAAAAAGTAAACCACACGAATGACACAAGAGAATCACATACACTTACACGAGTTCAAACATTCATTCACGATTTTAATAAAAACTTCTCCTGCGACACATAAGAAATCCACTTCCCCTAAAACGAGATGAAAGGACACTGGAAATAATGGAAGAAAATCAGATCACACAGTCCCAACACAGAAAATAATGACAGACCCTATACGTATTACAATCCAAAGATCGGCTATACTTAATCTAGCCGCTTCTTACTTTCTTTTTAAGCAAAACGATGCACAATCAGACCCAACGACTAGGATGAATCAACATGAAAATTTTTTTTATTGGATTTTCTGTAAAAAAATACAACAAAACACACTGGAAACAAAAACCCAAATCGGCTAGAAGAACCTCTAGCCGATTTACATGTTTTTAGATGAAACCGATAGAAAAACACAAATCTAATACACAATCAATGAAAGAAAACCTAATCTAACGTGCTGGTCTGTGCACGCATGCTATTCTAAGGTTGAAATAAAAAGAAAAACAAGAAACACCCAGAAATAATAACAGAAAACCAAACACACGAATTAGGCTTTAGCTAGAAGAGAAGGAAGAAGAAGACCTACCTTTTGGAAGATCTGACGACCGGGGGGATGAAGAAGAGCGGACCGTGGCTGGAGATGGACGTCCTCTACAGTTCGAGGATGCTGTACTTCACCAAAAACGGCACCTATTGCAGCTGCCACACGTTGGAGATCCACCGGCGATGGAATGTGAGCCGATTCGCGATCGGAGGGTGTAGAAAGCCGGATGGAGGTAGGGTCGGCTCACCTTGGTGGTGTGTTGCGCACTCCCGCCCAAGGTTAATGATCTCCACCTCTGCTACACCTGCAAAAATACAGAAAAATGGTGAAAAGACAGCAAGGAATAAGAAAGAAATGAAAAGAAACCAAAGAAAGCTTGAAAATAGGCTCGATAATCAAGCATAGATCGGTCTTCAATGGCCAACACGTGGGGAAGATGGGGAGGAAGGAGCTGCTGCTGTAGAGTCACTGTAGGGGGCGTCCAAACACAGCCAAAGACGCCTAGAGCTTCTCTAAAAAGTATATTTATACTTTTTGGAATTTGCAAAAACAATGTTATAAAAAAAATATTTTCTAGGCGCCTCTTTCTGGGGGTTTTCAGAAAAACTTTTTGAAATGGATCTGGATGGGCGTGTGGGTTGGGTTTTGGACTTTTAAAGAGTTGATCCAAGGTCCAATTAACCTAATTGGGTCGGATATGGATCCGATCCACCTCGAAATCCGTGCCCAAACACTAAAATAGCCATAACTCTCTCATTTTAACTCCGATTTTTCTGAAATTCGAACCATAGCCCCTTACTATCAAAACACATCTAAACATGGGTTTAAAACCTTAAACTTGATACAAAATGCATGAAAAACTTGTTTACATGATGTGCATTTCATGCATCATCATCGCTCCTATGAGGGGTTTCAGGATTATCCCTTATCCTCAATGGAAAAAGAATAAATTTAGGCAAAAAGTTGGTGAAAAGCTTTAATAAAGAATTGGAAGAATTGAAACTTAATTAAGAAATAAAACTGATAAAATTAAATGAAGAAAAAGGATTTAGCTTTAAAAGAAAAAGACATTCAGGACTATCCCTTATCCTGAAGAAAGAAGGACCTCGTAGGATGAGGTTTCAGGTTTATCCACCTGAAGGGGGGGGGGGGGGGGGGGGAAGAGGAAGGAAAAATAAATACCTCATGGGAAAGAGGCATCAGGTTTATCCCTTAACCTGAAAGGGTAATCTTTGAAAATAAGAATCAAGAAGAATTAATAAAATGGATAAATAATAATAAAAATGAATAAAACTTGATAAAACTGATAAAGATGGATAAACAAAAGGTTGATAAAAGTTTGAGAAAAAAAGAGTTTGATTCTGCCTGCATGTGGGATCTTTAAAATGAGAGAAGAAGATGAGAAAATTATTTTTGGAAAGAAAGTTTAACCACGAGAGCTAATCTTTGAAAGGGGATCATTCATGAGAGATCATCATGAGGGTTAATTTTTAGAAGCAATGATTTGAAAACCAATTTGTAGAAAATATGATCAACACGAGGGTTGATATTTGAATGAAATGATTCGAGATCAATTTTTTAGAAAATATGATCAACACAAGGGTTGATGTTTGAATGTAATGAAATCAATTTTTTGGAAAAAATGAGACCAATCACAAAGGTTGATCTTTGAATGTAATAAAATCAATTTTTTGGAAAATGAGATCAACACAAGGATTGATGTTTGAATGTAATGAAATAAATTTTTTGGAAAAATGAGATCAACATAAAGGTTGATCTTTGAATGTAATGAAATCAAAGTCAATTTTTGAAAAATATGATCAACACAAGGGTTGATCTTTGAAATGCAATAATTCAAAATCAATTTTCAGAAAATATGATCAACGCAAGGGTTGATCTTTGAAATGCAATGATTTGAAATCAATTTGTAGAAAAATATGATCAACACGAGGGTTGATTTTTGAAAAAGGTTGTAATAAAATATTTGAACTAAAATTTTCATGATTTTTTAAAGACCCTCATAGGTAATATCATTTCTCTCATGAATGATGTCAGGATTGTCCCGTATTTTGAAAAAGAAATTTAATGCCCCAATATAGCAAAAAGAAGAAAGTATTGAATATCAAAGGTATAAAGAAAAATTGACACTTCATTGATAAGCGAAAGTTTGATAACAGAACTAAATATTTACAAGTATTTTAACTAAAAGAAGTCACAAAGACTGGGCTGACTTGCCCCTACAAAGCGACTGACAGAAAGGGATGAAAGTGAAAACTCTTGGCATTCTCAATTCTCTGATTGGTCTGAAAAAGGTCCGGCTGAAACTGCAGGCTGCTCTTCTCCTTCCTCTGGTACCAGAAGCTCTTTGTCAATGTAGTCTTGCACAAGGTTTTTGAGGACGAAGCAACGCTCCGTGTCATGCCCCCTTGCTCGATGAAACTTGCAGAAGCAATCTTTCTATTTTCCCATGATGACAGGAGGATCAACCTTTCTTGGGAGTTTGATCATGCCTTTTGCAAGCAGGTATTGAAGAACTTCTTCGATCGGCTGACCTAGAGGGGTAAGCTGACGATCATGACCCCAACCTTCATGCTTTGCTTTATTTGGCTTGTTTGACTTCTGCCGAGTGCTGACCCCTACCTGGTAGCTGGACTGAGCTTGCATGTTTAGGAGATCTGGACGGCTTACTTCTTCGATTTTGATAAAGAGATTCTTATCAAGGCAGTCTTGAACGATATTCTTGAAGATGAAGCAATGCTCAGTGTCGTGCCCTGTTACTCGATGGTATCCGCAGAACTAGTCTATATATTTTTCCATGACTGTGTAAGGGCTTGCGGCTTTTGGGAGCCAGAGTAATCCGCTAGACAACATGTATTCGAGGACTTTGTCGAGCGGTTCATCCAAAGGAGTGAAATCTCGATCCTTGCTCCAATCCTTACGTTTTGGTTCTTTTTGCTTCTTGCCTCTCTGTTGAGGACTGTATTGAAGATGTCTATCACGGTTTTCACAATATTTTCCAATTTGGTTTTTATATTCTCTCAAATTGCTACCCTGGTTGCCTTGATTGATGCCTCTGCTGGCTTTGGAATTTCCTATACCGATATTGCCGTGTTCATTCATGGGGAAAGTGACGGGTGCCTTTCCTTCTGTGGGAGTTTTTCCGCAATTGGCTTCAGCTTGTTCAGACAAGATCTCAACCATCATCTTTTTGAATAATTGGTATATCGCGGGATCGATCTCACTTTTGCTGTCCTGAACTCTCTTTCTGATGGATTTTTGAGAATCCATTCCTTACTCTCTCTGCTTGTAACTGGGATGTTAGAGCAGTGTAATCTCTGAGCTTTGCCTGACTCAACTGATAACGCTGATACTCTCTATAGAGTATAAATTGGTTTTTTTTAGAAAAGATCTTAAGAAGAAATTTTAATAAAGGAGGAAATCATAATGAAAACATCCCATTACGAGGGATCGGGTTGTTACCAAAATTTGCAACAACCGCACTGTTTTTCTGAAAAAGGATAGACAAGAAAAATGTGAATAAAGATAAATTTTGAAAAGGACATATCCTGACAAAAGATGTTTTTATTGTAAATGAGGGTAAGGAATAGAATATAGAAAAGAAATTTTTTTGAAGAATTGCAGGCAGGATAAAAAAGAATTAGAAGAAATTAAGAGAAGAAAAAGGAAAATACACCTGGGTTTCAAAACAAGGAGAAAATTTTGAATAATATATACCCAAGGTTTTGGAAAATATAGGGAATATAAAATATCATACAATCATAGATATACAAACAAGGATGCACAAACAGCAATTCCTAGAGGCTGACTCTAAATGCAATAGTTGAAATGGCTTGTAGGACCTTAATCCTAACTCTAGGGTTCAGATCATCTGATTCCAATCAAGATACACCGATATACTCAAGCCGAAGCTCGAAGTACGTGGCATAGAAATATTTCTCAGGTTCTAAGGTAATGGCTTCCCAACATCCTTGAGCACCTACCAATATACATCGGACTATGGCCCTTAGGTACGTGGTAGGAGGGCGCAAACCCAAATAAGTGGTCCAGTTGTGAGGCTCTCTCCCGAACTATGGTTCAGTGAGACAGCCCAGCAACGTGAAGACCAGGACAATGTAGGTAAGGAGGTTTTCAAAATATGCTCAACATGCAAGAAATCAGATGGCTCTAATGCAAGTCCTAAAGAGATAGATTAAAATGAAGAGAAGCATACACTTGCATACATTGTTTTGCATTCAATCCCTAAAATTGAGGAGAGTTGTATTTCAGACCTAAGTCTAATGTGAGCATGGAATAATCTCCTCAATATGGTCCTACCAAACCATGCTTAGATCCTATATGTAAATAATGTCAGCTTAGGACAAAATCTAGGCTCCTAAGGGTTTGCATGGAAATATAGCTGACATTTTGAAGAATAAAGACTTAGATAATGTCAAAGCAAAAGAAAAGGCATAATTAGACCGGACGGAGATGAGTCCCATCACGGTCGCCAAAACTGTGATCATCGAAAAAATTTTCCTCTCGTAATATTTTCTCTTTTTCCTTCTCTTTTCCTTTCCAACCTCTTATTTTTTCCTTTTTGAAGGGAGAAAAATAGAAAGACGGCAAGAAGGAGAGAAGAGAAAAGAAAAGAAAAGGAGGAGAAGAGGAACTCTTTCGCGGGTCTCACTGGACCTTAATTTGAAAATATTTGAAATAACTCGCCTCCGTTTTGAAATATTTGCGGGAAAACTGGGAGACGGGATTCGCTCGTCGGTACGAGGCTCGACCGTTCCTGGCGCCTTTACCAGGGGTAATCGAACCAAGGGTCGAATTTATGCCTTTTGTTTTACTAAGAAATTATCTAAGTCTAGATACACAAAGAGTCATGCTTGTGCAGTGCAAAGATGTATGCTCTTTTCGAAAAATGATTTGAAAAATTCCCAAGTATTGATGATAGTAGTGAAGAAATGGTTTCTAACTTAGAACTTAAGATTTAAAGTTCTAAGTTTTTGGAAATAATCAAGAGCTTGGGAAAATAAATCTGGATTTGGAAAGAGATGATTTTGAAGTTTGAGATAAAAGAAGAAGAAAGAAATTTTCAAAGTCATAAATGGACTTTGAATCAAAATAGAGATGAAAATGGAATTGAATTCTAACTTTGAAGTTTGAAATCAGAAGGAAAGGTAGAATTGGGATTGATTTGAATGTTTGGAATTCAAGATGGAATTTGAATCCAAAGTCTGGATTCTAAATAGAGTTGGAGATTCAAAATTGAATTCTGGATTTTAGAACCTGGAAAAATAGGAATTGGATTTGAAATCTGAAATGAAAGTGGAATTGGATTTTGGAATTTGAGATATGAGATGAATTGGATACTGAAACCTAGAAACGGATTTTGGATCTGAAATCTGAGATCCAAATGTAAAGTTGGACTCTGGATCCTAAGATGGATTTGGATCTGAAGTCTGAGATCCAATGTAGAGTTGGACTCTGGATCCTAAGATGGATTTGGATATAAAGTCTGAGATCCAAAGTAGAATTGGATTCTGGATCCTAGGATGGATTTCGGATCTGAATCTGAGATTCGAGGTGAATTGGGTTCTGGATCCTAAAGAATGGATTTTGGATCTGAAATCTGAGATCCAAAGGAGAATTGAGATATGGATCCTAAGAATTGGAATTTTGATCTGTAATCTGTGATCCAAGGTGAAGTGGGATTCATACTTGGAAATCTGGATCCAAGTTGAGATTAACTTTGGATTTTGGGCTTTGAAAAGCCCAAAATGGGACTTTTGAATATGAATCTGGGTTTTAAAAACCCAGATTGAATTTAAAATTTAGGAAAGGTCAAGCTTTTGAGATTCAGAATCAATCTCAAACTGTGGTTTTTGAATTTGAAGATAAGGAGATGAACTTGATTTTGAGAGTGAATCAAAGATTTTAAAGTTTAAATGGAACTTTGAAATTGAATTTTTGAATTGAATTGGAATTTTGGAGTTTTGAAAAATGGTCTTGAAATTCCAAAGTCAAATTGGACTTTGAAATTGAGATAGAATTGGAATAGAAATAGAAGCTTGAAAAAAGATGTTCAAAATCACTTTGGTTTTTTTTTTTTTGAAAGAAAATTTTGAAAATATTGATGCAATTCTATCCTAAATGATGAATGAATTTAAAGAATTTTGAAATTGGAATTTGAAAAGCTATTTCATTCTTTAAGTGAATTAAAATAAGATTGAATATATAATACATTCTTGATTATGGTCATTGAATGTATTATATAATAATTTATATTTAAATTCAAGAGAAGAATGAAATACGTTTGGGTGTTTTTTATAGAATTTAAAATGAAATGAACCCTCAATATACCCTGACTATGGCCATTGGTATATGTTTTGAGTTAATTTTAAGTTAAATTCTGATAAAAGAAGAAAATATTAAAGGAAAATATGATGAATTTTGAAAATGGATCCAGTGTTATTTCGTAAAAGATAAAATCCTAAGTTTTGTTTACATCCTGACTATGGCCATTGATGTAAATCATCAACTTGGGATTAATTACCTCTTACGAAATAGTGCATGTGCCATTCGTGTTTCACCATTGTGAGAATTTTGAGAAATAAAAGCAAAAATGTATGAGAAACAAGTAATTTACAATGCTCATCCATTCTATCTAAAATAGGACAATAAGAAAGTTTTATCAACACCTAATCACTACAACTTTTCAACCGACTTAGAAATTGAATTTAATGTTCCTAAGCTAAAATAACATTTTAACTTGCTACCTGCAAAACAGAGTTAGTGAAGCAAGGATATAACTTGAGGGAAATAGTGGAAAACATCAAATCAAAATCTAGATATGTTTGACTAGTGAAGATGTATGTACCTGGATATCCGATGATTGAATCACCTACATGATCCATTTATATTTGTGTAAGCAGTATGTAAAATGATACAAGAATGTACTAAGATATCACAATGAAAGCAATACCACAAGGGGTATGCTAAAGAGGAATTGGTTACTATTGTAAGCTGTTGTTATGTACTGCGATAACCATATATGATGCACTTGACAAGTGATATAAAGCTGAAAGTAAGATGTGTGACATGTTATCATAAATGACAAGAGTGCAGAATTTTATGTGTGGGAACATGGGAAATAATATTTGAATGTGAACATAAATAAGAAAAATGAAGTATGAAGGAAAATCATAACATACATAGCATGGTAGCAATTGGTTTCATTTCAAGAAAAATAAATTTTGGATTGTATATATAAAAAAAAAAAACTCAGAGTACCATGATGTTTATACCAGGAAAATATCCTTTTTATTTGATAGCAACAACAAATAGCCAATTGAATCACAACTCATTGTCACAATGTACCCAGTAATACAGTGATAAGCTGGTCCTTTTAATGGACAGAGTGACAAGCTTCATATAAGAGACTCTAAGTAAACTGTCAAGTAATAAATGAAGTAAAATATCATTGTCCAAGTTCTTTAATAATAAAATTTCTTACTTGTTAATGATGCCAAAATTTCCACAGAGAATGGAAGTGATTGTTACCAGAAGCCATCCAATCGGTTCTGAACAGATTTCTGATGCAACTCAATTTATTGCAACTCAAAAGTCACCATGTCCCCGTCCTTTGCAGATAACCAGTAAACTCAAGGAATTCCTTGATACTAACCTTTGAGAATGGATTTAAATGCAGAGGCCTCAAAACTGTTTGCCTGTAAGCCATTTCCTAATAAAGTGCCCTTTGAAAGTGCACTAGGATCGAGGCAACGAGCACTAGAGGGGGGTGAATAGTGCTTTTATAACTTTCTGCAGAATATTGAAGGATTTTGCAAATCTCAAAGCAAACACACAAAGAACACAAGATTTTATCCTGGTTCGGTCAAACCCGACCTACATCCAGTCCCCAAGCAAAACCCGCTTGAGATTTTCCACTATCAACCTTGTAAACTAGAAGATCACACAGACCATAACCGATCCCACTTTCAGTAATAATCCCACTGAAAGCAAACAACTCCTTTACACCAAGGAGTCCTTCTTTTTACACAAAAGAAATAACAACTTACAATACAACCTATGAGCCTTCCTTTTGAATGCAAATGAGATGCAATTGGCTTTTGAGGTTGTTGAAACACTCTACTCACGAATTCACTATCTCTCAAAGTGATTTGAGTGAAAAACTGAAGTGAAAATATCACGTGAGTGAGAAAATCAATACTTGACTGAATAAGAGTGAAAAGCAAGATTCAAATCGATTGAATTATTGTTTTTGAGTGTAAAATGCACTCATATTTATAGTTAAAAGATTTCATACGTTGAGAGTATGAAAGGGTGTCAAAACGGTCCATTTCGAACGATCAAAATGTTTGAAAAATGAAAAGACACGCCTTTTTGAAGTTTCAGGAAAACGACAAAATTAGTCGACTGAAACATCAGTTAGTCGACTAATAGTTAGTTATTAGTAGACTGACAGTTATCGTCGGTCGACTGATCTGTTAATCGAGCCGTTTAAAAATCTGAACTTTTGAAACTTAGTCGACTTGAGAAAAGTTAGTCGACTGATAATATCATCAGTAGACTGAAAAACCTTTTAGTCGACTGCTGCTAAAAACTTCTGAAAAACAAACATTCTGTTCGGTCGACTGATAAAAAGCATTAGTCGACTGCTGCTAATTTTTTTCAGAAAACATATGTTCTGTTCAGTCGACTGAAAAACCATTAGTCGACTGTTGCTAATTTTTCAGAAAACAGACATTCTGTCCAGTCAACTGATAAAACCTTCGGTCGACTAATTTGACAAGAATGACTTTTTAGAAAATATGGCGCGAAAGGATTAGTCGACTGATAAGTCTATTGGTCGACTAATAAACATGAAAATTTAAGAAAAGAGTTTTCTAAAAAGATTTTCAAAAGAGTTTCTTTTAGAAAAGTTTTTCTAAAGACTTTTAAGGTGAAATGCAACCTAAATATGCACTCTAAGTAAGGCTCTTACAAGAATCTAAGACTTTTAATGAATTAAACATTTGCACACTAGTCTTCAAGGATTCTTCACTGAATTCTTCAATTTCTTCATAGCCTTAGCTGAAATGCAGTTGATTCCACTTGCTCATCATCAAAACCTTGTACTTGAAATATCATGTATGGCTTCATTGTCGTAACAATCTCCCCCTTTTTGATGATGACAAACTTAATCAAAGATGAAGCATTTAGATGCATAGATGGAGATTTTACTCCCCCTATCAATATGCTGCAAAACATTAAAAGTTAGCACATTTAAAGCACATATAATACATATTGATTGGTTTGCATTTCCATTCATCATTTCTTCATGCATTTAGAAATACATTCATTCAAAGCTTTCTTTTTCTCTTAATTTTGCATTTCTCATGCAAGATCTCCTGTAATGTAATTGCTATCATCTTTTTCTCAAGATCTCCCTGCAATTTCAAAGTAATGCTATCTTTATCTTTTTCTCCCCCTTTGTCAGAATAAAAAAGAGTAAGGGCAAAAATAGCATAAGCAGAAATAGAGATAAGTTTAAAATATTACAACCCATAAAGTATGTTTTTCAAAGATCAAAGATCAAAGATCAGAAAAGAGAGTTTAGCAAATCCTTAATTGCAGTTACATCATTCTGAATTGAAGCAAGTTGTTGAGTCACATCTTCACGAAAGGTGTGTTGATGCAGCTCCAACGCTTCCAGTATCTGCATAACTTCATCATGGTCTTGATTTGTCAAAAATTTCTTTGTTTTTGCATGAGATGAAGGTGTCGCAGAAGGTGAAGGTTCAGAAATAGATGGTTCATTAGGATCAGATGGTTCAGTTTGATCAACATTTAAGGGAGGCAGATATTTAATTTTCATTCTTTTAAAAATTGTTTGATCAAAGAACTCTTTTTGCTCAATGTTCTTTTCATTTGTTAAAGGAACTTTAAAATGTCTAAAAATACGGGTTAAAAGACAACCATAAGGAAGAAATGGTTTTTGTTTCCACAAGTTTGTAAAATACACATTGGCCCAGTTGACAGAAATATTTCCAAATAAAACATAAAGAGCCGTAGATAGATCTGTGGAATAATAATCAAAAGAACCAGTTTTGGGTAGAACATTGTGGGCAAGGATTCGTCCAGCAATGCGTGCATGAGTTTGAAGATTAGTATTTTTGAAAGGAGGGCAGTGAGGTGCTTTTGGAAGAAGAATTTGTTCAAAAACTCTTTCATCATTCATTTCAATAGTGTTGAAAAGAGTGTCTGAAGATGGAATTTCAAGAATTTCGAATCAAACTCGATTTCAACATCACGAACAAGAGAAGACAAAATTCCAGTTTCATGATTCATTTGTAAATTTGTGTAAAACAAGTGAATGAGAAAAGGATAGTGAAGGGTATCTGCACAAGCATCAAAAAGATGTGAAATACCAGGAAATAATTCTCTTATTTTGTAACGAGAAAACAAGTGAAATAGAACATTTCGGCCTGGTAAAATAGGTAGTGTAGAAATTGATCCAAAAGTGTCATAGAGAAGAGGGTTGCGAAGTAATCTTAGTGAAAAACCATGTCTTGAAGTAGGTGTAGGAGGAGGAGAACCTAAACCTTTTGCAGATGTAGACTTCGTGCGAGGCATGGTTACCAAAATGTCGGCTTCCAAATGACGTCCGGCAAAGGGAAAAAGCTTTCCGGCGATAAAAAATGAAGGACAATGTGCTGGCTGACGGTGAGGAGAGGTTGGCCAAAAGGGGATTCCGGCAATGCACTGTCACGGCAAGAGAGTTCCGAAGTGTTTTGAAGATGCGCCAGTCGCTGCAAGAGGATTCCGGCGTTTGAAGATCACGGCCAGAAGATTCCGGCGTCTCCCTGTTACGGTAAGAAAATCCCGGCGATGATGGAGTCGAACGGTACTCCGAGGGTTTTTCGGAAGTGAGAGAGGCAAGAGAGAAAGAGGGGTTTAAGGTTTAAGGGTTTCGTTTAAAAAAAAAAAACGAAAAGGTACGAAGTGAAACAATGCCTTTTTTTAAAAAAAAAAAAAACGGGTTTTAAAAACAAATCCAAGGGGTGTCGGGTCCCTTTATTTAAGATTTTAAAAAAATTTTAGTCGACTAAAACTTTATCGGTCGACTAATAATGCGACTAATTCTAAAAATATCATCAGTCGACTAGAAATATATCGGTCGACTAATATGGTGCGATACTTTCCAAAATATAAAACATCAGTCGACTAGAATTTTATCGGTCGACTAATATAGTGCGATTTTGAGATTTTGTTCAAAAATCAACATTTTTATAAATCCAAAAATGAGCAAATACCTAGTTCTCTCCTAATTCTCATAAAATCTTCATTTTTAAGAGGTTTAGTGAAGATATCGGCATGTTGTTCTTTAGTGGAAATAAAATTTAACGAAATATCTCCTTTTAACACATGATCTCTTAAAAAATGATGTCTAACTTCAATATGCTTAGTTCTTGAGTGATGAATAGGATTTTTCGAAAGATTTATAGCGCTAGTGTTATCACAATAAATAGTTGTTGTGGAGTAGTTCAAACCAAAATCTTTTAAGGTCTGTTTCATCCAAAGTACTTGTGAACATGCTAAACTAGCCGCTATATATTCAGCTTCAGTTGTTGAGAGTGATACTGAATTTTGCTTTTTACTAAACCAAGAGACTAAGGAATTTCCCAAGAAATGACAAGTTCCACTAGTACTCTTGCGATCAGATTTACTTTCTGCAAAATCTGCATCACTATATGAGACTAAATCAAAGGAAGATGATTTTGGGTAAAACAAACCAAAATCTGAAGTATCTTTCAAATAACGAAGAATTTGTTTTACTGCAGTTAAATGAGATTCCTTTGGATTAGCTTGAAATCTTGCAAACATACAAACACTAAACATAATATCAGGTCGACTAGCAGTTAAGTATAATAGAGATCCGATCATACCTCTGTAGAGCTTAGTATCTACACTTTTACCATTTTCATCTTTATCAAGAGAAGTAGTTGTACTCATAGGATTCCTTCTTGATTTCGATGAGTCCATCCCAAATTTCTTAAGAAGTTCTTTTGTATACTTACCCTGATTGATGAAGATTCCTTCTTCAGTTTGCTTTATTTGAAGTCCAAGGAAGTAGTTTAATTCGCCCATCAAGCTCATTTCAAACTCTTCCTGCATAGCCTTAGCAAATTCTTTACAAAGAGAATCATTAGTAGAACCAAATATTATGTCATCAACATAAATTTGCACAATAAGAATATCTGAATTAAAATGTTTAATAAATAAAGTGGAGTCTACCCGACCAATGGAAAAACCAGATTGTTCTAGAAAATTTTGTAGTCTTTCATACCACGCTCTTGGTGCTTGTTTGAGTCCATACAAAGCTCTTTTCAATTTGTAGACCTTTTCTGGATATTTCTCATTTTCAAAGCCTAGGGGTTGCTCTATATAAACTTCTTCATTGATGTGTCCATTTAAGAATGCACTCTTAATATCAATTTGATATAACTTGAAGTTCATGTAACTAGCAAAAGCAAGCATCATACGAATCGACTCTAATCGAGCCACTGGTGCATAGGTTTCATCAAAATCTATGCCTTCTTCTTGATTATAGCCTTGTGCCACTAGCCTTGCTTTGTTACGAATGACTTCACCATTTTCATCCAGCTTATTTCGGAAGACCCATCTTGTTCCAATTACTGGATGATCCTTTGGTCTATCAACTAGATCCCAAACATCATTCCTAGTAAATTGGTTAAGTTCTTCAGACATGGCTAAAAGCCAAAATTCATCATCGCATGCCTCATTGATATTCTTTGGTTCTAATTTAGATATGAAAGCAACATTTGCAATATATTTTTCTAACTGCCTTCTAGTTTGGACACCACTCTTTATTTCACCAATAACTTGTTCATGTGGATGATTAAGAACTTCTTTCCAAACCAGTTGAAGAGGAATATTTTCTTGAGAAGTACTCTCTATCAAGGGTTCTTCTTGAAGTGTTGCTTCTTCTTCTTCGCTTAGAGGAATAACCTGCTCACAATTCTCATCAAATGCAACATGTAGAGATTCTTCAATACAAGATGTTCTTTTATTGAAAATACGATATGCTTTACTTCTAGAAGAATATTCAAGAAATATTGATTCATCTGATTTTGAATCAAACTTATCAAGATTATCTTTGGTATTTAACAAGAAACATTTACTACCAAAAATTTTGAAATATGAGATCTTTGGTATACGATCATAATACAATTCAAAACATGTTTTATGTAAAATTGGTCGAATAAGAACACAATTTAAGACATAAATGCTGTATTAATTACTTCAGCCCAAAAATATTTTGGTAAATTTTTATCTTGAAGCATGGTTCTAGCACATTCTTGCAAAGTTCTATTCTTTCTTTCAACAACTCCATTTTGTGGAGCTGGTCTAGAAAAAGCAAAGTTGTGAGATATACCATGTAAATCACAAAACTTTAGAAAAGATGCATTTTCAAATTCACCACCATGATCACTACGAATTTTAATAATAGATGTAGATTTTTCATTTGTAATTCTTCTACAAAGTTTAGAAAATTCTGAAAAAGCATCATTTTTGCTTTTTAGAAAAATCACCCATGTAAATCGAGAATAATCATCTACTATAACAAAAGCATACTTGCTACCATTCAAACTTTGAATTCTAGATGGTCAAAATAGATCTAAATGTAAAAGTTCAAGAGGACGTTTTGTTGAAACTATATCTTTTGCTTTAAAAGAACTCTTGATTTGTTTACCCCTTTGACAAGCATCACATAAGTGATCCTTTTTATATGGTATTCTAGGTAGGCCTCTTACAAGATCATTCTTGGATAATTTTGAAATAATTTTAAAATTAACATGTCCAAGTCTCTTGTGCCATAACCATTGAATTTCATTTGAAACAATAAGACATTTTTCATTAAAAGAGGGTAATTCATCTAGATATAGTTCATACACATTGTTTCTTCTTTTACCTTTAAAAATGATCTTTTTAGATTGAAAATCAGAAATTAAGCATAAATCATTTTCAAAAGAAACATGAAAACCTTTATCACATAATTGACTAATAGATATTAAATTATGCTTTAAACCATCCACTAAAAGAACATTTTCTATCAAGGGAAATTTTGGATTACCAATATTACCAATACCTATCACTTTTCCCTTGTTATTGTCACCAAAGGTGACGGTTCCTCCATCCTTATTTTGGAGGGTGGAAAATAACTCCGGCCTTCCAGTCATATGTTTGGAACAACCGCTGTCCAATATCCATTTGCTCCTTATGTTGTGTACCTACAACAAAATCAGAAAACAGAGCATTTGACCCCTTTCTATTTTCGGGTCCATGAGAGTTAGTCTTAGGAACCCATATCCATTTGGATTTTGGTTTCCTTTGATAATAAATATTCTTTCTATAAAAGGATTTAGAATAAACATTTCTAGATGCATTTCTATTAGAACTAGAAAATTTAGTTTTATAAACGAAAGGTTGAGAATAATGTCTTTGATTTTTCACCATATAGTTTGGTCTATTTTGAGTATCAAAGAAGCTATATCCCAATCCAGTTTTATTAACCGAGCATCTTTGAGAACCATCTCTTTTATCTCAATTGCTTGGCAAGAATTTTCCTTCTTGAGATCTTCTATTTCTTGAAGTAACACTTTATTTTGAGAGTCAAAAGTTAAATTTTCAGTTTTTAACTCTTTATTTTTAGAACTAAGACTCTTAAATTTAGCATATAAATCATTAAATGCTTCAAATAACTCATCATAGTCAAATTGACTTACCGAATCTTCTTGTGCTACAAAACACATGTTGGCGACTTTTTTATTTGATTCTTCTACCTTTGACGTACCTTCATGAGTCACGAGAAGAGTATGCCAGATTTCATTTGCTGTAGAGCATTAAGAGATGCGATTGAACTCTACCTTGTCAACGCCACAATATAAGGCATTCGTTGCCTTGGCATTAAGTGAAGCAGTCTTCTTTTCATCATCGGTCCATCGGCTGAAATCAGTTGATGGAGTTTGGTACTTTTCTGAAAAAACTCTCCAGATATCGAGATCCATGGATTGCAGGAATATTTTCATTCTTACTTTCCAGTATCCATAGTTTGTTCCATCGAAGAGAGGAGGACAAACAGAGGAGCTTCCTTCTTTGTGCTGAGATGTTGTAGTTGCCATGCTAGATGATGGTCAAATCAAAGTAATAGCAAACCTTACTCTGATACCAAATGAAAGTGCACTAGGATCGAGGCAACGAGCACTAGAGGGGGGTGAATAGTGCTTTTATAACTTTCTGCGGAATATTGAAGGATTTTGCAAATCTCAAAGCAAACACACAAAGAACACAAGATTTTATCCTGGTTCGGTCAAACCCGACCTACATCCAGTCCCCAAGCAAAACCCTCTTGAGATTTTCCACTATCAACCTTGTAAACTACAAGATCACATAGACCATAACCGGTCCCACTTTCAGTAACAATCCCACTGAAAGCAAACAACTCTTTTACACCAAGGAGTCCTTCTTTTTACACAAAAGAAATAACAACTTACAATACAACCTATGAGCCTTCCTTTTGAATGCAAATGAGATGCAATTGGCTTTTGAGGTTGTTGAAACACTCTACTCACGAATTCACTATCTCTCAAAGTGATTTGAGTGAAAAACTGAAGTGAAAATATCACGTGAGTGAGAAAATCAATACTTGACTGAATAAGAGTGAAAAGCAAGATTCAAATCGATTGAATTGTTGTTTTTTAGTGTAAAATGCACTCATATTTATAGTTAAAAGATTTCATACGTTGAGAGTATGAAAGGGTGTCAAAACGGTCCATTTCGAACGATCAAAACGTTTGAAAAATGAAAAGACACGCCTTTTTGAAGTTTCAGGAAAACGGCAAAATTAGTCGACTGAAACATCAGTTAGTTGACTAATAGTTAGTTATTAGTAGACTGACAGTTATCGTCGGTCGACTGATCTGTTAATCGAGCCGTTTAAAAATCTGAACTTTTGAAACTTAGTCGACTTGAGAAAAGTTAGTCGACTGATAATATCATCAGTAGACTGAAAAACCTTTTAGTCGACTGCTGCTAAAAACTTCTGAAAAACAAACATTCTGTTCGGTCGACTGATAAAAGGCATTAGTCGACTGCTGCTAAATTTTTTCAGAAAACATATGTTCTATTCAGTCGACTGAAAAACCATTAGTCGACTGCTGCTAATTTTCCAGAAAACAGACATTCTGTCCAGTCGACTGATAAAACCTTCGGTCGACTAATTTGACAAGAATGACTTTTTAGAAAATATGGCGCGAAAGGATTAGTCGACTGATAAGTCTATTGGTCGACTAATAAACATGAAAATTTAAGAAAAGAGTTTTCTAAAAAGATTTTCAAAAGAGTTTCTTTTAGAAAAGTTTTTCTAAAGACTTTTAAGGTGAAATGCAACCTAAATATGCACTCTAAGTAAGGCTCTTACAAGAATCTAAGACTTTTAATGAATTAAACATTTGCACACTAGTCTTCAAGGATTCTTCACTGAATTCTTCAATTTCTTCATAGCCTTAGCTGAAATGCAGTTGATTCCACTTGCTCATCATCAAAACCTTGTACTTGAAATATCATGTATGGCTTCATTGTCATAACACCCTTCCCTCTCAAGAGCAGGTTCAAGATAAGATTCAGCAGTGACAAATTTCTGGGATCAAACAACATGATCAGAAATAGGGTCATCTGGAATATCATCAACTGATTCACACAGAATAGCTGCACTCAGTCTAGTTACATATAACCAGTCTTATTAGTGCTGAAAAGCAACCACGCTCATGACCTTCAACTTGAAACATGACAAAGCTTTCTAGAGGCATCTTGGAAAACCTTCTTCCATAGTTTAATTGAGGATTTTCCACTCTGATCACATACTGAATTTGACAGACCTTCGAAAGATCTGACAACACCACCATTGGAGGGTTACCAAGCAACTCTCTTGACAGAACAGTTTATTCAATGAAGGTCGATCCAGGTATACTCCTCACTTGATAGGGTATCATGTTAGGAATTAGCCCAAAATAAGAGCTAACACAGGATCCCACCTCACAAGCAAACCACAAGCCAAATGGGTTAGGATTTTCGATGGACAATGCTTATTCAGATTTGAGAAGCACGAATGATAACATACTAAATTGACCTCCTTCAGATTAGCAAATGAAGATGATAATGACAACAAACACAATGAGCCAACAGATAAGAAAATAACTCTCTCTTTATGTATGAACACCAACATAACTAAAATTCTGAAGTCACCAAACAGACTTCTTGTTGATCTTGTTGCCATTCTCTCAATCAGGTAACAAGGGATTTGATTGACCAGCAATTTCAATGCCTCAGTTGAGCTAGGATACAACTTCAAGCACAGGGCAACCGGTAAACCAATTTCAATGAAACAACATTGTCTACTGCTAACACATTTAATTTCTAAAATGAAGAGGCCCGGCCAGGGCTTTGAATTTCCTAATTCCTGGTAATGCAAATCTTCAACAAAATATACTTTCAATAGACCCAAAAGTATATAGATTTTGCCACTACACCTAAGAAAATAATTATTTGGACAAAGAAGTTTAAATCACCTGTTTGTAATGCTGCAATATAAAACATAACCCGCTTCTAGGATGGAAAAGAAAAAAAAAACAAAGGGGATCAATACATCATCATGGACGATCAGATTGGTACAATGGAAACATATATTACAGTAGATATAGACAACAAGGTTTGTTAATTACAGCCGAGTTGAAAGAAAATAATACTTACTTGTCCTCATGTCTTAACCTGTCACCATTAATGACACATGGCTGACACCAGATTGATTCCAACCAGTTACAATGAATCATACCTTGTAGCTGCTTTCTTCATCAACGACTTGTTAATAACATTGATTATCCCTCCTGAACCTCCAAGACTCCTGCTGATTGTCTCTTAGAACTAGCACAATAAAATGATCAGGGTGACTTCTACCAATGGTGCATCTAGCTCTATCCTTTCACAGTGGTACCAAAACCCATCTAAGCGCAGGAATTTTCTGAGAAAAATAAATCCTTGAGAATCTTAATCTCCATGAGTATATACCAAAGAAAGACAATTAAGGAGATAATTACTCTCGGAAAATCGATTGCCTGTGAGATATTGCTAACCCCCAGATTTATGCAAGAAACAGAGATAATAACAGACTTACTTTATCCAATTTAGCAGATTTGAGTATAAGTTAGCTTTGTAAGAAGAAGCAAGACAATCCACTACAGACCCTAATTAAAACCTGTTAATATTCAAACAACATGAAAATTTTGCAGGGGCCGAAAACATTACACAAAGAAGTAAAGGAATGATGCATGCTTCCATGGTATGCAAAGGCTATGGCAGAACTGACATTAGCTTATGAGCTGAATGACTATAAAAAAGATCACACAGGTTGCTGCAGCGAATGTTCCGCTCTGCTACTCATTTGGAATCCCTATTAGCCAAATTACTGAAGCAGTCCGTAGGATTATTCTGTCACTAACACATTCCAGCATTTGCCCCTATGAGTTGGCTTTTCTGTATTACATTTTAAGCCTATATGTGCCACATTCTTCAGGCATCTCTGGGATGGTCCGTATGATTGAGGAAACGAGAGCCTCTGTCAATTTTATGAGAATACCAAATATGTCTCCCATATTTCCAACAAGTGTGTTTAGACATCTTCATTACATATTTAGCTGACAGCTGAAATATCTCTGACGTTTTCGCAGTGACTCAAAGTAAATCTCATAGTAAATGGAATAGAATCTTGCAGTGAGTCAAAACAGGAAACGAACCACATAAGTGGTTCCCATCAAACCATGCCAAATTTTGTAAAAGCTCATGAGGGAAGGACTAAAACATTGTAGCAGGAATATACAGGTTATGGTACGGAATGGTTCAAAACCAGCTAAACCCAATAATACTGACATTTGCACAATGAATCAACATATCAAAATATGTAGAACAAACTTTTGGCTGCAGCCGGACTGATAGATTCCAGTGTTTTCCCTTGATAACAGTAGGAGGGATTTCTTCATTGGTTTGTAGGAGGAACCCCAGAGGTGAAGAAAATACAGATAAAGCAAACATACATAATAAGCATTGATGGATGGGATATAATCCCACGCTATTAAGACATAAAATCAAAATAGAAGAGTTATCAAAATGTCAAAACAACTGTTTAGGAAGTGAACAAAGATCGGATGAAAGACAGGAAAAATCGAGGACAGAAAATCACTGAAGAAAATTTTGGATGAGGATAAAATGTAAAAAAAAAAAATGAAGAATTATGTTGGAAGGAGACCTTCCAGTCGATATAGCAAGGGGTTGGTCGACATTGCTACATGCAAGTCAATTTCACCGTTATGCCATTGGATAAAAGAAAAAAAAAGGAAATAAAATCTAAGTCAATAAACGATTTGATGAGAAATGTAAAAAGCTAAAAAGAAGATTTTACAGAGAAACCGAAGGAAAGGAAAGAAAAAAAAAGGGGGGGGGGGGAAGAAGACGGCTACTGATGATGCATTAAATACGCATAAGCATAACATATTTTCACTGCATAAATGCATCATTTATAGGTTTAGAACCCACTCTTAGGTGCATATTGATGTCATTGAGCTACGGTTCGAATTTCGTTCGAATCGGACTTAAAACGAGAGAGATATCGCATTTTTAGTGAAGTGGGTCGAACCTCGGGGCAAACCGGGACATTTCTGATCCAAAAGGGCCATTTGGGCCTCGGATCTGGGCCAAAACGTACCCATTTCAACCCATATTAACTCCAAACTCGAGTTTTGAAAATATTTGCTAAAAACCCCCTCTAAAAAGGGCGCCCAGCAATAGGTTTTATTTTAATCCTTCTTTTGGAAAATGCCAAAAATTGAGCTTTGGCTATAAAAACTCATTTTAAAACCCTAATAGGCGTCTTTGCCTTGGAAGCTGCGCCCCCCAGGCCCGATGCTTCTTCCTCCAGCCTTCTTCCTCAGCCACCATACGCCCCATCTTCTTCCTCTTTGAGTTTGGCTCGGCTTTGCCAACCATTACTCTTAGCCGCCATTCTTCTTCCTCCATTTCTACCGCCCAGACCTTTCTTCTCTTCTCCCCTTGCTGAAACTAATGACCCATGCTTCGTTTTTGCAGGTAGCAGCAGCTTGGAGTGCACCAGCTGTGGAAGGGGTGCTGTCTGCCCCTTTCCAGCCAGCCGGCCCCTACCTTCATCTGGCCTTCTTCGCCATTCCAGCACACCACGCTCGGAGCATCTCCATTCGGCCCCTTCTAGCAAACCTGCAGCAAAGAGGTGTTAGCCAGCACCATTGAGGACCTTTAGGTGCAGAGACAAGGCAGATTCCGCTCACCCACGACCCCTCCATTCGTCGGACATCCGAAATCAGGTATGTCTTCCTCTTTCCCCTTCTTTTAGCATAAAACCCCTAATTGCGTTTTTGGATTTTTAGTGTTTATGTTTTTCTATGTTTTTCCCTGTTTTCCCAGCCATAGTTAGGTCTGTTTTGTGCTTAGAACCAGCATAGTAGATCGAGTCTAGGCTTTGTTGTTTTGTATATTTTGTAGTTGAGCAATATTTTAATTATCAACTTTCAATTCTACTCGATTTTTGTGATTAACGCATATAGGTTTTAATATAGTTGTTGTGTTAGCTTTAGCAGCAGATTAGATATTTTAAAAGTCTGATTTAGTGGTCGTAGTTTATTGGATTATTGCTTTAAGTTTCGGTAGATAGATTGAATTAACACAAATCGGGTAGATTGCCCCTACTCGATTTAGGCGTTTTAAGTGTAAATGTGTTAACATGTAGATTATCTATTTTATAATCTTTTGTTTGATAAAATTAGTCAGATTAGTTGTAGTCAGTAGATGCTTTCCATGTTGTATTAGTTGCTAATTGAATATATGTATAGCTTAGAAAAGATTGGTATTCATTTAAATATTCTTGTTTGTTACTTGGAAATACATATCATGTTTTAGGTTAGATCGTTAAATCTGTTCGAGCAGGGTAGTATATTCATTTATTTGCTGTTAGTGATGTAGTTAAGATTAAATAAATGTGTTGAGTCATGTAGCTAGTTTGATTAGTGCATTAGTATTAGTTAGAATTAGGTTAGTATGTAAATTAAATCGATAGTTAGCTTCATATCTAAGTTTACTTTTTCAAGGCTGATTAATTAGTTAGTTTGGATTAAGTAATTAGAGTATGTTAGTTAATGACTGTAACTTAGTTTAATTTATACTTGTAAGTTAGTTTAAATTAGCCTAACCTCACATTTTGTTCTAGCATTAATTTGTAGTTCTCATAGGTAACGTAGTTAGCTAATTTAGATTTTATTTTCTTAGCCTAACTAGTTGTATTTTCTGTTATTTAGTTCATTTTAGAACTATGAATGGCTGTAATTGCAGATGGTTCAAGCAATAGTGTAAGCTTTGTATTCATTTAGATGAATAGTGTACTGAAGGAGAAACCCAGTTTTTGCATTGATTTCCACTTGCTACCATATGTGTAATCATCTGAGTTTTCTCAAAATTACTGTTCTATGCTATTCATTAGTGTGTTAACTGCGTGCAAACCAAAAATCAACTCGTTCAGAGTTGATTTGGTTTGCCTTTTAAGTGTTCTGCAAAATTAGGTTTGACGCGATTTTAGATTTCGGGTCAAACGGTTCTATAATTTTTATCAAACTTGAAACGCTTATATCCGGAGTTCCCGGATGAGTTTTTCAATTCCGTAAAATCCGTCAGACTCTTGAGTCTGTCAGAAAGAGAATAGAAGAAAAATACTTAGAATCGGACTTAGTTTGACCCTTTGCACTTCCTGTTTGCGAAAACCTATCAAAATTCAAGTTTGCACTGTTCAGGGATAAAACAGTCATTTACCTAGTTGATTTCCGTAGTTTTTCTAATGTGATAGTTAGTATTCTATTAGGTTTCTAACATTGGTCCAGGGTTAATTGTAGCATTAGGATAAGTAGTTTAGGAACTTAACTTTGGTACTTCCTCGTTTTACATAGAATTAGGTTAGAGATTAATTTTAGAATTAATCTAGAAATAGTCATTCATGTATATAGTTTACTAACTTTGTTTTTATATCATGCAGGTGATATTAAGTTGTCGTAAGAGCATCTCGTCTCAGTGATAGATTGACGCAGCAAGTAAACTGACGAAAATGCCCTTGGGTTCACAGGCTTGAGTCACTGTGCGCTTCTTTTATGTTCTTGTTCAATTTCGATTTCAGTGTAATACTCTCTGTAATTGGACAAGTTCAATATCAATAAAATGCAATATTTAGTTTTAATCTGAGTATATCCCGTTCTCTGTGGATTCGACCCGTACTCGCCACATCTGTGGAAAGTCAGTTTTTATTATCTTTGGTTGACGATTTTCCAAATGCTTTTATTGAAAATAATGTGTTAAAAATAACCATTACAAAAGTCAAACCAAATTTTGGCGCCGTTGTCGGGGAACGGCGATTATACTCTATTAATTCTAATTTTGTAATTTGTTGATATCTGCTTAGTTAGATTAACTGCAGTTTATTTTTCTAGTTAATAGGATTAGTTAGTAAATATAGGGTTAACATAGTAAGTACATATAGGATTCACGATTATTTCTCTAGTATTCATAAATTTTCATCCTTCTAGAGTGCTTAGACAGGTGAGTTCTAGATAACATAGCTTGAATTCCTATTTCAGTACTTAAGTATATTTAGAATAGATTTAATTTTGAAGTTGAATTCCCCTTTTAGCATGATTAGCGTAGTTTAATTGCATTTAGTTTCAATTCCTTGTTTTTGTTTGTTGTTTATTGTTTTCTTTTCATTTAGGTAGTTAGGTCGCATAGTTAGTTAGGTTACGTTGCACATATCTGGACTTAGTTCCAATATATGCAAGGGTGCAGGAATTTGGGTGTCCCGCTCCAACCGCTCGTTGAGGATCCAGAGAGAATTATACGTTCTTCTCGGAACCGATCCGAAATGGGGGACTTAGAACCCGAAGCTACTGTGCGCCCTCTGAGGGAGTACTTCCTACCCACGGAGTACACCCAGGCGTCGTGCATTCGCAGACCAACTATTGGGGCGCCGCACTACGAGATTAAGGCCAGCGTGATTCAGATGCTTCCATCTTTCTACGGCCTTAGTCACGAGGATCCCTATAGGCACCTTGACGAGTTCCTTGAAATCTGTTCTACAGTGAAGATTCAAAATTTTGGGGACGATGCTATGAAATTGACCCTCTTTCCATTCTCATTGAAGGACAAAGCCAAGTATTGGTTGAAATCCTTAGACACGGTAGTGATAGGGTCATGGGATCAGCTTCAACAGGAATTCCTGAAGAAGTACTTTCCCATTGGTAGGACGAATCATTTTCGTCGAGCCATCACCAGTTTCTCAGAACTGGATGGCGAGCAATTTCATGAAACATGGGAAAGGATAAAGGACCTGCTTAGGAAATGCCCTCACCACCAGGTGCCAAGATGGCAACTGGCGCAGTGCTTCTACGATGGATTGTCTGACAGCAATCGTCAGATGATCGACGCTTCATGTGGGGGTACATTTATGTTGAAGAGCGAGGATGAGGCCTGGAACTTATTTGACACTCTTGCCGAGAACTCAATGCACCATACCTCTACATCTCGCTCTGAGAGAACCACAATCACACCCAGCACCTCCAAGAAAGGTGGGGTTCTTGAGATCGATTCGACTGCCGCGCTGCAAAGCAAAGTTGATATGCTTTCTCGGAAGTTGGACCAGCTCCTCTCGACCCCATCCCAACCTCATCCGGTGTGCGCGTTGTGTGCCAGCCCAGCACACGCTGTTACTGAGTGCCCTTCGGCAGCTCAGTATCCTGAATTTGTGCAAGAGCAAGTTCAGGCAGCTCAGGATTACACCAGGCCCCAGAACAACCCATATTCATCTACATACAATCCGGGGTGGCGTAATCACCCTAATTTCTCTTGGAAGAACCCACAGTCTTCCACCCAGACTTAGCCTACTCGGCCATCTCAATTCACTCAGACATTTCAGAGGCCGAGCTATCCTCAACCCACTCCTTTTCCTCTCCAGCCTTCACGAGAGTCTGCCCCGCAAACTTCTTTCGAGGAGAGATTGCTCCAAGCATTCGACGAGGTGAAAACCTCAAGCCAGAATGCCTTTGAGCAGTGTAGCCAGATGTTGAGTTCCCATACGCAGTCGATTGCAAAATTAGAATCGCAAATGGGGCAATTAGCGGAAGCGCTAAATAGGAGACCTGAGGGAAGCCTGTCGGGTCAGGCTCTGATGAACCCTAAAGGCAAAGAATAGGGTCTGAGCAGAATGATGTATTATATGTATGCTAGAAGTAGAAGTTTCAGTTTAGCATATGTTTCTGTTTTGTTATTTGATTTTTTGTGAGCTTACATTGGCTTTGATTCATGCAGGTTTATCTGACATTCACTGAGTGAGTATAGGTTATTGACTTTAGGATATGGCTTTTAGAGCAGACAATCGATTCGGTTAACTGAAAACTGAGCATCGGCGTATGCTTAGTGGTGGAGCATGATCCAGTCAAGAATCAGCTCAAGAGGCCCCGCATATCAAGTCGTATCTATCCGTTCTCCTGTCTTGATTTCAAGTTCTGTTAGGGTGCATCTACACTGTAATTTTATATCTCTGCATGTCACTAGGGACAGTGTCATTCAAGCATGGGGAGATGGTTCAGTAGATACACACTATTTTATCCTGTTTATCATGTTTTGGTAACTAAAACTCATAAATTAGGCGTTTCAGAAAAAAAAATTTAGCATATATGAATGTTGTTGACATAATTAGACATGTTAGAAACTTTTAGAAGCCCCATGAGGAAAAATTTTTCTGAACAAAGCTAAAAAGAGTGAGTATTTATGTGAAGTTCAAAGAAAATACTGTATCTGAATGTGAAAACACAATATAATGCAATATGATGATATGCATGAAAATTTAGAGAATTAAATATTGGAATTTTGAAATTGAGGTCAAAATGACCAAAATGCCCCTAATAACAAGACTATGGCCTTGAAACCAGGGTTTTCTGAAATAAATTTTGCAAAAAGTTGAAATGTGAAATGCAAATAATATGTAAATTAACCCTAATATGATTCTATATGCTTATTCACATGATAAAAACCCTAAAATGGCAAAAGTATCACAAATTATTGAATTTAACTTGATTTTCGCCTTTGAATTTAAAGATTAACTAACACAAAAAGAAAATGAGCTTGGAATTGGCACAAATTTGGTATGGACACCTAGACTAATCCTAAAAACAGAATGGAACTTGAAAATCTATTTTTTTGATATTTTTTTAATACATAAATTAATTAAAAATCCTAAAAATCAAGATTTTGCCTAAAACTCTAAATCTAAACTGAATTCTGGGTACTAAACTACCATAGAAATTCCCCAAAATTTATGGGGTGACAGAGGACAGTTACGCAAAGATTTTTTCCTTTTACAGATTTTGGTTTTGACCTATGGTCGGAGCTTGACAGCTCCGTCACGTCAGATCAGAATTCGGCGATTCTAGAACTTATGGCAGACTGACAGGTTTAAAAAAAATATGAGAAAACTAGCAAACAGTAGAAAAAATGACTAAACTTTTGGGACAATGTCTCTGACAAATAGAGGAACAATTCCTTTTTTGATCGTTTTGGGATTAGATGAACGGATTGGACGGACACAGAGGTTTATCAGACCTCTAGTTCTGACGAAATCTTACTAATAGGGATTTAAATCTGGAAAACTAGGATTCCGAACCCTAAAAATTCTGAAATTCTGGGAAATGACAAAGACGTTTACTAGGAACAACTCCATTGTTTAAGGTTTTGACATCCAACCTATGGATTGAAGCGTCATAGCCGATTAGGGTCGGTCTAGACCCTGACAAGCAGAAGTCAAGATTTTCACAGAGGTCTGAAAAATCCGATTTTTAGCAGAGACTAGATCTTTTTAGGAAAACCCAAAAAAATACTAGAAAATACTAGCTTATAACATGAATCTACAATATTTTTTATAGAAGGATTCAAATCTCTCGTGGGGGAGATCTCGGACAAACAACCCTGCTAAAATGAGATCTGGAAATTCTAGGGGGTTCAAAAACCCAGTTTTTGTTTTCATTTTTTTATAAATTTTAATAACCTAAATTAATTCACATTTTAGGCAAGAAATCAATAACAAAATAAGAAATTCATAAATAAATTTTTTAGGATTTTTTGACAAGAAAATAAACATAAAATAATGGTTGGACTAACACTTAAATAAAATGCTATAACTACTAAGCGAGTATTAACAAAGCTAAGTAAAACAATAAAACTAATTAAACAAGCTACCTAAAACATGCAATTTATATGGGAGTCATGCTGAAATAAATAATGAAAAAAGGAAAAGAAGAGGAAGATACACAATTTATTTGATGTAGGCTATGGGTGAGAGGGATCCGATCCATCCATTGGATGGATCCCTTCACTTATGTAGCCAACCCAACCCTATAGCTTTACAAGGCTATCAATGGCACATTTAATCAAGTGAATCCAGTTTTTTGGACTGGATTCACGTTGAATATCATAAAATCAAACATGGGAAAGGCTTTACCTTGGGAAGGAAGGCCTTGCTTGAGTTCTGTTGCAGTGGTTGGAAGTTGAAAAAGTTGAAGGTAAAGCTGCAACTGGAGGAGGTGTTGTGCCAATGGCAGGAGAGGAAGGTCACCACTGGATGATGCTGCAATGGCTGAAAGAAGTGGAGGTCACGTGGCTGGAGCTAATGGAATGTTGGAGAGTCTAGACCTGCTGGGCGTCATCAATGGAGGAGAGTCAATCGGCTGGAGACATCACTTCAAAGTAGGGGCTGGATCGGCTATAGAGGAGGTTGTTGCACCTTGATATGGTAGCCACTTCAACGTTGGAGGAGAGGATCTGCTATGCTACTGAAGCCAATATCCAGGAAGGGTTGCTAGGGGGAGTTGCAAGGGTTGGTTGGGCTGAGAGGAGGTGAAAGAGAGAAGATGGAAAGGGGAAGGAAAAAGCCAACCGTGTGATAGGTTGTGTTCTTTTTTTCTATTCCACCCAAAGAAACTTAGGTTTTAATCCTCAATGGACTTAGGGTTGAGAGGGGCTAATAAAAAAAAGGGGGAACATCATATACGTGAATGGGTCCAGCCGTATGGCCTTAGGAGAATGAGAAAGAGAGAAAGAAGGAAAGAAGGGAAAGGAAGGAAGGAAAAGAAGGGAAAGAAGAAAAAGGAAAGAAGGAAGAGAAGAAGAAAGAAAGAAGAAAAAGGAGGGAAAAGAAAATCTAGAATTTTTGTTTTCTTTTTCTTTTTATTATTTTTTTTTACATGTGGCACCATCTTGGAATAGGCCCACATGGTTTTTCAAAAAGGGTTTCAAAGTGAGCGCCACATTGGCATGGGCCCCCACAATTTCTAAAAAAGGAAATGTTGAAATAAAAACCAAAAGGTTCAGTGTGACACCACTTAGAGTGGATCCCACTTGTGACAAAAGCAAGATGACTTTGTAAAATTCCTCAGAAAAACTTTTGGCTATTTTTGGCAGTTTTTGAAATAAGCTTAGAATTTGAAGTTTTATACCCCGTTGTCAAGCAAATCCAGTTTAAAATTTAAAATTTGAGTTTGAAAGAAATCCAAATTGTTTTTCTCGAGAAAATATTTCCAAATTTAGAATATTGGGGGTAAAAATGTTAATTTTAGAAACCCAGGGTTTGAAATTGATTTCTGAAAACTTTTTAAAACTCAATTCTAGATTGAAAATTTCAAAACTGGAGTTCTGGATCTCGAAAATCAAATGAAAAGCGATGAAATGGTATGAAATGTTGAGAAATGATATGAAATAATGAGAAATGACATGAAATGCTATGCGAAATGCAGACCCTGGATGAAGAATTTTGGATATTGGACCTTGATTGACACTTGTACCAGTTCAAAAAGTGATAATTTTGATAAAAATCGCAAAATGGTTCAAGAAATGATTTTTGTCTCTGTCGGGCTAAGAGCAACAATGAAAATTTGGGTTTGAGCTAGATTGAACTGAAATGAACTGAACTGAGCTGAGTTTTAAGGTTTCAGAACTCAAATGAACTGACGAGACACCGACTCAACTGAACTCCCTGAATTAATTGTCAAGAAAAGCTGCCATTTTTAGAGAAATAGTGAGAAATGGTCACTGGAGAGAAATGAATTGCAGACCAGAGCTGGGTTTGAGCTGGAACAAAGATTAGTAATACTGAGATGAACTAAAATTAAAGCTTGAACACTAGCTTAACTGTCTGGACTCAGCTCAATTCTAATTGAAAGAGCTAAAATGGGCTCCTGGACACTTGGGAGTGGTTTTGAAATGAAACTGGAGCACTTGAACTCCTGGTGAGCTCAAGCTAGACTTAAGGGAATATGGCTGACTGGGAATGACTGACTCAGAGACAATTGGTTTGGATTCAAGTGAGAAATGAGCTCATTTCTAAAGAAATGATCCCATTTTGACATGAATGGTCAGAAATGGAAATGATCGGTTCATCATGAGCTTAAAATGACTGATATTCTAACTGTTCTGAACTGACCAATGAGCTTGGTTGACTCCGACTGACTGGGGTCTGGGATGACCTAGGGGTAAAATGGTAATTTTCTAACACAAACTCGGGGTTGGACTCCTACACTGACCTAACAGGGTTGGCACTGCACGAGGAGGGTGTATCTAAAAATGGATGAGGAAAATTTGGTGTGTTTACAGTCTCTTCATCCCTGAAGATAACAAATAAACATTCTTATAGTCTTCTACCAAACCCCTTTTATGGTTTTGTATGAACTTTTGCGAAGACAAGTTTATTATCGAAATCACACGTACTTTTTGAAATTCCACTAGAGGGGGGGGTGAATAGTGAAATATGATAAAGATCGATAAAATAAAAATTAAAGGCAATAAGGCACAACACAGAAAACACAGGATTTATACTGGTTTGGTCGAGTTACTGACCTACATCCAGTCCCCAAGTAAAACACTTGAGCTTTTCACTATAACATTCGTGTTACGGGATAAATAGTACAACACCCTCTTTTCCAGAGGTCTACTTCTCTCAACAGAGAAGGGAAACACCCTCTTTCACAGAGATCTACTTCTCTCAACAGAGAAGGGAAACACCCTCTTTCACAGAGGTCTACTTCTCTCAACAGAGAAGGGATACAACAAAAACCAGAAGGTTACAATACTTTCCTATAGAACCTTCAGAATGATATGAATGCACGAATGGAGATTCTCAGAATGTTCTTTTCTTTTCACACACAGTAGATTCTTTTGTTAAAGAGCTTTTCTTAACTTTTTCTCTTTCTTTTCTTTTTCTTTTTCTAAGCTCGCTTTTTCGAATATATATGAGGTGTCAGGTCATTTCAAAAACAACTTTGTCTGAAATGATAAGTGTACTATATTGCTTTTTCAAAAAGTCTTCTTTTCATAAGTGTAGCATTTGGGGTACACCATTCGTTGTTGCTTTTTAAATAAGGTATAATTTGTAATGGGTCTTTTCTCATAATAAATGATTTATAGTACATATAGCGTTGGAGTGAAATCTATCATGTAATTTTGTCTTTACTCAATTTAATGATATGTAGTATATTAATATTTTTCTTACAAATCGTCACTTCTTTAGTTAAATGCATGTAAGTACAATAAATGCTTTGTTAAGTACTTTATTTATAAATGGTCATTTCTCAAATGCTTTTTGGGATGGCATTTAATGTTTACAGAAAGAATGATGGCTTTAAATAAGTCGACATTCTTGAGTATGGATTTTATTATTAAATAAATAGTCATTTCTCAAATGCTTTTTGAGGTGACATTTAATGTTTACGGAAAGAATGATGACTTTAAGTAAGTCGACATTCTTGAGTGTATATTAAAAAAAAATCTTTTTCAAACTTAATTGTCTTGTTTAAACAATAAGTAGTTTTTGTATATAAAACAATATTTGTCAATTCAAGATAAACGATTTTGTATTATGAGTTAATTCATTTTGTCTTTTTCTTTCATACTTGAAATCATTAGCTTTTTTATCTTTTTAAGTTGTTTTTTTCATAAATGCATGTTAGAAGGTACAATTAATGCTTTTGAAATCATGAGCTATTATATCTTGTCAAAGATAAATGCTTGTAAGAAAGTACAATGATTTGTTTCAAAAAAGGGTTTTTTGAAATATTGTATCCTTTTATGAAAACTTAGTTTTTTGTAAATAGGTGGCTTATATGATATTTAAAGCATGTAATATGAAATATGCAATATGCATGCTTCTGAAGGTTCTGTTACATATGACTCTAAAGAAGAAAAAAATCTTCATCTTGAAGTAGCCGATCTTCTAGGATAGTCTTTATGAATGTATGGCCCATCAAGCTTTTTCTTCAGAGAGTATGATTGCATCAACTAGTTGTACTTTATCAGGTTGTCTCCATTCTTCTTAGGGGAAATAACCTTGCATCAAATACTCGTTAAATGCATGACAAATCATATCCAGTCATAATATAACATTTTCATGAAGGCATATCATCATATCATATTAAAGCATGTATGACAGCATATCATATTATGTATCATCAAAACATAGTTTCTCAACACTTTTTGGTTTGATCGAGTTGTTGGCTTGAAACCTTTCTCAGAAACTCATTATGTGTTGTCCTGATCACTTTAAAATCATATATGTTTGGGATCACACAAATGTTGTGTATCATTATTAACATCGTTTAACTTAGATTGTGATCTCTGCAGATCACCTTCTTATGAAATTTCGCGGACGAAATTCTTTTAAGGGAGGTAGGATGTAAAGCACATTAAAAAAAATATATCCTGTGTCGCGCACGTGCTAGGCACGTGTCGGACACGTGCCATGGTTGGATTGTCATGTCGGACCCGGATCCAAGCCCAACCTGATTTCGAGCTCGACCCTGGACCCGGTCTCTCGAACATTCGAGAGACTGCATCTTTAAAAAGATGTAGGCTCACTCTCTCTCTCCTCTGCTCCATCTCTGCCTCCTCCCCTCTTCTCTGCTACGACCGGCGACCTTCAGTGACTATGTGACAGCCTCCAGCTGCCATCCTCCTCGGTGCTATCGTCAACCCCTCTGATCGTCGCCCTTCATTTTCTCCTTGCAGTCGTCGGCGATCGAAGTCGTCGATGACCTTCCAGCCAACGACGACTTCGTCGATGTCCCCTTCTCTACCTCTATCACTCTCTCCTCCCGTCTGACTGTCGGCTGCACCAGAGCCCCCGACGTCAAAGTCTCTGATCTCGCCTCTCCTTCCCTGTCCTCACTCTTTCTCGTTCCCCACTTTCCCTTTGAGATTTCTCGGTAGTCATCGTCGCCAACGACCACGACCTCCGACAACAGTGTTGCCGACATCCTCACCCTAACCTTCCACCTTCGTCATAGCCTTCCACCTGGTGTTTTGGCAGGCCTCGGCAATGATTGCCATCGTCGGCAACCACTCCAGCCTGACAACTCCCTGTGAGTCCCCATGACCCCGTTACCCTCTCCCATTGCTGCTGTCTTCTAAGGTAACTCCCTCCCTCGTTGTTTTTGTTGGAGACATCGGCAGGAGGTCACCGACCTCCTGCCTCCCTTTCTCCCCTTCTTTTTCTTTCCTATCACCGACAGGGGGTAGAGCTCCCTGTGTCGATTCATTTTTCGACAGGGGCAGAGCCATGCCTCTTTTTGGTTTTTCTTGTAGGGGGTTCTGCCTCTGCTTTCTGTGGTCTTCCGGCGGCAAGGGGCTCTGCCCCCCTACCCCCATCTTGCCTTCGTTTTATCTTCCGGCAGGGGGATTCACCCCAATGCCCTCTTGTGTTTGTATGTCGGGGGCGAGGCTCCCTTTCCTTTTGTTATTCCGGGTAGGAGGCTCTGCCCCTTGCCTTGTGTTTTCCGGCAGGGCGAGAGGCCTCTGCCTTCTTGTGTTTCCCGGCAGGGGGTGAAGCTCCCCCTGCTTTCCTGTGTTTTATCGGCAGGGGGCAAAGCTCCCCTTGCCTCCTTTGGTTTCTAGCAGGGGGCGAAGCCCCCCTACTTTCTTCCTATTTTTTAGCAAAGGGCATAGCCCCCTGCATCTCGTTTATTCTCTGGCAGGGGGCTTCACCCCCTGCCTTGACCTTGTTGTCGACAGGGGCAAAGCCCCTACCTTTCTTGTTTCTAGCAGGGGGCTGCGCCCCTATTCTGACTCATGTTTCGATCAGAGGGTGTCCCTCCCCCCCTTCCCCTTTTCCTGTTTTGGCAGGTTCGGCAGGGAGCCTCTGCTCCCTCCCCTACCTACTCTGCTTTGGCAGGCAGGGAGCAAGCCTCCCTGTCTCTGTCACTGCCCGCCTGGCTGGGGGTAGGCCCCTACCCCCTTCTTGTTGTTTGGGCATGTAGGGAGCATTGCTCCCTACCTCTGCCACAGTATGTCGTTGTTGTAGTCTGCTTTCAGCAAGGCCCTTATATGTGTCTTTGCTGATGCATCAGGCAGCAGGGCTCCCAGCCTTTCTGCCTCTACTACTCTTCTGCAGGGAGCTGAGCTCTCTGCCTACCCTCGTATTTGAGGTCTAGTACCACTTTAGGTCTTACCGGACCCGCTTCTCATTTATATTATGACATACTAACCTTTTAAGCATCGCAGGTTGAACGGTGGATCTTGCTCGCCCTCCGTGGCTCGAGCTCGTGCTTACCTACGCCACAGGCATATGAGAACCGCAACCCCTTAAGGTAGGGGATTCTTGCGCAAAAGGATAATAAAGGGATAAATGCTAAAATAAGGAAAGATAACTAAAAATGAAAGAGGATGTTGATATATGAATACGTATAAAATATATATGTATGTCTTTTAACTCAAGAACGCAGTTTTGCGATCCTTGTCATCTTTACTTTCCTTGCACTTTCTTTTTCTGTTGTTGCCGCGCTATATGTGCCCAGGCTTTTTAATTAGTCTTTTTTGTTCCTGCTTTACTTTCAGGATGCAGTTTTGCAATCTTGGTCCTTCTTTACGTTCTCATACTTTTCTTTTTGTCTTTTTGTTTCTTGTTGCCCCACGCTTTGCGCCATGGCATTTACTTGTATATGTATGCCTTTTTAACTTCAGGACATAATCATGGTCCTTCATTATGTTTTTGTTTGTTTCTTTTTTGGATTTTCATATTATGATTGCCTCGCGCTTTGCGCCATGGCATTTGCTCGTATGTGTATGCCTTTTTAACTCCAGGATGCAATCCTAGTCCTTCGTTATGTTCTTGTTCATTTTTTTTCTGACTTTTCATATTATAATTGCCCCACGCTTTATGCACCATTCTCAGCCTTCATCTTCATGGGTTGCTTTGATAGGTATAGCATTTAACTAATTGTATACTTGATTAGTTTAAATGCACATTGTGTGATTTTTTAACTCATTTTTCTATAGATTATGTTTTGCCTACACATGACCCACCTACACCAGCTATTCATACACATCTCGAGACAACGTTGGATGCAGGGTCTTCTCAGTCTGACACAAGATGACTCATTCAAATAGTGTATATCGATAATCGACCGTAAGTATTTAATTTTCGCTTATCCTATACTTATCTTATAAATATTTTATATTGATAGTTAATGTGTACCAATTCATGTGCAGTGTGAGGTTCGAGCCACAAGAAATAATACGAGAGATTAGGCATTCACTAGTTCAACATCTACCAGGACCGGTCGCTCAATGGAAAGAGTACCCGAAGGAGGTGTTGGACAGATTGTGGTCCTCATTCATAGTATATAATCGTTTCTCATAGTTAATGTGTTTCATATTTAATTTTTTGTTATAGTTATGTCTACTAACTTTGTGAAAATATTTATAGGCTTCGAATCGTTTCGCGACTACGATGGAGGAGCAAAATGCGAGGAAGGTGTGACAAAAGGTGATTGTCAATCGATTTGTAGACATGCTGCACAATATGAAGACTGCAGCAAGAAAGTATCTGGCGGGATAGATGATCCACTGCAGTGGAAGAGCCATGGACCTCCTACTATCAAGTCAGATGTTTGGGATGCAATGTGCGACAAGTGGGCGGGGCATGAATTTCAAAACCGCTCTGCAAAGGCTGCACAAGATCGAGCAAAAATGCCCGATGTTCATCTACACACAGGTGGATGTAGGAATTTTGAGACCCATTTGAAGAAAATGGTAACTCATCAATCTATATATTGTCAATTTTATAAGTATTGTTGCAAACCTATTAAATAATTCTTTTATTATTTAACTTCGTAGGAAGCAAAAAAAGGAGGCATTGTGTCATACAAGGATGTGTTTATTGAAACAGATAAACGTAAGACTACGGAAGAGTTCGTATATGAGAAGGCGAGAACGACAACAGTATGTATTTATTGTATTAATAAACATTATAATATACAAGTTATCATAAACATTATAATTCTTAAATATTAATTTATACTATAATCATTACTTTGTAGGAGTCATACGAGCAACATATGGTAGAGCGATATGCTGATGACTCCACTCAGCACGACTTTTGATCCTGCAACATGAGTGACTGCAACAAGTGAACCTAAAAAGGGTAGTGTATTTGGGTTTGGGAGTAATATGAACACCTCACCAGTCATTACCTTCTCCAGTCACGGATCTCAGAGTTCTTCCGCCAGCATCAGCTCTAAGCATCCGACTGACCAGCCTAATTCTTGAGATGGTGTCCGCCAGCTTGTTAAGGACACAATGCGTGACTATTTACATGAAGCAATTTTCGATGTTGACCGTAATGAGTTGTGCTACTTTTTTTATGACAAGAGAACTTCGTTTGTAGGTGCCTGTCAGGTATGAAAGTTTCATGTCATTTGTTTTATGTCGTTAGATTTCAAGCTAGTATATACATGATTTCATCACATATGAGCATGATTTCATCACTATGAAAGTTTTTGCCTGCCTTATAACACATATATGCATGATTTCATCACTATTAAAGTTTTTTTACTACATTAGAACACATATAAGCATGATTTCATCACTATGAAAGTTTTTTCACTATCTTAGAACACATATATGCATGATTGAATCACTATGAGAGTTTTTTGACAACCTTAGAACACATATTTACATGATTGAATCATTATGATTTTTTTATATCAACCTTAGAACACATCTGAATTCTGTTAATATCCTTCACTTTATTGCTAGCTAGACTATGTGTAATTCACTCATGTTACTTTGATTGCCTTAGCTTAGGTGCATTGTATATAATTTATTTCATTATATTTTGTTTATCAATACTAACCATTCTTTTTTCTTGTAGGATGCTAGAGATAATCAGCATAGAGGAGTTGAAGGGGCAAATCGAGAGAATGAAGAAGATGACGCACAAAATCTTGGCGATGATTAGATTCATGTGTTGAATTTGTTGTACCTTCTTGTTGTTTCAAAAGAAACTCTTTGTAAATGTTCACTTATAAATAATTAAAACTTGGCGAGGATTATAGTGGATCGATAAATTATTTGTAGTTGCTTTGTATATGTATTTTTTATGTGTACTTTGTTTTTTATTCACAGGATATATAAATTGTATCACGAGAATTTTTTTCTTGATATTTATATTTTAAATAAATTTTTATTTTTTTTTTACAATGGATTAGCGACGAATTTTATCCCTCGCTAATTGGTATCGGCCTTTAATTTAGCGACGGATCAGGGATGAATATTTAACCCTCGCAAAACTGACTCGGCTGATGTTGTGCGACAGATTTTAATTCATCGTAATTCCGTTGCTACAATAGTGACAGAATTAGCGACAGATTCATATCTGTCTTAAACCTAAATCTCTGCAGATTAACGATAGCCTTGCGACGAATCATAGCATTCGCTACTTCATCACAATTTAGCGATGTAAGTAGCGACAGATATGTTCCGTTACTAATTAGCAACTAAAAATTTATGATGAAAGTAATCCGTCGCTAAACTCTACAGCGAGGGATTGGCGACAGATTAACGACGAATTGCGGCCGTCGATAATCCACGAATTTCTTATAGTGGAGGTACCCACGACCCACATTAAGTGTATAGAGTATTAGTGAAATCTTCTTCTTCTATCTCTCTTTTTTCTCCTCTCTCTCAATCTCTGGTGACGCTTTCCTGATTTTCATGGTATCATAACCAGATTTGGGTGTGGATCTTCTCATCATAGTAAGCCTGAAAGGATCTTGGTTTTTATCTCTATTCTTTTCTTTCTTCCTTTCTTCCTGTTTGTTGATATCTCTTGTGTGAAAACCCTTAGATCAAAATTTTGGCTTTGGGTTTTTCTACACTATCTTACTTCATATTTACCTTCCTATAATGTTTTCCTCCCCTTATCATTGATCTTCTTGAAATATTGAAACCCAATATTGGTTTGGGTGTTTTTTTCTTGTGTTAACTCTAAACACAACAAATACATATATTGATTTGTTTTTTTATTGCCATCTAAAATTTATTTGTGTTTCTCTTATTGTATTCAGATGTATACTTTTCTCAATATTGTTTCAGATTAGCTCTTTTCCAAACTCGTCAACTTGATCCCACATCAAATCATTTTTTGATATTTTCTATTCTCTAAAAATCATTCTTGTTTAGAAAACCTGAAATTCATCTTGATATATCTTCGTTCCATCCAGGTTAAGGGCTAAACCTGAATCAATCCAAAAGGCTCATCTTGTTTCAGTCATGAGGCCTGATGAAATTCCTATCTTTACCATTCTGAGATCTTCACCCAAAGTCCCATCACAATTTCCTCATTCTCTTTTATCCAGTTATATCATTTTTCGAGGATGTCGTCTCCCCAAAGCCATTCAGAATAAGGTATTAAGCCTGAGAATGATGATTTTAAAACAATTCTTCCACACCCAGTTCAAATCTGCTGACTGGAGCATCTTTCAAAATTTGGAGTGTTTTCTTTTCCACTAAGCTCAACTTTCAACCGGCTTAGTAGCAAAGAGGGGCATCTGTGAACACCCCGAAATTTTCAAAATTTTGTAAATATTCCCTTTTTGCCCCCGACCCCCATTTTCTGAGAAATTGAATCAATTTCAATATAAATTTCAGTTATTTCTTGGATTCACTGGAATTCAAATTCATTTTATATGTCTGACTCAATTTCGGATCCAGACCCAATATCAAAATCCAAATCTAAGCCTCGTTATCCAAATTTCAAATTAAATTTACAAAAATATCCAAAAATAGTTTCTGAATGACTTAGACAGTCCATCCGGTATCCATTTGGATCCATTTATTCTGTGTTTCTTGATTCGAGATCCAAAACTCAAATATTTTCTTAAAATCTTGGATCCAAACCCGTTTTTTGGAGAAATTTCAAAAAAATCAAACTCGGATTCTCAGAAAACCCTTCTTTTGTAGATATTTCTAAAAAAAATGGCTTTAAATCCCTTATTTTTCCATAGTTTTAAAGTTTGTATTTTAAAATTACAAAAAATACAGAAAACATGAAGAAAAGAACAAAAAATCAAAACAAAGAAAGAAAATACAAAGAAAGAAAATAGCTCGAAAGCCCCTTTTTCGCCAAAAATGGTTTTTGAGAAAGCTTTGAGGAGAGCCACCTTTTTGGGAATTTTCACAAAATTTTTTGTGCCGGATTGGAAAAAGTCCAAAGGCCTCTCGTTGCGAAGGAAAGACCGCAGGGAAGGAATTTAAAGATCCCTTCATCCGCTTCTTCCTTCACTCCTCACCGGTCGATCACCAACTACCCTTTTTTCTCGATTCTTCTTCCCTCTCTATATAAACATAGTAATGGGGAAGAAGAAGGGGCATCCATTAAGCGTCAATTATTTCCCACAATCTCGTCTCTCTCTCTCTCTCTCTCTCTCTCTCTCTCTCTCTCTCTCTCTCTCTCTTCCAAGGTTGCAGTCAGCGATAGGAGAACGGTAAGCCCCCCCCCCCTCGGGTTCCCTTGAAGACATATCGACTCCTTCCAAAGTCCCTGCAAGCAAAAGGAAACCAACACATTTTTTTTTCTCTGATTTCATTGAAGGAGCATCATCTCTTTCCTTTCGAGCCTCTGCAATCCGCTTCAGTGAGTACTCCTTCTCTTTTCATTTCCTTTAAGCTTCCTGTCAATTTTCTTTTCCCTTTCCTGTTTTAATCCCCATTTAAGCACCATGGGTGGTGTTGGATTGCTCATAGCAATCTCAACCTGTCTCGTGCAATAGTAACGGGATCCCCTAATCCCAACATTCGTTCTTTTTTTTTAACTCTAGGATTTATTTTATTAGATTTCTTCAGTTATATAAGAGTAGATTTCTGCTCATGCTGTTTCAAATTCTGCTTCTCCTTTTAGTTCATCTTCTTAATTTTCTCTTTGTTCATTATCCCATTAATACACTACCGATAGTGTTGAGTTGCCAATGCAACGTCAACCTATCACTGTGTGACAATCAATGGGAATCTTCAGATTCCAATACTTTTTTTTTTCTACAATTCTGTTTAAATTCCTTGAATCTGTGGAAGTTTAAATAGTTTTTTTTATGCAATACTTCTCTTAGTGATTCACCATCGGTTGGCGCACATCTCATCTCGCCTCTCCCTGTATATCAAGGCTAGACTTAGATGCCATCAGTATCATTGGAGCATTTTCCGCATCTGATTCCATTTTTTTATATATATATATATATATGACATCTCGCATACTAGGTCACTAACTCTCATTGTCCTAATCTCATTTCAGTTTGCTTATGCAAACAAGCATCTTTGTATATGCTATTGCATGCTATTTGATGATTCAAACCCATTGGTCTGTGTTGAAATCCCAGATCTGCTCAAGGTTAAAGGGTCTTAAGTAATAGTGCTACTGTGTTGTAGTTATTTCATCTCCTCACAATTCATGATTCAATTTGCATTAACAGTGATCTGGCCTCGATTGTGAAAATGAATTTTCCTATACCATGAATCCTACCCTCGAAAATATATGCATTAGTTTAGATTACAATTTAGCTATTATCGATTCCTAGTAGCTAACCCCTGTTAGGAGCTGGATTCTCACCGTTTCTAATTTTCCCAAGTCAGAGCGTCGATCTTTAAAAGGTGAGGGAATAACCATCGCATGTGGTAGATGGTCATGGTGAAGTTGGCGTACCTGGTCACTAACTAAAATTTGTTTCTCTGCTGAGCATTTATCTTTGTTATTTCTTCTTTGGAGATATCATTGGTATTTGTTCCTCACGGTAGTTGTTAGAAATCTCACGATGCACTATGATTTAGAGAGACTGAGTTTATCGATCATTGACCTGGTTGGTAATGACAAGAGGTTTTTCGCAGAAGTTTATCAGGTGAAACTCACCTCTATAGCATAGGCACGATTATTACATTCCCTATCCCATCCCTTGTATCTTATACTTTAATTTGATCTCCATTATATATAGGTCTTATCCATTTTTAACATTTACTCCCTTTTGTTTTGCATCCCTCGAATCATGTTCTCTCCATCTCGATATGCATGCGCATCAACATCCCTGGGTTTTAGCAGTTATCTGTCTTCTGTTTTATGATCAGGATAGTATTGAACCTTACATTTTTGTTTTAGTTTTATCACATTTGGATACAATAGCATGACACAAGCATGCTGAGATATGAGCAATTAGTGTCAAAATTTGTTCTGCATCAGAATGATATTCTTTGTAATCTTGTCATTCCCATTCTTTTGACACTGTCTTGTATTAATCAAGTCATCCATTATGATTTGTCAAAGCATACATTGGAGCTTCTGTGGCGTGAGTCTGAATCATAGTCAGTGATACCATGAGGATTCGACTCACTGGAGTTAATTTTCTTTTTTTTGTGGAATGGGTCTGTTGATATAAATTTCAGTCTGGAAAAGTTTAATACATCGAGGCCCCTCTAACCTCCGCTATTATTTCTAGAGCTACTGCCTGTTGGTCTTCCGCCATCCATCCTTCTCAACCATGATCCGGTATAGCTTTGCTCTCTAGGGAAATTTAATAGGGATGTCTTTCCTTATACAGGTGTAATGTCACCTGTGAGTTGTTATATATGAGGAAGGGGTCTCATGGGTTGCAAAGGTAGGTTCAGTATATACCCTTAGTGTTGGTGTCAGTCTCCTCGCCCAAGATAGTTTAGACCAGCTAATTATAACAGCTGAGAAGGAATGCATTCAGTCGATACTGCAGTTCATCTTTAATGTCTTTTCCCTTTCTACATTAAGGAGGAGTCTGTTTGAATTCATATTGTAACCATCTGCTTGTGATGAATCCACATTATTCATGGCTTTGAATTAACATATAGAATCTTGTTGCATAATTGTTGTAAAAGAATACTCCTAAATTCAAACCCACAAGGAAGTAAATTTGGAGATATAGTTTTCTCTTATTCGGGCTACAGATTGAGAATTCTCTTGCTTCAGAATTTTGCTATAGGAAGGATCGGGGCACTTGGCAGCATGAAATGAACCTGCGACTGCATTTTTTTTAGATGCTCTGCATGCTAACCCGATGATCATGGGAGTCTAACTCCAGCTAAAGGATCACCAATTGCGGTGAATGCATGAAAAGGGAGGTCCAGAGTGTCGCTGTAATAGGGAAATTTGGTTATGTTTTCTACTGACACCCTTCCCCCATGCCCACTGTGCATATGCCATATTTGTAGATTCTATCAGCTATTACACTCCCTTCTCACTATTGCTTATCACAGCCCACATCCCTCCATTACACCGTTAGTAGCACCTTACCTTCACTGTAATTCCTCCATCCTTTACTACTACAACCCCACACACCTAGGCACATTGTACACCTATAGTGCCCACGCATTCTATGTTTGCAGCAGCATATGCACACTCGGTGTGCAACATTTGCATGCCACTTTCCTTACATTCTGCACATTTTTCATTGCTATAGCACATCACTTGTTTCTTACATACCAAGATAGCATGTCATGAAACACAGAATCACTATGTACCAGTGAAATAATTGTTGTAGTGTGTGTTGTACACCTATGCCTTTATTTTGCAGGAATCAGTTCATCAATTTATCATTCACTTGTGTCAATTATTGGGTGATTTGCCACTCACGGTTGTCGTTTGATACTCATATTGACATTGGCTCTTAGGCACAAGCCTTACATATTGTATAGTACACCTGTATTTAAGTTTTATATAGATCTTTAGTCATAGGAACATATATGCCTTCATGTATACCTTCTCATATACATCCTCATATATATTAAGGCAAATGCATTCCCATATGCATATTCATATGCACTTAGTCATATGCATCTCATGTATGTTTTAAATCCATTTCATCATTTGCCTCCTTGATCCCATGTGACATTACCATCTCCCTTTGTATTTGTGCTAAATCACTTTTTGCAGGAGATGCATGGAAAATGCTATCTTTCCTCCCTAAATTAGGGACTTTTGTAAATTCAATTTCAATTTCAAGATTATAATAGCTAGATATAATGAGAATTTACATTCCTTGCACTAGATTAGAATGTATGAGCATGTATATATCTTATAAATTGCTTGTTTTCATATTATTTTTCTCTTTTATTTCAAAAATTCACGAATGGGAAACATGAATGGCACGTGCACCATTCTAATAAAAGGTGATTAAATCCTAAGTTGATGATTTACATCAATGGCCATAGTCAAGATGTGAACAAAACTTAGGATTTTCATCTTTTATGGAATAACATTGGATCCACATTGGATCTCTCTTCAAAATCATCATACTTTCTTAAAATATTTTCTTCTCTTATCAGAGTTTAATTTAAAATTAACTCAAAATATATATCAATGGCCATAGTCAAGATATATTGAGAGTTAATTTCATTTTAAACTCTATAAAGGCACAAAAATATGTTTTATTCTTCACTTAAATTTAAATATGATTATTATATAATACATTTTATGACCATAGTAAAAAATGTATTATATCTTCAATCTTATTTCAATTAATTTAAAGAATAAAATATGCTTTTTAAAAATCAAATTTCAAATTCTTTTAATTCATTCATCATTTAGGATAAAATTACATCATACTTTCAAAAAAATCTTTTCATATTACTTCAAAATCCAAGTGATTTTGAGATTATTCTTCAAATACCTTCTTCACTTCTCAAATCAATTCTTATTCAAACTCATCTTCTCAATTCTATCTCATCCCAAACTTCAATCTCAAAGTCCAATTTGACTTTGAAACTTCAAATTCATTCTTATATTCAAAATTCAATTTCCAATTCAAATCAAATTTCAAAGTTTAAATTCAACTTTGAAATTCCAAATTCATTTTCAGGATTCAATTTTAAATTCAATTCAATATCCCAAATCAAATCTCAAAGTCCAATCTCGACTTTGAAATTCCAAATTCATTTTCAGAATTCAATTTTAAATTCAATTCAATATCCTAGATCAAATCTCAAAATTCAAATCCTAACTTTGGAATTCCCAGATTCATCTTCTGATTTCAAGATTCAGGTTTAAAATCAAGTTTATCCTTTATTCTTCAAAAATCCATAAAGTTCTATCTAAAGATTGAGTCTTGATTCTCAATTCAAAATCAAGGTTTTGAGATTGATTCTGAACCCCAAAATTCGATTTTTCCTAAGTTTAAAGTCCACTTTTAAATTCAATCTGGGTTTCCAAAATCTAGATTCATCTTCAAAGTCCCATTTGGATTTTCAAAAATCCAATTTCATTTTGGATTCTAGATTTAGAACCCAATTCCACCTTGGATTCAGATTTTCAAAACCAATCTCATCTTAGATTTTAGATTACAAAATCCAATTCATATTGGATTTCAGATTTAAAATCCAATTCTGTCTTGGATTTCAGACTTTGGATCCAACTCCATCTAGGATTCTAGACTTTGGATCCAATTCCATTTAGGACTCCAGATTTCGGATTCAATCCCATCTTGGATTCTATATTTTGGATTCAATCGCATCTTGGATTCCAGATCTCAAAATCCAGTTCCATTTCCAAATCCTATTTTCAAAAGCCATTTTTCAAAACCATTTCTAGAAGTCTAAATCCAAATTCAATTCATATTCCAGGTTCTGAAATTAAGAATTTCTCTTTCAGAATCAATCCATTCAAATTTAAAGTCCATTTTGACTTTGAAACTCCATTTTTTTCAAGATTCTATCTCAAGTTCAAGATCTCCTTTTCTTTTGTTTCTTCAAATTCAAAATCCATTTTCCAAACTCTGATTATTTCAAGACTTAGAATTTCAAGTCTCTTTTTCCAGATCTATTTCAAATTCTAAGCTAGATTCAAAATCTAACTTTTTCAAATCAATTTCAACTCTTTGAATCACTTCTTCACTACATTATCAAATTTATTTCAGAATCACTTGGAAAATCCCAAAAATTCTAAATTACTTTCTCAAAAGAGCATACATCCTTGCATTGCACAAGCATGATTATTTGTGCATTTAGGACTTAGAATAAATTCTTAGATAATAGTTAGGCAAAGCAAAAGGCATTTATTCGATCCTTGGTTTGATTACCCCCGGTAAAGGCACCAGGAACGGTCGAACCTCGTACCGACGAGCGAATCCTATCTCTCCATCTTTTCCCGCAAATTTTTAAAACGGAGGTGAGTAATTTCAAGATATTTTCAAAATTTAGGTCAAGTGAGACCTTTGCAAAAGAGTTCTTTTATTTTTCTTTCTCTCTTTTTTCCTTCAAAAGGAAAAAGAATAGGAAAGAGAAAAAGAAAAAATTTTGCAATGATCACAACTATGTATTTTATGCTACCTCGAATGACTGACTGAGTCCTCTCCTAAGGGGATGGCTAGTGGCCAAGAGAGTAAGTCCCCAAAGGCCTATGGATGCATCCGAACTTCTGCAGAAATGGCTATCTTTGTAGCATTTTCCCTAACCTCCAATGACTGAGGAAGTCGGATCTTTTGCTCGCGACTGCCATTAATGGCCTATCCATCGGAGTTTTGTACCAACCATCATCTCTCTTGATGAACCATGTTGAATGGGCACAACAGAGGTTTCTTAACAGGCATCTCATTCTACATGCTATGGTCTTTCGACCCACTCGAGCATCTTGCCTGTGAAGGTGCATAATTATCATTATGTGAATTACACGCACCATTGCGCGCTAGAGGCAACCACACACCTCTCATCCTACTCAACGCATTATGCAACATACCTATTCAAAAGTGCAACCACGATAAGAGGGATAAGGATTTCACACAGAAAATCCCCAAACATATTTGCTGTACAGAAGTCCACAGTGAACTCATTCAAGTTCCAACTTATCACGCTCAGGTCCTTTAGACAATCATGAGCATCTTGCCTATTAGGCGCATATCAGCATTACATGATTACCTTAAAGTGTCAATACACGATTCGAGGTTACTACAGACCTCTCATCTTGTTCTTCGTAGTCCAAACATAACGTATATGACTAAGAGTACCACTACAAGGGGAGGAGTATGGATTTCTCAAAAGAAATTCATCAACAATAATCTCGCGAAAGAAGGAAGTGAGCCAACCATCTTAGCTTGACCAGAAAGTTTAAAAACTAGGCCTCACATCAGAGGTAATGTAGCGCCAATCTAGCGATGGCGCAGGTTCCTCAATGGAACTCTTGCCCAACTCATGCACATGGTCCTAAATAGGGTTATCTGAGTTGTATCAGATACACGAACTGAAGTTGTAACACACTGCTCCCAAATACATCGATTTGAGAGATTCAGCCGCTATCTCACAAAAGGCTTTTGAAGTATGTCTTACAAAACTGTACGTTTCGAAAATAGGTTGGTGCCTAAAAGTCATCCTTTTTGAAGAACCAAGTACATATGTGTGCATTGTGTCTTTTAAGACAAATGAACAAGTTGAAATATGCTTGAAGCTGCACTCAAGGAGTGCAAGCTCACAAGGGGAAAACCCATGCACATTATAGTGTAATGGCAAATCGAGGAGCAAGACTCGATATGCAAAGCTGAACCTCTAGCGTAAAATGCACAATCCACACATGAGGTATGAAATCATATCTCGACCGTCGAAACACACAAGCAGACAAATACGTAAGCAACTCACGAGGTACGAAATCGTACCCTAACTAAGCAAGTATAAAAGGTGGCTCACGAGGCACAAAGTCATATCTCGATTAAATGATAAGCATAAGCTAGTAAAGGAGCACACGACATAGATAAGATCACAAGCAAGAGTAAAGCATATGTGCAAAGTGGGGGCAGCAACATAAGGACAAAACAACATATGAAAAAAGAGAGTGCGAAAGCAAGCCTGGGTACGTAAAGCATAACAGCAACAGGAAAGTAATGTACGAAAAATACAAGCAAGAATTTGCAATACCTTCAAATCATTCATATCAAATATTGTAATACATTAAAACATAAGATATGACATCACTTGCATGGATAACTTATTCTTAACTTGCAATACAATTGTATCAGTTACACAACTCTATATCTTCATGGATACATAATCAAATCGAAAATAACTTCATGCAAGACATTCAAATATTACAATACATTCAAATCATAACTTTATACCTATCAAAGATACATAATCAAATAAAAAATAACTTCATGCAATACATTCAAACATTGCAATACCTTCAAATCATTCAAGTCATTGCAATACATTTTAATACATTCAAATCATTCATATCAAATATTGCAATACATTAAAACATAAGATATGACATCACTTACTAATCATGGATAACTTATCCTTAACTTGCAATACAAGATGTATTTCACTAGATGTATACATTCAAATCATTCACATCAAATAGATGTATGTATTACAAGATGTATTTCACTAGCTCGAGAATGCTTCTTCATCACTTGTTTGACTTTCATATTCTTCTTCTTCCTCCTCCTCTTCTTCGTCATCTTCTTCTTCTTCTTCATTGGCTGCCTATCCACTTGGTATATCATTTAGACCACATTTTTTCATGCATGTGCCATCAGACAATGGAGATATGATATGCATACCATGTGCGACATCATGATCATAAGAGAAGTCATATATATCATCTGATTGATAGCAATCACTCTCTTCAGTTAACTTGTCTTCCTGTAACTGATCATACTCGGGGTATAGTTTAGACTTCATCTTGATGCCCACCATTCATTTCTATCTGACATCCTTGTACTCAGATATGAAGTATAGTAAACTTGTTGAGCTTGCGAGGCTAATATGAATGATTTATATATTCCAAACCTTGATTTATGATTCACTTCCACAATGCTTGAGACTTTGTCGACTCTTATTGTTGTGGGATCAAACCAATGACACTTGAATAAAGTTACCCTATTATTTATGCCTAAGTAAGTCAACTCCATTATTTCTTCTATAACACCGTAGTAGTCATGTTTATTTTCACCGTAGCTACTACCCTTGACGCACATGCCACTATTCATCGTTGACTTGTTTACACCATAGTCTTTTGTATGGAATCAATAACCATTTACGATGTACCCGTTGTAACATTGCACAACTTTGGTTGGACCATTTTATAAATCACATATTTCTTGATCTTTAACGTCACCATGGCGGACCTACAAGCATAAACAATGATTGTGATCACGACCAATTAAGTAACTTATTGTTGTTTACACAGAAAGAATATATGTAATTGTCCTTACCAACTCTTTCAACCATGCCACAAACTTATTTTCACGTTCTTTCTGTACTTTAGCATCAGTGAGATGTGGAAGTTCTCTTCATAACTTCAGATCAAATCGTTTATATTTAACAAATACTTATATTACCAAACCATGTATGCACATATAAAACTTAGTGTTACATATTAAGTATACTTACTCGATGTATGGGTCGATCACTGAGCAATTAAAAGGAATATAGATTTGTATTGCATCTTGCTCTCGATCTTCCAAGAGTCTTGACCGGCAACTGCCAAAGGCATGCCCAAGTGGTTGAAATATTGATAGTTTATCAGCTACAGTAAATTGTTCTCCATCATCATTACGAGGTGGGCATGTGTAACATGTTGGAATGTGATGTTCAAAGTACATAGATGAGAAATTTGAAATCTCTTCTAAAGTGTATGACTCACAAATAGAGCCCTCTACTCTTGCTTTATTCTGAACCTTTTTTTTTAGGTCAAACATGCATCTGTCAACAATATACATCTCAGATTATAATAATTTTCTCAATAGCCTTAAAGAGAAAAACATAAAAAAACATATATCTTTTAAATAGGTACATCCACCGATATTGCATAGGACCACCAACCCTTAGTTCATATGGCAAATGTATGATCACATGTTCCATAACATCGAAAAATGCTGGCAAAAATATCTTCTCTAGCTAACAAATAGTAGTGACGACAGATCCTCGAGATTCTTTACCTCAAATACTGTGACTTTTGATGCACATAATGTTCTAAAAAATCTACTCAACTCGGATAATACCCCCCATATAGGTTTGTCTAACATATCATGGAATGCTAGGGGTATCAACTATTGCATAATGACATGACAATCATAGCTCTTTAACCCATATAATTGTCCCTCATCTTTGATCTGGTCCAAGTATGTACCATGCCTTTGGTTTTAGTACTTTGCCATTGTACTCTTTGAGTTCTAATTTTGGTCTTTTATATATTACTTTTAAATCTATATGGGCCTTCAAATTATCCTTTGTTTTCCCTTTGACATTCATTACCGTATTAAACACATTATCAAACACATTTTTCTTCACATGCATCACATTCAAATTATGTCGTATCAATAAGGTCGGCCAATATAGTAGTTCCCAAAATATAGATTTTTTTGTCCAATTGTAATCCTTCCCAAATCCAAGGAAAGGCGTCGGGCTATGAGCATCTTTTAGTCTATATGGAAAGTATCACAATCTTCTTAAAATCTCTATGCCAGACAACCTTGTAGGTGAACCTTCCATTTCAGTTGTGCCTGCTCGAAACACATTTCTTTGTCGTCAGAATGGATGGTCGCTAGGTAGAAATCGACTGTGACAATCATACCAGCATGACTTCCTTCCATGCTTTAATCTAAAAGATTTTGTATCCTCCATACAGTACGAGCATATCAACCTCCCATGTGTGCTCAAACCAGATAACATACCATATGCAAGGAAGTCACGGATTGTCCATAAAACAACAACCTTCATATTGAAGTTTTATTTTTTGTGGGCATCGTACGTGAGAACATCGTCATCTCATAGTATTTTCAGTTCATCAATCAATGACCTTAAATATACATAAAGATTTTAGCCCAGAGAGATCAGACCAAGGATCAATAGACAAGCTTGGACGAAGGTTGTATGGGTGACAAATAATGGCCAACATGAGTAAAGAGTCGATCTATCACCAAATGGATTAAATCCATCTGTACATAAACCGAGCCTAACATTTCTCACTTCCATTGCGAAGGTTTGATGAGTACGATCAAAGTGCTTTCAAGCTTCCGCGTCAATATGATGCGTAATCTTGTCTTCATCATATCGAACTTTATTTGCATGTCATCTCATGTGTTTAGCTGTCCTCGAAGACATACAATCGTTGCAATCTAGGGGTGAGAGAGAAGTAGCGAAGCGACTTGTATGACAATTCTTTTGACCTCGTGGTACCATTGCTTCTTGTCTTTGGCTTGAACCGAGGATGCCCACATGACGAGCATGATTTGCTATTTTTTTAATCTTTGAAATACAACATGCAGTGATTTGGACAAGCATCTATCTTTTGATACCCCATAGCTAATGCGTTGACCATAACCTTCGCACGATAAAAATTTTGTGGCAATTTCTCATCTTTGGGCAACATACTCTTCACAATAGAACACAGACGATCAAAACGTGATTGACTCAAATTAAACTCGAACTTCAAATTCAGTAGTTAAAGAACTGCAGATAAGATAGTGTGACTCTCATCACCATTCCAAAGTGGCTCATCAGCATCTCTAAGTAAATCATAAAATCTACTAGCTGTATCATTTGTATACTTCTTCCTCTACCCCAGTTGGTACATCACTAGAACCCACAACAGAACCCAGTTCTGGTTCTGCGACATTAAATATCAAATCCATATATGGATTATCATGCACCATTTTCACCCGTGCATCAAAATTGCTCATAAATTCTTCACCATGAAACGTCTAATTCTAATAATCACTCACAAAACCCTTCCTGTATAAGTGATGTCTAACGCTATGAGGTTCTACAAATCGATTATTCTTACACATTGTGCAGGGGCACCTAATTTGACCTGTGGGATCCACTGTACTAACACTTGCTATTGCAAATTCAATAAAACTGTCAACACCATCCATATATTTAAGCGATACCTCATTGTCAATTATCCTACGGTACATCTATTCATGGTTTGCAGTCATTTTTTCCTATGATGTTACGAATATTATCCTAACCAATTAAAAGAGAATCATCAGAATGCTATGATGAAGAAAATATCAAATTTATCATGCATTCATGGTAGATGTAATGATTTGATATATATCACACAAACACACACACACACACACATATATATATATATATATATATATATATATATATATATATATATATAATCATTCAATCACAAGAACTATGATGCATGCATTGATAACTTAATATTTTTCATGTGAAAATTCATTCATAACATAATACATTCATTTGAAGCATATTTTCTTGATACAATTTTACATGAAAGTCATAATCAAATTAAAAGTAACTTCATGCAAGCATAGATACAATCACATCAAACATTGCAATACATTCAAATCATTCATATCAAAACAATGTCAAACATATACCTGCAACAAACACACTCCAATATCCCGCTAACTACTACCATTACTAGCATGGAATCCGAACTCCAAAAATAAGAACACTTCTATTTTCATACATTAAAATCATGCTCAGCATGATCTCCTAACTCCATCAAAGTAGTTCTAGATATCCACAACTAAGTGAGTGCGTGAACAGAAAAGTGTTGCATCCAAGAAATTAAATAACCTGTGATGCACATGCATTACTTACTCACCATGAGTATTTACCCGATTTGCATTGCTTTTGTCACTTACTTACCACAGGTCGGGGGGCACAAGCTGAATCCGTTGCAGAATCTGCAGGAGACACTGTGTTAAAATGAAGTTTATTACCTGATGATAATGAGGGTGACGCCCTCTGTCGGAAACGAGCCTGGACAGGGAGACACAACCCTCTGCTGAAAGCGAGACAGGCAGGAGCGCTGCCCTTGTCGACAGTAAGGTCAAGGCATGTTGCGAAACCCTCTGCCGAAACATTCACAAAAGGCAGGGGTGGGACCCCCCGAAGGGAAGGATCGGGAAGCAAGGGCCGATCCCTCTGTCGGGAATCAAAAATGAGGCAGGGGGGTCTCGCCCCCTACCGAGGCAAAATTTCCCGACAGGGGGATCCGCTCCCTGCCGGAAAAACATACAAGGGGCATGGGGGCTTCACCCCTTGTCGAAATTATCGAGGACAGGGAGGCAAAGCCACTCCCTGCCAGGGAAAACAAAAGGGAAGGGGGCTTCTCCACCTATCGATCATTCTACGGCAACGGAGTGGAGCCCCACTGCAGAAGAAGTCAAGAGGACAGGGCCCCCTCTGTCGGCATTCAAAAGGACAGGGGCGAAGCCCCCTGTCCTGCCAGAGATCGAGGCAAGGAGAGGGACTAACAGAGGCGGTCGAGGCCTCTGCCAACCCCCGTCGAGTACAGAGGGGTGGGGAGGGCTCGACAGAGGCTGTAGGTAGGGCCCGACAGAGACTGCTCTCAAAATGAATTTCATTACCGTGTTGGCTATAGGTAGGGTGGACCCATTTCCAACCATTATAGAATCAGCTCCTCTGTACTCAACCCTGCTAGTCATACCTTGATCGCTGGAGATCATGTGATGTGTAGTGTCGGTGTTGGGGCGTCAATTGTTGTCATAATTCATGGCCATTGCAGCAAATGCCTTTGGAATATCAAAACATTGACGAGTCCAATGATTCTTCCTTCAACAAAATAGAAACCACTTGATTCAAACCATCCTTTGATTTATTGTTTTTACCAAATCCATCCTTGGAGCTTTGAATTTTTTTCAAAAACGCTATAAAAGTCCCTTTCAAAATTACCCAGCCCTCCTCCTCTTTGAGAATAAAAGGCTGTGGATGTGGTTTCAAGTTGCTGGGTCGACTTTTGATTCAACATAACTAAACGTTTTTCTTGATTCAATAGGTCATACAACTCAACAAACGAAGGCAAAGTTTTTCGAGTTGAAATGGTGGTTATAAAACTTTTATATTCACTCAATAAACTATTAAGAGTACTGAATAAAATTAACATCAGATGCAACTTCTACCACACACAGAGTTGAAAAGGAATTTGACAAGATTCAAATAATCAACGTCAACTTGTCTTCCTTTCGCACATCGTGTAGGTCCTTTTTCAACTACAAGATTCTCATGCTCTATTGAGAAGCATACGCCTTCTCAAGAGCAATCCACACATCACGAGTGTTGATAAGATCTCTTTCAAGTTTGATATTCAGGATTTATACTAGATTAATCACCATCTTTGATATACTGTCTGGGAGTAGTATGTGACCCATCCACAAACTTAATCAAGTCGTGACTAAATATAACTGATTCTATTTGGGATCTCCAAAACGAGTAATTTGTTCTATCGAGTTTAATGGAAACTAAGCTTGAAAGAGCATTCCATTGAACATGGTGCGTAGAGAGGCTAGATACCACCCCTGAGAAGGAAGAAAATGATGATCCTGAGAAAGCCATGGCCACACCAACTAGGGATGGCAGTGGGGCAGGGGACAAGGTCTCCACCCCCGCCCCGCCTCTAGGGATGAGGCGGGGCGGGGCTGTTGCGGGGACGGGGCGGGGCGGGGCGGGGATCGTGGCGGGGTGGGGAAAAGTGTACATCCATCCCCGCCTCCATCCCCGAATGGGGATGGATTTTAACCTTCGTCCCCGCCTCCGTCCCCGTTTCATACCCTTCATCCCCGGTTCAAACGGGGCGGGGCCCCTCTTTCCCTAACACCAACAGTACATGACTTCAAACTATAATCTCTAATGCCGAAGCTGATGGACTCTGATAACAAAATAAAACTTACAACAGAAAATCAAACTCACACGATGAGAACCAGAATTTTATGTGGTTCGTCTAATTTCCGCCTACATCCACGTCTGACCTCTCTCTCTTAAAAATTGATTATAATCCTTGCACTCTGATACCCATTATATAGAAAACCATTACAATCCTTGCACTTCTTTCTCTTTTGATATTGCATACAATTGGGGATCCACATCTTTTTGTTTTTGTCTTCTCCGACGTTGGAAACTAACTCTTGGAGAGCAACCTTCACATATTTTGGAAAGACAGGTAGCAAGCCTCACATTAAACTCTCTTGGCCATATCTCCATTTCCTCTAGATTTTTCTTTGAAGCTTGATCTTGGGTTTGGATCCATTACCTTAACAAAAACAACCTCCCCTCTATGAGTTCCAACTTGGATTGTTGATTTTTTGAACCTTATAAAAATCCACCCATGTGTGTCGAAATTGTATAAAAACCCATTGCATTGTAATCAAACACTTCAAGAGCTGATCTCTATAAAATCAAGTACATAGGTCACATTTAGAATTTAAAAATAAGATTAAAACAACCTCAAAATCCCATTTAGCCTGTCTCATTTAGCATATTTCATTTAGCACGTAAGTATTATTCTATATATAGAGTAATAGGCAGGTGCCTGATGCTTTTTTTACCTCCCGCGTGCCTACCAAAATTTAGAAAGATTGTTTCTATTTTTTCTAAAATCTGACCATAAAGATGTGATCTACATGCTTGATTTTATGAGAATCAACTGGTGGTAGGCACGCTGTAGGTGCAAAAAGTGTCAGGCACGGACCCATTTCTCCATATATATATATATATATATATATATATATATATATATAATCACTAGAATATGAGAACTGAAAGTTTGGGCATTTTCAACACTGTTTTTGCAAATCCAACCATGTATATATATATATAAGCACATCCACATGGTTGGATTTGCAAAAACAGTGTTGAAAATGCCCAAACTTTCAGTTCTCATATTGAGAAATGGGTCCGTGCAAATCATGGGTATTTATTTTGTTGGGGGATTTTGTGTTGGTTTTTTGTTCTCGCGTTTATATTGAAATTTGTGTTGCAAGGCCTTGTTAATGTTCCCACTAGCAGAAGGAAATATTAGTAACCTGAAAAATCTTATTGGCTTTTAGTGGATTCCAAGTATACGAGCTGTTCTTTAGCAAAAATTGGGAAAGCATATGGTGTAACCACTTGCTTATATAAAGTATAGACCACTGTGAGTCAAGTGCACTTTAATCTCATCTACTAATCCGCCATTTAAAGTGGGTGCCACACTGAAATTACCATTCCTTGGTAGAGCTATCTGGATTATTGGTCTACTACTCATTATGGCATAAGTATGTCAAATGGTGGATGAAGTCTGTGACAAGATTGGTCATGTTGGAGTACACAGGTATGGAAGAAGTTACAGACGGCACTAAATTAATGACATGTCTAACCTTTTTCCTCTTTTTCTTTACTGTTTGAAAGTGTTAAAAGAGATGGATGCCATGCTCAGAAATGCAATATAAAAAGACCTTTTTCAAAAGAAAAAAGGTGAAGGATGCTCTAATAAAATAGGATTGCAGGCAAAACTGTGTTCGTTTCATGACTTGGAATCTTGAGGTCAAGTCGAGCGGTTTGAGTTTAGCAAACTCAAGTCAAGCCACCAACCTGGGTAAGCAGCTTAACACATTCAAGTTGAAGGATGTCAAGAGTTGGATACTTGGAGTTTTCATTCTTTGCCACAAAGCCCAAACAACAGGCCTTCTGGTAGACAAGGGGGCAGCCTCCGGGTTTTACACTGTTGAGCATAGCGACTATAGATCAGCAGGACTTTCCAAAGCGGCAAGTTTACCAACTGGACGTCAGTTTCCCCATGTAATAAATGAAAAGAAAGAAACTCAGCTCAAGCCTTGATTTCCAAGGCTTATCACTATCCAAATACACAAATCAAGGGAAAGCAATGGATAATCCCATGTTTCTTCTTATTGCTATGGTGCAATTTGGCATTCATAATTATAATATGAAAGAATTAGTAAGTGTAGCCAACCATATCAAGCCTGCTATAGTAATATGGCGCCAACAGACTTGGTTGGCCTGCAGGCATGGGTGGAGCTGGAGCCCGAGCAGAGTTTAACACAGTTCTTCAGAAGTGAGCCAAGCTCCAAGTGCTAGTGCTCATTTTGGCATAGCTAGTTTATACCCTTAGAAAAAGCCCTAATTTGATATGATCAATGGATGCAAGGGGTAGAGAATATACAGGCAAGAAAAAAAAAAGAAAAAAAAGATGGGTCATGTTTATCAATGGTTTTCATGGCAGGGGCCCAAGTCATGATCCTCTTGTGTGTCTGGGGGCCAATGCTGCTGATTACAGATTCTTTTGTTTAACATCACTTAGAGACAGGGTGGCCTTTCTTTGGTGGTAGAACCAAACTCATTTGTTAAGGGTGTGTGAGGACTTTAATTACTTTAGCTTTTCCTGAGAACTAATCGATAAATTAAAGGTGCAGTAGACACCCAAGATGGTGACTTGACTTGAATAGTTTAGTGCACGAACAAATGGGGCACTTTTGGTTTGTGGGGCTAATTATTCTTTTTTTAGTTGACATTACTTTCTTCTTTTTCAATAAATGTGATAAAAAATACCATGGAATTCAAGGACGCGTTTAGGTCAGGCAGAATTATCTGGATTTCATGTGATACGTCTAATCCACATTGAACAGGGTTTGGTAGCTTGCACCAAGGTTACCAGAAACTCCACTTACATGTGGGAAACTCGTTTTTTAGTTAACCGGATTTTTGTTTCCAAAACTTGTGGGAAACTTTTAAAAATGCATGAGAAACTTGTTTCCTATCAAGTGAGAAACCAGTTTCTCCTCACATGGGAAACCTACTTTATAAAACATGTTTTTTTACATTCCTTGAAAGTTTTTCTTAAACATTTTTTTTTAATAAAAAGTTTAGATATATGTGTTACTCGAAATTTTAATTATTTATTTTAGTTATAATCAATATAATCAAATATTTTATAAAAATATTAATTCTTATTATTTATCATAATACTAGTAAAAAGGCAAAGTTTATGTAAACTTATAATATTCTTCATGCATATTGTTGGGATTTGCACTTTTGCTCTACATGCACACACACTCACACAATATATATATATATATTTCTCATTTCAAATGAACTTTAGAAAGTCACGTTTCCCGTTTCCATTTCCCTTCATGGCGACCTTGGTTTGCACTTATCTATCCTTACTCTATGAGATTATTGTGGCTTATCCAGGACAATGAAAGGATCCAGATTGATTAATATTTGAAACTACTTCACTTCATTGATTAATCAAATGTATGTGTATATCCAACTAGATCCACAGTCTTTGGATCTGTTTCTTTGGATCTGGTTCCGGTCGCATACGGCAAATAGGATACACGCATAACGCTTATCTCTCAATGATACAACTAACACATGCATAATCTGGAAACCATGGTTGGGTTGGTAACTGAATTGAGATCTAACCTATTGAATCCCTGAATTGTACGTGTACAATTATTATTTAAAGGCTGATGTTTTCCATAAGCAAGCCAAAACTTGACAACGTTTATTGGTCCTTCATTTTTATATCTCAAAATTTGGCTCTCTAAAATCGTATTTCTACTCGCCGAGGGTACAACGTCGCAACCTACTCTGAAAGTTTAGGGTCAGTGAGCATTTGTTTAAAGGAATTGGTAAAGCGGGCCAGCTCTTCCTATGACCGTTGCGTGACCCTTCTTCCTACTGGTGCATGGTGACTTAGAATTACCGCTATCCTTTGTTTGTACCTCCATTTGCGAGCTCTCTAACCCACTTGCGTGCAAGCAAGTGGCACGTATATACCAACACGTTGGAGCTGTCCATTGTCATTTTTTAAATGGATTCAAGTGAAACACAGATATGCGGTCAACTTCTATCTTTTATTTATATAGAGAGAGAGTAGAGAGTAGGTACTGGACATTAGGTGCTTGCTTTGCTATACGTGTTTGATTGGGTTTTTTAGGTTTTTTGTTTTATTTTTAAAATTTTGACTGTACAGATGTGACCTATATTCTTGATTTTACAGGGATCAGTTCTTGAAGTGTTGGATTCCGACACATAGGTGAGTTTTTATGAGGTTCAAAAAATCAAGGGTCCAAAATCTTTGTAAATTTTTTAGGCTCCAATTATCATTTTTTTCATTGAAAATACATGATTCAGGTGCGGATTCCTTGTAAATCGACCATGCCCAATAACTTTATGGGGTCGAAACTGCGAAAAAAAATACTAAAAGAGCATAAAAACCTGTCAAGCACGTATCACAAGCACTTAATATTCAAGCAGCTACCCTCTCTCTCTCTCTCTCTCTCTCTCTCTCTCTCTATATATATATATATATATATATATATATAAAGAGAGAGAGAGAGAGTCACCATAATATGAGAACTGAAAATATTGACATTTTCAACACAAATCCAACCATTTGGATGTGCTTGGCATAGTGATTTTTTTAGGAATCAACCATTGGATCATGTATTTTCAATGAAAAAACATGATTTTTGAATACTTGAATATTTACGAAGATTATTAGCCATTGATTTTAAAGCCTTAAAAAAAATCTTGTTTATGCATTGAAATTAGATGATTCAAGAGCGGGCTCTTATAAAACCAAGCATGTAGATCACATCTGTACCATTAAATTCAAGAGAAAAGAACAAAAAATCCATGAAAATAGTGGTTCACACATTAGTTTTTGTATTTCTAGTTCTCATATTCTAGTGACACACACACACATACATACATATATATATATATATATATATATATATATATATATATATATATATATATATATATACATATATATATATAGAGAGAGAGAGAGAGAGCATAGGTGCTTGAACATTAGGTGCTTGCGATAAGTGCTTGATGGGTTCTTTTGCTCTTCCGGTGTTTTTTTTTCATAGTTTCAACCCACATAAATGTGTTGGGCATGGTGGACTTACGAGGAATCCACACCTAGATTATGTGTTTTCGATGAAAAAAATGATATTTAGAGCCTCAAAAATTTACAAAGATTTTGGACCATTAATTTTTTGAACCTTATAAAAACCCACTCATATGTCAGAATCCAACACTTCAAGAGCTGATCCCTATAAAATCAAGTACATAGATCACATCTTTATGGTCATAATTTAAAAACAAAAGAAAAAAAACCTGAAAAGCCCATCAAGCACGCAAGCACTAATGTTCAAGCACCTACACTCTACTCTATATATAAGGTACCTGAAATATGTAAACCGGTAGGGACGAGAGTATCAGTGGATGACTTTTCATGCACTTTACATCGGATGAATGAGCGTTGTTGATCACATACATGATCAACGACACTCTTTTTCTTTTGTGCAAAACACTTATTTAGCGTCAGTCCTTCACGATCAATGATGGTCTTTTTTTTCCTCAAAACAGCCATTTAGTGACAGTCTTGACAGTCACTAAAGACCTAGGCAGAAAAAAGTCTTTAAGCAGTCAAGGGTCGTTGGTAAATCACGATTTTGCACAAAATCAGACACTCCCTAAGTGTTCGATGATTGTTTGACAAGAAGGGGGTCTGATGATACCCTCTTCCCTATGTATGGTGGGGTGTATCATCGGACACCCTAATCATCAAACACAAGTCGGATCCATGTGATGCATCTGATTTGCGCAAAAAACAAAGCATCCTTTATGACGCACTTAGAGCACACAATCAATGATGCATGCCTTGTTTGATTGATGTCGGATGCTTAAAATGTTCAACGTAACTCCCATCATATATTTAAGAAAAGCGGTAGCCACCTACCACTTTTTTAGCCCACTGAAAGCAAACAGGTGGTTTCAAGTTGTTTTTCGCAAATCTGACATTGCATATGTGTTCAACATTGTTGATTTGCTAGCAAAACGACACTTGAATCATGTTTCTCAATAAAAACATTATTTTTCAAGCTATGAATATTTATGAAAATCTTAAACCTCAATTTTTAAACCTTATAAAAGCCTGCCTGAGTGTCAAAATTGGAAATTGGATGATTTAAGAGTTGCTTCTTATAAAATAAAGCATTGAGAACACATCTTTACGATCAAATTTAAGAAAATATGAAGAAAAAAAACCCTTTAAAAACCCAGTAGGCTAGTGGTAGGCAACAACTATCTACTCTATCTATCTATCTATATACATCTATAGAGTAACTAAAATATGTTTACCAACCAAATTTATGTACTTGTATGAACCAAGATTTTCATAGGTCTTTTTACTTTTTTTTCAAAAATTTCACCGTACGGATGTGATCTAGATGTTTAGAAACAGACTGTTGGATTATCCAATTATGAAGTATAAGAAGGATCTTTTAAGGGTTGAAAATCAATGGCTTAGAATTTTCATAAATATTCAAGCATAAAAAATCACATTTCTTGATCCGATTACGATGATCCAACACCACATTCCCAGTAAATGGACCACGCCGAATGCATCTACAGGGTTAGATTTGCAAAAAAACTTATGAAAATCTCAATTCATACTAGCAAACATTTTTGGTTGATAAACATATTTCAATTTTCCTATACATATATCTGTTCGCTAGCCTCCTGGGTAAGGAACTCTAGTGAAAAAATGTATTTTTTTCAGCTCTAATGTACATTTGACCCTTGGGATGTGATTTACATATTAAGTTTAGTATAAACGAACATTTGGATCATGTTTCTCTGACATATATGTCAGATTTTGTGACAATTGAAGAAATCAATGGCCTACTATGTACCAAATTTTCAAACCTCAAAATTGACATTTTTACGTCAAAAAACAATGACCCAAGAGTAGATTCTTACTAATTTGACTGTGCTAAACACATCCATGAGGTCAAATATGCTCAAAACAACTTCCCTCAGCCCTATGAGTTCCAACTAAGAGGTTTCTTACCCACGAGAGTAGCAAATGCTATCTATATATCTATATAATTCTTATTTGGTGATATTAAAGACACAAAACTATTGAGTTGGAAATCATATGTTCAAGATTTATTGGCTCAATTTGACCATATAAATGTGTTCAACATGGTTTTCTTTTAAGGATCAATCCTTGAATCATGTTATTTCAATTTGAAATTTTCATTTTTTTTTAAGTCCTAAAATTTTAGTAGATTTATATGTCAAATCACATGATTGAAAACTCATTTCTGTTTATCAAACCCTGCAGATTACATCTATACGATTAACTTACAAAAAAAACTAAAAAAAGTGAAGAAAGGTGATTTAAAATAAATAGTTGTGTGCCTTCAATAACACTAAATATTAAACCATGTGTTCAAGCTTTATTGACTTAATTTGACCATATAAATGTGTTCAACGTGGCTTGTTATCTCTCTCTCTCTAGCCTCCTTGAAGCTCCAACAATGGTGAAAACACTAGGAGGATGAGGAAATGTAGGGAGGATGGGTTGGCTAGTAGGGAAGAAGTAATGAAACGGGAGGAAGAATTGGGGTGATCTTGGGGTGTGAGAGAGAGAGGTTGGGAAGTAGTTTTGGGAGTTGGAAAGGAGAGGGTGGTGTATGTTTGCCCCCGATGATTCACTGAATCCCACGTCTGTGTTCGGGGCTTTGAATGAGCACCACGTATACAAGCACATGGGGCTCGTATTCCCGTGTATGTTGACATAACTTTGCATCGAACTTTGGTGTTGTTGCAAAGACTTAAGTACCCTTTATTGTTATTCTTCTCAGAAAATGACAAAAATGCCTTTCATTCAAAAAAGAAAAAACAAATAGTTCAAAAAAAGGACAAACATGTCCTCCATCTAGAAAGTCGAGGATGATGTTGACTCTTCAAAGTCTTCTTCTTTTTCTGTTCAAAAAAAGGACAAACATGTTTTCTTCTTCTTTCTCCGTAAAATACTGTAAAACCCTTTCTCTCTCTAGAGAAGAAATCAAGGGAAACAAATAGTTCTTCCTGGAGAAGGCCATGAACATCAACCCTCTCACTCTCTCTCCCTTCTCTCTCTACTTTTGTGCACATCCAACAGACGATCCTACATTGCTGCATCGTCATCTTCTTCTTCTTCCTTCTTCGTAAAACACTGTAAAACCCTCTCTCTCTGTAGAGAAGAAATCAAGAGAGGTAAAGGGTTCCTCCTGGAGAAGGCCATGAACACCAACCCTCTCACTCTCTCTCTACTTATGTGCCTGATTTAGAGTTTTTGCCCTTACAGGAGGGGGGTCCGGGGGCTCCCCCCCGGCGCAGATCCCGCTGCGCTGACCGCGGGCGGGGGTCCAGGGGGGGCCGCCCCTGGCGGGGGGCTCGGGGGGCAGCGCCCTCCGGACCAAAATTTTTTTGGGCCTTCCAACAATGATTTGTAGTATTATCGGGCTTTCCTACAGCAATTTGTAGTGTCTTCCGTAAATCGCGAAACGCTATAGCGATTTGTAGTGTCTTCCGCAAATCGCTATAGCGATTCGCAAATCGCTATAGCGATTTGTAGTGTCTTCCGCAAATCGCTATAGCGATTCACAAATCGCTATAGCGATTTGTAGTGTCTTCCGCAAATTAGGACCAACTTGTCAGAGTCATATCTCCCTAACCGGAGGTCATATTCCAAATCCGCGATTTGTAGTGTCTTCCGCAAATCGCTATAGCGATTTGTAGTGTCTTCCGCAAATTAGGACCAACTTGTCAAAGTCATATCTCCCTAACCGGAGGTCATATTCCAAATCCGCGATTTGTAGTATCTTCCGCAAATCGCTATAGCGATTTGTAGTGTCTTCCGCAAATCGCTATAGTGATTTGTAGTGTCTTCCGCAAATTAGAACCAACTTGTCAGAGTCATATTTCCCTAACCGGAGGTCATATTCCAAATCCGGAAAAAGTGGTGTCTTTGTTATTGAGTCTAGTTTATTTCTATAAATTTTCAGCAATTTCTATTCTCATTTCATTCCCCATTTTAACTTCAATGATACATTACAACCACAATCATCAAAAGAAAGATTGCCCAAGCTAAGAGTCACCGTTCTCGCCCTCCTCCTCGACAGCAACCAAGTCACTGCAGTCGCACTGAGGATGGCCAGCAGAAGCTTCACCACGTCGTCTTCTTCTCCCTAGCGAGGAGGTCTCAGCGGAGCCGTCGTTCCGGTGACGGGTGTTCATCTCGTTCCGGTGACGGGTGTTCTACGAAATGTAAATCCCCCCTTCTGTAAGGGCAAAAGGCCATGAACACGCTGGGAGGAGCCCTTAGACCCCCCTTCTGTAAGGGTAAAAGCTCTGAATCAGACTCCATAACTCTTCAAGTTGAATGATGCTACCCACACTGGGAGGAGCTCTCAGACCCCCCTTTCTGTAAGGGTAAAAACTCTAAATCAGACTCCACAACTCTTCAAGTTGAATGATGCTACCCACGCTGGGAGGAGCCCCCAGACCCTCCTCCTGTAAGGGTAAAAACTTTGAATCAGGCTCCACAACAGTAAATGTGCAGGTCAGTCGGTGCTTGATGGAGCAATGTATGATCTTCTAATGGATGTGCACAGAAGCAGAAATAGAAGGGAGAGAGAGAGAGTGAGAGTTGAATGATGCTACCCACGCTGGGATGAGCCCCCAAACCCTCCTCCTGTAAGGGTAAAAACTTTGAATCAGGCTCCACAACAGTCAATGTGCAGGTCAATCGGTGCTTGATGAAGCAATGTATGATCTTCTAATGGATGTGCACAGAAGCAGAAATAGAAGGGAGAGAGAGAGAGTAAGAGGGTTGATGTTCATGGCCTCCTCCAGGGAAGATTTTTTTCTCGGATAATCCTGCAGTGCAGAGACTGGGTCTTAAATAATCATCTTCGGGGCACTTAAGTCTTTACAACCACTCCTTTTCAAGAACCGTCATTTTTTTTTTTGCACCAATGGAGGAGAGGGTACTTAAGTCTTTGCAATCGCATCAAACTCCAACGCTAATTAATGCTGACAAACATGGGGATACGAGATGCACATGCTTACATACGTGGTGCTCTTTGGGACCCCCGATCATGAGATGTAGCTAACTGCCCTGTTCGGGGGGGGGGGGGGGGGGGGGAACATATAACCTGCGGGGGTTGGAAAGAGATAAGTGAGAGACAGATTCTCTAACCCTAAGTAGTTAGAGTTCAATTCTCTAGCCAATGAGACTTAAATACCCAATTCTCAATAAGCACCAAATCATACCAAGTTCAAGCATGTTTACAAATGAGATCTAGAGGGTATTTGTAGACCAATTCTCCTCTAACCTCCTTAGAACATCTTTGCCCAATCCTAATAACCCAATGCCACCTCAACCCTTTACAAATCTCCAAAATACCTTTACAAGTTGTTACATTCTCGGTCTAGCCCCCATGGACCTACCAACACCCAAATCTCTCATGTAGGCTAGCTGATCCCTTGCCTTGGCTTGACTTGAGCTTGGACTTGTATCAATTTCCTCTTTCAAAAGTAGCCTTGTTCTCAAGGCTTGTTGCTCTAAAATGCATTTTGCAATATCATCTTCAAGCTCCCAAGTGATCTCCTCAGCCCCTTTGTCAGCTCGTTGGACTAACACCTCTCTTTGGAGCCGATTTTTTTAGGAATCAGTTTTATGCGATCCCTAAGGTCAATTAAATGTGGGCCACCTTTTACTAGTTCTATGGATTTTTAAAATTTTGAAAACAAAAAGAAAGTTTTCACGAGAAAAATTTAGAAAATAGGTCTTAAAACCGAATCTAAATTTTAGAAATTGTAAGGTCTATTCTTCAAGGTTACATGCCTTTCCTCATCAATTGGATATGGATTGGCCGAACTAGGACCTTCAAATCTTTGTTTTGGGGTATCAACTTTTGAGTGTTTGTACCTCATAGGTGGATCCTAAAAAAATAAGTTCGGTGGTGGGAGACACAAAACCTCAACAAAAATATAAAAAAATACAGACATTAGGGCTTTCAACACTTATAAAAACACAATAAATAAATGAAATGAACAATAGCAGGGAACCAAATCTCAACTTCAGGCTTAGGTTGCCCTTCCTACATTGTTGACAAGTACAAGAGACCATGGGCGGCACTTCGGCTAGGCGCAAAATCCAAAAGGAGGTGAGATAAGAGATCTAAACCCTAGGCTAGACTAGGTAGGTTCAACTAGGCTAGATCGGTTAGGCTAGGCCATGCAAAGATTTTGATAGAGTAGGGGTATGAACACTAGACCGAGAAATGGGAGGACGGGGTGACCTTCCTATTTATAGTTTTTCTAGTAGATTCAGATTTGTTTTCTGCATATCCAGAATTGTTTTCTAGATCCGATCTATATTGAGATAGATAGTTTCTACCGGGCAGTTTTGAACGAAGGGTTGAGACTCATCCAAGGTATGTTGCCTAAGTTATAAGTTTAATTTTGTAAAGGAGTTTCTGAATTAAATGTCTTGTTCTGAGTTTAGAAGGGAGGTTAGATGAATTAAGTTGGGTTTATCCCAAGGCACATATTTTAAGACCATCAGCAAGTATTAAAATGTTGCTACTAACGATAGTTCAATTGTTGTCAACATTTTTTATCAATAGCTAATGACAAATTGATTGCCTTTAGGAAAATTGGGTAAAAAAGACTCAAAATGTTAACTTGTTCTGACCATAACTTTCTATCTGGATGTCAATTTGAGGTGATTTTTTATGCATTAGAAAGCTAAAATCCTAACAAATTTTCTTCTTTATTCATCATTTTTTATCATTTTTCATTTATATTTTTTAATAAAAAACTGACTGAATCTCTATCAGACCAGACTAAGAGGGCCAGAACCATCACTAGATGGGCCAACTGCCAACCCTCAGCAAATGGCTCTTTCACCTATAAACAGTGGAGAGGAATCTGCCCTATTATTCCAAGGTCCTCTCTCTCTCTCATTCTTGTGGCTAGTGTGTGCACACATACTTCCTCCATCACCTCATTTTGCATGCTCACTAGGTAAAAACTTCTCTCTCTCCATTATTTTCCTTGTTTTACTTATAACTTTAACATTTTAAGTCAGATTTTAAATTGATTTGTTCCTTTGCGCTCATAGGATGATGATCTTACTAGGGATTCAGTTCTCCATATGGACAAAGATGGTGTCAGGGGCGGAGCCATAAATTTAAGCCACGGTAGGCACAAATGCACTATAAAAAGAAAAAATAATTTCTATTACAATAAACTATAATAGTAAGTGAAAAAAATTTGAGAAACTACATAGTGTCATATTAAAAAAAAACAAGTGAATAAGAACTAAATTAATTAAAACAAATACATGCTAATTAAAACAAAAAAAAATACATGTTAATTAAAAAAAACTAAAATTCTCATCTACGCTAATTGAAACAAAAAAAAAACTTAAATCCAACTTTGTACACCGAATGCATACAGACATCAAATAATTTCATTACATCTTAATTGGTCTCTAAGTGTGGTGCATCAACCGTGATGAACTATGGAATAAAGCTATGTTATCGGCCTGGATTTTGGAAGTTCTTCGTAATCACATCAAATGCATGTGTTCTCTTTTACCATCATGCTTTAATTTTCTAAATATTCTACAACAATAAATAAATTCAACTTTCTAACCCTCCTAACAGGTAAATTGCTTGGACTGTTGTTATTTGGAACTAAAACTAAGATAATCTAGTTTTTTCCTTTCTCCTAACAGCTCAAGGCAAATGAGTAGAAATCAAAGTTGCATATGCTCAACTTAGATTCCAAACCAGTTCAGATCGAACTTGACCAAACATCATTTAACAAGTTCTATACGTAAAAATAAACGTTAACCAGGGTTTACTTTGAGATCAATCACATTCAACTAAGGAATCCATCCTCTCAAGACATGAGCCTTGATCCCAAGCAATGTTTTACATGGACATTCGTTTTGAAACAACTTATATATATACACATAATAAAAACACGATGCGACTCTCATAAATACCGCCTCCCCTGCTCCATCCATAAAAGATAAAGATCAAAAGGAAGAGAATTAATCTTGTAGCCATAAAAACCGGACCATCAAACATCGAAGTGATACAAGCAGCAACTTGATCTTTTTTATATAGTGGCATTTTTGGTTCCCCTTACCATCCTAAAAGCTGCAAGCAGCGAGCCTATACCAACCATACACATCAAAATGTTCAATCGGAGGAGAGCAACGAAAGAAATGAAAGATCACTATGAACACAATCAGGCAAAAAAAGATCTTTATTTGGGAGCCTCAAATGCAACCCATATGCTACGCTTGAATCCAATAACACACACACACAAAGAAAAATGAAGAATGAAAAAACGAGAAAAAACAGGCGCTACAAACACCACACAGATTCATAAGACCCCATAAAGATTCCAAAAAAAAAGACTTCATTCATCACCAATATTCTACTATAGCCACAATGGAGAGAACCGCAACTCCAAGAGAAAGAGAGAGAGAGAGAGAGAGTTAGGCATGGGTGGATTTGATAATGAAAGGGGAGGGCCAGAACGAGCCTTGGGTGAGGCACCAGTGTCCACCCTAACCTGCGTCAGGGTGGGCACGTGCCCACCCTCCCAATAATGTGGCTATGCCTCCTGAATGGTGTCCATACCTATCACTTCCTTTAGAGACTAGAGTTTGGGTATGTGTTGTATCTCTTTGTCTTCCCAGGTAGTTTCTATATTCCTATCATTCTAGCTTAGAGAGCATATTTTTCCTTATGTTTCAAGGATGATAGGTCCCTATCCTCTACTACAGCTGTCCCAGGTTGGTCGACGGCCTGGCTGAGTGAGTTCAGGTTATTCAGTCAAGATTACCTAAATGACAACTCCTTATCTAGACTAGCAGTACTTGATGAGTATAGACTGAATGGTTCCCTCATGACCTCATCGAGAGATATAATCCCTAAACATGCACCTTTTAGATATCGTTCGTTGAGATGACCGTCACCCTTGAGGAGATGGCCAAGTACCTGGGGGCTCCTCTGTCCCAACACGGTAGTCCTAAGCATGTATCAGTACTTCCTTAATAATGTGATTGACGTCTCAGAATATGATAGGTTAAACCCATTGGGACATCGTTTAGCAGGGCTCACACTCGTACTGTCATCTACGCTATATACAAGATCACTGAGAGGGCTACAGTCACACGACTAACGATTTTGTCGCATTCTCCCTTTATACCTTACGGCGTTATCGAGAATCCATGTGTTTGTTGGCTACCGTAAGGTTCGATGGGTGCGGACCAAACCTGTGTTCCTCGCTATGCTAATCTTGGTCAGCTTGTATAGGCAGCTAGGCCTCGTGGATCTTCAATTCTTTTATAACAAAAATAAGGGTTTACATGAGAAAATTTTAGAAAATGGATTCTAAAAATCGGATTCCAATTTGAAAGTTATGGAGTCTATTTTTGTAAGATTGTGTGCCTTTCCTCTTCCAGTGAGTAGGGATTTGGGGGGCGGTGGTTGGCAAGTGTGCATAACTCATAAGTGAATCCTAAAAAAGGCAAATTTAGTAGCATAAGTCACCAAAACTCAAGAAAAACACAAAACAAGAAAATATATGAATGATAGGGCTTTCAATACTTACAAAAAACAACAAATAAATGAAAAAGACAATAAAAAGGAACCAAATCTTACCTTCGAGCTTAAGTAGCCCTTCTTATATTGTTGAGCGTGGGAGAGCACTGATAACACTTCGGTTAGGTGAGGACTCAAAAAAGGGTGAGATAGGGGATCTAGGCCCTAGGTTAAGCTAGGTCAACGGGACTAGATTGCAGAGATTTTGGCAGAGTAGAGACAAGTACACCAGATTTCCAATAGTGGTTAGTGACTCCTTATTTATAGTTTTTTTGACAGATTTAGATTTGTTTCTCTTATATTTGAGATTCATTCTCTAGATCTGATCTAGATCAAGATGTATGGGTTTTACTGAGCAATTTTTGAATGAAGGGTTGAGATTCATCCAAGGTATGTTGCCTAAGAATTTTAATTTTGTAAAGGGATTTCAGAATTGAATGTCCCATTCCGAGTTTGGAAGAGAGCTTAAACAAATTAAGTTAGGTTGATCAAAATGGCACATTTTTAAAACGGGTGGGAACTAGTGACAACAATTCTACAGGCGATAATTCTTACAGATAATAAATTGGATTTGTTGTCAGTAGCCGATGGTGGCACTTCTTGGGGTGTCCTCCTAATGACAAATAAATGTGTCATTAGATAAAGACGATGTCACTTTCAAAAGAGGTTGACTACTAGCAATAATTCAAGGATGCTGATGACAATTCAAAAGGTGTTGGTGATAGTCAATGTGTTAGCAATTAAAAACTTATTTTGGTCATAACTTTTGATCTTGATTTTGAATTTACTTAATTTTTGACTAGTTAAAAAGCTAAAAATTTCTCTTTTAATTCTTTTTTTGGTAAAAAAACCTAAAAGAGGTCACTTTGAAGGTCAAAAATTGGATTAGAATTAACCTTTGGAGTAAGCTGAAGAAAAATAGACTTTTGGTATGAAAAGTATCTCGATAAAAAATAGGGTGTCTATAGATGCCCTTCTATGTTGCCGCAAAGCTTGATCGATAACAAAGAACTAGACACATCTGCTTTGAAAAAAATGAAAGGCTGGCTCTAATAAAGTATTTTTGAAAAAAAATCTTGTAGAAGACAAAGACATATACAGCTTGATGGTGACATTAACTAAAGACATATACATAGCACTACAAGAAGGTCTTTATGTGATGGCTGACTCATATGGGCAGAGAGATCTGACCAAACAAGGTTGGTCTACAGACTATGCTAGTACTTTCTTTCACATGAGGGTTTTCCCTTGAATTCGATGATTGTGAACAAAAAGTCTTACTAAGTGTGGTCAACAAAAATGAAACAAGTGTATTGCCTCTTGAGATCGTACGAAAGATGGTTGATGATTTTGACAAAGACAAAGACTTTCTTTCAAAAAGACAAAGATGAAAACAAACTTTTTAGAGCAAAAGAATCCCAAAAATAGACATTTTATAGAATGATGCTTATTTCAAAGATGCTCCTTTGAAAATAGAATAAAGGTTTAGGTCGATTTTCATACTCGTCAATTAGGTTTCAGATTACTCCACCAATCTGCGGACATCCTAAGGACCTATTGTCCGTCTATCTACCATATGATGCTAAAATTAAGACTTGGGTAGGTTTTCATAAAGGGTTGGATGGGTTCACGTAGGAAATCAGGTTAAGAGATACAAAATGCAATGCATGAAAAAATGTGTGATACAAATATGAAGATGCATAATGCATCAAATGCATGAGAATCATGAGAATGTGAATGAAAGAAATGAGAAGGTGCATAAGAAAATACATGAAATGCATCAAAGGAGCTTCTTTTGAGGGTAAGAGTCATCCTGCCAAATGAGCAGCTAATGACGCATGGTGTGTCATTAAGAGATTTGGTGATGATAATTCAAAGCTGCTGACGACAATCCCTATATCGTTAGAATATTGCCTCACTTGTTGACGACAATCCCTATATCATTAGAATATTGCCTTACTTGTTGACGACAATATGATATGTCATTAGCCAAGCTTCCTCTTTTATTAATGACAATTTAATGTGTCATTGATGGACTTTTCTTTTCGTTGTTGACATATTGAGATTTCCAAATTTCCTTTAGGAAACTTGCTTTATGTACTAACGACACTTCATGGACTTGCTGCTTTTGCTGATGACAAATCATGGTTTGCTGATGATGACAGATCGTTAGCAATTTTTTAGAGATTTTTTAAAGTTTGAGGCCCTTTGTTGTTTCAGGCCATTAATAAGCCTCCTTTAGCTTGATTTTATCTGCTTTTGCTTGTTTCCCACCCTTCATCATGGTGAGAATCGAGAAAGACATCTTTCGGCATTTTGACATTTTGGGGTTGGTGCACAAGTACCATCAGATGGGAGAGGATCTGGTAAGATCAACCCTTTTTTATTTTTTTCCTTTCCTTCTCTTGGAGGTGTTTCTTCTTGTTTTGACCCCATTTTATCCCTTTTTTTGTAGAACACGAGGAACATTGTACCATATGGGCATGTTTGATGGTTTGTCGACGAAATGAACAAAAAGAACGGAACAGAGCATTGGTTATGTTCGTTCTGTAACAATTGTTCTAAGTCCAACGTTTGTTTGAACCATACTAGGATTATGTGTTCTAGGTGTCTGTTGTTTGATGATGATGGCCACCACCTCTCTCCATCAATCGACTACCAATGCGAATCACCCCAAAACCCACCATTCTCTTTTCTTTCTTTTTCCTGCTTAAATAATGTCTGAAAGATGTGTGATACAAATAAATAGTTTTTAGATAGCATACACAACTTCAATAAATTGGTCAAGGAATTTCTCAAAATGAGAGATCTAAGGTGAGAAAAATCGATCCACTCCAGATCGGGCATCCCGTGCAAATCTGTGGCTCGCTGGAAAACTTAGACCAGTGGTGTGACAACTAATATAGGAAAATCATTTGGGTTCTCCAAGCGAGTAATGCAAAAATTCATGTAGGTTTGAGGATGATTTTTTAGCTACCACAAATAATCAAATACCCCATTTGAATTGGGTTTTCAAAGAAAACATTGGTTTTTCAAGTTGTCGGTGTCGGAGAACCCACATAAAAAATGGGTTTTTTGGAAAAGTTAAGATTCCCTAAATGAAGTTCAAAACCGGGGTTTCTAGCCGAAGGAATATACCTCTTTTCTTATAAGAAAAACCCAAGAAAATCTCGGTTGAACAAATCTTAAACGGTGTTCATCTCCGGCACGATGAGGTTCATGGACTCGCCAGTGGTGGAGCTGAGGGTGGGCAGTGGTGATGACCACCTGCTGATGATAGAGCAAGATAACGACCCTACCAACACCTCTCCTAACCCATCTCTAACACAACCACCCCTCTCTCCTAGCCGCCGAGATCTCGCCGTCCTCGCTTCCCCCTCTATCGGCCATCGTTGCACTGGAGAGAGACACCACCCGACAGAGTCCTTGCACACACACACACACACACACACACACACACATACAGAGAGAGAGAGAGAGAGAGAGAGAGAGAGAGAGAGATGCATTGACGAGCCTGGAGCACTCGTCGATGCATTTTTTTTTTCATTTTCGTCCCCTCCGTTCCTGTTCTTTTTATAACAGGGAGGGGATGGATCAAAAATTACATACAATTATGAACGCGGCGGACGCAGAGAACGTCGTCCGCCGTGTCCAACGTTTGTCTGATTACGTTGTTCCTAACGAGATTTTTGTCTGAATCCTGCTGGGAACGACACATCAAACATGCCCTATGGGACTCCTCCATACTGATTCCTCTAGTGGTTAATCGAATTTGAGGCAAACCACACGAAATATAGTCTTGTCTTGCATGAGCTGCTCATCTGTGTGACCTCAAGGTTAGTGGTCAGCCGATTTTTGTCCTTTCGAAAAGGCAAAATCCATGTACCAACACCTTTTGGATCTCGATGAAGGAAATGATCATCACTTTGGATGAGTGTAAAGACTCCAATTTTTCTTCATCCATTTTCGAACACACCCCTCGTGCAGTGCCAACCCTGTTAGGTCTATGTAGGAGTCCAATCCTGAGTTTGTGTCAGAAAATTACCATATTACCCACTTTCATTAAGAAAATTACCATTTTACCCCTAGGTCATCTCGAACCCCAGTCATTCTGAGTCAACTAAGCTCATTAGTCAGTTCAGAACAATTAGAATATCAGTCATTTCAAGCTCATCTGAGCTCACAATGAACAGATCATTTCTATTTCTGACCAATCCTGCCAAAATGAGATCATTTCTCCAGGAATGAGCTCATTTCTCACTCAAATGTAATCCAATTGTCTCTGAGTCAGTCATTCACAGTCAATCATATTCCCCAGAGTCTAGCTTGAGCTCACCAGAAGTTCAAGTGCTCCAGTTTCTGTTCAAAACCATTTCTAAGTGTTCAGGAGCCCATTTTAACCCGTTTCAGCTCTTTCAGCTGAAATTGAAATGCGTTCAGTTAGTTGAGCTAGTGTTCAAGCTTTGATTTTAGTTCATCTCAGTATTACTGACCTTTGTTGTAGCTCAAACCCAACTCAGATTCGTAATTCACTTCACTCTAGTGACCATTCTGTACCATTTCTCTAAAAATGGCAGTTTTTCTTGAAAATTTAGTCGGAGAGGTCAGTTGAGTCAGTGTCTTGTCAGTATAATTGAGTTCTGAAACCCTAGAACCCAGCTCAATCTAGTTCATTTCAGTTCAATCCAGCTCAAACTCCAATTGTCAGTGTCACTCTGGCCTGGTAGAGCCCGAAAACCATTTCTTGAATCATTTTGCAAATTTTATCAATTTTAACACTTTTTGAACTAGTACAAGTGCCAATCAGGGTCTAATATCCAGATTTCTTCATTCAGGGATAGCATTTCGCGTAGCATTTCATGGCATTTCGCGTAGCATTTCATATCATTTCTCAGCATTTCATCACATTTCATTTCATTTTCGAGGTCCAGAACTCCAGTTTTATAAATTTCAATCCAGATTGAGTTTTAAAGGTTTTCAGAAATCAATTTCAAACCCTGAGTTTCCAAAATTGATATTTTTACCCCTAGGATTCTAAATTTGGAAATATTTTCTCGAGAAAAATAATCTGGATTTGTTTCAAACTCAAATTTTCAAATTCTAAACTGGATTTGCTTCGCAACGGGGTATTGAACTTCAAATTCCGAGCCCATTTCAAAAATTGCCAAATATAGCTTGTTTCGTTCAGGGATTTTCTAAAAAGACTATCCTACCCCTATGATTCTCAAAATGAATTTCAAATTTGGAAAGTGAGCCCACTTTGAGATGGCTTATCTACTTGTATTTTCTTTAAAAAAAATAAACATTTTCTTTTGCTATATTTTTCTTTATTTTAGCATTTTTCTTTTAGAGGTGGGACCAGGGTCGTACCTGTGTTTTATGGGGCCTGAGGCGGAGAGAAAAAATGCGCCCCCAATTAATAGTAGGAGTTCGGGGGCAGGGCCTCGAAATTTTTTGAGCCCCTATTAAAAATGGGCTCCCTAAAAATAAGCCCCCTATTAACAGTAGGAGTTCGGGGGCAGCGCCTCAGAATTTTTTGAACCCCCTACTAATAGCAGGAGTTCGAGGGCAGCACCTCCAATTTTTTTGGGGCCCCTATTGAAAATGAAATCCCTATTAAAAATGGGCCCCTAATTTTTTTTTTGGCCCAGGGGCCCAAGTCTCATTGGCCTCTTGACAGGTCTGGCTTTGGGTGGGACCCACCAAGGTGGTCGACCAAGCCTCCAACCCTCCCTTCTTCTTCTTTCTTTTCTTTCCTTTCTTCTTTCTTTTCTTTCCTTTCTTCTTTCTTCTTTTCCTTCTTTCTTCCTTTCTTTCTTTCCTTTCTTCCTTCTCTTTTCTTCTTTTCTTCTTTTCTTTCTTCCTTCCTTCCTTTCTCTCCTTGGTCCAACCCACTCACGTATCACCCTTCTCTTCTTCCTCCTTTCTCTTCTCCTTCTTCTTTCCTTTTCCCTTTTCTTTCTTCTTTCCTTCTTCCTTTTCCTTTTCTTTCCTTCTTCTTTTCCCTCCCTTTCTTTCTTTCTATTTCCCATTTCCCATTGTCCAGCCCCCTTAAGACCCCTCTTCCCTTTCTAAAATCCCAAAGCATCTCACGTACACTCATTCCCATTCTCATTAACCCCTCTCAACCTTAGCCCCAATTGATTAAAACCTAAGTTTTCACTTTTTTTTAACAAAAGAAGATCTCACACCCAGCCTCTCCCTTGGAACCTCTCTCAACCCCTAGCTATTCCTCTCTCTCCCTCTCTCCTCTCTAAGCCCTAACTCCAACCTTCTTCAGCCCTTCTTTTTGTGGCAGCCCAACATCATTCAGAACCACCTCCAGCCACCACATCCCACGGTGGTGACTACCACTACAACAACAGCTACCAAGGTGCAGCCATCTCTTCCAAGGACGCCAACCACCTCTTCCAAGGATGCCAGCCACCTCCGTCCTTCCAGCCACTTGCAGACCAAGCATCATCTCAAGGGCTCCCCAGCCGCTGCATCAACTCCAACTCCTCTTGGTGGCAGCCCATCTTCAGTTGCAGCCCTCCATCGCTGCAACAATCAACAACAACCTTCCATTATTGTAGCCGATCCAAGGTGAGGCTCGTTTTACTAAATTTATGCAAAATTTTGCCAAGGTTGTGGGATTGAAAAGGAATATGTGAATGTTAGGTTTGTAAGGATGGTGTGCATCCATTTTAAAAACTGAATCTGCAAAAGCGTGGAGTTTTCTTTTATGGTTTTTAGGATGTATAAAAAAAAAGTATATTCCTTATGTGTATGAGCAAAATAAATGTAGAGATCCATCCATTTGGTGGATCGGATCTCTCGTTTTGAGAGCTAACATCAAAGTTGAAGCATGCCTCCATTGATTTTCATTTTAGTTTTATGTTTTATGCCATTTCATAATTAAAAATATGCATCTCAATTAGTCTTATCATGCATTTTATTCATTTTACATGGTTTTATCAATGTTTAATTCAGAATCCATAGATTTCATTCATGTACAAAGTTCATATTTCATTTCATGCAAATTTTTGCGTCCATAAATTCTGCAAATTTTATTATTGTTAGATCTATATGACATTTAGTTCCTCTAGAAATTTTGATTTAATTTGAAATCATTATTGTCAGACAAAAATAAAAAGATTGATGGTGGGTTTTGAACCCTCCATAAATTCCAATTTTTGTTTTAGCAGACAAAAACCTCTGAGATCTCCTAGATGGACGATCCGAATTGCTCTAAAAAAAATATAGTGAGTCCCTATTAGAGTCTGTTGTTTTCCAGTATTTTCCTAGCCTTTTCTAATTAGTTTTGATCCCTGCTGAAAATCAATTTTCCCAGACCCCTGAGAAAATCTCACTTTTTTTTTGTCAGGGTCTAGACCGACCCTAACCCACTGTGTTCGTTCAACCCATAGGCTTAATGCCAAAACTTCCAATATAAAAGTTGTTTCTAACCCTTCCCTCTGTAGTTTTCCAAAATTTGAGAATTTTTAGAACAACCTAATTATTTTTTCTGGAATTGATTTCCCCATCTGTCAGATTCCTATATCTGAGAATTTTAGAGATCCAAGTCTCTGATAATCCTCTGATCTCTCCCAAACCATAACCCAAATCCTAATACTATAAAAATATGAAATCTTCCTCTGTTTGTCAGAGACATTTTCCTAGAATTACACTATTTTCTCATCTGTCATCTATTTTTCTCATATTTTTTTCCGAAACCTGTCTGTCTGCCCTAGATCCTAGAGTCGCCAGATTTTGATCCGACATGCCGAAGTTGTCCAGCTCTGACCATAGGTCAAAACCAGAATTTGTAAAAGAAAAAAATGTTTTCCTAACTGTCCTCTATCAGTCCATAAAATTTGGGAAATTTGTATAAAAGTTTAGTATCCGAAATCCAATTTAGAATTAGCATTTGAGGCAAAATCTTGATTTTTTAGGATTTTTAGTTATTTCCCATATGAAAAAAGAACAAAAAATAGATTTTCGAGCTTAATTCTATTTTTAGGGTTAGTCTAGGTGTCCATGCCAAATTTGGCTCAATTCCAAGTTCATTTGCTTTATATGTTAGTTTACTTTTAAATTCAGAAGCGAAAATCAGACGAAAATCAAGTTAAATTCGATAATTTGTGATATTTTTGCCATTTTAGGGTTTTTATCATGTAAATAAGCATGTCATGTCATATTAGGGTTAATTTCAATATCATTTGCATTTTAATTTCTCATTTTTGCAAAATTTATTTCAGAAAACCCTAGTTTTAAGGCCATAGTCTTGTTATTAGAGGCATTTTGGTCATTTTGACCTCAATTTTGAAATTTCAATCTTTAATTTTCCAAATGTTCATGCATATCATCATATTTTATCATATTGTATTTGATTTCATTTCATTTGATTTTCAAATTTCCAAATTTTACAAAAATTCTCTTAGAAAACCCTGATTTCAAGGCCATCAGAGGTATTTTGGTTATTTTGACCCCAATTTCGAATTTCCAAGTTTATTTTTGAATTTTATTACTTATTTCTTATGTTTATATCAAAGGGGGTATGAATTTGGGTTTATATCTAAATAATATCTGATAATTTTTAATATTTTCGGATAAATTCAGAAAAATCTACATTTCTATGCTAACATGTTTTCTAGTTTTGCAGAAACATTCAAGAAGAAAACTTAGCTATTTTCTTTTATTTTAATTCAATGTAATATCAAGTTGTAATAATTTAGAATAAGAGTTACTTTTCAGCTTAGAATAGGACTGCATTGCATATAGTTTAATTTCTGTAATTTCCAATATCTGATGTATCATGCATATGCACATTTTTCAAAATCACTATGGTTAACACGAATGGCACATGCACAAGATCTTAGAGAGTTCACAAATTTGGTGGGATTCGTATTTATGGCTATAGTCAGAATATAATAAAAACCAAGATTTGTGATCTTCGTATTAGCCACATTCAACCTACACTCTTAGGCTAACTTAAAAAATGCACTGCATTTCTTAAAACTCAAAAGGATTTTCCCAATTCCTCAAAGAATTTCTTTTTAAATTCATATTCATTCATTTAATTTGCATTATCTTCAAACTCATTTCCCAATTCCATTTCACAGAAATCGTTTTTCCCAAAATTTCTAAGTCTTTCTCAGGATTTGATTTTCTCAGAACTCTGAGTTTTCAAATGACACTTCAAAGTATTTTCCAAGTTCAAATCATGATTTTTTCAATATTTTAATATTCTCAATTTCAAGTTTCAAAGCTCCAAAATCGATTTTCTCAAAAACTTTGAATTATTTCTGAAATTGATTTTCCTAGAATTCTCAAATCCTATTCAGAAATCGATTTTCTTAGAAAAAGCTATTCCAATCTCAAAAATCAATTTTCTCAGAGTTCACATTTTCCTGAGAATCTATTTTCCATTTCAAAAATCATTTTCCAATGAACTTCTTGATTTTCTCAAGATTCTCAAATCCATTTCCTCAGAAAAGCAATGCAAATCTCAAAATCGATTTTCCCAAAGTCCAAGTTTTTCTAAGAATCCATTTTCCAATGAAAATTTTTGATTTCCAATGAAATTCAATGATTTTCCCAAGAATTCCATTTTCAAAGCACTTTTTCAATCATTTTCTAAGCAAACCTCATATTTCTCAAACTTGCATTTTTTTCAAAATTCAATAACACATGCTTAATTCTCTGTGCATTCTAAGAAAATAGAACATGATTTAGATAATTAAACTTAGTCAAAGCACGCATTTGATCATTGATTCGATTACCCCTGGTAAAGGCGCGCCAAGAACGGTTGAACCTCATACCGAGAGACGGATCCCATTCCACAGAATTTTTTCGCAAATTTTCAAAACGAAGGCGAGTAATTTTCAAAACCAATTTTCAAAACTTTGGTCGAGTTTGACTCGCAGGATCGTTTCTCTCACTCTCGCAGAGGAAAGGAGAAAATTTTTGCGATGATAACAATGAGTGCATCACTATTTTGGAGCTTGTTTCTCATCCTCAAGGTGAAATCATTCAAAATCAATTCTTTCTGAATTGTCAGGCCTATGATGAATGGATGACTATGTAGAATGACTGGAGGAGCGCACTGGCCGCAGATGGATCATCATGGATTTCTTGCCTCGTCATGCGATCCTTGTGGGATGCCTATTATGGTATCACTGACTGCCATGACTTGTCCGATCAATCCCTGAAAAGACTTAGAGTAGACTCACTCTCTGTTTGGTATCTTTCATTATATTTGGTGAGACTCATGAGATGATGGATTTTTCCGCCATGCTCATCTTCCGTTACAAAAGGTACCTTTCTTTGGGCATGGTGACTTTGGAAGCAGATCAGGTCATGCTGAACATGAGCTTTTTTTCTCATGCCGACATCGTGGCCATCCGATTTGCATTTTAAAAAGCTCAAAAGTCAACAAAACCACGTGGTATTCATCCAAAATGCAAACAGACGGCCACGATGTCGGCACGAGCAAAAATGCTCATGTTCAGCATGACCTGATCTGCTTCTTTGGTTTGCCTTTATTGATGAACGAGTTCTTTTGCTTATCCCTGAGATAAGTGCTTTTTTGGCAGCAAGGTTTTACTCGAGAATTGGTTCTACCAGCATGTTCCAAATCTTTGGCCTCCACAAGTTCTTCCAACAGTTCGCTTGCAAGAGAGGTGCAGCAGTTGGCTGGCATCTACACAGCATCTATTCATGAAAGACTTGTCGAAGCTGATTTGAGGATTTGGAAGATGGTTCGATTACTTGGGACATCATGATGGTTGTGACGTATGGGAGGCCCAAGTTCACCAACCCGCTTTCTCATAAAGTTATTTGGCTAGTGGGACCATTTTACAAGGATCTGTACCATTTGGACAAGTGTTTGCGCTAGTTTTCACAAATTCAGGGACCGTGAACAACAAGGTCTCTGAAGATAAGTTGCTGGAGATGGACATTGATTCAATCGAATGGAGTGCTTATTTGAAGGAAGTTACTTCTTGGAAGCACACGACTTCTTTTTGGGTTACTGGGCATCACTCCTGATTTTTGCAGTTGGTGGGAAAATGTCTGCCCTGCTTTTGATTTTTCTTACTCCCTTGGGACAAGTTCTTAGTCCCATATGAGGCCCAATTTTTTTTTTTCAGTAAAGATACAATGCTATGAATGCAAATTTTAATGAACAAAGATGCAATTTCTAATTAATGCGTGCAACAAATCAAGCAAAATGGAAACAAATACAAGAAACTTGGCTTACTAGGGATCTTGGGAAGAGTCTAGAGGCCTCATAAACGATAAAATGCTAATGACAATTGAAGAACTGTCAACGACAATTATTTCAGTGTTTACGACAACTTGATTATCATCAAGGGACAAGACTGGATCCAAGTTTCCGAACCCAAAAATGCAAAAAAATGGCTAACAACATATTGATTATCGTCATTTGACTAAAGCTGGACTGACTAAAGGCATGCTGATGACACTCGGGCTGGGAAGAATTATCATCAGTGTTGGGGCAAATAAAAACTCGTCTGAGCCTGAGGCCCATTTTTTTTTTGCCTTTTTTGAATTTTTCTTTGAGATTATATAAGATTTTTAGAGGATTTTTGTAATCAATGGCATCAACGAGCAGAAGAACGTCTGATGTGATGGTACAAGGCACATCTTCATCCAAAAATTGCTCAGAAATAAGGTATGAAAAAAAAACTTTTTCTCAAATTTCTATATTGGTTTTCCAAGCCATAAATGGCCGATTAAATTAGTGCAAAAGGTTTCTAGAGTGAAAACAACCATACAGGAATGGTTTTTTCAGTTTAAAATATTTAAAATCGGCGAGAATCAAACGGTGACCCTTCGGTTCCCGAAAAAACCCAAAATCAGATTTTGGGGCAAAATTAACACAAAATCTTAGATTTTTTAAGGCTCAAATTATTTTAAAAAATAATTAGAATCATCTTAAGCATGTTTAGAAACCCACAAAAGTAGGATTCAGTGGGCAAACTTGGATGGAAAGGGGTCGGACTATTGCTGAAAACCCTCGGTCATTGACGATAGTTCATCGTTGGTGTCAGGTTTACTGATGACCATTCAAGGGGTGTTGATGATGATTCTTCAAGAACAATGTGTCGTCAGCATTTTCTGCTGGAAAGCTAAATGACATGTTTGTTGTCAGTAACTTGCTAACGACAATTGATTTGTTGTTAGCATCTTACTGACGGCATATGCTCATGTCATTAGGAAGAGCCTAAATCAAGTGAATGATACTTACCTGGGTTGTTCTTTTGCCTTGTAGAGGAGCAAATCTACATGCCATGATCTTCACCACTTTGGATGGAGAAAGGTCTGGATCTCTTTCGCGGGAGGCTCTGGAGGGGAGTGGAGAGTTCGCGGAGCCCAAGGTTCTTCAGCATTGAACCATACTGAGGGTGGCCCGAGGATGATACATGTAGGAGGCCATAGCAGCCTCTCAAGGTGCAGCTGCATTCCTAATGGTTGAAGTTTCAGTGCTAGGAGAATGTCGACGATGACAACTATTCAGCTCAGATGTTTCTTTTGTTTTGCCAGCGGTATGAGACTTTCTTCCTAATCAGAGCCCCCATATCTTCGGCCTAACACTTGTGAGAGTAGTGATTTTATAACTTGATTCATTCTTTGATCACTTGTGACAACCTACTAACTTCTTGATTTTTATTTGGGGTGAGATTACCAACACCTTTCACTTTACTTGGGGGTGAGATGACCATTACCCCCTGCTGAGGTGCACCATCTTTTGGGCCTTCCGATTCCTAACCAACCCGATGGTGACTTCGGATGAGGATCCAGTTAGGATCTTTCACCAGATTTTTCGGCAGCTAAAACCTTCAGACCGTAAGCTTCAGATGCACTGGCTGCAGAGTGAGTAACCAACATGGGAAGGTGTTGTTGTGGGAGGGTGGTGTATGTTCTCCCCTGATGATTCACTGAATCCTACATCTGTGTTCGGGGGGGGAGGGCGAATGAGCGGCACATATTTATGCACATGGGGCTCGTATTCCCGTGTATGTTGACATAACTTTGCATCGGACTCTGGTGCAATTGCAAAGACTTAATCACCCTTACTTGCTTTTCTTGCCTTGAAATGACGGTTCGAGAAAATGACAAAAATATCCTCTATTCAAAAGTTGGGAAACTACGGTTTGAGAAAATGACAAAAAAGTCCTCCATCCAGAAAGTTTGATGTTAACTATTTAAGGTGTAGACGTTCGCTATTCATTAAACTCTTGCACCATCTGCTGTAATAGTAGCTCCTATTGTCAACGCAAACTTTTCCTTCGTCTCCAGTCGAAGTTTCCGCCTTTTTTTGTATCCTGTTTTACAACACATTGTCGCATTCTCGTGCCTGCCTTGTGTTACAAAACATTCTCATGTCTTCTATTCATTTTCGTTGTCGTTAGGCATTATGGAAGAAATCAATGATGCACAAACATTCCAACCAGTGCCATTAAGGCGTCGTGAGTAGCTTTCCATCTCATCATGTTGTCGATGAAGAACGCATGTCGTCTTGTGTGTCATTAAGGCATTGTTTTGTTACTGCAGGTAGATCTTGTTCTTACGATGGTTGGAAACTTATCGATATTTATAAGACGCTGGGACCTGTTGACAAGAAAGCTTGTTTACAAATGCTAGGAAGGGCCTCCACCCCATCAGGTATCCTACGTTCACTCATTATATGCATTGTATCTCAAACCGCTGTATTAGTAACATTTGTGAGATATTGTTTTGTTAGTTAATATCGATTTGTTTGTTATTTTGCTTAATTTCTTCCGTATCGATTTGTAATTTATTGTGCGATATATTTATCGACCTTTTAGATATTATGGTTTTGTATTGTCGATTTATAAGTTATTATGCTGAACTGTCGTATCGATTTTCAATATATTATTCGATATGTATATCGATTTGTAAGATATTATATGTTTTGTAATATGTATTCATAAGATATTTGTACATAGACTTTGAAAACATGTGCGTGCAGAAACACATGGTTACACGCATTCAAATCACTGCTCTGTCAGCGTTGTGTATTGAACTCGTTTCACAGCCTCTTGGATCTACTGACAGCATTATCGTCAACACACATGTACGACATTTCGAGTCTTTTATTGGCATGGTAAGTGACAACTCGATGCTCAGTATTGGCAAATATCAAATCGCAGTTGCTTTTATACTGTCATTCATTAAATCGATTCTTTGACTTGCTAACCCTTATCGGTATCTGTTGTTATATGCATCCTGATTAAATCGTAGTAAACGTATGCGCTTCCTAACGCAACATGATATATTGCTTACAAAACATTCCAGTGTCTTTTCTTCTTTTGCGTTGTCGTTAGGCATTACGGAAGAAAGCAATGACGCACAAACATTCCGACAAATGCCATTAAAGCGTCGTGAGTAGGTTTCCATCTCATCATGCTGTCGATAAAGAACACATGTCATCTTGTGTGTCATTAAGGCATTGTTTTGTTACTGCAGGTAAATCTTGTTCTTACGATGGTTGGAAACTTATCGATATTTGTAAGACGCTGGGACCTGTTGACAATAAAGTTTGTTTACAAATGCTAGGAAGGGCCTCCACCCCATCAGGTATCCTACGTTCACTCATTATATGCATTGTATCTCAAACCGTTGTATTAGTAACATACTACCGATTTGTGAGATATTATTTTGTTAGTTAATATCGATTTGTTTGCTATTTTGCTGGCAACATAAACTGATATATTGTTTATAACATTGTTGAGTTTATCATCAGGTTGTAATGAAGACGATGTAGCTCAATCAATTGATAGTTATGGAGAATTAAACATCTATAGTAATGACGCAACTAAAGAATTGAACATCTGCACTAATGATGCACATGATAAGAAGGGTGCAGGCATTAGACCCACTATTGACTTGAATGTTCCAGTAGAAGAAATGCAATTCAACAATGAGGTAGATTATCATGACAGTACACATAATAAAACTGTAGGCACTGCGAATGAACATGGAAGTACACTTGACTATGTTTCGGTAGAAGTAATGCAGTTTAATAATGAGGAAACTGTATATAAATTTTCCAATGATTATGCCCTAAAAGTTGGCTTCAGTGTGAGAAGGTTTTCTTGGTCAAAAAATACACAGGGTGTCGTGGTGAGAAAAACATATGTTTGTTCTAAGCAAGGTTGAAAGAAATCAATGAGAAATCCAACAAGGAGCATGCCAAAATCAAGATGTGGATGTCAAGCGAGAATGATTTTGAGAAAACATCCGAATGGGAAATTTCTAGTTCGTACTTTAATCAGTGATCATAATCATGATTTATCTGCATCATTTATGACTCCTATGTTAAGGTCACATCGTAAAGTAACTGTAGCGCATGTTGCAATGGCTGAAATAGCCGATAGCACCGACATTTCACCAAGGAAGACATACAATTTGTTTGCCCACATAGACGGTGGTCGCAATAATGTGTCATTCACACCTTTGGATCTAAGAAACCACTTGAGAAGGAAGATGACAGATAACATGAAGAATGGAGAAATATATTCTTTGGTTGATTACTTACAGAAGAAATCAAGCAATGACCTTGGTTTCTTTAGTGCAATGCAACTGGATGAAGATGGATATGCTGTGAATATGTTTTGGGCATATTCAAAGTCAAGAGTAGATTATGAATGCTTCAATGATGTACTTGTATTTGATACTACAGTAAAGATTAATACTGAACAATAGCCATTTGCGCAGTTTGTTGGAGTGAACCATCACTCACAGAGTTGTATATTAGGCGACACATTTTTGTATGACCAGACCAAAGAAAGCTTTGAGTGGTTGTTCAGAGTTTTTACACAGGCAATGAACGGGAAGCAACCTGAAGTTGTACTTACAGATGGTGATCACGCAATTGCGACTGCAGTGCTTCATGTGTGGCCAGATGCACATCATCGGCTATGTTTGTGGCATATCTTTCAAAATGCAGCAAAGAACATAGGACACATATTTAATCAGAAGACAGGGTTTGATAAAAAGTTTACTAGGTGTGTGCTTGAGAGCGTAGATGAGATCACCTTTATGTCTGATTGGGAGGAAATGATTCAGACATACGACCTTGAAGATTGTCTGTGGTTACAAAATTTATATGCATAAAAAGAGAAGTGGGCAATGGCATATGAAAGACAATACTTTTGTGCTGGTATGATAAGCACACAAAGAGCTGAATCTATGCATGCCACGCTGAAGAAAACCCTGTATTCATGTTTAACAATGTTTCGCTTCATGAAACAATATAAATTATTTATAGATGGTCTAAGACAGAATGAGCTTGAACAAGACGTGAAATGCATCAATACATGACCTCCAACTTTTAACATGAAAATATTGATGCGACCTGCAGATCTGTATACACTAACTGTATTTGAATGGATTAAGAAAGGGGTGTTTCATGTCATGAATTGCAATATTGAAAGACTCGTGCAAACCGAGAATATGCGCAAATAACGTATTTTATGGGAGAGCGAAAAGCATCACAAAAGGCAAGAAGCACATGTCACGTATAATGTGGACAATGAAAGAGTTGAATGTTCATGCAGAATGTATGAATTCAAAGGTATTTTATGCTGTCATGCATTAAAGACACTTAATCAAGAGAAGATACAAGAAATACCAGAGTCTTATGTAATGCGAAGATGGAGAAGACTAGCAAAGATTGAAATGCTTGATATGGACAATGTGAGTAAATCTGGTGTCGATGAGAAGTGCCACATAGCCTTCCGTTACCAACAACTGTGTAGGTCATTTATGCATGTTGTTGATTTAGCATCGAGAAGTGAAGAAGGCTATGTATGCATGAGAAAAGCGTCAAGGGAGTTACTTGAAAACGTGCAGTTAATTAACCTTCAGTCTGTTGCAGCGAACGAATACCAGTCGAAGATAATGGGATCAAACAACGTAGGTGAAAATCATGCTTCGCTTGACACTCCTGAGAAGTTGCGTTGTAGCCTAAACACCATCTTCAACAAGTCGGTAGTGAACGTTGTTGATTATGATGAACATATTCATGAAGTGAAGGGTATCAAAAGAAAACCTGCCTCTGATCGCAGTCGTCGGAGGACAAAGGGTGCACTAGAATTGGTTGGCAAGAAAAGGTCTAAGAAACAACCAACCTCTAATCAAAAGCAACAAAGCCCTTCTCATGAACAGGTATGTAAGACATTATATTGCTTCCCATTATGTGAAGCTTGTCAATATCTAACTCGTGTAAAGTCCAACATGCAGCAATACCCTAAAGGCGTAATACCCAACGTGCTAACCTTCATTCCTCCCGACCAGATTCCCGACAACGATAGCTTCAGTTTTATAAGTCTTTTGGTATGTAATCAATGTTGGGATGAGGTTTGTATTTCTTGTGAAACTTAAGACAGTGTTTTATATTTTGTGTTTCATGACAGGCTCTGATGAATTCGCAAGAGAAAACTTGTACACAAGAATCTCGTTTGGGCTATTAATTAAGTTGTCATGCCTCTTTGCATGACCCGATTACCACATTGTCGGATCTGTTAAGAGTTTAGGGTTTCCAGCAGAGCTCATTTATTGAGAAATTGTTGGGTTTCCCTTCTTATTCATACCGCAACAGAACTCCTAGGACGTCCACTAATCTTGCTGAGGAAGTCTTTCCTATTCGCTGGATTTTGATTTGTCGGTGACGATTTGTGGTCCGTGGTTGGTGGTGCGTAAATCGATTTCATATTCGCTGTATAGCGATTTGTGCAGTCATCCGACTGCGATTTGTATGAGTAATCTATAACAGTCATTCATATACGCTTAATACATATTTACAATGATTCGTAGTTCAAATCATGTGCATCGATTTTATGAGAAATTTATAACAAAGTAACGATTTTAATACAGAAATCGATGTACATACATAATAATACAATATAAATCAAGATGAAAATTGAACATGAAGCCTCAACCCGATTGCCCATAACATAAACCCTAAACTGAATGAACATCGGAGAACACATTTGCGCTTTATGCGGTCAACACAGGCATGTAATCGACGTTCGGAAATGATAAAAGTAAAGATCTATAAGAAATGATTGACGTTCACAAATCGCTGTAATTCTCTACCGTGTGTACTGAAAATCGCAAAATAAATTTGCGTTGTATGCTGTCAAAAAAACATGGTAATGTTTCCCATTGAATGATAATAGTCAGCAACGATAAGGTACGTTTGGCGTTCAGAAATCGCAATTTTACTCGTCGTCATTGAATGTAAATCGCAGGACACATATGCGATTCGTACTGACAGCAAAGGATGTATTGACAAATTTTTCATTGATCGTACATTATTCATTGATCACGGTGGTTGAGCAGTAGATCTTTTAGCTCATAAATAGTCGCACAAGTATAGGACAGTGTGATTATCTTCTACTTCGTGAACCAGCAACAGTCAAACCGACGATTCCTTTATAAACCTAAAGTTCCTCACTCGAACATGTAACCAACTACATAGCAAATTGTGGTCGATGAGGTAGACGAAGACAGCTACACGACCAACAATGGCGAATTAGGCGTATATTGTCTACACATCGTCTCTATTTTTATCAAAATCCATCTCTTTCATGCCATTTTTGCGATTTGTGTTGTGTACTGTATAATGTAATTTCAATATCGTTCATTGCAAATTCCTTATACATTTCAGTAGAACATCCACCGAAGAAGTTGGGCGAAAACTTAGTCAATCACTCCTGGAGGACATCAAACGAATGCACGATGAATTCATATAATGCAACATGATCAGTAATTTTGTTCGTATGAAACTAGTAGGAGTTGTCTATATACGTAAGCCATGTGTACGTACGTTAACAACATCATATTTGCTGCAAATATAATATATCCGATTTCGTCAGTTATATTAAAAGCAACACACCAAGCAAAACTATAAGCATCGTCAGCCCATATTTCATGGTATATCGGTTGTATTTTATGTTGTTTTTTGCTATTGATTTAGTCCAATTGATTCGTATTTTAACATTGTTGTTAACAATGTTTCAGTTTGCAGACTATCTTACGTCGTTTGCCATACTCCAGTAGATTTAAAGACGACTTACCTTACTGGGTTAACGATAATCATTGCAGAGACCTTTTGTCAAGTGAAAAAGTAAGTAAACAAACCTAGAGTGCAAGGTTACAACATAACAGTGCTAACAACATTTTTACGATTCATTTGAAGATATTGGTTCCTATACTCTGGCACTCTGAAAAGCATTGGGTCTTATACGTGATGGATTTACATGAAAAACAACTATGGTGTTACAATTCCTTGGAAGTTGATAGTGGTTTACGGCTTGACATTTCCCATATCATAAGATTTCATCTATATGAGTATTGTGTCGTGTACTGGGGTCATGAATTTACTTTCAACCGCATTATTCTCATATCGGTTTTGTCAAAGGCATTTTGGGAGTCGACGTTAGCGAGTGGATCTATTGCACGACATACCATGCTCCTTTACAAAATAATGACGTTGATTACAGCGTATTTGTAATGAAGTACATTGAAGCGATATACAATGGTGTAGAACCCTGTTTCGACGTTGTATATCATTTATTGACCTTTGTTATTGGGGATTAAATGCATGTCTATTGGTTCCACATTACAGTTTTTTTTGCAGGTTGATATACCTGGATTCTGCAAAGAACTCTGCAAAAAATTGACGGCCTTTCTAATTGCGGAAGAGAAACTAACGCAGCCGCCACGAGGATCTAAAAGGCAACGAACAACAGTGCCCACCACGCCAGAGTAATTTCATGTTCGTCTATTTCAAGTAGATTTTAGAGACGGTACAACCAACTTGTTTGTAATCTATCCTATTTCGACCGAATATTACAAGCCATTGTTGACTGCATAAATCGCAATCCTATTTCACGGTTTGCATTTAAAGTGTTTTAGCAAAAGAGCGATTTCTGAATAGCAAACATATCTTACCGCTATTGACCTTTATCATGAGCGCATATCTTACAACAAATATGATTTATGTATGCTCTAAAAAAACATGTATATGTTCGCCCAAAACTAATAACACTCAACAGCGACAAGGAACGTTTGTTGTTCTGCAATCACAATATTCTTCGTCGTCATTGAATGCAAATCGCAAGGAAAACATGAGATTTATACGGTAAGCATGCGCAAGTAATGAAAGCTTTTAATTGATAAAAGATGTGCCCTCAACCCACATGATTGACAGTCACAGAATTAAATTGCGATGTATGCAATCGACAAAGGCTTCTAATGTTCGAAATGATAATAGTCAACATCGATAGAAAATGCTTGATGTTTACACATCGCTTTATTGCTGACACTCACATATTGAAAATCGCAAAAGAGATTCGTGATGAATGCGGTCAACAAGAGCCATTAATGTCACTTTCGTAATTAGAAATAATACACAGCGATAAGACAAGTTTGTTGTTCAGAAATGGTGGTCTAACGTCATCTTCACTACTACTACCATGAAATCTTATGTAATAATTTGAAAATTTTTGGACTGTGAAATGACGTTTCCTTTAATTATGAGTTTGCAGACATCTGAAATAAGTCTAGATGGATACCTCAATTGCGTCGAAGCCGCTTATACACTCGATTCAAGAACAAGTCGTTTATGTAGGAATTGTCGGTTTGTCGGTTCCTTATTCACAAAGCAAAGTGGAACACATCCTTAACCTGTGTGATGTGTCATTCATATATAAATAAAATGTCCTATCACCCTCTGCTAGTTTTCAAATAAATATGATAGTTTTAATAAACACAGAGCAAATCTAAAATAAAATACACTCCGCATTAATGAAATTAAACAACGTCATTTCATACAGCTGTATACAAAACTAATCAATGCGATTGGACATAGTAGTTCAAATCACGGTAGCACGTATCGTGTGGGTTTGATTTTAGAAATATTTTTTGGTCTTACATAAATCCACAACTTCGTCCACCTTCGTTCCAACAAATCACCTTAGCTGTAGATTATGGACTTACACCTCGACAATGGGTCGGCCCGAGTCACTCTCCCAACTAATCCCTTCACAGAAAATGAGACATTTTCAGACTGGTTCATAATTTGCAATTTTAATTCAATGGCATTGAGCAATAGAACGATTTCTAAGCACCAAGCATCTCTTCTCGCTATGCACTATTTTCGTTCACGATGGGGCATATATATTACGATTTTCTTTCTTATCGATAATTACTTCATCATTTGTTAAGGGCGAACATTACGTGCCTTTGTGGACCACATAAAGCGAAAATCTATTTCCACGATTTTCGTTCACGGAGTGTGAGTTATACAAAGATTTCAGAACAACAACAAAATACGATTTTCGTTGTGCAATATTCTTAATTACTGAAGAGCAGCATTACTAGCATTGGTTCACCGCATACAACACAAAACTATTTCTCGTTACGATTTAATTTTTGTAGATGAAGCAATACAATGATTTACAAGCGTGTTTTGTAAAGTTCAAATTATATTTCAACGGAGACAAATTTACCATCCTTGTAAACTTTTCTGGATCGTGTCGTCCGTTTCCTTTGTAAGTAGTCTTGTTGGCTGATTATTTATGTGTGCCGACTTTTTAAACTCAATCAAATTTCAGCATAGTTCGTCGCGTACTTCTGGTATATCTTCCTGCAACAAAATATGTAATGTGAAACCAATATATAACAGGATTCCCCAATAACACCGGATATAAATCTCATACAACGTTGAAACAAGGTTCTTCTCCATTGTATATTGCTTCAATATGCTTCATTACGAATATGCCACAATCGACCCCATTACTTTGTAAAGGAGCATCGTCAGCACAGAGCAACATCCACTCGGCAATGGCGACACCCAAAAGGTCGTTTAGGAATCCCGCCTGTGATAAATAGAGAATATAGTAAAATTCGGTCTACCTCAAATATCTACGATTCACCTATGGACAGAAGCTTACCAAATGCATAGCGTCACATTCTACACCACTGTGGCAGTCCAATGAGTTGTAGCACCATAGTTGTTTTTCCCGTAAATTCATCTAGTATAAGACCCAATGTTCGGGATTTTGCCAGAGTGTAGGAAGTAAAATCTGCGAATCAATATAATATTTTATAAATCCATAGACATATCGTGATGGGGATGTTAGGACTAAACCTTGGAGAAGAGGTTTGTTCAATTACCTTTTCAAAATTCGAAAAGTCTACGCAGTGATCATCTGTATTCCAACAAGGTAGTGCATCTACAAATCCACTGGTGTATGACTTTCGCCGGACGTACGTATGTTGCACGAAATAGTAAGGTTTAACCACCAAGAACCGTGAGTAAGTCATAAAAGCAAATAAAACAATAGCAGAACAGACATACCATGAAATAAGGGGTGATGATGCGTACGATATTGCTCGTTGCATTACTTTGAATATAATTGACAAAATCACACATTTTCTGGTTGCAAAAATTTATGAACTTCAAAATATACAAACCGATGACCTAGAAAATGATAGTGGTTACATACGTACAAAATTACTGATAGTGTTCTCATCTGCAAATTCATCTTACATCTGCTTAATGTTATCTTCGAACTCTTTAGGGCATTGTCACCTACCCTTGTCTGTGGATATTGCACTGAGTGCACCATGAGCATAGTATTCAGAATTCGACATTGAAATTATTTTCTACAGTAAACAACACAAATCAAATATACGACATAAAAAGGCAAATGTTGCCTAAACCGGTTAGGAGGTTCAAAAAATATACGCCTTAAGCACTAGTGCTGGTCCTGTGGATGTGGTTGTCTTCTTCTTCGGCGCCATGCCTGGTCGTATTGCTCCCATCGTCCTCTTCTTCGGCGCCATGCTTGGTTGTATTGCTCCCATCATCCTCTTCTTTGGTGCCATGCCTGGACGAAGATATCAATGACACCTTTGTGATGCAGCTACGAAATCGACGTCGTCAGTCAAATATAAAGAAAACGTCGTTTCACATGCCACCTTTTTTTGAAAACCGCCCGCAAATTAATTGATTGTGTTTTAAATAAATAAAAAAATGTCGTTTCGACTGCATATTATAATAGTAATTGAGTGAGAAATTGACCCGACCCGACCAGACTCGGTTTCCAGGTATGTATAATCTTTGACGATTATTGTATTGATTATCATATATGGATACATCGATATATTCATGCCACATACTTTCCTTATCGGTTTTTTAACAATAAACGTTCATTATCGCTTTAGACTAGTATCATTTAACACCGACAAAATTGTTCTGTCTTGTTGTCCGCATACATCGCAAATTGATGTTGTCTTACAACGTTTATAAAGGGCGATTATTACAAGCCATTGGCGGTTGCTTTGTGCACGTTGTTCAACAATACTTCCATTTGCGATCAACAAAGTCTTCTTACCGATGACTTCGTTTAATGAAAGCCGAATATTATAAGGTGTTGTTGACCTCATGAATTGCAATCCTATTTCGCGGTTTGCATTTAAGGTGTCCCTGCAAATGAGCAATTTCTGAGCAGGAACCATATCGTACCGCTTTTGGCCGGCAACGTATTGCGCGATTTGAATTTACTGAAGATCATCAATAGCGATTTCTGAGCATCAAACTTTTTTTATCGCTGTTGACTGTTATCATTTACGACGTCAAAACTCGTTCAATTATTGTTCACGACATACATCGCAAATCTTTTTTGCGATTTTCTATCAAGGTGGAGACAAATACAACGATTGCTGAACACAAATGATCTATTATATCGATGCTGACCTTAATCATTTCCTAACATCGATTACGAGGCCTTCTTGACCGCATAAATCGCATGTGTTCTGCGATTTTCATTAAAAAATGATGAGTTATATTGTGATTTGTGAACAATACTACTCGTGCCAATCAGACATCTATTGCGATTTTCATTCAAAAATGACAAGTTATATTACGATTTTCATTCAATCTTCACGTTACGCTAATTACTTATAGAATTACGTTACGACAATTACTTATAGAATTACAACAAATATCTATAGCGATTTCTGAGCATCAGACTTTTCGTGTCGCTGTTGACTGTTATCATTTACGACGTTAGAACTTGTTTAATTATTGTTCACGGCATACATCACAAATCCTTTTTGTGATTTTCTATCAAGGCGGAGACAAATATAGCGATTGCTGAACACAAATGATCTATTATATCGATGCTGACCTTAATCATTTCCTAACGTCGATTATGGGACCTTGTTGAACGCATAAATCGCATGTGTTCTGCGATTTTCATTAAGGAGGTTGTTATATTGCGATTTGTGAACAATATTACTCATGCCAATAAGACATCTATTGTGATTTTCATTAAAAAACGATGAGTTATATTGTGAGTTATATTGTGATTTTCATTCAATCAAGCAGGTTAGGCAATGCCACAATTTCTGAACAACAGACATCTATTTTCGATTACAGTTTATTTATTTACGAGATCCATAGATGAAACATGTTTGTTAGATGTAATAAAAAAGAATTGAACAATAAAAGAATATCGCGTTACGACAATTACTTATAGAATTACAACAAATACCTATCGTGATAAAAAAGAATACCTAAGGTTTATTCTGTGGCACTTGACAAATCAGATAAAATATGATAGACTCGTCTCTTTCTTTTTCTTAGTGGACTGTCTATCCTGGGTGGCCTCTTGGTTGCGTCCATCTTATTAAAAAAACTGGTCATCATCTCTACCACTGAGTTCAATTATATTCTCATATTGCTTACATCTGTCTTTACTTTCTTATTCTCCCTCTCCATCAGTTCAAACCTTGCGGCGGAGACAATGTTCTCTTTGTAGCAAGTGTTCACTCTTCATCGCGATTTGTTACTAAAGAAATCGATGTTGTAACCGGAGAGAGATGACAGACGGGTTGTTGATGCTGGAATGCAGCATGAAAGGGGGCAGTTGGAAGGCATGGGTTCTCAATTTTCTCAATCTCCAGATTTCGCCGCATAGGTTCCCAATACCTTTAGAAATAGAAGAGATCAAATTGTCGTCATTTATCATCATACAATACGACATGGACACCACCTGTGTTCTAAATTAATAATTCATCCCTGTAGCGTTCGCGCCAATTCACTTTTCTGCCCCCACCACTATTCATCTTCATTCTCACTTCCAAAGGCTTATTTGGGATAGACTGCCCCAAGCCAGATTGTAGAAGAACTCGACTACCATGCTGCAACTCAGCTTCATAATTGCAAAATAGCCACAAATCGCGGTCAGACAATCTAGCAGTCTCTGCAATAACGTCTTGGTCATCGTCCTCCCCATCTCCATACGGTCTCCACAAAACCTGTACATTGGTAATTCTTTTTAATAATGAGTGACAAATATATTACAATTTACTTAAGAATGATATGACGACAACGATATGTACTAAGGAAGACAAAATCCTGCAACAATGATTACTTAAGAATGCTAAACATTACAACGATTTATAATACTGAATGATAAATGCTGAACCGATTGTAAACAATTTTAGAACGTTTACCTCATTTAATTGCAGCCCATCTAAAATAGACTTAGCATTATAAACTGTAACGTTTATTCTAGCCCAGCGACCGATCTTTGAAAAACCACAAATCACAGGGCTACAATGTGGACGCAATGGGATAATATGTTCCCACGCCCAAGCCTAACGAAAATAATATATTAGTAACACTACAACCTTCAATGAGCTTAGTCTACAATTACTAAGTATGTAATAAACAAATACATGAACAAATGACCAAAATCCCCAACTGTTTTCGTACCCTTACTCGCACGGTAGAGTTGACTGTACAAGTGTGCGAGCATAGCGACACCCCATGCATAGTTGTTGACTTCGTCTAAGTCTTCCAGGTACTGCAGCCACATGTAACTTATTCTCGAACCAGAACAATCGGAAAATAAAGTAAGACAAAAAAAATAAAGAAGGAAGCTGCACAACTCTTGGTCAACTATTTCAGATGCACAAGTAGCAGAGCGGCCTTCCCATTTATTATGAAAAGATGAGACTTTCATTGATGTGGAATTGATTCCACCAGAAATACATTGACTTCATTCGTCCATTGACATTCCTAGAAGGGCCGTGCATTTTTCGCTTGCGTTACAGTTTGAATGTCGTAATAGGATAGCACTGCCATCGCACTTAAGGCCAGTGATCCTCGCCACATCTTCTAGAGTCATGGTGATCGCAAAAGAATCAAACTGGAATGTGTTCGTCTTATCATTCCACTTATTTACCAGGTGGGTCATGGTATTAAGCAAGTTTCAAAATATTGCTGGTCCAAAAGGCTACCGAAGTGCATATTTCGTAATCAGTCCTTCTGATATGCACTCAGCTGACCATACCATGACAGAACTACAGGCCATTGACACCGACCTCTGAGCTTTTCACCTGGTGCTCTACTTCTCCTGTGACCTCCCTATAACACACAATAACATATTATTCCTACCAATTGTAAATTAGTACCATTTGTACTTATAAATAATATTCTACTAATCGCTATAAATAATATTGGTTGCACACACACTATCACAGTAATCGCTATACATATTAATACCTAACACAGTAATCACTATACAAAAATCGCTAAACATATTATTAAATCTTCACAGACAGGACAAATTTATTTACCTTGGTCGCACTTTTCTCATGTTCAACCAATTCCTCCAACCTAGGCCTTTCTGGTTGGTCCACTGCCTCCCACTGCCTTTCCCTTTCCTTCTCTTCCTCATCCACCTTCTCCTTTCTTCCTATTTCCTTCTTTTTCTCGTCCTCCTTCTCCTTCCGCCGCCTTTCTTTCTCTTCCTCAAGTTGTTTTCATCTTTCCTCCACTTCCTATTCCTGCTTCTTTTTTTCTCTTTCCTTTTCTTCCTCCTCCTCCTTCTCCTTCTTTTCTTTTTCCTTTTCTTCCTCTCCTCCTTCTTCTCCTTCATTTCTTTTTCCTTCTTTTCCTTATCCTCCTTCTCCTTCCTTTGCATTTCCTTCCCTTCCTCAAACTCCTTCTTCCTCCTTCGTCTTTCCTTTTCTTCCTCATCCTGAAGCTTATTTCGTTCCTTCTCTTCCTCCTCCTTATTCAATTGCCTTCGCCTCTCCTCCACCTCCTTCAGTAGCTTTACCCTGTTTCGCATTGCTATATGCTTCAATAACAACTTGTGCGTTTCCGTCTTAGCATCCTCCACTAGATTGTTAAATTCTCTTTCCCTCTCCTTCTCATTCTTTTTTTGCCTTTCCTTCTCCTCTGCCTTCTTCCTTTGCCTTTTCTTTTCATTTTCCTCCTTATTTCTTTGCTTTGCCTTCTCTTGGTCATCCTTCTTCTGCATCTTTAGTTCTTCAGCATTTTTCCTTTAGTCTGCGGCCTCGATATCTGATGGATAATCCTCCGCATAATACAATTACAACGCTTTTTCCCTATCTTTATCATTCTCAATCTTAAGTATATTTTGGTACCTTTCAAAAACCTTAGATAGATGGGACTGACAGATCACTTCTCTAATACACAATCCATAGAACGATGGGGTATCTCTTCTCTAATGAGCCGCAGACATTGCTAACCTGCACAACACATTAAACGAGCGCCATGATTACAAATCATCGCAATATTTGGCTTCATAAGTACACATCGTTGTAAGATTTAGCAAACTTATGTACAAATTGAGGTATCTTAATAAACACATATCGCTATTGCTTTGAATGTATAAATCATCGCCGATTCAAACTTATAAATTGTTGTATAAGAAGCAACCTTCATATTGCATAACGAAACCTTACACAAAACTCACTGAAACGATAAGATTTTGGATATTCCAACTGTAGAGTAAGAAACAGTAAGAACGTATACGCAACAGATGGTGGCAACAATGCTGCGACTGCGCGTAAGACGAAAACGGATGCTCTGGCGGTAGCAGAGCAAAGGAAAGGATGCTCCGGCGGCAACAGAAGAAGGCAATGGATGATTCGGTGAGAACAAATGAAGGCAAAGTATGCTCCAATAGAGTTTTCTGCTTAGGGCGAGAATGAATTGTTTTGAACTATTTAAATCCTACAACATACAGCTTGCTACATACGCAAACTTTGCTAAAAATTTTGGTGCGATAATGATGGAGGGCAGTTTTGTCCTTTTCAAGAACCGCCGACTTAGTTTTCTAGATGGAGGGCATTTATGTCCGTTCCAGGAAGAGGAAGAGAATGACGGTAAAGGGTACTTAAGTCTTTGCGATGGCACCAAATTACGATGCTATGTGATGCCGACACACATGGGGATACTAGCCGGTCTGCATCTTATACGTGGCGCTCGACATCCTATATGTGGCGCTCTTTGGGAACCTCCGAACATGAGATGGAGCTACCGGCCCTGTTCGGGGGGGTAACATATAACCTGCTTCGTGTTGTTGTTCACCACCATGTATATGTTCGCTGAGTTGCATTCCTCATGTACTTGATGGGTGCAATCATCTTTCTTTCAGGTGACAGGACCTACATGCCTCTCTGATACATGGAATTTATAGTAAAGCTGAGCCGATATGACTGGTGTTGTGTGGTTATATGTTCTCCCCCCCCCCCCCCACCCCAAGATGCATTGTTTGCTACAATGCATGTTCAGGGGTCCGAATGAGCATCACATATATAAGCTCGTGTTAAGCCCTGACTAGGATCAGACCGCTTACAACTCGGTAGAACGTGCACACAAGCAATCCAACACACTTACTGCTAGACGTACACAGGAACACTTTACTATTCTGCACACAGGCGTTGAGTGAATCGACGCTCACAGGCGCACTTCTTCTGTTACGCACAACAGTATGCTGCTTACAATAAGAATAACAATGTGCACGTCCTCTATCAGGTGGCGCACACCAGCTTCACCTTGGCATAGAAAATTTGGTTCAACTCAACCCGGAAGCTTGCAGGCGTTCTTTCTTCTACGATCTGCAGTAATCAACGATGAAGAAATAGCAAACATGTGATATCAAATCAACTAAGTCGATGCACTTAGCTTTAATTAGTTTTTTTAGTAATCGAGCTCAGCTCAAGTCATTGGATGCTTTCGGATAAATCTGTATTGAAGTCTCCAGCTAGGGTCGATCTCCTATATGCATTCGGTCGTCTATTTCTGCAATTAGACTTTCTTAATTAAGTTCTCCATATCAAGAATTGAGCTACAGTTAATGCACTTAGCTAGACTAGGTTTTTTGACGATTTAGAGATGGGTTCTCTAATATCATCGGAAGCAGAATCAGACTCCATGCTCTCTAGTTCATGCAAGTCTTGATCGAACTAACCACATGAAGGCAATTGAAGTCTGGATGGTGAATGATTGATGATTGTATACACGATCGTGTTGTATCTCACTTGAATTGCAGTAGACTGAAGTAAGTCGATTCCTCACTGGGAGGCCTCTCTAATGTTAGAGCCGAAAGAAATTTTCATTTCCAATTTTGAAAAGCCAATACAGAAAATGAGCATTCGATGCTTATTACAAGTGAAGCAGCTTTTTTATAGCTGCTGAACATAAATGGGCGCCAACTTATTGGGCGGCCCACACATCCAATCCTGTTGTGGATGTTCTTATACTGTAGGTGCCAACCGCTTAATCCTTGTTGCTGCTAGCTCTCCTTGCTGAAGGAACTGACTGCCTGACTGTACTTGGGAACCCTGTTGTGCTAGACTCATTTCGTCTATGCTCGGTTTGTTGGCTGCATCTGATGGCCGAGCCCACGCCGATCTTCAGTAAGGCTCGTATCAATCTCTCCCTCTTGAAACTGTCCTAGTCCTCTAGGATGAAAATCTGGATATCTATTATTCATATTGTAATCCCATTCCCAAGTGGTGGATGCTTCGCCTTCATTGTCTCATTTGATAAGAAAATTTTGAATTCTTCTTATTCCTCTTCATACTAATTTTGACTTTAGTATTCTTGTGGGCTGTTGTGTAATAGACTCATGTATTTCTTCACTTAGAGGTTGTCCATAATAAGGCTTCAATTGAGAGACGTGGAATACTGGTTGAATGAGCATGCTTAGAGGCAATTTCAACTTATAAGCTACCTCTCCAATTCTTGCTACAACTTGATAAGAACCAAAATACTTAGGTGAAAGTTTAGTTATAGGATTCTTGCTTAATGAAAAATGTTCATGGTGGATGCGCTTCAACCAAAACCAATCCCCAAGTTGGAATTCCCTATCCTTCCTATGTTTATTATAGACTTGTTTCATTCTATTTTGAGCACTTTGGATGTTCCTCTTAAGAATTCTTAAGATCTCATCTCTTTTTCGCAATTGTTTGTCTATTAAAGGAATATTAGCCATTCCTTCGTCGTATAAGAGAGTTTGAGGAGGAGGTTTTCCACACACCACTTCATAAGGTGCCATGCATGTAGTAATATGAAATCATGTGTTGTAACATCATTCGGCCCAAGGTAGGTAGTCCATCCAATCTTCTTGTTTTTCGCTTGTGAAATACCTTAAGTTTTGAGAGTTCTATTAACCACCTCTATTTGCCCATCCATTTGAGGATGGCTAGCTGTACTAAAACACATTTTGGTGTCCATTAATGAGAAGTACTCCTTTCAAAACCTATTGATGAATGCCGGGTCTCTATCACAAGTGATGGCCTTAGGCATTCCATATAACCTAGCCACATTTTGCAAGAAAGCCTTTGTCACCATTTTCATTGTATAAGTACTTGGTAAAGGTATAAAGTGAGCACTCTTGGAGAGGCAATCAACTACCACAAGAATTACTTCTTTCTTTTGTGAGGAAGGTAACTTTTTAATGAAATTCATTCTTAAGTCCGTCCATGTATGTGAAGGTATGAGAAGGGGTTGAAGGAGACTGGGAGGTCTAATTCTTTCATATTTACTTGCTTGACATATTTGACATTCCTTCACATACTTTTTAATGTCCTTCGTATTAGCCCAATAAAGTTCATTTCTCACCCTTTTCCAAGTCTTATGAGCTCCTTTATGTCCTCCCACTCTAGAGTCATGGAAATGTTTCAATACTTCTTTGATAAGTGAAGAGTCATAAAGGAGAACAAACTTGTCTTTGAAAAATAACTTATCACTCTTAACCATATAAGAGGGATGACTAGTAGAAATTTCTTCTAACTCTCTTATGACTCGTTGAATCTCCTCATTTTCATTTTGAGATTGGCTAATTTTTTTTGCAAAAGAACAAGTAACCTTATGACTAAAAGAGAGTCATCTTTCCTTCTTCTCGATAAGGCATCGGCAACCACATTCTCCACCCCTTTCTTATATTTAACTTCAAAGTCATATCCCATAAGCTTAGTAAGCCATTTTTGTTGGAGGAGAGTAGAGACTCTTTGTTGTAATATGTACATAAGACTTTGATGATCCGTTTGTATTAGGAAGTGCCTCCCAAGTAAGTAAGGCCTCCATTTCTCTAAAGCCAATATAATAGCAAAGAGTTCCTTTTCATAAGTGGAGAGACTTTTGTTTCTTCCTGAAAGGGCTTTGCTTAAATAAGCCAATGGATGTTGTTCTTGCATAAGCACGGCCTGAATCCCAATGTCACAAGCAATGGTCTCAAGCACAAATGTTTTATCAAAATTTGGTAAGGCAAGCACCGGTGCCTCCACCATAGCTTGTTTTAGCTTAATAAAAGCTTGTTCCGCTTCACTATTCCACCCCCAAGCATTCTTATTTAACAAAGTCGTGAGAGGTTGAGTGATGACCCCATAATGTCTAATGAATCGGCGATAGTAGCCGGTGAGGCCTAAAAACTCTCTTCAAGCCTTAATGGTGTGTGGAATTGGCCAATTAATCATTGCTTCAATCTTTTCCGGATCGGCACTAACTCCTTCACTTCCAACCAAATGTCCAAGGTATGACACACTTGCTTGTCCAAAGCTACATTTACTTCGCTTGGCTAGGAAAGTATGTTCTCTTAAAGTCTTCAATACAATTTTTACATGTTTGAGGTGATCCTCCCAATTGGTACTATAGACCAAAATATCATCAAAGAAGACCAACACGAACTTCCTTAACAATGGACAAAATATATCATTCACGGTTCTTTGGAAAGTAGTCAGAGCATTAGTCAACCCAAATGGCATAACTAAGAATTCATAATGACCATCATGTGTGTGGAAGGCGGTCTTATGAATATCTTCATTTACCATTCTAATTTGATGATAACCGACTCTTAAGTCAAGCTTAGAGAAGTATTTAGCACCAAACAATTCATCCAATAATTCATCAATGACTGGAATTGGATGTTTGTTTTTGTAAGTAACTTTATTGAGTGCTCTATAGTCGATGCAAAAATGCCATGTGTTGTCCTTCTTGCGCACAAGGAGAACCAGTGAGGAGTAAGCACTTTAACTAGGGTGGATGATGTCACTCTCAAGCATCTCTTGCACAAGTTTTTCAATCTCACTTTTTTGTGCAAAAAGCATACCAGTATGGTCTTACACTTATTGGCCATTGCCCATCTATTAGAGGAATATGATGATCTTGAGGGTGTGAAGGAGGCAACCCTTTAGGTTCTCCAAATATATCATGAAATGACTCAAGTAGATCATTCATATCCGGTGAAACTTGTTTTTCTATCTTGGACTCTTCTTTAGATGTAATAGGTTGTTCCACACATATAAAAGCCATATGAGTTGCCCAAAAAATTTTGAGAGCTTTTTGGCTATCAACAATTTCTCCCTCTAATGTGTTATTAGCTTTTAAGCTCATAGGTCGTCCTACCTTGGCAAATGTCATTTTCATATTAGTAAAGTTCTACATGACACTTCCAAGTGAGCGTAGCCAACACATTCCAAGCACCATATCGGCTCCTTTCATGGGTAAGACAAACAAGTCCAACTTGAAGTGAGACCCTTGAAGGTTAAGTTCCACATCCGTGTAAAGGTGCCCTCATTTGAGATAACTTCCATCTCCTACCATAACATTGAACCTTGGATGTTCATGTGGCATAAATTTGAGTTTGGACACTAAGTCTTCCCTTACAAAATTATGTGTAGACCCCGTATCTATGAGAACTTTCACTCTTTTGCCAAAAAGTATGCCCAAAACTCTCATGAAATTTGGGGCGGATTTACTCCCCAAGGCATAACATTGGCCAATTGGTCCTTGAATATTTTCAATTTCCTCTTGGTCCAATTCTTCCAAGGTTTCTTCTTCTTCCGAGTCACTTTCATCTTCCTTAGTAGTCACTAATAAGCATTTGAGCGAGTTATACTTATGGTCGGGCTTCCAATTGCTCTTGCATTTGAAGCATAAGCCTTTTCTTCTTAAATCATTTTCTTCTTCTAGAGTTATGCACTAAACTTTAGGGTTATTGGAACCCTTAAACTTAATTCCCTTATTAGGTGTAAATTGTGGTATTACTTTGGAATTTGAAGAGGAATTCTATGAATTTTTGCGCACTCCATGCATTCTTCTATATTTTTCCTCTACTATGCACGCTTCAAGATAGCATTCTTCAAGGGACTTCAGATTTTGAGCTAAGAGCTCATGTCGGATATCATCTTTGAGCCCTCCTATAAAAGAGCTCAAGAGTGCTCCTTCATTCCACTCTTCACATAAGGAACATAAATCTTTGAATTGTGCTTGATATTCTTGCACACTCCCTAATTGGCGTAATTGCTTCATTTTAACCCCATGGTTGATGTAAGGAGTATGACCAAACCTCTTCACAATATCTTCTTTAAGGATATCCCAAGTAGGGTACCCTTGCCTTTGCTCATACCATCAAAACCATCTCAAAGCTTCTCCTTCGAAGCTCATGATCGCGCACCTAACCTCGTGTTCAAACTTAACATTGTGACACATAAAAAACTTTTGAGCTTTATAAATCCATTCATTTGGATTTTCCCCCAAAAATGTAGGAAACGGAGTTTTGATCGATCTTAGAAATTTTGCATGTTTTTTAAAGTCATCGTGGTAACGATCAAAGTTGGCGTATTCATTCCTTCTCTCCCCTTTGACCCAATCATCAAAATCATCCACATGCACATAGTCTTCATCACCGTGCTGTTCCAAGCCTCCCTCTGTCATGCGCATCCCTTGCGCAGGTGAGGTTCTTCGGCCTTCGCCCTAGTCTGTGTTTCGCCTGCCTGTAGCATGCCATATTCATCTCACATACCATGCCCCTCGTGCATAGCACGTTCATTGCATATGCCACGCTCATCACATGCACTGTGTTTGTTATGCACAACTCAATCGTCGTGCGCCCCATGCGCATTGCGCTCTCCATACGCATCGCAATCACTGCGCATGTCACGCGAGCTGTGCACACCATCTCTATCACGCGCACAATGCACGTTGTGCTTAATGCACACATCATGCCCGCCGCGTGCACCACAGCCTTCCCATGCATAGCGCATGGCACAATCCACACGTGCCCCCACACCCTTCACGCGCATAGCACGTTGCGGCATACGTGCGTGTTCCACCTAATCGCCACACATAGCGTATTTTCTTTTTTGCGCCGAGGCTATTGTCCTCGTGCCCGTAGCACGCATCATAGTCACCTCACACGCGTGGTGTGTGTTGCTCTTCCCAGGTGTGCGGCAAGGCCCACACATTATTTTCCTGGTGGAGCTTATGTGTTAGACCATGCACAGTGCTCCTATGACCACAACGCGCAGGGTTACTAACGCTTGGCATTTCAGAATTTGGATCCATTGGAAGCTTACCTTTACTTTTCAACTCATTCTGGTGCAGTACATCGACCTGCCTCGGTTGTTCCTTTGGGTTATCTCCCACCTGCACTGGCTTGTGCAATTCATCTTTGCTCAGTCGTTGCTGACGCAACTCCACCAGGATGGACTGCAAATCCATCTTGAGGGACCCTATATGTGTTTCCAAATTCTCCAATCGGTTGTCCATCTTGCTGAATTGATCCTCCATCGCTGTAAAATGCATATCGCTTTCATGAATCTGTTCTTCCAACTTTTGATGGATCTGATCGGGCTTGATCTCTTTCATCAGAGTAGACTTCATCGACATTTCTCTGGTACCATTTGTTAAGCTCTGACTAGGATCAGACTGCTTACAACTCTGTAGAATGTGCGCACAGGCAATCCAACACACTTACTACTAGACGCACACAGGAACACTTCACTTTCTTGCACACAGGTGTTGAGTGAATCAGCGCTCATAGGCGCACTGCTTCTATTACACACAACAGTATGTTGCTTACAATAAGAATAACAGTGTGCAGGTCCTCTGTCAGGTGGCACACACCAGCTTCACCTCTATACAGAAGATTCAGTTCAGCTTACTCGCGGCAGGTGCTTAGTCTAGAAGCTCGCAAGCGTTCTCTCTTCTACGATCTGCAGTAATCAATGATGAAGAAATAGCAAACAGGTGATATCAAATCAACTAAGCTGATGCACTTAGCTTTAATTAGTTTTTTCAGTGATCGAGCTCAGCTCAAGTCATTGGATGCTTTTGGATAAATCCAAAATTGAATTCTCCAGCTAGGGACGATCTCCTATATGCATTCAGCCATCTATTTCTGCAATTAGACGATCTTAATCGAGTTCTCCATATCAAGAATTGAGCTACTGTTAATGCACTTAGCTGGACTAGGTTTCTCAACGATTTAGAGATGTGTTCTCTAATATCATCGAAAGCGAAATAAGACTCCACACTCTCTGGTTCGTGCAAGTCTTGATCGAACTCGCCACAAGAAGGCAATTACAGTTTGGATGGTAAATGATTGATGATCGTATACACGATCATGCTGTGTCTCACTTAAGTTGCGGTAGACTCAAGTAAGTCGATTCCTCACTGGGAGGCCTCCCTAATGTTGGAGCCAAAAGGAATTTCCATTTCCAATTTTGAAAAGCCAATACACAAAATGAGCATTCGATGCTTATTATAAGTGAAGCAACTTTTTTATAGTTGCTGAACAGAAATGGGCACCATCTCATTGGGCGGCCCACACATCCAATCCTGTTGTGGACGTTCTTATGTTGTAGGTGCCAATCGCTTAACCCTTGTTGCTGCTAGCTCTCCTTGCTAGAAGAACTGATCACTTGGCTGTACCTACACACTCTGCAGTGATGGACTCATTCGGTCTCTGCTCGGTCTGTTGGCTGCATCTGGTGGCTGAGCCCACGCTGATCTTCAGTAAGACCCGTATCAATGGGGCTTGTATCCCCGTGTGTGTCAGCATCACTTAGCATCAGATTCTAGTGCGGTTTCAAAGACTTAAGTACCCTTTCCCGCCATTCCCGACAAGAAACGATGGTTCGAGAAAAGGACAAAAGTGTTCTCTATCTAGAAAAGTGAAACGACGGTTTGAGTTCCTCTATCTAGAATAGTGAAACGCCGGTTCGAGAATGATGTTAACACTTTAAAGTCCAAACGTTCTGTTTTCACCCTAAGCAGTAAACTTTTGCACCTTCTGCTATAACAGGAGCTCCCTTTGACGATGCACCCTTTGTCGTCGTTTGCTGCCCTGGACCCTCCTTTACCATCGTCTGCTTCCACTAGAGCACCCTTTGCCATCGTTTGCTGCAGCCAGAGCAACCTTTGTCATCATCTGTTGTCACCTTAGCAATCTTTGCCTTCGTCTGCTGTCGCCAAAGCACTCTTTGCCACCGTTTGCTACCGCCAGAACATCCTTTGCCATCGTCTACGCAGTGGCAGCTTCGTTGCTACCATCGGCTGCGTCTACCTTTTGGGTGTTTCTCCTCCACTGTCAGATTACCAAAACTTGTATCATTTTGGTGAAATTTGTGTAAGGTTTTGTTATGTAAACAAATTGATTTGTAAATCTGAATGCTAAATCTTACAACTGGTTTTACTATTTATGCTAAATAACACCTATTTTTATACTGAAACAAATCAATTTGTATCTATCCACCTTCTAGGCATCAAAAGATAGTTAGCATGATTTGTTCTTATGAAGCAACAACGATTTATACGTTTGAAGCAGTAACGATTTAATGAAATTACCACGATTTATACTTAAGTTTGATAAATCGTATAACAATGTTTACGTATGAAGTCCAAACGTTACAACACTATGTACTTATGAAGGTTACAATTTCTATAATGATTTGTAAGTTTGAAGCAACAATGATTTATACAATTAAAGTAGTAGCGATGTGTATTTATGAAGTTACCGTGATTTGTACTTAAGTTTGCTAAACCTTACAACGATGTTTACTTATGAAGCCAAATATTGCGATGATTTATAATGTTGGTGATTGTTTAACGAATGGGATAATTTGTAATATTATATACTTAGGGAGGTAATTGTAACATATAATGATGCAGTTAAATTTATGTGTTGTGTAGGTTAGCAATGTCTAAAGCTCGTTACACAAGAAATCCCCTACCGTTCAATTTCATGAGACTTACTTAAATGATCTCCCAGTCCCATCTATATGAGCGTTATGAAAGGTACCAAAATATAATGAAGATTGAGAATGATAAAGAAAGGGACAAAGCGTTGGATTTGTATTATGTGGAGCAATATCCATCAGATATTGAGGCTGAAGATCAAAGGAAGTATGAGGAAGAATGTAAACACCCAAAAAATTTTAAAATCTTAAAATTTTCCCTTTTTGCCCCTAGCACCTACCTTCTGAGCAATTAGTTCAATTTCTAATCATTTCTTGGATTCACTTCCTTGTTGAAAGATCTGAAACCCAATTTTATTTTTCTGTACTTGATCCAACCGCTGATCCAGATTAGATGTCTAAATCCAATTATGAGTCCGGATCTTTTATTTCTAATCTAAATCTAAAAATCCAAAATCAATTTTTTGTATGGGCTCAAGTATTTTACCCAGATCCAATCTCCATTTGGATCCATTTATCTCATTTCATTTCCTCAGTTCGAGATCCAAACTCGATATTTGCACAAAATCTCGGATCTAGATCTGTTTTGAAACTCAATTTTATAATTAATTCTGCTATTTCATAAAACTCTCTTCATGTAAAATTGTCAAAATTTCAAATTCAATATTTCCTTAAATTCTTCAAAAACCTCATCTGGATCCCATCTCTTAAATCCCTCGTATTCTCCTCGTATTTTAGATTTTCTTTCAGAAATCACATAAAGGGGGAGGGGGGAATTTCAAAAAAGTAAACCTAAGGCTTTTAAAAAACCTTGTAATTAAAACCTTCCTTTTGAAATTTTTTGATTTTTGAAGGACCATTTCTGAAAATGAGTGTAACGACTTCCTCCTATATAACAACCATCAAAGGAGGGCTCTACCCATCGAGCATCCATCGAGCTTCACCAGGAGCTCTTCTCCCTACTTCCCCTCTTCTCCCTATTTCCCCTCTTCTCTCTTCCTCTTTTTTCCCTCCTCTTTCTCATTTCCTCTTGTTGGTGAAGAAGCTCGATCCTGCAGCAGCGTGCAAAGGGATCACCTCTCTTCTCTTAACTTCTGCCAAGCCATGGTGAAAATCACCCTCTCTCCCTCTTTGCTTGAGCATTTCTTTTTCTTTTGATGGCATCCGTTTTCTGTTCCTTCTCCACTAAAGCACAAATGCAACATCGATCTGCCTATAGCAGCATCGATCTTCATTTTGCAATAGGATGTTGACCCTTTTCTTTTATTGCTATCTTCCTTCGTTTCTTTTGTAAATTCCTTATTATATTTCCATTATGCATTTTGATCTTCTGCATCATCGTAGCTACATCAACATCATATATCATCTGTTTTATGTCGATTAAGCATTCATCACCCATATAGATTTTTTATTATATCTCTATATATCATTCATCACATCTTATTATCTTTCTATCTCATTTGTTTACCTTGTCTGCTAATTTCATTTCGTTTCCTCTATTCAGCATTAATCCTATTATCTGTATCTTATTCCTAATCTGTAAATTTAGATTTTAATTCGTTGAAATAGCATTTCCTGTACTTGTAATTGTAATGTATATATACATCTTTAGATTCTATATATTTTTATGCAATTTGTTCAGCTGGTCGTCGATCATCATCTCCTTTTGATTTCACTTTATGTTGTTCTACAATTTCTCTTTTCGGTTATCTTAATCTTTGTTTTGGTGTTATATTCACTTGTGCATCTCTGTGTTGCAAATTTTGTATCCATCGTATTTTATATCTTCACTTATTTATTTCATCTTATAAACTTTTCCTTTTCCTTTGCATTGTATTCCTTAATTGCTGCATCAAATCTACAAGTGATTAATCTTCACTCATCCTTTTATTTCATCGATCCTTCATTCTGACACCAGTTGCTCTGAAATCCAGATCAGAGTTGCAGTAAAATTCAGCGTATGATCTGGATTTGCCATGAAAATGGACTCTGTGCTGATCTGGTTTCCTTCTGAGTCACGGTCTAGCAGATCGAATCTACTATGCACTGAGCAAAGATAGACTTGTTGTGCGTCTGAACAACAAAAATTGATTTACTGCATGAGTTTTGAAGGTCCAATGTGTGAAATTGATTTGTTGTATGAAATACAAATTCATAACCTGAGCTCTCGCTGTTGCATTTGTGTCTTTTGAAATATGAAAGTCCATGTTGCTGCTCCAAATTCTTGAACTAGCTTATTTAATATCTGGTTCCAAAGGTGATCTGAACAAACTTTGGAGAACTTTGTGTGCACTATACCATCCCTTAAATCAGTATGTTGTTCATTTGGAATTGATATCTCCAACTGCTGAAGGGTTGGAACTTGCAATTTGGGTGGAGAAGGACCCAATTTTTTTTCAAAAGTAGGTAATGTCCACATGATTACCAAGGCTAATATGGTCACATACAGAGGTCCTACAATGGTTTCTAATACTCTTCATACCTGTGCCATTCTTCTGAAAAGCAAAGAATGGGACTGGTTCATAAATCTAAGTGCATCAGATTACCCACTTGTCACACAAGATGATCTTCTATATACATTCTCATCTTTTCCAAGAAATTGGAATTTCATAGATCACACTAGCCGGCTAGAATGGAAGTCAAACCAAAGGGCCAAGCCACTAATCATAGATCCTGGGTTGTACTTGTCAAAAAAAATTATGATGTTTTTCTTCATGACAGAGGAGAGAATTGCCCACATCGTTTAGGTTATTTATAGGAAGATGCCTATTTTAGCTATAATAAAGCTATGGAGACTCCAAGAGAAGTTGCTACACCTCAAGTGCTCTGAGAGTAAAGGAACATGCACCTGAATACCTGCATTTCACAATGCACAACATCCCATGAGTTGTTGTAGCTTCATGTGCATTCACTGTAGCTTCATATGCATTCACAACATCCCATGAGTTGTTGTAGCTTCATGTGCATTCACTATAGCTTCATATGCATTCACATCATCCCATGAGTTGTTGTAGCTTCATGTGCATTCACTGTAGCTTCATATGTATTCACAGCATCCCATGAGCTGTTGTAGCTTCATGAGCATTCACTATAGCTTCATGTGCATTCATTGTAGCTTCATTTGTATTCACAACATCCCATGAGTTGTTGTAGCTTCATGAGCATTCATTGTAGCTTCATGTGCATTCACAACATGTCATTTTATGTTTAGCATTTCACCTACATTAGACACAACACCTCTGCACTTGCATAGTAGTCACCTGCACTTAGTGATCCTCTGCATATTGCATTTGCTATGTCTGTTCCATCTTCTACATCTCCTGCGTTGCAGTTCCATGTATTCATTTCATTATTCTGCAGTTTGGTGTTGAGTACAGACCAATGTTTCACATTTTGTTTTCTGTTTCGATCTGCATTCTTCATTTTATTTACACTTTTTAATGAGTTCTTGCAATTTCATTTCACATCTTATCATTTTGTTTTCAGTTTTACAATTCCATATTCGCATATAGCAGTTCTATATTTGCATTTGGCAATGCAACTGAAAGGATTATTTCCATATATGCTTTGAAAAGTGGGATGATGCGTGTTGTCCAGCACTCACTACTTGGCTTTATAAATACTGTAAAAAGGATCAGCGCTTCAGCAAGGAAGCTGCGGTGGTCAACTCGAGCCTACTGCTAATGGCTGTTATGGGCATCCTTTTTCTAGTTGTTCTTCACTTTACACATATAGAAGTGCATTTTGAAAAGTCAGAGTGGGCACTTTCACGGTTTAGTAGCTATATCAAGCTGCTGGCATATACCAGTTATCTAGTGTTTCAGTCAAAGAGTCACCCCAACTCTTGATAATCCTATTAATAAGGGATACATGCATTTTTTTCCTTTCAGCAGCCTAGGCATTTTCCATTCTAACAGCATATGCATCTTCATAGAGGCATATGCATTCCTTTATTATCATAAGCATTGCACTTAGGCAAATGCATATGCATTTCTTCATTAGCATAAGCATTGCAATTAGGCAAATGCATATGCATTTCTTCATTAGCATAAGCATTGTACTTTGGCAAATGCATATGCATTTTTTCATTAGCTTAAGCATTGCACTTAGGTAAATGCATGTGCATTTCTTCATTAGCATGAACATTGCACTTAGGCAAATGCATATGCATTTCTTCATTAGCATAAGCATTGTACTTAGGCAAACACGTGCATTTCTTCATTTAACATAAGCCTTGCACTTAGGCAAATGCATATGAATTTCTTCATTTAGCATAGGCATTGCATCTTCATATATGGATATGCATTTCCATTATAGCATATGCATAATCACATGCATGTTAGTTTTAACATAGCATTTTCAATTCTATTCTGTATTTTGCATTTCTGTTGCCTTGTGCTATTTTGTGTTTGCAGAGAAGCCTGAGAGATCCTGATCTCTTTTCCTAGAATAGGAAATTTCAATATTCAATTTTTTAATAATTTTATATTAATGAGAATTTCTATTTTTTTGTTTAGATTAGAATGTATAAGCATATAGTTGCATTTTAAATTCTCGTAATTGCTTGTGGCATTTCATTTTACTTTATTTTTCAAAAAGCATTATGGGATAACACGAATGACAGATGCACCATTCTAATAAGAGGTAAATAACCCTACGTAAATGATTTGCATTTATGGCCATAGTCAAAATGCGAACAATACTTAGGATTTTTATCTTTTATGGAATAAAATTCGACCTACACTTTAGGTCCTTTCTGAAAATCATCATATTTTCAAAAATATTTTTTTCTTTTATCAGAATTCAAAGTAAAGATCAAATTGAGATATATTTCTCATTAAATGAGATTATTACAATTTTTAAATTTAAAAAAAATGAACAATACAGTCTTCTAATCCAAAAGCGAAGCCAATCTTCTGCGCTTCCCTGCAAAACAAGAAACAATACAAAGCAAGAAAGAGTGCAAAGTACAAGAATACAAAATAAAAGATGTAAAGAAAGAAAGTAAATGTAGAATTTAGATAGATATGAATCAAAATGCATTTGAAAGAATGATGTTATGAAATTGAAAGTGTAATGATAGAAATGCATAGGTGATACAAAAAAATAATAAAAAAATGATAATTTATAAAGGAGGATCACTAAATGCAATGCATGAAATGCAAAGAAGATGCAAAATTTACAGATATACAAAACACACAAATATGATAGCTAAAACAATATGATGTAAAATATGGCAACTTGTGGTAATAGCACTAATATGATCTCTCTGATCATGCCACAGTAAGATCAAATATTTCAGGTCACTAAGATGTTAGGTGATGAGTTTAGAACAACATCAACCATCAAGACAATTTGTTTTGATCACCTCAGCTCAACAGGAGCTGAAGCTTTACAATAAGGTTCCTCTAAACGGGTTGGTGTTGTAGACAGGAGCTATTGTAATTGGATATATTGCCTTTTGGAATATGCAATCTTATCAATCCGCAGAAATCGAGCATGATAAACTGTCATGATCTAACTGAGTTACCTGACAGAATAGGTATATTAAGCAGATTAGAAGTCCTACGGTTACACTCATGTACAGATTTGAAAAGCCTATTAAATTCATTGTATACACTTAGAAGCCCGAGATCTTTGGATCTGGTTCACTGTTCAAACATTGAGAGCTTCTCTGATTGCATTAGAAGAACTATAATATTTGAAAAGAATTAATATGACGTGTTATTTAGGTGTGAACGAATTGCTTATATCAAATGAAGCAAAAGGTTGCATAGGATATCAAATGATGTAGAGGATATTAAATGAAGCAAGATACAATGATGATGCGCATGTGCTAATGATGAAAACAAAGTTTCAAAAACAGAAAAATATTACTAATGAAACCAGCAAAATGTTAGAAATGAAATAAAGAGAATGTAACTCAAAAATACAGAAAATATAGATTGCAACAATAAATGAAAAATAGGCTTAAAATGCAGATTGCTATGAAACATAAAAACAAACTTCAGTCGTGAAGTGGATGGGGTTTTAATGCAGATGATTGAAGTTGTCGTGAAGATGTAGTTCAAGTGCTGGAAGTGAAGCTCAAATATCATGAAGTGGCTTTTCCCGATGAAAAGGGAGGAGGGTTCAACAAATCTGATTGATCAGATTTGCTTTCATGGCCTAACTTCCAGCAAATGCAGAGGATAAGATGTTGTGAAGATGCATTTCTCGATGGCTCAGGAATGAGGACAATGGGATGGATTTCTGGTAGAATAGAGGAGAGGATTTTAGAACAACAGATCAAATCTGCTTTTGCTGATGAACAAGAAATAACAGTGGATCAAAGGATCTCCGACTGATCTGATGGTTTCTGCAGATGTAAACGCAATCCGGCAGATCCAAGGATTTTCATGGTGAATCAAAGATTCATCGTGAAAATCACCAGCAAATGCAAACGAAATCCGGCCAAGGAATTTCATGATAGATTAGAGCTTGATCTTATAACAAATAGCTCTGATGAAGAATGCATTCGATAATACAAAAAATGAAAATCAGACATAAGAAGAAAATAAACCTAAAATATAAAATAACAAGATTTAATCAAAAAATGAAACATAAAAGGATCTTATCGATTATAAGGAATGGATTAGAATGCTCCGGCAGAATCAATTGAGAGCTCCGGCAGAAACGATTGAGAGCTCTCGCAGAATCGATTGAGAGCTCTGGTGAGCTCAAGAAGGTTGTTCTGGTGGGATCGATGCTCCTACTGAACCTTCATTTGTGAATGAAGAAAGAGAATCAGAGGAAGAGAGAGGAAGAGAAGAAGGGAAGAGAGAAGGGAAAAAGAGGCAAAGAGGAAAAAAGAAGAATTCAGTTTTCTCCCTTTTGAAAATTTTGATCGAGCGCCCTTCTTGAAAATTTTGATCCCCCCCATTTGATGCCTTCCCTCTCCTTATAAAGGAGAGGGTGGCTTAAAAAGATTTCAAAAATGCCTTTTAAGTTTTGCAAATTTAAAAAAAAGTCTTAGTTGTGGAGTTTTTTTTTTAAAAAAACGTTTTTTAGTCATTCTAAAGTAATTTTTCATTAACTTTTTTTTAAAAATTTTGCTTTTCGTTTCTTTTTTTTCTTTTCTTTTCTTTTTTTCATTTTTAGAAAAAGAAATATAAAATGAAAATTCTTTAAGAAATAAGATCCAGATGGAATTTTGAAAGATTTTACAAAATATTGAATTTAGAATTTGAAGATTTTGTAAAAGAGAGTCTTTGAGATAAAAGAATTAATTTTGAATTTAGATTTTAAAAATGAACCGGGATCTGAGATTTTGATTAAAAATGGAGTTTGGATCTCAAACTGAGAAAATGAAAGGAATGGATCCAAATAGAGATTGAATCTGAATATTTGAGTCACACTGAGAATTGATTTTGAATTTTCACATTTAGATTGAAAATAGAAGGATCGGGCTTAGGATTGGACTCAGATATCTGATTTGGATCTAGGTTTGGGTCTGGTATAGAAAATGAAATTGAGCTTTGGATCTTCAACGATGAAGTAAATCCGAGAAATGATTAGAAATTGACCCAATTGCCTTTTTGAATGACTCAGAAAGTGGAACTCAAGGTCAAAAAGATAATTTTTGGAATTTGGAAAATTTAGGGTGTTTACAGATACCCCTCTTTGCTGCTAAGCTGGTTGAAAGCCGAGCTTAGTGGCAAAGACAAAACACACCAAATTTAGAAGAAAGGAAAATGGCTTGAGAAATAATACTCACAAAGTGAGGTTGTAAAAATACAATCTCTAAAGCTTTTGAAAAGGGGAAAAATGTAGAAGATGTCTCCCAGACTGGGACAAAATAAGCTTTTGAAATGCAGAAGAATTCAGGTTTAGCCCTTGACCTGGATGAGACGAAAATACCTCGAAAAATGAGGTTCAGGTTTAACCGTTAACCTAAAGGAGAAGAAATACCTCGAAAAATGAGGTTCAGGTCTAACCCTTAACCTGAAGGGGAAGAAACATGATGTTGCCAAAGCAAATTTGGAAAATGAATGAGGCAACTCTTTTTTAAGATGTAAACCATGCTAGGTTGCATCAAAATAGACATTGAGTATTTATTTCATGTTTGAATAGCCAGAAAATTTTGCCAATAAGATGAAATTGTAGTTGATTCAAATACTTGAAATGTGCAAGTATGTGCAAAAGATATTTCCTCTTTTACCTAGAGTATTTCCTCCAACGAGGTTAACTCCATAGATTCAAGAATCAAGTTCAAATTTTAATGCTATTGATTTTCTTCAAGGAGGCTATCCATTTTCTTGATATAAAGAGAAAAGAATGATAAGGATGTCTCTTTTGATTGAAATCTTTTGATAGTATGAATCAAATATCTTTTAGGGTTGGTCGGGAAGTTCATCGCATCGCCCTTCAACTTGGCGATGATTTAAACTTTCTCTGGAAGGATACGTCACACACTCCTTCAACTCGGAGGTGATCTGAATCTTCTTTCTCCCTAGGGGTCTAAGTCACATATCAGTCTTCAACTTGACGATAGTTGAGAGATCCCTTTTGCAGATAATCAAGTATACTTGCTTTATTTGAAAATTTGAGTGGATTCTTAATTGCTCAAAATATTTCCACTACTTTCTTGCCAGAAAAATCGACTTTTAAAAAGCACCATAGCTATGATCAATATTATTTCGCTTCTGTCTTTTCAACATCATTGAATATTTCTTTGCTAATTATACCAAGGGTATTTCTTTCATCCTTTTGGTTGATCAACAGGGAAAAGATTTGAATTTTATCCTTTTTTTCACAAAAAGCTTCACATTTTTGGAATAAATACTAGAGGTAATCTGAGGTGATTCCTTTGTGCAGTAAAATATTGAAATCAACAATCAATTTTGGTAAATTGGCAAAATATCTGGGAATCCTTTATGAAACCAATACTCCATATCAAATCTAATGGGACCTTTGGTTAAAATTATGAAAATTAGAGTTTGGAAATCCCGACCAGTGAAAACTGGATTTTGAAATACTGACAAGCTGAAGCTGGAACCTTTGAAATACTGAATTTTGATAAGAGATTGGATCAGAAGGGATGGTTGGTTCCATAGAAACAACATTGGTTCTGTAAGAACAAAATTGGTTCCGTAGGAATGGTGGTTCACTGAGAAAAACATTGATTCACTTAAAAACAAACATTGGTTCAATTAAGAACAACATAGGTTCAATTAAGAACAGACATTGGTTCAATCAAGAACAACATAGGTTCATTGGGGAAAACATTGGTTCAATTAAGAACAACATTGGCTCAGTCAAGAACATCATAAGTTCAATTAAGAACAGACATTAGTTCAATCAAGAACAACATAGATTCAATCAGGAATGACATAGGTTCATAGGGGAAAACATTGGTTCAATTAAGAACATAGGTTCAATTAAGAATAGGCATCGGTTCAATCAAGAACAACATAGGTTCACTGGGAACAACATCGGTTCAATAGGGATTCAACCTAAGAACAACATTGATTCAATAAGGATTCAACCTAAGAATAACATCGGTTCACTGGGAACAACATCGGTTCAATAGGGATTCAACCTAAGAACAACATCAATTCAATTAAGAACAAAATAGGTTTACTTGGAACAACATCGATTCAATAGGGATTCAACCTAAGAACAACATCGGTTCAATTAAGAACAAAATAGGTCCACTGGGGACAACATCAGTTTAATAGGGATTCAACCTAAGAACAACATTGGTTCAATTAAGAACAAAATAGGTTCACTAGGGACAACATCAGTTCAATAAGGATTCAACCTAAGAACAACATCGGTTCAATTAAGAACAAAATAGGTCCACTGGGGACAACATCGGTTCAATAGAGATTCAACCTAAGAACAACATCGGTTCAATTAAGAACAAAATAGGTCCACTGGGGACAACATCGGTTCGATAGGGATTCAACCTAAGAACAACATTGGTTCACTGAGAACAACATCGTTTCAATAGGGATTAAGCCTAAGAACAACATCGGTTCAATAGAGATTCAACCTAAGAATAACATTGGTTCAATTAAGAACAACATCGGTTTGCTGGGAACAACATCAGTTCAATAGGGATTCAATCTAAAAACAATAATTTTGAGGAAAGAAAATCAATACGAGGACTGAATTTTGCCAGCTGAATTTGGAGAATAAAGATTCTTGATGAAAAATTCTTAATTCAATAGACCATCATAGTTAACTGTATGTGGTCTGTTTTTAGGATTATCCCCTTATCTTGAATGGGTAGAAAGAAACTGATTAAGAGATGATAAAAATTGATGGTAGAAAAACCCTCTCAATCCTGTATGTCCACAAGATGTTATGGGTGAAAATTAGTGTTTCAGGATTACCCCTTACCCTGAATGAAAAAAAAAATAAGCTGATAAATATTGTTGGTGAAGAGATACTCTCAATCTTGCATATCCACAGAATGTTATAGGCAAAATTAATGTTTCAGGATTACCCCTTACCCTGAATGGGGATGAACAAAATACCTCGTTAGAAAGAGGCTCAGGTTTATCCCTTAATCTGAAAGGGAAAAAAAGAAGCTGATAAAATTGGTTGATCTGCAGATCTGATTGTAAAACATGGCATGAAGTTGAATTTTGGGAGTTCGAACCACTCAAAAGCTGGATTTTGTAAAGAAAGTCCAACTCAGAAGTTGGATTTTTGAAAAGAAAATTTGAGTCGAAAGTCGATTTTGCGAAGGAAAATTTGTTTAACTTGAAAGAAGATTTTAGTCGAAACTCAGATCTTCAAAGGAAAATTAGATTAATTTGAAAGAAGAAACGAGTCAAAACTTGGATCTTCAAAGGAGAATTTGATATTGAAAGAAGGTCTGAGTCAGAACCCGGATTTTTAAAGGAAAATTAGATTAATTTGAAAGAGGAACAGAGTCGAAACTCGGATATTCAAAGGAAAATTTGATATTAAAAGAAGGTTCGAGTCATAACTCAGATTTTTAAAGGAAAATTAAATTAATTTGAAAGAGGAACCAAGTCAGAACTCGGATCTTCAAAGGAGAATTTGTCCAACTTGAAAGTTAAAAGAAAGAGCGAGTCAGAACTCAGATTTTCAAAGGAAAACTTTTCCAACTTGGAAGTTGGGTAACTTGAAAATCGGATTTGAGAATGACTGGTGCAAGGAATGGGTTTAAAAAATGATTTGATCTATGATCGAATTTTTTTATTTTTTATTTTTTTTAAAAAAATGGCCAGCTCGAGGACTAAAATTTGACTTGTAAGTTGAAATTAAGGATTTTTGATGATTGTGATGATATTTTTGTAAAAATTCTGAGCTTAGAAAGATTCACAATTTGAATGAACCATTATAGAGATATGTGTTACTTCTATGAATGGTCTCAGAATTATCCCTTATACTGAATAGGAAGAAAGAAAATTGATGAGAATTATTGGAAATTGATGAAGAATTATTGGAAAAGATTTTGCTTGCATATTGGAATTTTTGAAGTAAGATGTTCAGAAAACTAGTAAAAATTCATTGTTGAGAAGAAGATCAACCCAAAGGTTGATTTTGAAAGAGACCAGTAAAATATAATTCTTTTGACAGAAAGGATCAACCCAGGGGCGGATTTTTAGAGGATGATCAACACAAGAGTTGTTTTAAAAATGATCAACACGATGGTTGATTTTGAAAAATGATCAACATGAGGGTGGATTTTAAAAAAATGTAACCCGAGCGTTGATTTTGAAAAATGATCAACACAAGGGTTGGTTTTGAAAATGACCAACACATTGATTTTTGAAAAATGATCAACACGAGGGTTGATTTTGAAAAATGATCAACATGAAGGTTGATTTTAAAAATTGATCAACACGAGGGTTGATTTTGAAAATTGATCAACACGAGGGTTGATTTTGAAGAATAATCAACACGAGGGTCAATTTTGAAAAATGATCAACACGAAGGTTGATTTTGAAAAATGCTCAACACAAGCATTGAATTTGAAGAATGATCAACACGAGGGTTGATTTTGAAAATTGATCAGTTCGAAACCAATTTTGAAGAAAGAAGATCAACACGAGGGTTGATTTTGAAGAAAATCAATTTTTAATGAAAAGACTCAACCTGAAAGTTGAATGTTAAGAAGAGATTAGTAAAAACTGGTTTTGACAAAAAGACTCAACCCAAGATTTTGAAAAAGACCATTGCTTTGAAAAGCTCTCGGTGATTATAATGGGGATTTTGCAAAAAAAATTGAAAGTTCGCGATTTTGGACAGACCCTTATAGGTAATCCTATCGCGCTTCATGAATGATGTTAGGTTTATCCCTTATCCTAAAGGGGAATAAAAATAGATTGATGAGAGATTTTGATCCTATCCGCATATAGGATATTTGAAATGAAAGCAGAGTTTCATAATAAAAGATGACCTAGTATAGCAAAGGAAAATTGACATTTCATTGATGTTTGAAATATTTACAAAAGGATGACCAACTAAGTAGAAGAAACTAGGACTATGATGTCCTTTCAAGGAAAGAAGACAAAAAGAAGAAAGCGAGGAAACATTGACATTGTTGCTCTTAAGGTGTTGATGAGCTGGCTGGTTTGTCCTCTTCTTCTTCTACAAGGAGGTTTTGGTCAATGCAATCTTGAACAATATTTTTGAAGACAAAAAAATGTTTAGTGTCATGACCCATTGTTCGATGAAACTTACAAAACTGATCTTTGAATCTTCCCATGATCATAGAAGGATCAACCGTCTTTGGATGTTTAACTATCTCCTTAGCTATCATATATTCAAGAACTTGTTCGAGCGACTGTTCTAAGGGGGAAAATTCATGGTCGTATCCCCAACCATCATGCATTGGTCTTCCTTGTGGTTTTAATTCTAGTTGAATACTTCAGGGAGGATTGTTATTCTACTTGTCTATTCTGTCATTCTGACCTGTGTGGTCATCTCTGCTGGGATTTGGGTTTCCTGAGTTGTCAGTGTGATTTTTTCGGCTACCCCTTTTGCTTTTGCCATTGTTGTTGTCGGTGGTATTTGCAAAGAAGGTGAAGTGTGACTTCTTCTTAGTATCTGGGCTGCTCTTTGAGAGTGTGAGACTCTCATATACTCCATTCTCTATCCCCATTTTGAGTCATTCAGCTGGTTCTATCAATTCGATGAAGGATCATGCCAAGGAAGTAGAGATCAGGCCCATCAAAGGTTAGAAGAAATTATTCAGGATCACTGACAATGCATGCCCTTCTGATATCAGATCCCTCATTCAATTGCAAATGGATCTCCACCTATAAATAAAGTCTCTGGCCTTTTCATTTTCCTTCTGCTTGAGGTTGCAAAGATGATTGAGTGTGGGTAGAGCTTTAGTGTTAAAGAGAAACCGCTCGATGAACAAGTTGACAACTTTGTCAAATTCCCATAGCTCTATAGGATTGATGTGCTCCGCATACCATTTTGCTGCTATTTCCTCCAAACTCCGCGGAAAGCATATGAATAAAGCCCTGTTGTCCCTTTTAAACTGGTTGCATTCTGTAAAGAACATGGTCAAATGTGCTTTTGGATTACCAGTTCCGTCAAACTTAATGAATTTACGAAGAAGGTCCTTCAGATTGCCATCCCCTTCTAGGCTGTCATAAAAATCCTTGCTAGTATAGATTCTCTTGCCTTTGTCTCGAGCCTACAGATCTTTGACCATGCGGGTCATCTCTTTTAATTACAGCTGGATCGGATCTTCTATCGGGATCTGAAACTTAGGCTTATTCACTAACTCAGGCTCCTTAGTGATTTTCTTGGGCTGATATAAGGGGGTTTTGGAAAAATGCAGGCTGCTCTTCCTTTGAGTTTTCTTCTGTTGAATTTGTCCCTTTTGAACTGCTGTCAAGCTGAACCCTTTTCTTGGTAACTTTGACAAGTTTTCTCATGAGATTTTCCATGGATTTCTTCTTGGATGGATTCTTTCCTGAACCTGCCTTGGCTAGATCTGATTGCATCTTGATCATCATCTTTTGAAATAAATTGTACATGGCGGGATCGATGTCATTGCCGCCTGTCTGATTCTGACCTCTAGTTAATCTTGGAGAGTCCATTTCTTCTGTACTGTTGTACTGTTTTCTTTCCAGATCATAATGCCAATGTTTCCTCTGTAGAATAAAAGGGGTGATTTAGAATGAAAGAATTTTCTGAAAGAGATGATGAAAAAGAGATATTTGAGAATCAGGTTGACAATTTGAAAAAGATATCCCATTATCAGGAATTGGGTCATCACAAAAGTCATGAAAATTGCGTTTATCACTCCCATAAAGGAAGTAAACAACTAAAAATACACCTTGTTACCCAGGCGGGGTCGCCAACCATGACGAAAGAAAAACAGAAGATTTTGGGTTGACAAGTTCCCGCTGAAATGGTCAGGGGTTTTACAAAAAATAAGGTGAAGTGTTTTGAAAATAGATGACAGGATTGAAATATAGGAATAAAAAATTCAGGAGAAAAAGAAAGAGAGAAATACATAAAATAGCAGGCATGATCAAAATAAGGTTGGGGATTCGAGATCCAGAAGAAAGAAAGAAAGAAAAATCACCTGGAGTTTTGAAAATCTAAGGAGAGTTTTAAAAAGGATTTCCAGGGTTTTGAGAAAATAGTTATAAAAAAATAAGGGAAAAAAATATACGCCTGGACTTTAAAAAATAGAGGAAATTTTTGAAAGAAATATCCAAGGTTTTTAGAAAAATTGTTTTGAAAAGATAAGGAAAGAAAGATATACACTTGGATTTTGAAATAAATATCCAGGATTTAAGAAAATTGTTCTAAAGAAATAATGAAAGATGAAAATGTACACCTGAATTTTGAGAAATAGAAAGAAAATTTTAAAATATCCAGGTTTTATAAAAATAAGGAGTTACAAAAGCAAAGATCACATCAAAATTATACAAGCAAGGATGCACAATCAACACTCTCTAAAAGTTGATTCTAATATGCAAGATTTTAAAAAAGCTTGTAGAACCTTAATCCTAATTCTAAGATCTTAGATCATCTGAATTCAATCAAGATATGCTGATATACTCAAGCCTAAGCTCGAAGTACATGGCATAGAAATTTTCTCTGGTTCTAAGGTAATGGTTTTCCCAACATCCTTGAGTGCCTGCCGATATACTTTGGACTATGACCCTTAGTATGTGGCAAGGGGTATTAGCCAAAATAAGTGACCCAATTGTTAGGCTCTTTCCCGAACTATGGTTTAGTGAGACGGCTTAGCAACGTGAAGACCGAGACAATATAGGTGGAGATGTTTTGAAAAAAAATTATCAACATGCAAGAAATCAGATAGCTCTAATACAAAGTTCTAAAGAAATAAAATTTTGAAAAATTTGTAAAGAAGCATAGACTTGAATACATTGTTTGCATTCAATCCTTAAATTAAGGAGTGTTGTATTTCAGACCTAAGTCTAAGTGAGCATGGATAAATCTCCTCAATTTGATCCTACCAAACCATACTTAATCCTATATACATAATGGCAGTTGGGTTAGAGTCTAGGCTCCTAAGTTTTGCATGAAAATGAAACTAACATTTGTAGAATATTGACTTAGTCAAATTTAAGCAAGGCAAAGGCATTAATTCGATCAGACAAAGATGGGTCCCATCTTGATCGCCAAATCTGTTATCTCTGCCAAATTTTTTCTTTGAGTGGGATCCTTTTGCATTTCAAACATTTCTCTTTAATTTTGAAAAATGAGAAATTAACTCGCCTCCATTTTGAAAAAGATGGAAAATAGGGACTCGCTCATCGATACGAGGTTCAACCATTCTTGGCACCTTTACCAGGGTTAATTGAACCAAGGATCAAATCAATGCCTTTTGCTTTGCCTAAATTTGACTGAGAAATTATTTTAGAATCTTAAATGCATATTGAATCATGCTTGTGGTATGATCTTTGAAAAATGATGGTTTGGAATATGATGCATGCTTTAAAATCATTTTGATTTTGAAAATATTTAGAAAATACTTCAAAATTACAATTTCAAAAATTGATTTGAAAATACACTTTGAAGAGTGTTTTGAAATGACTTTAGAAATTTATTTAAAATGAAATTTGAGATAGAAATTGAAATTTAAAATTTGGAATGGAAAATGAAAATGGAAATTGAAATAAAAATTGAATTTGGATTTGAAATTGATATTGACATTGAAATTGGAATTTAAAAATGAATTTAGAAATTGAAATTTTGAATTTTAAAAGTAAACCTTGAAATTGGATTTCGAAATTGAAATTAGAATTTGAAATTAGACTTGGAAATTGAAATTGAAATTGAAACTGAAGTTCAGGATTTGAAAGTAAATTTAAATCTATTTTGAAAATAAGTTTTTGAAAATGAATTTCGAAAATCACTTCGAATATTTTGACATTTGAAATAATTTGAAAATGAAAATGATGAAATGATGTAATTTTATGATGAATGCATTTAATAAAGAAATTCAAAGGATTTTATTTTAAAAGGTGATTTTTGTATTTTTATAGAATTTAAAACAAATTAATCTTTAATACATTCATGACTATGGCCACAAATGCATTTCAAATTAATTTATTTTAAATTCTCATAAAAGAAGAAATATGATATTTTTCAAAAAAGACCCAAAGTGTAGGTCAAATTTTTTTCCGTAAAAGATAAAAATCCTAAGTATTGTTCGTATTCTGACTATGGCCATAAATGTGAATCGTGTACTTAGGGTTATTTACCTCTTATTAGAATGGTGCACGCGCCATTCGTGTTACACCATAGTGATTTTTTGAAAGATAAGATAAAAATGAAATACAAAGTCAATTACGAGAATTTAAAATGTAACTACATGATCATTCATTCTAATCTAAATAGGAAATAGAAATTCTCATTAAATGAGATTATCACAATTTTCAAATTTTAAAAAAATGAACAATACAGTCTTCTAATCCAAAAGTGAAGCCAATCTTCCGCGCTTCCTTGCAAAACAAGAAACAATACAAAGCAACAAAGAGTACAAAGTACAAGAATACAAAGTAAAAGATATAAAGAAAGAAAGTAAATGTAGAATTTAGATGGATATGAATCAAAATGCATTTAAAAGAATGATGTTATGAAATTGAAAGAAATGCATAAGTGATATAAGAAAATAATAAAAAAATGCTAATTTATAAAGGAGGATCACTAAATGTAATGCATGAAATGCAAAGAAGATGCAAAATATACAAATATGCAAAACACACAAATATGATAGCTAAAACAATAAGATGTAAAATATGGCAACTTGTGGTAATAGCACTAATATGATCTCTTTGATCATGCCACCGCAAGATCAAATATTTCAGGTCACTAAGATGTTAGGGATGAGTTTGGAACAACATCAAACATCAAGACAATTTGTTTTGATCACCTCAACTCAATAGGAGCTGAAGCTTTACAATAAGGTTCCTCTAAACGGGTTGGTGTTGTAGACAGGAGCTACTTTAATTGGATATATTGCCTTCTAGAATATGCAATCCTATTAATCTACAAAAATTGAGCATGATAAACTGTCATGATCTAACTGAGTTACCTGACAGAATAGGTATATTAAGCAGATTAGAAGTCCTACGGTTACACTCATGTACATCTTTGAAAAGCATGTTAAATTCATTGTATACACTTAGAAGCCTGATATCTTTGGATCTGACTCACTGTTCAAACATTGAGAGCTTCCCTGATGACGTTAGAAGAACTATAATATTTGAAAAGAATTAATATGAGGTGGTATTTAGGTGTGAACGAATGTCTTATATCAAATGAAGCAAAATGTTGCAGAGGATATCAAATGAAGCAAGATACAATGATGATGCGCATGTTCGAACGATGAAAAAAAGTTTCAGAAACAAAAAAATATTACTAATGAAACCAGCAAAATGTTGGAAATGAAATAAAGAGAATGCAACTCAGAAATATAGAAAATATAGATTGCAACAGTAAATGCAAAATGGGCTTAAAATGCAGGTTGCTATGAAACATGAAAACAAACTTCAGTCATTAAGTGTATGGGATTTTGTTACGACAACGAAGTTGTATATGACATTTCTCGAACTAGATTTTGATGATGAGCAAGTGAATCAACTGCATTTCAGCTAAGGCTATAAAGAAAAATGACAAGAATTGAAGAATTTGATGAAGAATCTTTGAAGACAAATGTCAAATGTAAATTTCATTAAATGACTTAGATTCTTGTAAGAGTCTTACTTAGAGTGCATATTTCAATTGCATTTCACCTAAAAAGTCCTTAGAAAAACTTTTCTAAAAGAACCCTTCATGAAAATCATTTTAGAAAACTCTACTTAATTTTTTATGTTTATTAGTCGACCAACAGATTCACCAATCGACCAACTTTTTTACACCAAATTTTCAAAGCAAAAATGTCAATTTTCTGAATAGTCGACTGAAGGTTTTCTTAGTCGACCGAACATAATGTTTTGTTTTCAGAAAATTTAGCAGCAGTCGACTCAAGGTTTTCTTAGTTGACCGAACATAATATTTGTTTTAAAAAAAATTTAGCAGCAGTCGACTGAAAGGTTTTTCAGTCTACTGATGATTTTATCAGTCGACTAACTTTTTCTTTTGTTGACTAAGTTTCAAACTTCAGATTTTCAAACGGCTCTGTTAAACACATTAGTCGACTGACAATAACTGTCACACTGCTAATATTTGTTTTCAGTTGACTAACTACTGTTCCAGTCGACTAATTTTGCCATTTTTTTGAAACTTTTAAAAGGCATGTCTTTTCATTTTTCAAACAAATTGCCCATTCAAAATTGACTATTTTGACACCCTTTCATACCCTTAACGTATGAAAATTTTCAACTATAAATATGAGTGCATGCCACACTCAAAAACATCGAATCCAATCAAATTACATTGAATTATTCTTTGTTTTTCACTCATATTAGTTTTCTCACTCACTTGATATTTTAACTCCAAATTTTCACTCAAGTTCTTTTGAGAGATAGTGAATTTGTGAGTTGAGTATTTCAACAACCTCAAAAGCCAATTGCATTCCATTTGCATTCATAAGAAAGGCTTGTAGGTTTATTGTAAGTTGATTATTTCATTTTTCTATAAAAGGAAAGGACTCCTTGGTTTAAAAGAGTTGTTTGCTTTCAGTAGGTTTGTTATTGAAAGTGGGACCAAATTTGGTCTGTATATTCTTGTGGTTACACAAGGTTGATAGTGAAAATCTCAAGCGAGTTTTGCTTGGGGACTGAATGTAGGTCTAGAAGACCGAACCATGATAAATTCTTGTGTTCTTTGTGTGATTGCTTTGTGAATCTTAAAATTCTTTAAAATTCCAAAGATGATATTTAAAAGCACTGTTCACCCCCCCTCTAGTGCTCGTTGCCTCGATCCTACAACACTTTCATTTGGTATCAGAGCAGGTTTGCTATATTTTGATCTTACCATCATCTAGCATGACAACAACATCATCTTAACACAAAGAATGATGCTCCTCTGTTTGTCCTCCTCTCTTCGATGGAATAAACTATGGATATTGAAAAGTAAGAATGACAATATTCCTACAATCTATGGATCTCAAAATTTGGAGAGTTGTTTCAGAAAAGTACCAAACACCATCAACTGATTTCAACCTATGGATCAATGAAGAAAAGAAAACTGCTTCACTTAATGCCAAAGCTATGAATGCGTTGTATTTAGCCATTGACAAGGTAGAGTTCAATCGCATCTCTCAATGTTTTACAACAAATGAAATTTGGCATACTCTTCTCGTTACTCATGAAGGTACGTTAAAGGTAAAGGAATCTAAGATTGCTTCTTTAGTTCATAAATTTGAATTGTTTAAAATGAAGCAAAATGAGATTAAATATGATAACAAGAATGACCGATATTACTAACACTCTAAAATCCTTTGGAAAATAATATTCGCAAGTGAATTTAGTTAGAAAAATCCTAAGGTGTTTAACTCCTGAATGGGAGAGAAAAACCACAACAATAGAGGAAGCAAATGATTTAAACACCCTTTCTCTTGAAGATTTGGTTGGCAACTTAATGACATATGAAGTCCAACTTCATGATAAACAAGAAGAAGAACCCAAGAAGAAATCTCTTGCTTTCAAGGCCATTTCAGACTCTGAAGATTCAGAAGAAGATGAAGATGAAGATATTGCCCTCATCACAAGGCAATTCAAAAGATTCAACAAAAAGAGAAGATTTCAAAGGAAGGTAAAGAAAACTGATTTTTTCAATCTTAATGAAGTCAAGTGCTTTAACTGCAAAAAGGCAGGACACATCAAGAAAGATTGTCATCTTCTCAAAATCAAGTCCAAGGACCAATTCAAGAAGAAAAAGACATTTCAAGCAAGTTGGGATGATGGTGACTCCTCTTCTGATGAAGAATTTAATGAAAATGTCACCAATATGTGCTTTGTAGCACAAGAAGACTCGGTAAGTTAATTTGAGTATGATGATTTATTAGAAGCATTTAATGATTTATATGCTAAATTTAAGAGTCTAAGTTCTAAAAACAAAGAGTTAAAAACTGAAAATTCAATTCTTGACTCTCAAAATAAAGTTTTACTTCAAGAGATAGAAGATCTCAAGAAGGAAAACTCTTGTCAAGCATCTGAGATAAAAGAAATTGAAATTAGAACCAATATCTTACAAGAAGAATGAAAGAAAAATCAAATGATCTTCTTTCTATAGTGACTAAGTTCACTAATGGCTAAGATAATCTAGAAAGACTTCTTGGTTCTCAAAGATGCTCGATTAACAAAACCAGATTGTGATATAGCTTCTTTGACACTCAAAATAGACCAAACTATGTGGTGAAGAATCAAAGACAAAATTCTCAATCATTGATTCAAAGAACTCAATTTTCTAGTCATAATAGAAATGCATTTAATCATGAGACTTATAAAGCTTATAAGCCTAGATATGATTATTCTAGAAATACTAAATCTTTTTATAGAAAGAATATTTATTCTCAAAGGAAACCAAAATCCAAATGAATATGGGTTCCAAAGACTAACTCTCATGGACCCGAAAATAGAAAAGAGTCAAATGCTTTGTTTTTCAATTTTGTTGTAGGTATACAAAATAAGGAGCAAATGGATTTTAGACAGCGGTTGTTCCAAACATATGACTAGAAGGCCGGAGTTATTTTTCACCCTCCAAAGTAAGGATGTTGGAACCATCACCTTTGGTGACAATAACAAGGGAAAAGTAATCGGTATTGGTAACATTGGTAATCCAAAATTTCCCTTGATAGAAAATTTTCTTTTAGTAGATGGTTTAATGCATAATTTATTATCCATTAGTCAATTATGTGATAAAGGTTTTCTCGTTTCTTTTGAACATGAATGATGCTTAATTTCTGGTTTTCGTTCTAAAAAGATCATTTTGAAAGGTAAAAGAAGGAACAATGTATATGAACTTTATCTAGATGAGTTACCCACTTTATGAAAAATGTCTTATCGCTTCTAATGAAATTCAATGGTTATGGCATAAGAGACTTGGACATGTTAACTTTAAATTAATTTCTAAGTTATCCAAGAATGATCTTGTTAGAGGCCTACCTAGAATACCATATAAGAAGGACCACTTATGTGATGCTTGCCAAATGGGTAAACAAATCAAGAATTCTTTCAAAGCAAAAGATATGATTTCAACAAAGCATCCTCTTGAACTTTTACATTTAGATATATTTGGACCATCTAGAATTCAAAGTTTGAATGGTAGCAAGTATGCTTTTGTTATAGTTGATGATTATTCTCGATTTACTTGGATAATTTTTCTAAAAAGCAAAAATGATGTTTTTTCTAAATTTTCTAAACTTTGTAGAAGAATTATAAATAAAAAATCTACATCTATTATTACAATTCATAGTGATCATGGTGGTGAATTTAAAAATGAATCTTTTCTAAAGTTTTGTGATTTACATGGTATATCTCACAACTTTGTTTTTCCTAGAACGGCTCCACAAAATGGAGTTGTTGAAAGAAAGAATAGAACTTTGCAAGAATGTACTAGAACCATGCTTCAAGATAAAAATTTACCAAAATACTTTTGGGCTGAAGCAGTAAATACAACATGTTATGTTCTAAACCGTGTTCTCATTCAACCATTTTTACATAAAACATGTTTTGAATTGTATTATAATCGTATACCAAAGATCTCATATTTCAAAAAAAAATGGTAGTAAATGCTTCTTGTTAAATACCAAAGATAATCTTGATAAGTTTGATTCAAAATTAGACGAAGCAATATTTCTTAGATATTCTTCTAGAAGCAAAGCTTATCGTGTTTTTAATAAAAGAACATCTTACATTGAAGAATCTTTACATGTTGTATTTGATGAGAATTATGAGCAAGTTATACCTCTAAGCGAAGGAGAAGAAGTCATACTTCAAGGATAACCTTTGATAGAGAGCACTTCTCAAAAAAATATTCCTCTTCCATTGGTTTGGAAAGACGTTCCTAATCATTCACATGAGTAGATTATTGGAGAAATAAAGAGTGGTGTCCAAACTAGAAGGCAATTGCAATATATTGCAAATATTGCTTTCATATCTAAAATAGAACCAAAGAATATCAATGATGCTTGTGATAATGAATTTTGGCTTTTAGCCATGTCTGAGGAACTTAACCAATTTACTAGGAATTATGTATGTGATCTAGTTGATAGACCAAAGGATCATTTGGTAATTGGAACAAGATGGGTCTTCCGAAATAAGCTGGACGAAAATGACGAAGTCATTCGAAACAAAGCAAGTCTAGTAGCACAAGGCTATAATCAAGAAGAAGGCATAGATTTTGATGAAACCTATGCACCAGTGGCTCGATTGGAGTCAATTCGAATGATGCTTGCTTTTGCTAGTTACATGAATTTTAAGTTATATCAAATTGATGTTAAGAGTGCATTCTTAAATGAATACATCAATGAAGAAGTTTATGTAGAGCAACTTCCAGGCTTTGAAAATGAGAAATATCCAGAAAAAGTCTACAAATTAAAAAGTGCTTTATACGGACTCAAACAAGCACCAAAAGCGTGGTATGAAAGACTATAAATTTTTCTAGAACTTGGTATTTGCTCATTATTAGATTTATAATTTTGTTTTACAACTTTTTGTTTTTTTTTTTTTGAAAAAATCTCAAAAACGGATTTTTTAGTCGATCGATGAAATTCTAGTCGAGTGATGGTTATTTTTAAAATTTTAAATTGAAGGGACCTGATACCCCTTGGTTTTGTTTAAAAGGGGCAATCATTATTTTTTTATGCCCGTGTTGTTTTTTGCCTCTTCAGAAGCTGAACACACTCTCTCCTCTGTCATTTCTGTCAATCTTCTATAAACCCTAAGTGTGCTGGACAAACTCCTTCTCGCTGGAACCCTCTTGTCGTGATTGGGTGCTTCTACAAGAACTTACGTCTGCGCCTGACGACTATTTCTCTGCACGAGTAGTCAAACGACATCTGTTGCAGCATTGAAAAGTCGTCATCCACAACATCTCCGCCTGCTCTTCTCTGAGACCTCGTCGATCTCTGTAACAGCAGGACCCTCTATCGCCTATTTCCTAAAACCCTTAGAAAATTAATATCCCTCTTCCGGTGGACTGCCCTCGCTGCTTGTTTTGGCCACTAACAGAGACCGTGATTGTAGAAGGCATATTGTCCGCATTGCATGAAGACCACTCTAGTCTTTTTGGCAGCAAGTTACCATCTTCCACTCATCGAAATCTTCTTGACTCGTCTGACATCCTCACTGCCTCGTCAGAAGCCATCCTCAACAGTATCTCAACCTAGTCGATCAACCACTCCCTGCGACATTACCTCTCTTTGATAGATTCATCTTCTCTTCTAACCATGCCTCATCAGAAAACAACATCCGCACAAGGTTCCCCTCCATCTACACCACAAGCACGTCATGGATTTTCTCTTAGACTACTCAAAAATCCCCTTCTATACGATACTTTTGGATCAATTTCTGCACTTCCTATATTATGGTAGAAATGTTCTTTTTCACCTATTTTCTCGCTACAATATAAAAGAACTATTCATAGGCATTTCACATCTTTTTGACGCCGGTTCTGACCGATTTCATTATCCTTTATGGATCCATTTGTTTTACACTAATTTACAAATTGATCATGAAACTAGATTTCTTTCCTCTCTTGTTCGCGATGTTAAAATTGAGTTTGATTCTAAACTTCTTGAAAAAATTCTAGATATTCCACCTTCAGAAACTCTTTTTAATACTATTGAACTTAATGATGAAAGAATTTTTGAATAAATTTTTATTCCCGGTACACCTCATTGTCCTCCCTTCAAGAATACCAATCTTCAAACTCGCACTCTCATTGTTGGACGAATTCTTGCCCACAATGTCCTACCTAAAACTGGATATTTTGATTACTATTCCACAGATTTCTCTACGGCTCTTTACGTCTTATTTAAAAATATTTCTGTAAATTGGGCCAACGTGTATTTTACTACATTGTGGAAGCAAAAAACCTTTCTTCCGTATGGATGTCTTCTTACATGTATTTTCAAATATTTCAAAGTAACCCTAACCAATGAAAAATCTATTGAATAAAAAGAATACTTTGATCAAATTGTTTTTAAAAGAATGAAACTCACCTATCTACCTCCTACAAATTTTGAATCTCCTATATATTTTGTACCATCACCATCTTCTATGACACCCCCATCTCAAGTAAAATGAAAGAAAGTCACTATTGATCAAGATCATGATGAAGATTTGCAACGAATAGAAGCTTTGGAGCTACATCAATACAGTTTTCATGCGGATGTGACTCAACAACTTTCATCAATTCAGAATGATATTGCTGAACTCAAAGAGATGATCAAGCAACACTTCTCTTGAACTTTGTTTACAGTTATTGCAACCTTTCTTTTCATGAACTTTGATAATTTCTGGGTTGTAATATTTTGGACTTGAATTTGCATTTTGCTTATGTTATGACTGCACTTACTCCTTTTGATTATGACAAAGAGGGAGAAAAAGAAAATTGCATGTGAAGGCATCGAAAATTGTAAAGCATGAAGTAATGGTGGAAATGCAAAACAATCAATATGTGCTATATATATGCGTTGATTGTGCTAACTTCTTATGTTTTGCAGCATATTGATAAGGGAAGCAAAATCTCCATCTATGCATCTAAATGCTTCATCTTTGACTAGTTTGTCATCATAAAAAAGGAGGAGATTGTTATGACAATGAAGCCGTATATGAAATTTTTCGAACTACGTTTTGATGATGAATAAGTGAATCAACTGCATTTCAGCTAAGGCAATGAAGAAAGATGACAAAAAATGAAGAATTCGATGAAAAATCTTTGAAGACAAATGTGCAAATGTAAATTTCATTAAATGACTTAGATTCTTGTAAGCGCCTTACTTAGAGTGCATATTTCAATTGCATTTCACCTAAAAATTCTTTAGAAAACTTTTCTAAAATAACCTTTTATGAAAATTGTTTTAGAAAACTCTACTTAATTTTTCATGTTTATTAGTCGACCAACAGACTCACCAGTTGACCAACTTTTTTGCCCCAAATTTTCAAAGCAAAAACATCAATTTTCTGAATTAGTCGACTTAAGGTTTTCTTAGTTGACCAGACAGAATGTTTTGTTTTCAGAAAATTTAGCAGCAGTCGACTGGAGGTTTTCTTAGTCGACCGGACAGAATGTTTATTTTCAGAAAAATTTAGCAGCAGTCGACTAAAAGGTTTTTCAGTCTACTGATGATTTTATCAGTCGGCTAACTTTTTCTTTAGCCAACTAAGTTTCAAACTTCAAATTTTCAACGGCTCTTTTAAACACATTAGTCGACTGACGATAACTGTCAGTCTGCTAATATTTGTTTTCAGTCGACTAACTACTGTTCCAATCGACTAATTTTGTCATTTTTCGTAAAACTTTTAAAAGGCGTCTTTTCATTTTTCGAACAAATTGACCATTCAAAAGTGACTGTTTTGACACCCTTTCATACCCTCAACATATGAAATCTTTCAACTATAAATATGAGTGCATTCTACACTCAAAAACATCGAATCCAATCGAATTACATTGAATTATTCTTTGCTTTTCACTCATATTTGTTTTCTCACTCGATATTTTTACTCTAATTTTTCACTCAAGTTCTTTTGAGAGATAGTGAATTTGTGAGTTGAGTATTTTAATAACCTCAAAAGCCAATTGCATTCCATTTGCATTCATAAGAAGGGCTCGTAGTTTGATTGTAAGTTGATTATTTTATTTTTTTGTAAAAGGAAAGGACACTTTGGTTTAAAGGAGTTGTTTGCTTTCAGTAGGTTTGTTACTGAAAGTGAGACTGGATTTGGTCTGTATATTCTTGTGGTTACACAAGGTTGATATTAAAAATCTCAAGTGGGTTTTGCTTGGGGACTGGATGTAGGTCTGGAAGACCGAACCAGGATAGATTCTTATGTTCTTTGTGTGATTGCTTTGCGAATCTCAAAATTCCAAAGACGATATTTAAAAGCATTATCCCCCCCCCCTCTAGTGCTTGTTGCCTCAATCCTACAACACTTTCATATTTTAATGCAGATGATTGAAGTTGCCGTAAAGATGCAGTTCAAGTGCCGAAAGTGAAGCTCAAGTATCGTGAAGTGGCTTTTCCCTGTGAAAAGGGAGGGTTCAGCAAATCCGATTGATCGGATTTGCTTTCATGGCCTAACTTTCGGCAAATATAGAGGATAAGATGTCGTGAGGATGCATTTCTTGATAGCTCAAGAATGAGGATGAAGGGATGGATTTCCTGGAGAACAGAGGAGAGGATTTTAGAACAGCAGATCAAATTTGCTTTTGTCGATGAACAAGAAATAACGGTGGATCAAAGGATCTCCGGCTGATCTGACGATTCCTGCAGATGCAAACAGAATCCGGCAGATCCAAGGATTTCATGGTGAATCAAAGATTCACCATGAAAATCACCGGCAAATGCAGATGGAATTCGACCAAGGAATTTCACGATAGATTAGAGCTTGATCGTATAACAAATAGCTCTGATGAAGAATGCATTCGATGATACAAAAAATGAAAATCAAACACAAGAAGAAAATAAACCTAAAATATAAAATAACAAGATCTAATCAAAAAATAAAACAAAAAAGGATCTTACCGATTATAAGGAATGGATTAGAATGCCTCGGCAGAATCAATTGAGAGCTCCGGCAGAAACGATTGAGAGCTCTGGCAGAATCGATTGAGAGCTCCGGTGAGTTGAAGAAGGTTGTTCTGGTGGGATCGATGCTCCTACTGAACCTTCATTTGTGAATAAAGAAAGAGAATCAGAGGAAGAGAGAGGGAGAGAAGAAAGGAAGAGAGGAGGGAAAAAGAGGCAAGGAGGAAAAAAAAGAATTTGCTTTTCTCCCTTTTGAAATTTTTGATCGAGTGCCCTTCTTGAAAATTTTGATCCTCTCTATTCGATGCCTTCCCCCTCCTTATAAAGGAGAGGGTGGTTTAAAAAGATTTCAAAAATGCCTTTTAAGTTTTGCAAATTTAAAAAAAGGCTTAGTTGTGAAGTTTTTTCAAAAAAAACTTTTCTTAGTCATTCTAAAGTCATTTTTGATTAATTTTTTTTTTGAAATTTTGCTTTTCTTTTCTTTTTATTCTTATTTTTCTTTTCTTCTTCTTCTTTTTTATTTTTAAAAAAAGAAATATAAAATGAAAATGCTTTAAGAAATAAGATCCATATGGAATTTTGAAAGATTTTACAAAATATTAAATTTAGAATTTGAAGATTTTGCAAAAGAGAGTCTTTGAGATAAAAGAATTAATTTTGAATTTAGATTTTAAAAATGGATCTGGATCTGAGTTTTTTATTAAAAATGGAGTTTGGGTCTCGAACTAAAAAAATGAAAGGAATGTATCCAAATAGAGATTGGATCCGAATATTTGAGCCACACAAAGAATTGATTTTGAATTTTCAGATTTAGATTGAAAATAGAAGGACCAGGCTCATGATTGGACTCAGATATTTGATTTGGATCCAAGTTTGGGTCTACTATAGAAAATGAAATTGAGCTTTGGATCTTCAACAAAGAAGTAAATCCGATAAATGATTAGAAATTGACCCAATTGCCCTTCTGAATGACTCAGAAAGTGGAACTCAAGGTCAAAAGGATAATTTTTGGAATTTGGAAAATTTGGGGTGTTTACAGAAGGCTAGAGTTTTCATTCACAAATGGAGAAGTACTTGCAATAGGATGAGAAATCCAATCTCAGAAGAGCATACCCTCCAAGTTATTCTCAACAATTTCTTGCAGCCATTAAGAAATCTCATTTCCACTTCCCCATCAAAATCATTCATTGAGTTGACAGAACGGGCCAAATGGCTCGAAATGAGAATTAAAAATGGGGTATACGAAGGTATTACTCTTATAAAAAATACTCCAGATCAGAAGAAAAAGGCACATTTTACCTTATCAGCTGACACTTCAAAAAACAATCATGGTAATAAGGGCAATAAGAATGGTAACAATAGCAGTGCAAAATCTGATAAAAAAAATTGACAAAAAGGAAAGTTATTTAAAAACAATGATAAACCTCATCTAACTGGCCCCCAACAGAAAGGAGATTTTCAGAAAAAAACCGAAATACATCAAATGGAATAAGGATCGTGTGTTTACTCCTTTGAATCAACCCTTAGAGAAAGTCCTGGAATATATGTTAGCCCAAGGGATGGTCAAACTCTCTTAAATAGCGGATCCTCTAGTAATCATGGAAAAATTCAAAGAGCAATTCTGTAAGTTCCACAGAGCAATGGGGCATGATACAAAATATTGCTTTGTACTCAAGCATTTGATACAGGACTGCATCGACAAAAATCTCCTTGTGGAGGATAAAGAAAATAAGCTAGAAATATTGTCGACACCATTCCCCAATCACTCAGCGGCAACCATTACAGAATATCCCTTCTTGCCACAAAATCATATATGTGTATGCTCCAATGAGGATATAAGTCTCCAACATCAGGTTATGGTTCTTTAACAAACCTAGCTTGCCTCCAAGAAGATGGATATCATCTCGATCCTGAACCGAATGGATTCATTAGCTGAGACTAAAAAGGTCCCTGCTTTCCCTAAGAAATTTATCAAAAAGCAAATCCCTTCAGAGAAAGCAGAAACTTCTAAGGCAGTGGAAGAACGAGTTAACCTACTCTAGAAGCCAATTACGACACTTTCCAATGTTTTAATCTTTGATTTGACTCATGATTCTCCGAAGAATCAAGAGATCCTAAATGACTTGCTCAAGAAAATTAAAGTAAAGTCAGGCACTACTCCAGAAGATATGGCACAAATTGTGAATCAGGCGATGACCAATGCGCCTATCACTTTTTCTAATGAGGATTTGCCAAAACCTCATGCTTTTCACAATAATGCATTATATATCATGGTAAGGACCAGGGGTATGACTGTCTCACATGTGCTCATGGATGGAGGCAACAACCTTAATATTTGCCCAGAGATAACTGTAAAGGCCTTAGGATTGAAAGAAGAGAAATACTGACCAGACCCAATCACGATCTACGATTTTAATAATTATGGGCAGACAGCAAAAAGAAAGATCTTTCTTGAGATTTTTATCAATTATTTAGTGCATACAGTTTTGTTCCATGTCGTTAATGTGCCACCAACATACAATCTCTTGTTGGTCCGAACATGGATACACAATGCGAATATTGTACCTTCAACATTCCACCGGTGCATCAAGTGATCTAAAGGTGGCATGATCACCATAATTTTGGGTAAAGATTCCGAAGAAAGGCTGCCACAACCTATGATTCCTCATCTAACATTTACAACGGACATTCTCAACATCAGGGAAAGTGATGAAATTAACTTTAGTGAAAGTCTAGAAATGTTGAAGCTAAAAGAAGTTCAGCCAGCAGAGAACGTCGCAACAATGGTCCAATGGCAATGACCTCATTTCTTCAAATTGGGGGGATGTCTTGATTACTGCCCTTTCAAAGATCACCCCTTATTTCCTCAGTTTTCCAAAGCCACAAAGGGATTTGATCTTCTGTTAAAGCATGATTACCAACCCTTCCGAGGCATGGGTAAAAATGAAGACAGCAGGGTGGAGCCGATCATCCTTGCTTGACATTTCGCTGGTTCAGGATTGGGGTTCACCGGTCAAGCATCCGACAAAGAAACCATATTCATCAAAGAAACAAAATGAGAAGGATAATGCCATAGTTTTCCTGCTTCCTTCCCTTGTTTTCAGTCATCCTGTAGGGACAACACAGTCCTAGTCTTTTGTGTCCTTTGTCAGTCTCTGTAAATACTCAGTCGTTGTTCTCAGCTTTACTCAATCAATGAAAATTTGATCTTCTCTTTACGTCTTGGTGCCTATCATTCCTGCTTATTTTTATCTATGCCATTACTCTTTGCTTTCGTATAAAAAGCTATTTTTAGGTTTACAGTTTTCCTTAAAAAAAAACCTTTCTTTGCATTTTTAGGGTTGCCAAATCATGACTCCTAAATCAATAAAAAGGCTCGTTATCAATCCTAAATTTTCTCAAAATAACTCCAAGCCAACAAGGATTTATAAGATAAAGGCAAGAGCAAAGGCCAGCAAAGTGATAGAACAGATTGAAGAGCCATCATAATTTGATTCAACTATTCAAGAATTGCCAAAATTTGCTCATATTCAGAAGCAGGATGAACCATTGTCTTTTGTTCAGGATCTAACAAAAGATATCAACATTGGTTCAGAAGATGATCCAAAAATTCTTAGAATTGACTCAGGTCTAAATTCAGATGAGAAAGAAAGACTCATCCATTTTCTTAAGCATCATCAAGAAGTGTTTGCCTGGACTTATGAAGATATGCCAGAATTGGATCCCAAGATGGTTGAGCATCGCCTCAAGTTAAAACCGGATTTTAGGCCAATCAAGCAAAAACTAAGGAAATTGGATCCTCAAGTTAAGCAGCAAGTCAAGGAAGGACTTGAGGATTTGCTAAAGGCAGGTTTCATCCGTACCATTGATTATCCAGATTGGTTGGCAAACATTATGGCAGTCCCTAAGAAGAATGATAAAGTTTGAATCTGTATTGATTTTAGAGATCTCAATAAGGCCACGCCAAAATATGATTATCCACTCCCCAATATTGATCTTCTAATCTATAGCACGGTCGGCCACACCATGTTTTCCTTTATGGATGAATATTCCGGCTACAATCAAATCAAGCTGGCCATTTGTGATCAGTCAAAAACTTCATTCACCACATCGTGGGGAACCTTTTGCTATACAGTCATGCCATTTGGGCTCAAGAATGTCGGGGCAACCTATCAGAGAGCAATGACCATTATTTTTCAAGATCAAATGCATAAAAAACATAGATGCCTATGTGGATGACATTCTGGTCAAGTCTAAAGAAGAAGTGGATCATCTCGATGCTCTTGGCCAAGTCTTTGAAAGGCTTATTCTCTATAAATTAAGGCTCAACCCTCAGAAATGTGTCTTTGGAGTAGAGTCAGTTAAATTGGTTGGCTTCATGATCAGTAAGAAAGGAATAAAGGTGGATCCTGCTAAAGCAAAAGCAATTATTAATATGCCGCCTTCAACTAATTTCAAAGAGTTGCGAAGCCTCCAGGGGCGCATTCAGTCTATTCAACGGTTCATCTCCAATCTCACCATGAGATGCAAAGCTTTCAATCAACTATTAAGAAAATGAGTAAAGTTCAAATGGGGACCAAAATGTCAACTTTCGTTCAAGTGCATCAAGCAGTATCTCCTTAATCCGCCTGTTCTGAAGCCACAAGAATTGAAAAGGCCGCTCCTGTTATATATTTCAGTTAATCAAGTTGCTTGTGTTGGGTTTATTGCGCAGTATGAAGAAGGCAGTCAAATAGAACATGTCATCTATTATGTGAGCAAAACTTCCATTGATTATGAGAATAAATATTCTCAGATGGAAAAGATATGTCTAGCTTTAGTATGGATGTGTTAGAAACTGAGGCATTACTTGTTGGCATCAGAAGTCAAAATTCTATCAAAGCTTAATCCTCTTAAGTACATTCTTGAACAACCATTTCTTACTGGGTGAATTGTTAAATGGCAAGTCCTCTTAATGTTGTAAGACCCGAGAATTTTTTGAGAAAATTATCCGATATAAGATGGAATTACATAATGCAATTATTTATGTATTTATACATAAATATATATGCATATGTTTGGGTGTGTGCATTCGTATATATATATATATATATATATATATATATATATATATATATATATATATATATATATATATATATATATATGTACATCGTATGGATATTACATTGAGTTCCTACATTTTATTCAAAATACATAGAATTACTTGAATTGCTCTATCGAGAATTTTAAATGCCTAAACCCAAGGTATTTTAAGAAATTCCGACAATAATTGAAGTTTTAGAAAAATTTAATACATGATGAAATTTTAGAAATGCTTATATATATACATATATATATATAAATACAAAACCATAGAATGAATACATATGTTCATATGAGTCGAGAATAATTTTAAACCCATTTCATTTTAGATATTTTGGACAAGAGAAATGGTTTTTTTAGAAAAAAGCTTGAGTTTTTTTTAGAATTTAGCAAGATGTTTTCAAAATCTAAGTGTAATTCCACAAAAAATGATGAAATGAATAAAATAATGAAGGTTAGTGGGGCTTTCATGAATAGTGCCTACTATTGAAAGATTTTCAAATTAATTCAAATGAAATAAGCCTATTGGAGGATTTTTGGGCTGGAGGGTTTATTTACAAAAGTACCACCGCCCAGAAGGGTGTGACACTTAAGTGAATAAACCACAACCCTCCATTTTCAAGATTAAAACACCACCGTTGGATCAAAACCCTAACTTATAAAACCTTGAGAAAGAGAGAGAAACCTAATTTCTCTCTCCCCGCTCTCTCGCTTTCTCCAAAATCGTGGGCACCTCCTCCTTCCTTAACATTTTGGTGTAGGGGTGGGTACCGATTGGGACTCCCCTCTACCCTCTAAACGTAAGAGGAATTGTTTCCTCCATTGGCATATATCGAAGGTGAGATGTTCCATTCCTTTTTATATTTTCGAGTTAGATGAAATGTTAAATGCATGTCTCGGTTAAAGCATAAAGCCTTCCACCTTACATGCATTTAATAAAATGCATAGGGAAGGTGGATTAGTTGATGTTTTAACATTTCTTAAAATTGTTTCACTTCACTTTTCACTTCTATGCTCACACACGCACCATGTATCTCTTTCATGCATCGGTTTTCTCTGATTCCAGAATTTGTCAGAGGTAACTTTGAAGAATTGACAGTATCTTCCTGGATATAGGTCAGTTTTTAGTGTTCTTAGTCATTCTGGAACTCTAAGACATAGACCTCTAACTTTGAAGTTAAAGGTATGGCCTGATTCGGTCTACAAGGTCCTCTCATTTCTCGAATCATTTGGCAAATTTTATCAATTTTAACATTTTTTGAACTGGTACAAGTGCTAATCGGGGTCAAATATCCAAATTTCTTCATTCAAGGTTAGCATTTTGCACAACATTTCATGTCATTTCTCATCATTTCATATCATTTCTCAGCATTTCACAACATTTCATTTCATTTTCGAGGTCCAGAACTCCAATTTCATAAATTTCAATCCAGATTGAGTTTTAAAGGTTTTCAGAAATCAATTTCAAACCCTAGGTTTTCAAAATTGACATTTTTACCTCCGGGATTCTAAATTTGAAAATATTTTCTCGAGAAAAACAATCTGGATTTATTTCAAACTCAAATTTTCAAATTCTACACTGGATTTGCTTCGCAGCGGGGTATTGAACTTCAAAATCTGAACTCATTTCAAAAACTGCCAAAATAGCTTGTTTCGTCCGAGAATTTCTAAAAAGACCATTCTATCCCTATGATTACAAAAATGAATTTCAAATTTGGAAAGACTGCCCACTCTGAGATGGCTCCTTCATTTTCATTTTAAAATAAAAAAATATATCTTTTCCTTTTCTTTCGTTTTATTTTTTTTAAAATTTTGTTTGTTATTTTTATTTTATTTTATGAGAGGAGGTAGGACCCACAAGGGGGTCGACCAGCCCCCTCTTCCTTCCTCTTTCTTTCTTTTTTCCTTCCCCCTTTTCTTTCTTCTTCTTCTTCTTTCATTCCTTTTTTTTTCTTTTTCTTCTTCTTCTTTCTTTTCTTTCTTCTTTTTCTTTTTTAATTCTTTCTTTTTCTTCTTTCCCTTCTCTTCTCATTCACGTATGATCTCTTCCAGCCCCTCCTCCTTCTTCTTTCCATGTTCTTTCTTCCTCTTTTCTTTCCTTTTCCCTTCTTCCTTCTCTTTCCTTCTTTCTTTCCCTCCTTGCTTCTTTTTTTTCCCTATTGTCCGGTCCATCTCACGTACCTATCATTCCCCTCTCATTAAACCTACTTTCAAAAAAAAAACTTAGAAACAAATCTTATTTTTCCCTAAGTCCAATACCAAAAGAAAGGAATAGTGGGCTTTCTAAAGGAGGATCTCACGCTCAGCCCTCTCTTCTCTTCTCTCTCTCCCTCTCTCCCTTGCAGCCACCATTGCTGCTACCACTGACCTTTTCCTTGGCAGCATCTTGGCCCAGCCGGTCCACCATCATCGCCCAACTACTTCAGCAGGCAGCCACCAAGTAGCAGCAGCCAGCCGGTGTCATCATGGTTGCAACAACCACTTCAACTACTTTGTAACAAGTCCAACTCCATTCCAGCTACCTCCTCCTTCAACCATTACAGCCGTTCCAGCCACCTTCAACATTGGCAGTAGACCCCTTTATCCCTTGGCAGTCGTTGCAACCAGTTGCTCCAGCCCTCTTTAGCGACAACCATCTCCACAGCAAATAGCTCCTCCTTACAAGCGTCTCCCTTCCTTCAGCCATACCAAGGTGACACAACAAGACCCCACAGCACCTTCAGCTCTACTTCCAGCAACAGTAGCACCCAAGCAAGCTACTCCCTTCAACCTTCATTAGCAGCCATCCCCACTCCTCTCAACCGATTTCAGCAAGGTTCCAAGGTGAGACCCCTTTGGCATTGAAAATTTTCATTTGTTTGTTTTGGTTGCGATAGAGCTATCGAGTGAGCTACTTCATTCGCTCCATGGATGAAGTTTCTCACTTCAATGGTTGACATAAAAGCAAATATAAATCATGCCCCTACTGGTTTTGTTTTATTTTTATTCTCAAGTATTGCATTTAGTATAACTTGTTATTTCATAACACTCAATATTGCTTTCATTAGTATCTAACTTAGGATTTCATTCTTATGTAAAGTACACTCAATATTTCATGTTCAATCTTTCATTTATAAATATTGAAATTTTTATGATGGATGACTGTGTTAAATATTTGTTTCTCTACAAAAATTTGGGTTAATTTAGGTTTTAAAACTCCATTAAATAAATCCAAAATCGAGTTGGGTTTTGAACCCTCCAGAAATCCTAATTTCTGTTTTAGCAGACAAAAACCTCTGAGATCTCCTAAATGGATGATCCAATTTTCCATAAAAAAAATTACAGTGGGTCTCTTTTGGAATCTACTATTTTCCAGTAAATTTTTAGATTTTTTTAACAAGCTTTTACCACTTCCAAAAATTGATTTTCCCAGACCCCTGGGAAAATCTCACTTTTTCTTTGTCAGGGTATAGACCGACCCTAATGTGCTGTGTTAGTTCAATCCATAAGTTGTCTATGAAAACTTTCAACATAAAAGTTGTTCCTAACCTTTTCCTCTATCATTTCCCAAAATTTGCGAATTTTCGAGACTGTCCAATTATTTTTCCCAAAATTATCTATTTTGTCTGACAGATTCTCATGCCTGAGAATTTTAGAGATTCAAACCTCTGATAATCCTCTGCTACAGCCCAAACCATAACCCGAATTCCAATACTGTAAAAAGAGAAAATCTTTCTCTGTTTGTCAGAGACATTTTCCCATAATTTCAGATATTTTTCCATCTGTTTTCTAGTTTTCCCAAAACTTTTACGAAACCTATCTGTCTACCCTAAATCCTAGAGTCGCCGGATTCTGATTCGACTTGCCAGAGTTGTCCAGCTCTGACTATAAGTCAAAAACAAAATCTGTAAATCGAAAAAATCTTTGCCTAACTGTCCTTTGTCATCCCATAAAATTTGAGAAATTTTTATGGAAGTTTAGTACCCAAAATCTAATTTAGAATTAGCATTTTAGGCAAAATCTTGATTTTTTAGGGTTTTTAGTTGTTTTCTACAATAAAAAATAACAAAAAATAGATTTTTGAGCTTTATTCTGTTTTTATGGTTAGTCTAGGTGTCCATGCCAAATTTGGCTCAAATCCAAGTTCATTTGCTTTGCATGTTAGTTTATTTTTAAATTCAGAAGCGAAAATCAGGCGAAAATCAAGTCAAATTTGATATTTTATGATATTTTTGCCATTTTAGGCTTTTTATCATATAAATAAGCATGACATGTCATATTAGAGTTAATTTCAATCTCATTTGCATTTCAATTTCTCATTTTTGCCAAATTTATTTCAGAAAACCTTAGTTTCAAGGCCATAGTCTTGTTATCAGGGGCATTTTGGTCATTTTTGAAATCAATTTCGAAATTTCAATTTCTAATTTTCCAAATTTTCATGTATAACATCATATTGCATCATATTATGCTTGATTTTATTTCATTTGATTATCAAATTTCCAAATTTTTCAAAAATTCTTTCAGAAAACCCTGATTTCATGGTCATCAGGGGCATTTTTGGTTATTTTGACCTCAATTTTGAATTTCCAAGTTTATTTTCGAATTGTATTACTTATTTTTCATGTTTATATCAAAGGGGTATGAATTTGGGTTTATATTTGAATAATATCTGATAATTTCCAATATTTTTGGATAAATTCAGAAAAACCTACATTTCTGTGCTAACATTGTTTTCTAGTTTTGCAGAAACATTCAAGAAGGAGATTTAGTTATTTTATTTCTTTTCTTTACTCAATTCAATGTAAAAAAGCAATGTAATATTTGGAATAAGAGTTACTTTTCAGCTTAGAATAGGATTGCATTGCATATAGTTTGATTTTTGCAAAATTCCAATATGTGATGTATGATTCATGCGCATTTATTTCAAATCTACTATGGTTGACACGAATGGCATGTGCATAAGTTCTTATAGAGTTTATAAACTTGGTGGGATTCGTATTTATGGCCATAGTCAGAATACGAAGAAAACTTAGATTTATAATCTTCGTATTAGCCACATTCAGCCTACACTCTTAGGCTAACTTAAAAAATGCACTGCATTTCTCAAAACTCAAAAGGATTTCCCAATTCCTCAATGAAATTCTCTTTCAAATTCATTCATTCATTCAAATTGCATTATTTTCAAATTCATTTTACAATTTCAAAGAAATCGGTTTTCTCAAGAATTTCCAAGTCTTTCTTAGGATTTGATTTTCTCAGAACTCTGAATTTTTAGATGAGATTTCAAAGTATTTCCAAAGTTCAAATCAAGATTTTCCAAGATTTTCATATTTTGAATTTCATTTTCAAATCCCAAAATCGATTTTCTCAAAACTTTGAATTACTTCTGAAATTAATTTTCCCAGAATTCTCAAATCCTATTCAGAAATCAATTTTCTTAGAAAAAGCAATCCAAATCTCAAAATCGATTTTCCCAAAGTCCAAGTTTCCCTAAGAATTCACTTTCCAATGCAAATTTTTGATTTTCAATATAATTCAATGATTTTCCCAAGAATTCCATTTTCAAGTACTTTTCCAATCATTTTCCAAGGACATCTCAATTTTCCAAAGCAAACATCATATTTCTCAGAATATGCATCTTTTCAAAATTTCATAGCACATGCCTGATTCTTTGTGCATTCTAGGAAAATAGAGCATGATTTAGATATTTGAGTCAAGTTAAAGCACACATTTGATCCCGGGTTCAATTACCTTTGGTAAAGGCGCCTGGAACGGTTGAACCTCGTACTGACAGGCGGATCCCATTCCACAGAATTTTCCCACAAAATTTCAAAATGGAGGCAAGTAATTTTCAAAACCATTTTCAAAAACTTTGGTCGAGTTTGACTCGCGAAATTCGTTTCTCTCTCGCAAGAGAGAGGAAAAATTTTGTGATGATAACACTCACCAGAATGAGGCAACTCTTTTTTGGGAAAAATATAAACAATACTAGGTTGCATCAAAATAGATATTGAGCATTTTTTTCACTTTTGGATAACCAGAAAATTTTGCCAATAAGATGAAATTATAATTGATTCAGATGCTTAAAAAGTGTGCATGTATGTGCAAAAGATATTCTTTCTTTTTACCTAGAGTATTTCCTCCAAAATAAGGTTAACTTCTTGGATTCTAGAGTCAGATTCAAATTTTTATGTTGTTGAGTTTCTTCAAGGAAGTTATCTATCTCCTTGATATGAATAGAGAAGAGATACTCTTAATTTCATAAAAGCAACCAGTGAAAAATATTGATGAAAGGATTTTGCATAAGAAAAGATGATTTCTGGCAATTTTGACAGTTTGATATCCTGGGGCTTTTCCCATAATGATCTTTCTGGCACTCTTTTTGAGACAATGAGCTTTCTTGGGTTTCGGGGGAAGTTCATTACATCATCCTTCATTTTAAAGATGTCTTGCCTTTTCTTTTTCTCTTCGAGGAAGGGTACGTCACAAACTTCTTCATCTTGGAGATGCTCCGATCCTTCTTTTTCTCAGGAATTATACTGGTGATATTAGCTTATTGGTTAAAAATCTCTTGATGATAGCAGCAATCAAATATCTTTTAGGGTTTGTCGGAAGGTTCAACACAGTCGCCTTCATCTTGATGGTGATCTAAACATTTCCTGGAAGGATTTGTCACAAACTCCTTCATCTCGGAGATGATCTGAATCTTCTTTGGCCCCGGGGGTCTAGCTTGCATATTCGCCTTCAACTTGACGACAATTGAGAGATCCCCTTTGCGGATATTTGATTGTAGCTTAAATGAATGAGGAGATATGGATTGAGTGGATTCTTTTTATCGCTCAGGATATTTCCACTACCTGATTGTAAGAAAGTCGTCTTTAAACATGCGTCATAGCTATGATCAATATCGATTCACTTCCGGCTTTTCAACATCATTGAATATTTCTTTCGCTAATCATACCAAGGATATTTCTTACATCCTCTTGGTTGATCAACAGAGAGAAGATTTGAATTTTACCCCTTTTCGCGAAAAGCTTCACCTTTTTGGAAAGAATACTAGAGGTAATCTGAGGTGATTCTTTTATGCAGTAAAATATTAGAATCAACACATTTTTAGCAAATTGGCAAAGTTTTTGAGAATCCTTTGTGAAATAATCACTCAATATAGATTTTGATAGGACCTTGAGCTGGAGTTTGAAAGAAATAATGTAAGACTTTTAGACTTTGAAAAACTCGACCAGTAAAAACTAGATTCGGCAGGACCAACTAAATGGATTTAGGTAAAAAGGATTTGGGTAAAGGATTTTTGGTAAAAGATTCTGGAAAAGGATTTTGGTAAAGGACTAGTGTTAAACTGGAGTTTGAAGGACCAATGTGTGAAAATTGGAATTTTGAGGGACCGATGTAAATATTTGGAATTTTGAAGGATCAATTTTGAGAAAATTAGAATTTTGAAGAACCAATGTACACATTGGAATTTTGAAGGACTGAAATTTGAAGAATTGATTTTGAAAAATCTGGAATTTTGAAGGACTGAAATTTGAAGAATCAATTTTGAGAAAAATAGAATTTTGAAGGACCAATAAACATCGGAATTTTGAAAGACCAATTGGAATTTGAAGGACCAGTGTAAAACTGAAATTTTGAAGGACCAATTTGAGAAAATTGGAATTTTGAAGGACCAATTGGAATTTTGAAGGACCAATTAGAATTTTGAAGGACCAATGTAAACATTGGAATTTTGAAGGACCGATTGGAATTTTGAAGGACCAGCGTAAACTGGAATTTAAAAGATCAATTTGAGAAAATTGTAATTTTGAAGGACCAGTGTTAGACTGGATTTGGAACGACCAACATGAGAATTGGATTTGATAAAGGACCAATGTTAGACTGGATTTGAAAGGACCAACGCGAGAATTGGATTTGATGAAGGACCAACATTAAACTGGATTTGGAAGGACCAATGCGAGAATTGGATTTTATGAAAGATCAGTGTTAAACTGGATTTGAAAGGACCAACGTGAGAATTGGATTTTGATTAAGGACCAGTGTTAGACTGGATTTGAAAGGACCAATGTGAGAATTGGATTTGATGAAGGACCAATGTTGAACTGGATTTGGAAGGACCAATGTGAGAATTGGATTTGATAAAGAACTAGTGTTGAACTTGATTTGGAAGGACCAATGTGAGAATTGGATTTGATGAAGGACCAGTGTTAAATTGGATTTGGAAGGACCAATATGAGAATTGGATTTGATGAAGGATCAATGTGAGAATTGGATTTGGAAGGACCATTATAAAAGGCTGGGCTGCTTCTATGAATGGTTTCAGGATTATCCCTTATCCTGAACGGGAAACTCAGGTTTATCCCTTAACCTGAAGGGGAAAGAAGGAATTTTGAAGAGAATAAACCTGAAGCTTGAAATTTGGAAGGGATCAGCCGGAAGGCTGGATTTTTAGAAGAAGGTCCAACCTTGCAGTTGGATTTTTTGAAAGAGAAAAGGGTCTGAGTCGGAACTTGGATATTTTAAAAGGAAAGATGAACCAACCTGAGAGTTGGGTTTTTGAAAAGGAACAGAGTCTGAGTTAGAACTCGGATATTTAAAAAGAAAGATGGACCAACCTGAGAATTGTGTTTTTGAAAAAGAAAAGAGTCCGAGTCAGAACCCGGATATTTAAAAAGAAAGATGGACAAACCTGAGAGTTGGGTTTTTTGAAAAAGAGAGAAGAGTCTGAGTCAGAACTCGGATATTTAAAAGGAAGATGAAATATATAAAGGGGAAAACCCAAGTCGGAACCCGGATCTTCAAAATAAAAGATAAAAGAGAAAATCGAGTTTGAAAACTCGAATTTTCGATGCAACGATTGGTTCCAACATGAACATTGGATCCAAAAGAAAGTCTGAGTCGGGACTCAAAACTTCAAACGAAAGATAAAAGGGGAAAACCTGAGTCAGAACTCGAATCTTCAAAAAATAAAAGATAAAAGAGAAACCCGAGTTTGAAAACTCGAATTTTTGAAGCAACAATTGGTTCCAATACGAGCATTGGATCCAAAAGGAAGTTCGAGTCGGAACTCGAAACTTCAATCGAAAGATAAAAAGGGAAAACCTGAGTCAGAACTCGGATCTTCAAAAATAAAAGACAAAAGAGAAACCCGAGTTTTGAAAACTTGAATTTTTGAAGCAACGGTTGGTTCCAACACGAGCATTGGATCCAAAAGGAAGTCTGAGTTGGAACTCAGAACTTCAAATGAAAGATAAAAGGGGAAAACCCGAGTCGAAACCCGGATCTTCAAAAATAAAAGATAAAAGAGAAACCCGAGTTTTGAAAACTTGAATTTTTAAAGCAACGATTGGTTCCAACACGAGCATTAGATCCAAAAGGAAGTCTGAGTCAGAACTCGGAACTTCAAATGAAAGATAAAGGGAAAAACCCGAGTCGGAACCCGGATCTTCAAAAATAAAAGATAAAGGGGAAAATTGAGTTTGAGAACTCGAATTTTCGATGTAACAATTGGTCTAATGCGAATATCGGATCCAAAAGGAAGCTCGAGTCGGAACTCAAAACTCCGAAGATGAAAGATTGATAAAAATGGAGAAAAAATAAGAAAATTGATGGAAATTGTCTTGTAAAAGAATTCTCATAGGTAGCATTGTTGCTCCTATGAGTGGTCTCAAGATTATCCCTTATCCTAAATGGGAAATGAAATAAAAATTGACAAACATTGATAAAAGGTTGGAAAAGAATCAAAATAATTGATAAAGAATGATAAAGAATCAATAAAACTGATGAAATTGATAAAGAATAAGAATTAATAAAGAATTGACAAAGATCTGGTAAAAATTGGTGGAAAAACTGAGGATACTTGGAAGACGATGAAAGACTTCAGGATTATCCCTTATCCTAAAGGAAGAAGGACCTTGTAGGACGAGGTTCAGGTTTATCCCTTAACCTGAGTGGGAAGATTTAGGTTTATCCCTTAACCTGAGTGGAAAAATTCAGGTTTATCCCTTAACCTGAGTGAGAAAAGAATAAATGGGAAAGGAATATCTCATGGGAAAGAGGCATCAGGTTTATCCCTTAACTTGAAAGGGTAGAAGGAATAAAGATTGACAAAAATTGAAAGAATCAATAAAATTGATAAAATTTAATAAAGAAGGATAAAGTTGATAAGATTGACAAAAGATTTAAATGAAAAATTGATAAAAATTGAAAAAAGAAGAGTTTATTTGATCCTGCCTGAAAACAGGTTTTTGAAAAAAAATAATTTTCATAAAAAAAATGTCTGAGTATAACTGAGAAGGAAGAATAATGTTTGAAGAATGCTGTTTGAGAAAAATAGGAGAATTTTAAAAATGGGATATTTAGGAAAAAGAATTTTGAAAGAAATTTTGACAAAAGAAGGAATCAGGTTGAAAAAAATGATATCTCATTTAAAAGGGATTGAGCGTCACAAAAGTGGTGACAATTACATTGTTTCTCCATGAGAGGGAATAAATAATTTAGAATATGAAGGAAAGTGCTATTTTGAAAAGGATATCTCTTGACGAAAAGAGATTTCAAAAAGGTAAACAAGAATATAATCAAAAGATATACTAGAAGATATGAAGAAAGAAGAGTTTGAAAATAGATGGCAAAGATGTAAAATTTAAAGAATTGCAGGCATGATCAAAGAAATTGAAGAAATCAGAAGAAGAAAAAAATACACCTGGGTTTTAAAAATAAAGAGAAAATTTTGAATAATATACCCAGGATCTTTGGAAAACATAAGGGAATACAATAAATATATATAATAGAATCACAGTTATACAAACAAGGATGCACAAACAACACTCCCTAAAGCTGACTCTAAATGCAATATTTGAAAAGGCTAGTAGGACTGTAATCCTAACTCTATGGTTTATATTATCTGATTTCAATCCAAGATACGCCGATATACTCAAGCTGAAGCTCGAAGTACGTGGCATAGAAATATTCCTCTGGTTCTAAGGTAATGGCTTCTCAACATCTTTGAGCACCTACCGATATACCTTGGACTATGGCCCTTAGGTACGTGGTAGGGGGGCGTGAACCCAAATAAGTGGTCCAGTTGTGAGGCTCTCTCCCAAACTATGGTTCAGTGAGACAACCCAGCAACGTGAAGACATGGACAATATAGGTAGGGATGTTTTCAAAAAAATGTTCAACATGCAAGAAATCAGATGGCTCTAATGCAAGTCCTAAAGAGATAGAATTTAAATGAAAAGAAGCATACACTTGCATACATTGTTTACATTTAATCCCTAGAATTAAGGAGAGTTGTATTTCAGACCTAAGTCTAATGTGAACATGAAATAATCTCCTCAATACGGTCCTACCAAACCATACTTCGATCCTATATGCATTATGTCGGCTAGGACAGAGTCTAGGCTCCTAAGATTGTGAACACCCCAAATTTTTCAAAATTGTGTAAATATTCCCTTTTTGCCTCTGGTCTCCATTTTCTAAATAAATTGAGTCATCTTCAATCTAAATTTCAGTTATTTCTCGGATTTTGCTGGAATCAAATCCATTTATATATCTGGCTCGATTTCGGATCCGGATCCAATTTAAAATCCAAATCTGAGCCTCGTCATCCAGTTTTTAAACCAAATTTACAAAAATACCAAAAACAATTTCTTAAAGGCTCAGACGGTCCATCCGGTGGCCATTTGGATCTGATACTCTGTATTTCTCGATTGAGACCCAAAACTTGAACATTTTCTCAAAATCTTGGATCCAAACCCATTTTCTGGAGAAATTTCCAAAATTCAAACCCAAATTCTCGGAAAACACTCCTTTTGTAAATATTTTTATTTTTTCATAAAATTAGTTTAAAACCCTTTAGTGTTCGAAGTTTTTATATCAAAACACCATATATATATATATATATATATATATATATATATATATATATATATATATATATATATATATATATATATATAATGCACAAAGAAAAGAGCAAAAAAATAAAAAAATAAAAAAATAAGAAAATAGAAAAGAAAAATACAAAAAAATTGATCGAGTAAGCCCCTTTTTATAAAAATTGTTTTTAGTGAAGCCCTTTTTAGAAAATTTCTTATAAAAGAGCCATTTCTTTGATTTATATTAAAGTTTCTTAGATTTTTCGGAAAAACCTCCTTCTCGACGTTTCTTCCCCTTTTATAAAAATGGGTACAGGGGAAGGGGTCGAGCACCGCGCTTCACCCCAACACCCCTCTCCTCTTCGACCCGCGTTTCACTCCCACACCTTTATTGCGTCGGATCACATCTCTCCTTCTTCCTCTCTTACTTCTTTTCTACCTCCCTTCTTCTTCCTCTCTCAGTTTCTCTGGTCCCCATTTCATATCTGATCGACTGAAGGCATCAATCACCTCCTGCAAATAAGAATACAAAAGGCACTTCTCCTCCTTCAATTAAAATGAAATAATCCAGTGAGAACCTCTCCTTTCTTCCCTATTACCATTTTCAATTTCTTAGATTTCCCGGTCTTGCCCTATTTACCCACCATTGGTGGTGTCGAGTTGCTTGTGCAATCTCGACCCATCTCTGTGCAATACTAATGGAATCATTGTATTCCAACAATTTTTCTTTTGTTTCTGTAATTCATTTTCCTTTTTTTTTGTCTCTCTTTCTTTCTCTTATTTTATTGTAATTTATTTTGATTTCCTTTGGTTCACGTGAATCTAAGTGTGTGTTTATGTTGTTCGAATCCCATGGTCTCTTGTAGCTTATCTGAATCCTTGGTTAATCTTTGGTCACGCTCTCCATTGTGAGATTTGATTTTATTTCTATTTTATCCAGTCTCATTAATTTGATTTTAACGACATACTGTTTCGATGTTCCTTGATTCATTCATTGCATCCCATGCCAGATGATTGATCAACAAATCAAAAGGGGGAGGGGTTCCATTGCCGTTTTTGTTCATGTTTCTCTCTTTCTTTTTTTTATTACTTATTTCCCTTTGGTTTTACCTGTTTTTAGTCCCATTTTCGCACCAGTGGTGGCATTGGGTTGCCTGTGCAACACCAACCCACCCTTGTGCTACAGCAAGAGGAACAATCATGTCCCAACAGTTTTGTGTTTTATTTATTTCATTGATCTGCACTTTTATTCAATTTTGCTTATGTTGTCAAATACAATCATCTTATGCATTTCATCTGGATCCCATCCTATTCTACTATTGATTCTCAATTTTTGCTTTCATTTCAACTTTTTTGAGATTTTTTTTATTCCTTGATTCATGTTATTATCCCTGTTCTCAAAATTTGATTTCTCATTTTCACTGGTCATCACATTTTCTTTCTAATGTTGTGATTTCCTGTTTTACTTTATGTCATAGCATTTGGATGCTTTTTGCATGACTTTGATCACATTTATGGACCAATTCTGATCTCTCAGAACATTGTTAAAGTTTGATCCCATCAATTGTTTGGGTATCAATGGACTGTAGTTGGGTTTTTGGGGCAAGCCTTGGTTGGATAATTTGATTGTCAGATCTGTTATGAACACTGGGCCCCTAGGACCATGTTGATAGATCACTTTGCCATTGAGTTATGCAACTTCAACGAATTTCTGGTGGTTGAATGTTATCTAAAGCTGACAGGGAGGGTTATGTTTCGTTGATCTTTGAGATGCCTTATCACAGGAATGTCTTATCAATGACAGGCGTCTCTTTCTTCAAGAGATTTCTTCAAAAGGAGTCTAGTGATCAAAAGCCTAGATACAACCCCTATGTTTCCTGTTTTCACAAGCTTGGGCCTTGATTCCAGTTTTCCCATTCACGTTGGTACGGAAAGTTGGGTTCATAACAGAAATCCTTGATGTAAACCAACAGGGTGAGATTGCTTTTCAACAAAATATCCACGAATCCTCCATGATCGAAGAGTAGATCATGTGGAGGGTTCACATCGTGGTTGTCCTGTTAAAGGTCAGCGACAGTTTGGAATTTCCAAGAATTCATCAATGCAAAATTCTGTGAAACTTCAATAATGAAGCAGAAGTTTGAAATGCTGGAGAAAGATGGGCGGATTGCCTCATCAAGAAAGACAACAATGATTTTATCCTAGGCCATGGAAGATTTTGAGGAAAGCAAACAGTAGGTACCTCTCTTTACAGCAGCAGGAGTCAATGTCTATTCTTAAAAGAGCTGCTTTGGGCATTCTGTTACGACAATGATGCCAAACATGATACTTCAAGTACAAGGTTTTGATGATGAGCAAGTGGAATCAACTGCATTTCAGCCAAGGCTATGAAGAAATTGAAGAATTCGATAAAGAATCTTTGAAGACTTGTGTGCAAATGTTTAATTCATTAAAAGTCTTAGATTCTTGTAAGAGCCTTACTTAGAGTGCATATTTAGGTTGCATTTCACCTTAAAAGTCTTTAGAAAAACTTTTCTAAAAGAAACACTTTTGAAAATCTTTTTAGAAAACTCTTTTCTTAAATTTTCATGTTTATTAGTCGACCAATAGACTTATCAGTCGATTAATCTTTTCGCGCCATATTTTCTAAAAAGTCATTCTTGTCAAATTAGTCGATCGAAGATTTTATCAGTCGACTGGACAGAATGTCTGTTTTCTGGAAAATTAGCAGCAGTCGACTAATGGTTTTATCAGTCGACTGAACAGAACATGTGTTTTATGAAAAATTTAGCAGCAGTGGACTAATGTTTTTTATCAGTCGATCGAACAGAATGTTTGTTTTTCAGAAGATTTTAGCAGCAGTCGACTAAAAGATTTTTCAGTCTACTGATGATATTATCAGTCGACTAACTTTTCTCAAGTCGACCAAGTTTCAAAAGTTCAGATTTTCAAACGGCTCGATTAACAGATCAGTCGACCGACGATAACAGTCAGTCTACTAATAACTAACTATTAGTCGACTAACTGATGTTTCAGTCGACTAATTTTGTCGTTTTCCTGAAACTTCACAAAGGCGTGTCTTTTCATTTTTCAAATATTTTGATCGTTCAAAATGGACTGTTTTGACACCCTTTCATACTCTCAACATATGGAATCTTTTAACTATAAATATGAGTGCATTTTACACTAAAAAACACAGAGAAACAACAATAATTCAATTGATTTGAATCATTTACTTATTGATTTTCACTCCTATTCAGTCAAGTATTTGTTTTCTCACTCACGTGATATTTTCACTTCAGTTTTTCACTCAAATCACTTTGAGAGATAGTGAATTCGTGAGTAGAGTGTTTCAACAACCTCAAAAGCCAACTGCATCTCATTTGCATTCAAAAGGAAGGCTCATAGGTTGTTTTGTAAGTTGTTACTTGTTTTCTGTAAAAAGAAGGACTCCTTGGTGTAAAGGAGTTGTTTGCTTTCAGTAGGGTTGTTACTGAAAGTGGGACCAGTTATGGTCTGTGTGATCTTGTAATTTACAAGGTTGATAGTGGATAATCTCAAGCGAGTTTTGCTTGGGGACTGGATGTAGGTCGGGTTAGACCGAACCAGGATAATATCTTGTGTTCTTTGTGTGTTTGCTTTGAGATTTGCAAAATCCTTCAATATTTCGCAGATTATTTTTAAAAGCACTATTCACCCCCCCTCTAGTGCTCGTTGCCTCGATCCTAGTGCACTTTCATTTGGTATCAGAGCACAGGTTTGCTATTACTTTGATTTGACCATCAACAAGCATGGCAACTACAATATCTCAGCACGAAGAAGGAAGCTCTTCTGTTCGTCCTCATCTCTTCGACGGAACAAACTATGGATACTGGAAAGTAAGAATGACAATATTCTTGCAATCCATGGATCTCGATATCTGGAGAGTTGTTTCAGAAAAGTACCAAACTCCATCAACTGATTTCAACCGATGGACCGATGATGAAAAGAAGACTGCTTCACTAAATGCCAAAGCCATGAATGCATTATATTGTGGCGTTGACAAGGTAGAATTCAATCGCATCTCTTAATGCTCTACAGCAAATGAAATCTGGCATACTCTTCTCGTGACACACGAAGGTACGTCAAAGGTAAAAGAATCTAAAATTGCTTCTTTAGTTCATAAATTTGAATTGTTCAAAATGAAGCAAAATGAATCTATATCGGACATGGTAACTAGAATGACCGATATAACTAACACTTTCAAATCTCTTGGAAAAGAATATTCACAAGTGGATTTAGTCAGAAAGATTCTAAGGTGTTTAACTCCTGAATGGGAGAGAAAAACCACTGCTATTGAAGAAGCAAATGATCTCAATACTCTCACTCTTGAAGACTTAGTTGGTAACCTAATGGCATATGAGGTCCAACTTCAAGACAGACAAAAAGAAGAGCCTAAGAAGAAATCTCTTGCTTTTAAGGCTACTTCTGACTCAGAAAATTCATAAGAAGATGAAGATGAAGATATTGCCCTCATCACAAGGCAATTCAGAAGATTCATCAAAAAGTGAAGATTTCAAAGAAAGGTAAAGAAAGCAGATTCTTCCATTCCCAATGAAGTCAAGTGCTTTAACTGCAAAAAGGCAGGACATATCAAGAAAGATTGTCCTCTTCTCAAAATCAAGCCCAAGGACCAATTCAAGAAGAAAAAGGCATTTCAAGCATGTTGGGATGATATTGACTCCTCTTCCGATGAAGAATCAAATGAAGAAGTCGCCAACATGTGTTTTGTAGCACAAGAAGATTCGGTAAGTCAATTTGACTATGATGAGTTATTTGAAGCATTTAATGATTTATATGCTAAATTTAATTGTCTTAGTTCTAAAAATAAAGAGTTAAAAACTGAAAATTTAACTCTTGTCTATCAAAATAAAGTGTTACTTCAAGAAATAGAAGACTTAAAGAAGGAAAATTCTTCCCAAGCACTTGAGATAAAAGAAATTGGAGTTAGAACCAATATCTTACAAAAAGAAATATCTAGTCTTAAAGAAAAGTCAAATGATCTTCTTTCTATAGTGACCAAATTCACAAATGGTCAAGAGAATCTTGAAAAACTTCTTGGTTCTCAAAGATGCTCGGTTAATAAAACCGGATTGGGATATAGCTTCTTTGATACTCAAAACAGACCAAACTATATGGTGAAAAATCAAAGACATTATTCTCAACCTTTTGTTCATAAAACTAAACTTTCTAGTTCTAATAGAAATGCATCTGGAAATGATTATTCTAGAAATGTTTATTCTAAATCTTTTTATAGAAAGAATATCTATTATCAAAGAAAACCAAAATCCAAATGGATATGGGTTCCTAAGACTAACTCTCATGGACCCGAAAATAGAAAGGGGTCAAATGCTCTGTTTTCTGATTTTGTTGTAGGTACACAACATAAAGAGCAAATGGATATTGGACAGCGGCTGTTCCAAACATATGACTGAAAGGCCGGAGTTATTTTTCACCCTCCAAAATAAGGATGGAGGAACTGTCGCCTTTGGTGACAATAACAAGGGAAAAGTGATAGGTATTGGTAATATTGGTAATCCAAAATTTCCCTTGATAGAAAATATTCTTTTAGTAGATGGTTTAATGCATAATTTAATATCTATCAGTCAATTATGTGATAAAGGTTTTCATGTTTCTTTTGAAAATGATTTATGCTTAATTTCTGATTTTCAATCTAAAAAGATCATTTTTAAAGGTAAAAGAAGAAACAATGTGTATGAACTATATCTAGATGAATTACCCTCTTTTAATAAAAAATGTCTTATTGTTTCAAATGAAATTCAATGGTTATGGCACAAGAGACTTGGACATGTTAACTTTAAAATTATTTCAAAATTATCCAAGAATGATCTTGTAAGAGGCCTACCTAGAATACCATATAAAAAGGATCACTTATGTGATGCTTGTCAAAGGGGTAAACAAATCAAGAGTTCTTTTAAAGCTAAAGATATAGTTTCAACAAAACGTCCTCTTGAACTTTTACATTTAGATCTATTTGGACCATCTAGAATTCAAAGTTTGAATGGTAGCAAGTATGCTTTTGTTATAGTAGATGATTATTCTTGGTTTACATGGGTGATTTTTCTAAAAAACAAAAATGATGTTTTTTCAGAATTTTCTAAACTTTGTAGAAGAATTACAAATGAAAAATCTACATCCATTATTAAAATTGGTAGTGATCATGGTGGTGAATTTGAAAATGAATCTTTTCTAAAGTTTTGTGATTTACATGGTATATCTCACAACTTTGCTTTTCCTAGAACGGCTTCACAAAATGGAGTTGTTGAAAGAAAGAATAGAACTTTGCAAGAATGTGCTAGAACCATGCTTCAAGATAAAAATTTACCAAAATACTTTTGGGCTGAAGCAATTAATACAGCATGTTATGTTCTAAACCGTGTTCTTATTCGACCAATTTTACATAAAACATGTTTTGAATTGTATTATGATCGTATACCAAAGATCTCATATTTCAAAATTTTTGGTAGTAAATGTTTCTTGTTAAATACCAAAGATAATCTTGATAAGTTTGATTCAAAATCAGATGAATCAATATTTCTTTGATATTCTTCTAGAAGTAAAGCATATCGTGTTTTCAATAAAAGAACATCTTGTATTGAAGAATCTTTACATGTTGCATTTGATGAGAATTGTGAGCAGTTTATACCTCTAAGCGAAGAAGAACCCTTGATAGAGAATACTTTTCAAGAAAATATTCATCTTCAACCGGTTTGGAAAGAAGTTCCTAATCATCCACATGAACAAGTTATTGGTGAAATAAAGAGTGGTGTCCAAACTAGAAGGCAGTTAGAAAAATATATTGCAAATGTTGCTTTCATATCTAAATTAGAACCAAAGAAATTCAATGAGGCTTGTGTTGATGAATTTTGGCTTTTGGCTATGTCTGAAGAACTTAACCAATTTACTAGGAATGATGTTTGGGATCTAGTTGATAGACCAAAGGATCATCCGGTAATTGGAACAAGATGGGTCTTCCGAAATAAGCTGGATGAAAATGGTGAAGTCATTCGTAGCAAAGCAAGGCTAGTAGCACAAGGATATAATCAAGAAGAAGGCATAGATTTTGATGAAACCTATGCACCAGTGGCTCAATTAGAGTCAATTCGAATGATGCTTGCTTTTGCTAGTTACATGAACTTCAAGTTATATCAAATTGATGTTAAGAGTGCATTCTTAAATGGACACATCAATGAAGAAGTTTATGTAGAGCAACCTCCAGGCTTTGAAAATGAGAAATATCCAGAAAAAGTCTACAAATTGAAAAGAGCTTTGTATAGACTCAAACAAGCACCAAGAGCGTGGTATGAAAGACTACGAAATTTTCTAGAACAATCTGGTTTTTCCATTGGTCGGGTAGACTCCACTTTATTTATTAAAAATCTTAATTCAGATATTTTTATTGTGCAAATTTATGTTGATGATATAATATTTGGTTCTACTAATGATTCTCTTTGTAAAGAATTTGCTAAAGCTATGCAGGAAGAGTTTGAAATGAGCTTGATGGGCGAATTAAACTACTTCCTTGGACTTCAAATAAAGCAAACTGAAGAAGGAATCTTCATCAATCAGGCTAAGTATACAAAAGAACTTCTCAAGAGATTTGGGATGGACTCATCGAAATCAAGAGGGAATCCTATGAGTACAACTACTTCTCTTGATAAAGATGAAAATGGTAAAAGTGTAGATACTAAGCTCTACAGAGGTATGATCGGATCTCTATTATACTTAACTGCTAGTCGACCTGATATTATGTTTAGTGTTTGTATGTGTGCAAGATTTCAAGCTAATCCAAAGGAATCTCATTTAACTGCAGTAAAACAAATTCTTCGTTATTTGAAAGATACTTCAGATTTCGGTTTGTTTTACCCAAAATCATCTTCCTTTGATTTAGTTTCATATAGTGATGCAGATTTTGCAGGAAGTAAATTTGATCGCAAGAGTACTAGTGGAACTTGTTATTTCTTAGGAAATTCCTTAGTCTCTTGGTTTAGTAAAAAACAAAATTCAGTATCACTCTCAACAACTGAAGCAGAATATATAGCGGCTAGTTTAGCATGTTCACAAGTACTTTGGATGAAACATACCTTAAAAGATTTTGGTTTGAATTACTCCACAACAACTATTTATTGTGATAACACTAGTGCTATAAATCTTTCGAAAAATCCTATTCAGCACTCAAGAACTAAGCATATTGAAGTTAGACATTATTTTTTAAGAGATCATGTGTTAAAAGGAGATATTTCGTTAAATTTTATTTCCACTAAAGAACAACATGCCGATATCTTCACTAAACCTCTTAAAAATGAAGATTTTATGAGAATTAGGAGAGAACTAGGTATTTGCTCATTTTTGGATTTATAAAAATGCTGATTTTTTAACAAAATCTCAAAATTGCACTATATTAGTCGACCGATAAAATTCTAGTCGACTGGTGTTTTAAATTTGGGAATGTATCGCACCATATTAGTCGACCGATATATTTCTAGTCGACTCATGATATTTTTAGAATGAGTAGCACATTCCTAGTCGACCGATAAAGATTTAGTTGACTAAAATTTTTTAAAATTTTTAAATGAAGGGTCTCGATACCCCTTGGATTTTTAAAACACCCATTGTTTTTAAAATAAGCATCGTTTCACTTCGTACCTTTTCGTTTAAAAAAAAAAAAAAAACTAACAAAACCCTTAAACTGAAAACCCCTCTTTCATATTTGCCTCTCTCTCTTCCGAAAAACCCTCGGAGTGTCGTTCGATTCCATCTTCACCGGGATTTTCTTGCCGTGACAAGGAAAATCCGGAATCCTCCTGCAGTAACTGGCGCATCTTCAAAACACGCCGGAACCCTCTTGTGTGACTGTGCATTGCCGGAATCCCCTTGTAGCCGACTTCTCACTCGCCGTTAGCCATTATATCCTCCTCTAGTTCTGTTTCACATCGCCGGACAGCGTTCTACTTCTGCCGGAAATCATTTGGAAGCCGTCATTGTTTTTGGTAACTCTATTTTTTTTAACCATGCCTCGTACGAAGTCTGCATCTGCAAAAGGTTTAGGTTCTCCTCTTCCTACACCTTCTTCAAGACATGTTTTTTCATTAAGGATTTGCTAAACTCTCTTTTCTGATTTTTGTTGTCTAAACTTTCATACTTTATGGGTTGTAATATTTTAAACTTGTATCTCTATTTTGCTTATGGTATTTTTGCCCTTACTCTTTTTGATTCTGACAAAGGGGGAGAAAAAGATAAAGATAGCATTACATTGAAATTGCAGGAGATCTTGAGAAAAAGATGATATCAATTACATTGCAGGAGATCTTGCATGAGAAATGCAAAATTAAGAGAAAAAGAAAGCTTTTAATGAATGTATTTCTAAATGCATGAAGAAATGATGAATGAAAATGCAAACCAATCAATATGTGTTATATGTGCTTTAAATGTGCTAACTTTTAATGTTTTGAAGCATATTGATAGGGAGAGTAAAATCTCCATCTATGCATCTAAATGCTTCATCTTTGATTAAGTTTGTCATCATCAAAAATGGAGAGATTGTTACGACAATGAAGCCAAACATGATACTTCAAGTACAAGGTTTTGATGATGAGCAAGTGGAATCAACTGCATTTTAGCCAAGGCTATGAAGAAATTGAAGAATTCGATGAAGAATCTTTGAATACTTGTGTGCAAATGTTTAATTCATTAAAAGTCTTAGATTCTTGTAAGAGCCTTACTTAGAGTGCATATTTAGGTTGCATTTCACCTTAAAAGTCTTTAGAAAAACTTTTCTAAAAGAAACACTTTTAAAAATCTTTTTAGAAAACTTTTTTCTTAAATTTTTATGTTTATTAGTCGACCAATAGACTTATCAGTCGACTAATCCTTTCGCGCCATATTTTCTAAAAAGTCATTCTTGTCAAATTAGTCGACCGAAGATTTTATCAGTCGACTGGACAGAATGTCTGTTTTCTGGAAAATTAGCAGCAATCAACTAATGGTTTTATCAGTCGACTGAACAGAACATGTGTTTTCTGAAAAATTTAGCAGCAGTGGACTAATGTTTTTTATCAGTCGACCGAACAGAATTTTTGTTTTTCAAAAGATTTTAGCAGCAGTCGACTAAAAGATTTTTCAGTCTACTGATGATATTATCAGTCGACTAACTTTTCTCAAGTCGACCAAGTTTCAAAAGTTCAGATTTTCAAACGGCTCGATTAACAGATCAGTCGACCGACGATAACGGTCAGTCTACTAATAACTAACTATTAGTCGACTAACTGATGTTTCAGTCGACTAATTTTGCTGTTTTCCTAAAACTTCACAAAGGCGTGTCTTTTCATTTTTCAAACGTTTTGATCGTTCAAAATGGACTGTTTTGACACCCTTTCATACTCTCAACGTATGAAATCTTTTAACTATAAATATGAGTGCATTTTACACTAAAAAACACAGAGAAACAACAAGAATTCAATTGATTTGAATCATTTACTTATTGATTTTCACTCCTATTCAGTCAAGTATTTGTTTTCTCACTCACGTGATATTTTCACTTCAGTTTTTCACTCAAATCACTTTGAGAGATAGTGAATTCGTGAGTAGAGTGTTTCAACAACCTCAAAAGCCAATTGCATCTCATTTGCATTCAAAAGGAAGGCTCATAGGTTGTTTTGTAAGTTGTTACTTGTTTTCTGTAAAAAGGACTCCTTGGTGTAAAGGAGTTGTTTGCTTTCAGTAGGGTTGTTACTGAAAGTGGGACCAGTTATGGTCTGTGTGATCTTGTACTTTACAAGGTTGATAGTGGATAATCTCAAGCGGGTTTTGCTTGGGGACTGGATGTAGGTCGGGTTAGACCGAACCAGGATAAAATCTTGTGTTCTTTGTGTGTTTGCTTTGAGATTTGCAAAATCCTTCAATATTTCGCAGATTATTTTTAAAAGCACTATTCACCCCCCTCTAGTGCTCATTGCCTCGATCCTAGTGCACTTTCACATTCTTCCTTCAGCTTAACACGAAAACCTCAACTATTTGGTAAGTAATGCTTTTTTTTATGTTGCTTAACTATTGACTGTATCAGCTAGAAAAACCTTCTACTGCAAGTACTGCTAAATATTCCATTTTGGATATCTCTTTCAGCCTGCTTGTTCATGATGCTTGTTTCTTGTAGTTGTTATAAAAATTTTTGTAGGAGTTTTGTTGCAGATAACTGAACGGTATCAATCCCTCCCAGGTATTACCTGAGACAATCCAGTAGTTGCTCCATGACAGAAAATCATTGACATTTTGATGACCCATGTACTGTATAATACATTTAAATGCTTGCTTGAGATATCATGCAAGTAGAGTGTAGTTAAAAATTATAAATCATATTTGGTGAAATGTGAAGTGATTGGAAAAGATGCATCATACATGAGATTTTCTATAACTAACACCAAATTTAACATTCTTTATTGATTTTTAGTTGATCATGGTAAATTGAAGGTTGGGTGGTGGAGAAATCATGTTAATTGCCTCTATCATTTGCCATCATGGGAAAGGATGACCATCTTTTTTTCTTTTTTCTTTACTTATATTTGAGGTACAGTCTTGTTATAAATTCTCCTTGACTCTGGCCCTTCAATAGTTTCTAAGAAGATCCCCTTACCATTTCCAGCACCCATTCTATCTTTTCCATTCATTGTTGCCCATCTATACTACACCACATTGCCACAGTCCCATATACCTGTTGTTGTGTTCTCCATACACTACTATTACCTGATACTACACCACCTCATTGCCCTTCATCATGTCATTGTCATATGCTCTGCATTTCACCGCCTCATACCTGATTCCACTTTTACCATGTTATCCTCTGATCCTGTCTACAGTTGGTTATGTTTGCATATTATAGGTTAGGCATAATATTACGTCATCCATCAACATTCATTCCATTGTGTGCCTCCACTATATACATATTGTATTCACATTGGCACTTATATTCCATTTTCCCCACCATACACTCTATGCTTATAACAGTATATGGGCGTCTGGCATCCATCTTCAGTCATTCCTGTTCACCACTTCACATCACAGTTGCATTCCTAGCATCTACACAGTATCAGCATATTGCATTGCATTATCTTCACTATTTGTACATATACCACATCACTTTTATCACTTTGGCTTCCTGTGCACAACATCACCATCCATGTTGTCCATACCTACAACATTTTAATCAATCCTAGTCCCTCCTGTAGCCTTCACATTCACACACCCCAACACTATTCCACCTGCAGTTGCACCCATTCCAGCCACATCATTGCATTCACTACATATTGCTATATTTCCTATACTTCATTTAGCACCAACATCTTCTTACATCTATTACACAACTATATCATAAGTATACACATTCAACTGCCTCCCCTGTGTGCGTATTTTGCCCATCACACATTACACTCCATTACTTAGGATTTTGCAAAAATAGTACTTTTTCATTAGCATTCGTCTAGATATATTTTCCCAAGGTTACAAGTCTGTAGGCATTCTTTTCTTAATCTAAGTATTATATTTAGGAACGTATATATATATATATATATGCATTCCAAATTTCCTCATCAATGTAGAACATTACATATGCATTCAAAGATGTATTTTCTCATTACTATATGCATTCTTAATCCCAATACATCATCTTAGCTTCTTTCCCCATTTTGTATTTTGTTAAATTCTGTTTTGCAGGAAATGGAAAGTGTTATTTTTCTTCTTAGATTGGAGATTTTAATTCAATCCAAGTTTGTAATAACTAGATGTTAATAAGAACTTTACATTTCCATTCTTAGATTAGAATGTATGAGCATGCATATACTCTAGAATTGCTTGTTTAATGTCATTTTCCTCTTCTATTTCAAAAATTCATGAATGAGAACACAAATGGCACGTGCACCATTATAATAAGAGGTGATTAATGTTACGACAATGAAGCCATACATGATACTTCAAGTACAAGGTTTTGATGATGAGCAAGTGGAATCAACTGCATTTCAGCTAAGGCTATGAAGAAATTGAAGAATTCAGTGAAGAATCCTTGAAGACTAGTGTGCAAATGTTTAATTCATTATAAGTCTTAGATTCTTGTAAGAGCCTTACTTAGAGTGCATATTTAGGTTGCATTTCACATTAAAAGTCTTTAGAAAAACTTTTCTAAAAGAAACTCTTTTGAAAATCTTTTTAGAAAACTCTTTTCTTAAATTTTCATGTTTATTAGTCGACCAATAGACTTATCAGTCGACTAATTCTTTCGCGTCATATTTTCTAAAAAGTCATTCGTGTCAAATTAGTCGACTGAAGGTTTTATCAGTCGACTGGACAGAATGTCTGTTTTCTGGAAAATTAGCAACAGTCGACTAATGGTTTTTCAGTCGACTGAACAGAACATGTGTTTTCTGAAAAAATTTAGCAGCAGTCGACTAATGCTTTTTATCAGTCAACCGAACAGAATGTTTGATTTTAAGAAGTTTTTAGCACCAGTCGACTAAAAGGTTTTTCAGTCTACTGATGATATTATCAGTCGACTAACTTTTCTCAAGTCGACTAAGTTTCAAAAGTTCAGATTTTCAAATGGCTCGATTAACAGATCAGTCGACTGACAATAACTGTCAGTCTACTAATAACTAACTATTAGTCGACTAACTGATGTTTCAGTCGACTAATTTTGCCGTTTTTCTGAAACTTCAAAAAGGCGTGTCTTTTCATTTTTCAAACGTTTTGATCATTCAAAATGGATAGTTTTGACACCCTTTCATACTCTCAACGTATGGAATCTTTTAACTATAAATATGAGTGCATTCTACACTCAAAAATATGAAATTCAATAAAATTATATTGAATTACTTCTTGCTTTTCACTCCTATCCATTCAAGTATTTGTTTTCTCACTCACGTGATACTTTCACTTCAGTTTTTCACTCAAATCACTTTGAGAGATAGTGAATTCGTGAGTAGAGTGTTTCAATAACCTCAAAAGCCAATTGCATCTCATTTGCATTCAAAAGGAAGGCTCATAGGTTGTATTGTAAGTTGTTATTTCTTTTGTGTAAAAAGAAGGACTCCTTTGTGTAAAGGAGTTGTTTGCTTTCAGTAGAATTGTTACTGAAAGTAGGACCGGTTATGGTCTGTGTGATCTTGTAGTTTACAAGGTTGATAGTGGAAAATCTCAAGCGGGTTTTGCTTGGGGACTGGATGTAGGTCGGGTTTGACCGAACCAGGATAAAATCTTGTGTTCGTTGTGTGTTTGCTTTGAGATTTGCAAAATCATTCAATATTCCGCAGAAAGTTTTAAAAGCACTATTCACCCCCCCCTCTAGTGCTCGTTGCCTCGATCCTAGTGCACTTTCATTTGGTATCAGAGCACAGGTTTGCTATTACTTTGATTTGACCATCAAATAGCATGGCAACTACAACATCTCAGCACAAAGAAGGAAGCTCCTCCGTTCGTCCTCCTCTCTTCGACGGAACAAACTATGGATACTGGAAAGTAAGAATGACAATATTCCTGCAATCCATGGATCTCGATATCTGGAGAGTTGTTTCAGAAAAGTACCAAACTCCATCAACTGATTTCAGCCGATGGACCGATGATGAAAAGAAGACTGCTTCACTGAATGCCAAAGTTATGAATGCGCTGTATTGTGGCGTTGACAAGGTAGAGTTCAATCGCATCTCTCAATGCTCTACAGCTAATGAAATCTGGCATACTCTTCTCGTAACACACGAAGGTACGTCAAAGGTAAAGGAATCTAAAATTGCTTCTTTAGTTCATAAATTTGAATTGTTCAAAATGAAGCAAAATGAATCTATATCGGACATGGTAACTAGAATGACCGATATAACTAACACTTTGAAATCCTTTGGAAAAGAATATTCACAAGTGGATTTAGTCAGAAAGATTCTAAGGTGTTTAACTCCTGAATGGGAGAGAAAAACCACTGCTATTGAAGAAGCAAATGATCTCAATACTCTCACTCTTGAAGACTTAGTTGGTAACCTAATGGCATATGAGGTCCAACTTCAAGACAGACAAGAAGAAGAGCCTAAAAAGAAATCTCTTGCTTTTAAGGCTACTTCTGACTCAGAAGATTCTGAAGAAGATGAAGATGAAGGTATTTCCCTCATCACAAGGCAATTCAGAAGATTCATCAAAAAGGGAAGATTTCAAAGAAAGGCAAAGAAAGTAGATTCTTCCATTCCCAATGAAGTAAAGTGCTTTAACTGCAAAAAGGCAGGACATATCAAGAAAGATTGTCCTCTTCTCAAATTCAAGCCTAAGGACCAATTCAAGAAGAAGAAGACATTTCAAGCCTATTGGGATGATAGTGACTCCTCTTCCGATGAAGAATCAAATGAAGAAGTCGCCAACATGTGTTTTGTAGCACAAGAGAATTCGGTAAGTCAATTTGACTATGATGAGTTATTTGAAGCATTTAATGATTTATATGCTAAATTAAAAGTCTTAGTTCTAAAAATAAAGAGTTAAAAACTAAAAATTTAACTCTTGACTCTCAAAATAAAGTGTTACTTCAAGAAATAGAAGATCTCAAGAAGGAAAATTCTTGCCAAGCAATTGAGATAAAAGAAATTAGAGTTAGAATCAATCTCTTACAAAAGGAAATATCTAGTCTCAAAAAAAAGTCAAATGATCTTCTTTCTATAGTGACCAAATTCACAAATGGTCAAGAGAATCTAGAAAAACTTCTTGGTTCTCAAAGATGCTCGGTAAATAAAACCGGATTGGGATATAGGATCTTTGATACTCAAAATAGACCAAACCTTGTGGTGAAAAATCAAAGACATTATTCTCAACCTTTTGTTCATAGAACTAAACTTTCTAGTTCTAATAGAAATGCATCTAGATATGATTGTTCTAGACATTTTTATTCTAAATCCTTTTATAGAAAGAATACTTATTATCAAAGGAAACCAAAATCCAAATGGATATGGGTTCCTAAGACTAACTCTCATGGACCCGAAAATAGAAAGGGGTCAAATGCTCTGTTTTCTGATTTTGTTATAGGTACACAACATAAGGAGCAAATGGATATTGGACAGCGGCTGTTCCAAACATATGACTGGAAGGCCGGAGTTATTTTCCACCCTCCAAAATAAGGATGGAGGAACTGTCACCTTTGGTGACAATAACAAGGGAAAAGTGATAGGTATTGGTAATATTGGTAATCCAAAATTTCCCTTGATAGAAAATGTTCTTTTAGTGGATGGTTTAAAGCATAATTTAATATCTATTAGTCAATTATGTGATAAAGGTTTTCATGTTTCTTTTAAAAATGATTTATGCTTAATTTTTGATTTTCAATCTAAAAAGATCATTTTTATAGGTAAAAGAAGAAACAATGTGTATGAACTATATCTAGATGAATTACCCTCTTTTAATGAAAAATGTCTTATTGTTTCAAATGAAATTCAATGGTTATGGCATAAGAGACTTGGACATGTTAACTTTAAAATTATTTCAAAATTATCCAAGAATGATCTTGTAAAAGGCTTACCTAGAATACCATATAAAAAGGATCACTTATGTGATGCTTGTCAAAGGGGTAAACAAATCAAGAGTTCTTTTAAAGCTAAAGATATAGTTTCAACAAAACGTCCTCTTGAACTTTTACATTTAGATCTATTTGGACCATCTAGAATTCAAAGTTTGAATGGTAGCAAGTATGCTTTTGTTATAGTAGATGATTATTCTCGGTTTACATGGGTGTTTTTTCTAAAAAGCAAAAATGATGCTTTTTCAGAATTTTCTAAACTTTGTAGAAGAATTACAAATGAAAAATCTACATCTATTATTAAAATTCGTAGTGATCATGGTGGTGAATTTGAAAATGAATCTTTTCTAAAGTTTTGTGATTTACATGGTATATCTCACAACTTTGCTTTTCCTAGAGCGGCTCCACAAAATGGAGTTGTTGAAAGAAAGAATAGAACTTTGCAAGAATGTGCTAGAACCATGCTTCAAGATAAAAATTTACCAAAATATTTTTGGGCTGAAGCAATTAATACAGCATGTTATGTCTTAAATCGTGTTCTTATTTGACCAATTTTACATAAAACATGTTTTGAATTGTATTATGATCGTATACCAAAGATCTCATATTTCAAAATTTTTGGTAGTAAATGTTTCTTGTTAAATACCAAAGATAATCTTGATAAGTTTGATTCAAAATCAGATGAATCAATATTTCTTGGATATTCTTCTAGAAGTAAAGCATATCGTATTTTCAATAAAAGAACATCTTGTATTGAAGAATCTTTACATGTTGCATTTGATGAGAATTGTGAGCAGGTTATTCCTCTAAGCGAAGAACAAGAAGCAACACTTCAAGAAGAACCCTTGATAGAGAGTACTTCTCAAGAAAATATTCCTCTTCAACCGGTTTGGAAAGAAGTTCCTAATCATCTACATGAACAAGTTATTGGTGAAATAAAGAGTGGTGTCCAAACTAGACGGCAGTTAGAAAAATATATTGCAAATGTTGCTTTCATATCTAAATTAGAACCAAAGAATATCAATGAGGCATGTGATGATGAATTTTGGCTTTTAGCCATGTCTGAAGAACTTAACCAATTTACTAGGAATGATGTTTGGGATCTAGTTGATAGACCAAAGGATCATCCAGTAATTGGAACAAGATGGGTCTTCCAAAATAAGCTGGATGAAAATGGTGAAGTCATTCGTAACAAAGCAAGGCTTGTGGCACAAGGCTATAATCAAGAAGAAGGCATAGATTTTGATGAAACCTATGCACCAGTGGCTCGATTAGAGTCAATTCGTATGATGCTTGCTTTTGCTAGTTACATGAACTTCAAGTTATATCAAATTGATGTTAAGAGTGCATTCTTAAATGGACACATCAATGAAGAAGTTTATATAGAGCAACCCCCAGGTTTTGAAAATGAGAAATATCCAGAAAAGGTCTACAAATTGTAAAGAGCTCTGTATGGACTCAAACAAGCACCAAGAGCGTGGTATGAAAGACTACGAAATTTTTTAGAACAATATGGTTTTTCCATTGGTCGGGTAGACTCCACTTTATTTATTAAACATTTTAATTCAGATATTCTTATTGTGCAAATTTATGTTGATGACATAATATTTGGTTCTACTAATGATTCTCTTTGTAAAGAATTTGCTAAGGCTATGCAGGAAGAGTTTGAAATGAGCTTCATGGGCGAATTAAACTACTTCCTTGGACTTCAAATAAAGCAAACTGAAGAAGGAATCTTCATCAATCAGGCTAAGTATACAAAAGAACTTCTCAAGAGATTTGGGATGGACTCATCGAAATCAAGAAGGAATCCTATGAGTACAACTACTTCTCTTGATAAAGATGAAAATGGTAAAAGTGTAGATACTAAGCTCTACAGTGGTATGATCGGATCTCTATTATACTTAACTGCTAGTCGACCTGATATTATGTTTAGTGTTTGTATGTGTGCAAGATTTCAAGCTTATCCAAAGGAATCTCATTTAACTGCAGTAAAACAAATTCTTCGTTATTTGAAAGATACTTCAGATTTTGGTTTGTTTTACCCAAAATCATCTTCCTTTGATTTAGTTTCATATAGTGATGCAGATTTTGCAGGAAGTAAATCTGATCGCAAGAGTACTAGTGGAACTTGTCATTTCTTGGGAAATTCCTTAGTCTCTTGGTTTAGTAAAAAGCAAAATTCAGTGTCACTCTCAACAACTGAAGCTGAATATATAGCGGCTAGTTTAGCATGTTCACAAGTACTTTGGATGAAACAGACCTTAAAAGATTTTGGTTTGAACTATTCCACAACAACTATTTATTTTGATGACACTAGCGCTATAAATCTTTCGAAAAATCCTATTCAGCACTCAAGAACTAAGCATATTGAAGTTAGACATCATTTTTTAAGAGATCATGTGTTAAAAGGAGATATTTCGTTAAATTTTATTTCCACTAAAGAACAACATGCCGATATCTTCACTAAACCTCTTAAAAATGAAGATTTTATGAGAATTAGGAGAGAACTAGGTATTTGCTCATTTTTGGATTTATAAAAATGCTGATTTTTGAACAAAATCTCAAAATCGCACTATATTAGTCGACCGATATATTTCTAGTCGACTGATGATGTTTTTAGAATGAGTCACATCTTCAACAACTATACTCAACAACTTGCTTCAATTCAGAAGGATGTAACTGCAATTAAGGATTTGCTAAACTCTCTTTTCTGATATTTGATCTTTGAAAAACATACTTTATGGGTTGTAATATTTTAAACTTATCTCTATTTTTGCTTATGCTATTTTTGCCCTTACTCTTTTTGATTCTGACAAAGGGGGAGAAAAAAATAAAGATAGCATTACATTGAAATTGCAGGGAGATCTTGAGAAAAAGATGATAGCAATTACATTACAGGAGATCTTGCATGAGAAATGCAAAATTAAGAGAAAAAGAAAGCTTTGAATGAATGTATTTCTAAATGCATGAAGAAATGATGAATGAAAATGCAAACCAATCAATATGTGATACATGTGCTTTAAATGTGCTAACTTTTAATGTTTTGCAGCATATTGATAGGGGAGTAAAATATTCATCTATGCATCTAAATGCTTCATCTTTGATTAAGTTTGTCATCATCAAAAAGGGGGAAATTGTTACGACAATGAAGCCATACATGATACTTCAAGTACAAGGTTTTGATGATGAGCAAGTGGAATCAACTGCATTTCAGCTAAGGCTATGAAGAAATTGAAGAATTCAGTGAAGAATCCTTGAAGACTAGTGTCCAAATGTTTAATTCATTATAAGTCTTAGATTCTTGTAAGAGCCTTACTTAGAGTGCATATTTAGGTTGCATTTCACCTTAAAAGTCTTTAGAAAAACTTTTCTAAAAGAAACTCTTTTGAAACTCTTTTTAGAAAACTCTTTTCTTAAATTTTCATGTTTATTAGTCGACCAATAGACTTATCAGTCGACTAATCCTTTCGCGCCATATTTTCTAAAAAGTCATTCGTGTCAAATTAGTCGACTGAAGGTTTTATCAGTCGACTGGACAGAATGTCTGTTTTCTGGAAAATTAGCAGCAGTCGACTAATGGTTTTTCAGTCGACTGAACAGAACATGTGTTTTCTGAAAAAATTTAGCAGCAGTCGACTAATGCTTTTTATCAGTCGACCGAACAGAATGTTTGTTTTTCAGAAGTTTTTAGCACCAGTCGACTAAAAGGTTTTTCAGTCTACTGATGATATTATCAGTCGACTAACTTTTCTCAAGTCGACTAAGTTTTAAAAGTTCATATTTTCGAACGGCTCGATTAACAGATCAGTCGACCGACGATAACTGTCAGTCTACTAATAACTAACTATTAGTCGACTAACTGATGTTTCAGTCGACTAATTTTGCCGTTTTCCTGAAACTTCAAAAAGGCGTGTCTTTTCATTTTTCAAACGTTTTGATCGTTCAAAATGGACAGTTTTGACACCCTTTCATACTCTTAACGTATGAAATCTTTTAACTATAAATATGAGTGCATTCTACACTCAAAAATATGAAATTCAATAGAATTATATTGAATTACTTCTTGCTTTTCACTCCTATCCATTCAAGTATTTGTTTTCTCACTCACGTGATACTTTCACTTTAGTTTTTCACTCAAATCACTTTGAGAGATAGTGAATTCGTGAGTAGAGTGTTTCAATAACCTCAAAAGCCAATTGCATCTCATTTGCATTCAAAAGGAAGGCTCATAGGTTGTATTGTAAGTTGTTATTTCTTTTGTGTAAAAAGAAGGACTCCTTTGTGTAAAGGAGTTGTTTGCTTTCAGTAGAATTGTTACTGAAAGTGGGACCGGTTATGGTCTGTGTGATCTTGTAGTTTACAAGGTTGATAGTGGAAAATCTCAAGCGGGTTTTGCTTGGGGACTGGATGTAGGTCGGGTTTGACCAAACCAGAATAAAATCTTGTGTTCGTTGTGTGTTTGCTTTGAGATTTGCAAAATCATTCAATATTCTGCAAAAAGTTTTAAAAGCACTATTCACCCCCCTCTAGTGCTCGTTGCCTCGATCCTAGTGCACTTTCAATTAAATCATAAGTTGACGATTTGCATCAATGGCCATAGTCAGGATGTGAACAAAACTTAGGATTGTCATCTTTTATGTAATAACATTGGATCCACAATGGATCATTTTAAAAAATCATCATATTTTTTTAAATATTTTTTTCTTCCTTTATCAGAGTTTAACTTAAAATTAACTCAAAATATATATCAATGTCCATAGTCAGAATATATTGAGAGTTAATTTCATTTTAAACTCTATAAGGGCACCAAAATGTATTTTATTCTTCATGTGAATTTAAATATAGATTATTATATAATGCATTCAATGACCATAGTCAGGAATGTATTATATCTTCAATCTTATTTCAATTCATTTAAAGAATGAAATATTCCTTTCAAAACTCAATTTCAAATTCTTTAATTCATTTTAGCATTTAGGATAGAATTACATCATATTTTCAAGAATTCTTTTTTTCAAAATCCAAGTGATCTTGAATATCTTCTTCATTTCTCAAATCAATTCTTTTTTATGAAATCAAATTCAATTCTATCTCATTTCAAAAATTCAAAATCGGATTTCAAAGTCCAATTTGACTTTGAAATTTCAAAGTCATTTCATATTCAAATTCAAAATTCCAATTCAAATCAAATTTCAAAGTTCAATTTGACTTTAAAAATTCCAAATTCATTTTCAAAATTCAATTTCAAATTCAATTGAACATCTCAGATCCAATTTCAAAGTTCAATTTAACTTTGGAAATTCCTGATTCATCTTCTGATTTCAAATTCAAACTTTAAAATCAAGTTTATTCTTTATCTTCAAAATGCTATCCAAAGATTGAGTCTTGATCCTCAAATCAAAACCAAGGTTTTGAGATTGATTCTGAATCTCAGAAATTTGATTTCTCTCTAAAGTTTAAAAACCTACTTTTAAATTCAAAATTTGGATTTCTAAAATCTCGATCCATCAACAATTCCCATTTTCATTTTTCAAAATCTAATTCCATCTTGGATTCTAGATTCAAAATCCAACTCCATTTTGGATTCCAGACTTCGAATCCAATCCCATTTAAGATTTCAGACTTCGGATCCAATCCCATTTAAGATTCTAGATCCCGGATTCAAATTTCATCTTGGATTCCAGATTTCAAATCCAATTTCATCCTCAATTTCAGATTTCAAAACCAATTCCATTTTTCAGATCCCATCTAGACTTCTTAAATCCAATTTTATTTTCAAATTCCATTTGGATTTCTTAAATCCAAAATTTCATCTTGATTTCAAACTTTAAATCTGGAATTCAATTCTATTTCAAATTCCATCTCTACTTCGAAATCCAGATTCAAAATTCAAATTCAAAGTCCATTTTGACTTTGGAACTTCATTTTTTCTATCTTAGCTTCAAATCCCCCTTTCTCTTCAATCTTTTTTAAATTAAAAAATTTATTTTTCCAACTCTGATCATTTCAAGACTTAGAACTTCAAATATCTTTTCAGATCTATTTCAAAGTTCTAAGTTAGATTCAACCTTTCAAAAACCATTTCTTCACTCCATTATCTAGTTCATCTCAGAATCACTTGAAAGATCACAAATTCCCAAAATACTTTCTCAAAAGCATGCATTTCTGCATTTGCATTGCACAAGCATGATTCTTTATGCATTTTAGACTTAAGAATAAATTCTTAGATGATATTCTAGCAAAGCAAAAGGCATAAATTCGATTCTTGGTTCGATTACCCCTGGTAAAGGCGCTAGGAACGATCGAACCTTATACCGACAAGCGAATCCCGTCTCTCCATTTTTCTCACAAATTTTCAAAACGGAGGCGAGTGATTTTCAAAAACATTTCTTTGGTCAAATGAGACCTTGCAAAAGAGTTCCTCTCCCTTATTCATTTTCTTTTCTCTCTTCTTTTATATCTTTTATTCCCCTTTAAAAGGGAATAGAGGCTAGAAAGGCAAAGAGAAGGAAGAGGAGAACCGAGAAGAAAAATTTTGCATGATCACAAAGGTTTACATGGAAATGAAGCTGACATTTGAAGAATAAAGACTTAGACAATATCAAAGCAAAGCAAAAGGCAAAAATTTGACCAGATGAAGACGAGTCCCATCACGGTCGCCAACTTCTGTGATCATTGCAAAAAAAAAAAATCCTCTTGTATTCCTTCTCTTTCTTCTCTTTTTTTTTCTAACTTCTATTTTCCTTTTTGAAGGGGAATTAAAAGACAGAAAAGAAGAGAGAAGAGAAAAGAAAGAAGAGAGGGGGAAACTCTTTCGCGAAGGTCTCACTTGACCTAAATTTTGAAAAGATTTAAAAGATTACTTGCCTCCATTTTTAAAATATTTGCGGGAAAAGGGAAACGAGGCCCGCTTGTCGGTACGAGGTTCGACCATTTCTGGCACCTTTACCAGAGGTAATCGAACCAAGGATCAAATTTATGCCTTTTGCTTTGCCTAAATATTATCTAAGAATTTATTCTAAGTCTAAGAATGCACATTGAATCATGCTTGTGTAAATGCAAAAGATGTATGCTTTTTAAGAAGAATCATTTTAGAAATTTTGGATTTTTCCAAACGATTTTTGAAATAAATTTAAGAATATGGTGAAGAAATGGTTTCTCAAAGTTTAGAATCAACTTGAGTTTTGAGAAAGATAAATTTGAAATTCTAAAGTTGGAATCATATCTGAGATCAAAAGATTAAAAAAAAATGGCTTTGAGCTTATTTTTGAAGGAAGATTTGAGATTGAAGATAAGAATTTAAATAGAACTTGAAAATAAGAATGGGACTTGAAATTGAGATTGAATATGAATTTTGGAATTGGATTTAAGCTTTTGAAAAATAGAATTGAGAAGTGAATTTGAAAATGGAATTTTAAATTGGAAATGAACTTTGAATTTGAGATTTAAATTTGAAATCTAGGATTGAATTTGAATTTTAAAGAAGAAGTTTGAGATCTCTGAAGAAAGTAGGTTTGAAATTTAAATCTAGAATTGAAAATTAAGATGAAATTTGAAAATAGGGATTGAATTCCAAAAAAATCAGAATGAAATTTGAAAACCGAATGGATTCAAGAAATTCAAATGGGATTTGGAAATAGAATTTGGATTTAAGAATGGAATTGGGTTGAGAAATGGAATGCAAGATAGGATTTGGATTGGAAAGCTGGATTTGGGAATGGATTTTTAAAAATGGAATTGGACTTGAGGAATTCAAATAGATTTTGAAAATAGGATTGGATTTTGGAAATCCAGATGAAAATTTGAAAATGGGATTGGATTTGAGGAATCCAGAAGGGATTTAGAATTACATTTTAGAGATCCAAGATCAATTTTGGGAATTGGAAAGAAGGATAGAGAATGAAATTTAAATTTTGAAATCAGGTGATGAACCTGGAAATTTCAAAGTTGAATTAAACTTTGAAATTAAATTAAATTTGAACCTGGAAATGAATTTGGAGTTTGGAATTGAACTTTGAAATTTGATTTGAATTGGAAATTGAATTTTGAATATAGAAGTGAATTTGAAATTTCAAAGTCAAATTGGACTTTGAAATTGAAGTTTGAATTTTGAAATGAGATAGAAAGATGAATAAAAATTGAAGATTGATTTGAGAAAAGAAGATATTTGAAGAATATATCTCAAAATCACTTGGATTTTGAAAAAGAATTTTAAAAATATGATGTAATTTTATCCTAAATGATGAAATGAATTAAAGGATTTTAAAATTGAATTTGAAAAGCATATTTCATTCTTTAAATGAATTAAAATAAGATTGAAGATATAATACATCCTTGACTATGGTCATTGAATGTATTATATAATAATCTGTATGAAGAATAAAATATATTTTAATGCCTTTATAGAGTTTAAAATGAAATTAACTCTCAATATATCTTGACTATGGTCATTGATATATATTTTGAGTTAATTTCAAGTTAAACTCTGATAAAGGAAGAAAAAAAATATGATGATTTTTGAAAAGAGATCCAGTGTGGATCTAATGTTATTCCATAAAAGGTAAAAATCCTAAGCATTGCCCACATTTTGACTATGGCCATCAATGTGAGTCATTTGCTTAGGATTAATTACCTCTCATTAGAATGGTGCACGTGCCATTTGTGTTTCCATTTGTATGAAAAATAGTATGAAAACAAGCAATTTCTAAGATATATATGCTCATACATTCTACTCTAGACTTAAAAGGATAAAATTCTCATTAGCATCTAATTATTACATTCTTTGAAATAAAATTCTTAATCTAAGAATAGAAATAAATATCTTCCACATTTTCTCTGCAAGAATTGAGTTGGCACAAAGCAAAATGCGGAAATATAGAGGAAAACAGGAAATGCATCATGACTTTATCTAAGTATGTATGCGATATATCTAGATGGAACATTCATGCTAATGAGACAATGCATATACATCCAAATGAGATGCTTATGAAAGAAAGCCTTATTTATACTGGATGTCTACTAGAATGCCTATAATTATTCACTTGGAAGATACTTATGCATACATTGGGCTGTACATGGAAACATATATACAAGATCGCAGGGAAATGAAGTAAGATATAGTAATATGCAACATATAGGAAATGAGCTTACCACGAATGCCTACAATGACATGATTACAATAATGTTATATATAATGAAGTGCAGAAAATGTATAACATGGCACAGGTGACGAGAGGTGGTTGGAAATAAAGTCTTGTAGGTAACTTATGAAGGATGTTGTGGATGTAATTGCAACCATGGAAGATGTATGTGAAGTATATAGTGGCATGAGAGGTGTAGTTGCAGGATATGTGCTGGAGGTGACAGTGTAGATGAATGGAGTGTGGGACTTCATTGAAGGAGATGCTGGAATGTGTAGAAGTGAGTGATAGGCTAGTGATGATTAATGTAGATATACATCAGTAAAACGCTGTGTGGGAGTTGGTTGTTGGATATGCATATGTAAATAGTGTGCCATTGGGGATGGAGTATGTATATGACATGCAAAAGTGGAATGATATGTGATATACATGGAAATAAAGGCTGGTGAACAATATCATTTGCAGGAAGATGAAAATTCCTGTGGTGCTAAGTGAAGGGCATGAGTGAGTGTGAAGGGTAATATAGGGGATAAGGGCATTAACACAAATATTTTAAAGCTGACATCATGTCTAATATGCCTGGAATGCAGGTGATGACATGATTGGTGATGATGTAAGACATGCAATGGAGTGCAAAGTATGGAAAATATTGTGTATTGAGTGAGTGCAGCAAATGGGTAAGGTGAACATTATATGACGAGCTGAAATATGCAGCAGATGATGGTATGGAAAACAACATATTCACCCTGTCATTCCAGTCCATTGAAGCTAAAAGAAAAGAAAGAAATGCCAACCCATCATTTTTATGCTCCCTCAAGTAGCCGACATGCCCATACATAAGAATTTCATCAACAACATAAACCAGGTGCAATCTTAAGGCGATTGTGTCATCGCTATTACATGAACACCAGTTTCTGCAGATTTGAGAAAAAAAAAGAACCAGTAGGATGCAAATATTCCTCCAATCTTTGAATTATATTGCCTTGAATTGATATTTCATCATAGTATAAAGTGGATGTCCCACTACTGCGATATTACGCTTGAAATGCTAATAACTCATGCAATTACTGAATATTATCACCTATTTTCACCAAAGGTAGATGATGCAAACATCAATTGAAGATACATCTGAAGCATTAGTAGCAAACATTGACTTACATAAGAGCAAAAGTTCCTCCTGTAGTTACTGAATACTATCAACAATACTTATTAGAGACAGTGGAGAGTAGTAATAAGATATCCTTGAAACAAGCATCTATTCCCGTCAGACCAATGTTTTTCCACCACAAACAGATCTATAGAATGTTGGATCCCTTTATTTTTGGCTATGGCCGTGGGACCATCGAAAGCCCAAGGAAGGCTAGAAATCACTTCACTGGGGAAAACACTTTGAAAAAATTTAACTTCTTTTACCCATTGCTCCTTAATTGGGTATTCAAAATCATTTGTAACCATTAAGCTGATGGGGAATTCCACTCACTTCAGCCCAGTTTTGCTTCTCAGATACTGGAATATGTATGGATAAGCATTTGCGTAATGGATCAGTAAGCACAAGATACTCGACATGATGATGATTCTAGCCTATGAATCACAGTGTTCTGGACAGTAGATGTGACTCTCTTGACAGATTTCACTGAAGTGTATAGACTCTAACGACATATAACTCGCATTATATCATTTCAAATACAGGGACATTGCATCCAATGGTGATTTATATGATGATCCCACATTAGCCAAAGCACCGAGTGAGTTTTTAGCAGATCCAGCCTATTTTCATGGTAGATTAGGAGGTATATTCTCATCAGTCTGGATGAGAAACCCCATTTCTCGATGGATACCAAATAAATTGATAAACCTAGAGGCTACATGAGAGCCATCGATGATACAGATAAGTGTAACTTAATGCTAAAAGAAAAGGGGGGGGGGATATATACTAACGGATGAAAATCAGAAATACAACGGATGACTGAGGTTAGCAGGTATTCAGAATTAAAAACAAAAGAATCTAAAATCCAAAGGTAATAGACATGTAAACAGAAAATCGATAACCTAATGAGAGAAAGGAAAATAAATGCAATTCGATCACAGACAAAAAATCCAAACTTTATAATAAAAATCAGGGTACAAACAGAAAATCTAAAATCAACAAAAAAAATTAAAAGGGGAGAGATTAAAGCTAAACAAGGCATCAATGAGATGCAATGCATAGGATGACAGAGATGCAACAATGCTATGGGATGATACTTGCCATGGACATTCAATAGGATGACATTCGGATGCTTATTGAAAGTAACACAGATGTAGTTAAAAATGTAACTAATGATAGTGATAGATCTGAGGAGATGGATCACACAAGAAGTAGACTTATGAAAGGAATCAAATATAAAGAACATAATTTAGATTGCAATAAGAAATATAGGGTGAACATGATGCAGTGAGATATTGATGATGAATGCTAATCAGAAACCGATACAATCCATATGCTGGCGTAAAATGTGCAGAACGTGAATTGATCTCTCTTGCTCGAGATGACCTCCGCTTGATGTCTAGCAAGTTGAATCCGCTGAATCGTATACCCAGAAAGGCATAGAATCGTGAAGACGCAATGAAACGAAGGACGGTTATAGCAAACCATAACATACGATTAAAAGGATGCTTGTCAAAAATCAGATAGAAAAGCAAGAGATTAAACTAAAGAAAAAAAATGGGATGCCATCGGATATTATCAAAACCCAAAATCAAGCATAAACCAAAAATTAGAGTAAAACATGAAATCAAAGAAAAATAAAAAATAAGAAAGAGGGAGTAGGATCTAAATACAAGAAAAATGTAACATTCGCAGTAGAAATCAAATATAGAAGACAACAAAATGCTGAATCAATTAATATTCAAATTACTTAAATATATATAGAAAAAAATTTGTTGGAGTCAGATTACTCCATTGATATAGCAACAGGTAGGTCGATCCTACTATATGCAGGTCGACCCTACCTCTGATGCAAAAAGTAAAAAAGAGAAATGAATCGGAATGCCAATGCAGTAAAACAGAGAATCGAAAAAGGAAGGGGATTAATGCTTACTATAGATCTGCGATGGCTGAGAAGAGAAAGATTCTCTCTCTGGCTGCTGTTGCCGCAAGATCGTGTTTCTTGTTTGCTATTATGGAACTTCAAAGCTTGAAGAAAGAGAAGGCAAATGGGGATTGGATCGAGAGAGTGGAAGCATCGAGAAAGGTGGAGAGATGAAAATGATCATGTAAAGAGAAGAGGGGTGCGGGGGGGAAGAGGCGGTGCTGGATCGGAGACCCCTGCGATTGTTTAAATAAGGTAGAGAAGAAGGATCGGGAAGGACGGTGTTTGTTGGAGATGAATGAGAGAGGTAGAAGAGGGAGGTGATGGGCGGATGAGGGATCGTGCGAGAGAGAGAGAGAGAGAGCTCGATCTGCAACGGGAGGCCGTTACTGGTTTTTCAAAGGGAATCCTTCAATTTATGAAAATTTTTAGAAAGGTGGTCTTTTAAGGATATTTTTCAAAATGAGGGTGGAGCCTCTTTTCTGAAAGCTTTTTCATTTAAGTTTTAAAGGACCACCTAAAATACGAGGACATGAAGGTTTTTTTTTTTTTTAAAAGACGAGATCCATACGAAGTTTTTGAAAGATTTTTATTTGTTTTGAAATTGTAAGATTTTATGAAAATGAGGTTTTTGGAAAATACTGGGTTAAATTGGGAAATTAGGTTTCAGGAATAGATCCAGGTCCAGGAATTTTGATAAAACTTTAGAATTCAGATCTCGAATTGAGATCGTACCCTGAGTCTGAGATAAATCTCTAAGAAAATATAAAGAAATTGATTTTTTTGATTTTTTGAAGAATAGAAGATCCGGGATTAGAATTGGATCCGGATATTCGATTTGGGTCCAAGATTGGATTAGATATAAAAATTGAGTCTAGATTCCAGCAAATCCGAGAAATGAATGGAAATTTGATTAAAAATTGATTCGATTATTCAAGAGATGAAGCCAGAAGCAAAAAGGGAATTTTTTGGATTTTTTGGAAAATTTGGGGTGTTTACAGAGGTGCATTTGTAGCCTAGGATTAACAACCTTTTGTTTCCCAACCCAACCATCAGAAACGAGCCACGAGGTGACCGTTTCTTTCTCTGGCCCTTTTTTGTAGTTTAGGATCATGACATGCACCATTATTTATTTTTTCACATATTCATGGCATGTATCGTAACCTGAGTTTATTGCATTTAGTTTAGTATATCTGTTCAGCCATTTTATTGAAAAAGAAAAAAATCAGTAAAGTTAGTCGTGTGCTATTATTCAGTTTCACAGCAACGTCTATTGCATTCAGAAGTATGTAGTTTAAATTTCTTTTGTTCCTCGTTTTAGTTTAGTATTTTTTGTTAGTTCAGCAGTTACATTAATGCTCTTATAGATTATTTGATAGTTAGGGTGTTATTGATTTATTGTTTGACGCTATCAAAAGTATTGTAGCATATTGTTATTAGTCTTAACATTTTTTGTTTTTCGTGTATTTTATTAGTAGGTTCAGCAATATTTTGTTTCATTAGCTTCAGAGTTTTCTTTTAAATAGGTTCAACATCTTTTCCTTTTAGTGTACAGGTCAACGTTGTTTGTTAGTTTTTACACAGCATCAGTCTGTTTTTATTTTATTTTATTTTATTTGCAGCAATGTTTTGTTTCAGGCGTCTTTAGCATAGAGCGTATGCAGCTTTTAAGTTCTTCTATTTTCTTTTTTACAGTTTCTGCATATAACATGTTAGTTTACTTGTTCATTAGACATTTCTTTCTTAGTCGGTTTAGCCTATTGACTATTGAGTTTTAATTTATATCATTAGTGGTTTTTACATAGTGTCTTGTGTATGTCTTTTTTCTTTTTATCAGTCACGCATCTTCATTATAATGGCATCTTAGTTATTTAATAATATTCCATTAGTCATTAGCTAAGAGTTTTCATTGATTGTTTGCATTAGACGTTCTTCATTTTAAGTGTTCATTAGGTTAGTGCAGTTCATGGGTTGCTTGTTTGTTAATGAGTCTTTTAGTATTATTTGATTTTTCTTTATTGATTAAGTATGCAAATTTGTTCATCTTATAGTTCATGTTAATTTAGTTTAGTTTGATATTAGCTTTTAGTTAATTCATTATATTCTTTTAGTTTTACTTTTCTTGGTTTTAGTTAGTTATCTAATTAATTATGCTATTGTGTTTTTCTTGTGGTGTATTTCGTAGTTAGTTCATGCTTTTATTTCTGTTTGTTGCGATTTTTCTCTATCTTTGTCATTAATTTTCTTGTAGATTTCTTGTTTCTGCTGCGTGTTTTGTATTTTTGTTTTGCAGGAAAGCGTTTGGATGTGCGAGAGAAGTGATTTCGAGCCTCTAAAGAGCCTCCAAGATACAAAAAAAAAAAGTTCCCTCAAAGGACCCTCAGACCCTCAGAAAGGCCTCTCAAGAAGCCCTCAGAAAAGCAAAAGTTCAAGAAAACATACATTACCACAAGAAGACTCGAAGCACTGAAGCCTTTTCTTTTCTTTTCTTTTTAGATTAGGGTTTTATTTTATTTTATTAATTGGGTTTGTAATAAAATTATTTATTTATTTTGGTTAAGCCCTCTGCGTAGGGCAATACTTCCTTAGTTGTTTAGTTATTTAATTAATTCTTTTATTTTTGGCAATAAAGAGTAGTTTAGCTTGTGTGTTTGAATACGAGCATTTTTCGTTCCCTGAGTTCGACCCAGATTCCACCACTTGTGCGAGCTAGTTTTTATATTTTTGGTGTCTGGCTTTCACACTGTTGTTATATAAAATATCATTTTCAAAACCATTTTCCAAAACTCACACCAAATTTTGGTGTCGTTGCCGGGGAACGACGAAATACAAGTATTCACTTTATTGCCTAGTGTTTGCTTTTTGCATTTAGTATAAGAACCACGTGTGTGCATATCGTAGAGACGAGCTTACTTTTCCTGCATAGCCCACCCACTATGATCCTCTTAGAGGTGACTATGTACGATTTGTACCGTACACATAGATTTTATATTTTCTTTGCATAATCCCTGTTGTGTGCAACTGCGTGGTGTTTGTTTAGTTTTTGTTGTTTTTAGTTTACTCGCTTTGTGGTTTGCATGGTTTGACCACTAGCATATTAGTTATGTAGAAAACCTCACATTAGGACACGTGTTACATCGATCTACTTCGAGGTGTATGCAAGGGCGACGCTCACTTGACCTCGAGCTGGTAGAACCGATTGAGGACCCAGAGTCTCTTATTAGGAGAGCCCAGAGAGCTGCAACCATGGCTGAGAACCAGCAGATGACTCATCCCCTTAGGGAGTACTTCATGCCTAACACTTATACTCCCGCCTTCTGCATCACGAGACCTGATGTAGGAACAAACCACTTTGAGATCAAGGTCAACGTTATCCAAATGCTACCTTCGTTTTATGGCCTTAGCAATGAAGACCCCTACCGTCATCTCGATGAATTCCTCGAGATTTGCTCGACTGTGCGAATCAACAACTTTGGAGATGACGCATTAAGGTTAATGTTGTTTTCGTTCTCCCTCAAAGATAAAGCCAAGCATTGGCTGAAGGCTCTTCAGACGGTTCAGATTACCACTTGGGAAGGAATGCAACGCGAATTCCTTAAAAAGTACTTCCCAATTGGTAAGATGAATCAGTTTCGCAAAGCCATCACCAATTTTTCATAGATTGAGGGAGAACAATTTCATGAAACTTGTGAGAGGATGAGAGATCTTCTTCGCAAGTGTCCCCACCACCAGGTGCCCTGTTGGCAACTAGTGCAGTATTTCTATGACGGTCTTACTGAGAAGAACCGTCAAATGGCTGATTTGTCTTGTGGGGGCACTTTTATGCTCAAGAGTGAGGATGAGGCGTGGTCTCTATTTGAGACCTTGAGTGAAAACATGATGCATCATACTTTGTCTTCACGGCTCAATAGGACTACACAATTGTCTAGTGGTCCTAGGAAAGTTGGGATTTCCGAAGTTGGGTCTGAGTTAGATTTGCGTACCAAGGTTGACCAATTGAATAGGAAGTTAGATCAATTCCTAGCAAACTCTTCGAGAAGTCCAGTAGGAAGAGTGTATGAGCTTTGTGCTAGCCCTGCACACTGTGTTTCTGATTGTCCGACAGCGTCGCTATATCCTGAATTCGTTCAGGAGCAGGTGAATGCTGCCCAAGGTTTTGGTAGACCCATGCCTGATTCATTTACACCATCATATAACCCAGGTTGGCGAAACCATTCCATTTTCCCATCCCATCAGCCCTCCCAGACACAGTATAGACACAGTAACCCTTCACAAGGTTACTCGCATCCCATTTTTCTACAGGTTCATCCCCAGTCTAGTCTACCTTCTCCTTAAGAGCCCACTTCGAGTCTATCATTCCAGGAGAAGATGTTAGAGGCATTTGCTGATATCAAGGCCACTCTTTGCTCTCATATGCAGTCAATAGCCAAGCTAGAGACTCAAATGAGACAGTCAGCTCAGACACTGAGTAGACAAAGCCAGGGGAACCTTCATAGTCAGTCTGTTGTCTCATCCAAGGGAGAGGATTCTATTTCATTTGACTTGCATTCCACTGATTCACACCATGCACAAGTCAAAGTTGTTACATCCCTTCAGCATGGGAAGACGTGTCACTGATGAGCCCCATATCATTTCCACTGACGAGTCGATCTCCATTATACCTCAGTAGAAGGGAAAGGCCCTCAGTTGTTACATTCTTCACATATTCATAAAGCCCCATTTTCTCAGCCTTTAGGATCACTGATTGCTTTTAGTAAGTAAAAGGTACAAATGCAGAAGACGCTTGACCAAGTCAAGCCAGATCATATTCACCACTTGGCTAAAGTTGCATTCATTGATAGTTGGTCGGTCCTAGACTCTCAGTCTCTCAGATGAGACTATTCTTCATCCCTCTTTTCTACAGAGTCATGATATTACATTTAGAGGTAGAATGGATGGAAACACAGTAAGTAGTGTCACAGATGACACTCTTTTTCATAGAGAGCCCGATTGAGCGAGACTTCATGTCCATTGATCTCATGGACGATGAAGGATTCTTCCAGAGATCTATCTGGCTGAGGACATAAAACTTAACGCTTTATGAGAGGCAACCCATATTTGTGATGTACCATTAGTAGCTTTAGTATTTTTTCTGTTTTTAGGTAGTTTTTCTTTATGAGCGTCAAGCCTAGATCATGTATGCATTGCATTCTTTTGTATATTTCTATGAGTTGTGAACTATGAGACAGGTAGAACCTATGCAGACTCATTCACATGTCATATCATGTAAGATTCCACAAAGTGACTTAGGTGACTTCTACTCTTTTTTCTCTCATTTATTTTCGTTTCCGTATGCATTCCCTTAGTTTCATGCAAGCATGGGGGAGTGCCACTGAGGACAGTGTCATTCAAGCATGGGGGAGGATGTAGTTGGCACACCCAAACTTTTTTTGTCTTAGTACTTGCACTTTTGATGACAACTCATAAAAATTGGGCTTTTAAGGAGCAAGTTTGAACTTATATGACTGCTTTGCAACATCAAATGTTTTTAGAGAATTTTTAAACCCCCCCCCAAAAAAAAAAAAAACTTTGTCTGACACTAATCTAGAAAATCATGGTTGTTTATGTGGATTTAAAAAAATTGATTATAGATGCATGTTAGATTCTATTTTGAATCACAAGTATGAATATGCACAATTTTATTTTTGAAAACTAAGCAAATGAACAATATTGCATTCATGAGGTCAAAAAGTCAAAAAGAGCATACGTTTAGTTGTTTGATATCTTCGTACTCCCTAGTAGCTGGGCTTAGACACAAGTTGAAGTGTTTGAGTTCCATATCGAAAAGGTTAATGAAGGAATCAATTCTTTGTCTACGTTGATATCTGTGGCCTATTTTGTTTGAGCAAGTAGAGCCTGAGGGGTGTTTACACCTGGTTCCCTAAAGCCATCTGGTTTGGGAGCCACCGGCCCAAAAGCCCGTTACATGGACTTTATAGAGAGCCTCATAGATATTGACATTGCACATGACAAAAAAGTAGACTATACGTAAACTATAAAAAAATTTAAGGTCTAGTGACTCGAGCAATTAAGTCTGATGGATACTTTGTATCTGGTGCCCTAAGGTCGTCTGGCCTGGGAGTCACTGACCCAAAGCTCATTACACGGGTCACAAAAACTGGAAATTTGATATAGTGCTCAATAAAAGAAAGAACGAAAAAATATGTGAAAAATTGAAAATCCAGAAAAAAAAAAGAGCGAAAAAGAGAAAAGTTCACTTCTTAGAAGCAAATATTGAGAAAACCTATGCAGAACACATATGAGTGAGGATAAGTAAATAATAACATGTATATATTTGAATTCCTGTGAATAAAACATAAATGATTATGCTATTTAGAAAAGTGAAAGAAAATGCTTTATTCTGTGGTGGCAGGTACAAGACTCTAATCATGTTTTGATAATGCACTGGCATAAAATAATTATGAAAACAAACTCCTTAACTGCCTAATGCTTTGTGTTCTAAAATTTTTATACATACATGACAGGGATGTTTGTGGGTCGCATCACTGCAAACCCTCACGAGACCTTACTCGTCCACTGGGGCAACCCAAGGGTTGAAAGGGCTTATTGCATATGCTAAATGCAACCGTGATTCCTATAAAAGTGAGTTAGGCTTTTCTTTGATTAGTTTAGCATTTTTGTTTTTGCTTCAGTTTGCTCGAGGACTAGCAAACGATAAGCATGGGGGTATTTGATCATGTATAATATTTGCATTTTATTAATCATTATTTATGCATGATCCATGTTAAAACTGCTGTAAAAACCCATTTTTATTGTTAGTTAGAAAAACCACATCAAAATTGAATTTATTAAAAAATCACGTATTTCGAAGCTTTCCTTGCATTTGCTTTAGTTTTTTTATTAGTTTAAGATTTTTCTGAGTTATATTTTAATTAGATTAGGTTTTAATTAGCTAATGGTAATTAGTTTAGGAAGTCTAAATTTTGAGAAACATGTTTCCTAAAATAAGGCCTTTGATGGAAATTATTGAAAATTCTTGGACTGGTTTTGAAAAATTGGTTTAACCTAATTATAATATTATAAATAGGAGGTGAGAAAGGTAGAACACGTTTTTCCCCAGCATCTCACACCCCCCTTGGTTCTCTCTCCTCTCTCGCTTCTCTCTCTCTTGCCCCCACTCTCTCAAAGTTGATTCCTTCTATCTCTTTCTTCTAGCCTCTTTCATCGTCAACAATGTCGTCTTCTTCGTCAGGGAGGTACATCTACAGCCTGGGATTAACCACCTTCTTCTCCCCAACCCGTCCATCGGAAACGAGCCACAAGGTGACTGTTTCTTTCTCTGGCCCTTTTTCGTAGTTTAGGAACATGGCATGCATCATTATTTATTTTTTTCACATATTCATGGCATGTAGCGTAACTTGAGTTTATTGCATTTAGTTTAGTATATCTGTTCAACCACTTTATTGAAAAAGAAAAAAATCGGTAAAGTTAGTCGTGTGCTATTATTCAGTTTCACAGCAGCGTCTATTGCTTTCAGAAGTATGTAGTTTAAATTTCTTTTGTTCCTTGTTTTAGTTTAGTATTATTTGTTAGTTCAGCAGTTACATTAATGCTCTTATAGATTATTTGATAGTTAGGGTGTTATTGATTTATTGTTTGATACTATCAAAAGTATTGTAGCATATTGTTATTAGTCTTAACATTTTTTGTTTTTCGTATATTTTATTAGTAGGTTCAGCAATATTTTGTTTCATTATCTTCAGAGTTTTCTTTTAAATAGGTTCAGCATCTTTTCCTTTTAGTGTACAGGTCAACGTCGTTTGTTAGCTTTTACACAGCATCAGTCTGTTTTTATTTTATTTTATTTACAACAATGTTTTGTTTCAGGCGTCTTTAGCATAGAGCGTATGCAGCCTTTAAGTTCTATTTTTTTTTTACAGTTTCAGCATATAACATGTTAGTTTACTTGTTCATTAGACATTTGTTTCTTAGTCGGTTTAGCCCATTGACTATTGAGTTTTAATTTATATCATTAGTGGTTTTTACATAGTGTCTTGTGTATGTATTTTTCTTTTTATCAGTCACGCATTTTCATTATAATGGCATCTTAGTTATTTAATAATATTCCATTAGTCATTAGCTAAGAGTTTTCATTGATTGTTTGCATTAGACGTTCTTCATTTTAAGTGTTCATTAGGTTAGTGCAGTTCATGGGTTGCTTGTTTGTTAATGAGTCTTTTAGTATTATTTGATTTTTCTTTATTGATTAAGTATGCAAATTTGTTCATCTTATAGTTCATGTTAATTTAGTTTAGTTTGGTATTAGCTTTTAGTTAATTCGTATATTCTTTTAGTTTTACTTTTCTTGGTTTTAGTTTGTTATCTAATTAATTATGCTATTTTGTTTTTCTTGTGGTGTATTTCATAGCTAGTTCATGCTTTTATTTCTGTTTGTTGCGATTTTTCTCTATCTTTGTCATTAATTTTCTTGTAGATTTCTTGTTTCTGCTGCGTGTTTTGTATTTTTGTTTTGCAGGAAAGCGTTTGGATGTGCAAGAGAAGTGATTTTGAGCCTCTAAAGAGGCTCTGAGATACCAAAAAAAAAGAGTTCCCTCAAAGGACCCTCAGACCCTTAGAAAGGCCTCTCAAGGAGCCCTTAGAAAAGCAAAAGTTCAAGAAAACATACATTACCACAAGAAGACTCGAAGCACTGAAGCCTTTTCTTTTCTTTTCTTTTTAGATTAGGGTTTTATTTTATTTTATTAATTGGGTCTGTAATAAAATCATTTATTTATTTTGGTTAAGCCCTCTGTGTAGGGCAATACTTCCTTAGTTATTTAATTAATTCTTTTATTTTTGGCAATAAAGAGTAGTTTAACTTGTGTGTTTGAATACGAGTATTTTCCGTTCCCTGAGTTCGGCCCAGATTCCAGTACTTGTGCGAGCCGATTTTTATATTTTTGGTGTTTGGCTTTTACATTGTTTTTATATAAAATATCATTTTCAAAACCGTTTTTCAAAACTCACACCACAGACCCTCAACGGAAGTCTGATTCAGGCTATAGCAGAACAGTGGAATCCACGTACCTGCACATTTTGGTTTCCATGAGGAGAGATGACTCTACTGATGGATGAATTCAATGATATCATGTGATTGCCAGAACCAACAGGTCAGCCAGATGATCCTATTGACCAACAGTTCCTAATCGACATCAAGGGGGTAGATGTCCTAGAAGCTTTGGCCAGAACAACTGGGAGCAGATCTTGGCCTCTTATTGAGATCAGTGGAAATTAGTTCATCGATCTGTTTGGTCTCTATCACAAATATGGAGCATACGAGAAGGTTGACACTTTGTCCCGAGCAGCCAAAAACAGAATTCAGAATGCCATGGTCCTATGCTTTCTTTCAGGACGATCAGAATTTCATCGATGTCAGAGTTACCCAACTCTTTCGAAGATGGGGAAACAAGCAGACTCGTTGAATTTCAGTTTCCATGGTAGCCTTAGCTTTTCTTTACCGAGGCTTGGCTCGTTTCGCTCTTGGAGAGACCATTTTGGTGGAAGGATGCACCTATGCCCTGCAGTCGTGGTTCCTGCGACATGTGCCATCAAAAGCCTGTTCCTTCAGGTTCAACAATAAGAAGCCAAAGTCAGCCATTCAATGTCGAGCCTTGATCGAGAGACTGCATTAGGAGGAGATTGTTTGGGATTACTTCAACCAGCAGGAATCAGTTCCTCGCTACACTTTTGCATGAGACAAGTGTTACAGATTGTTGGGGCCCTTCTTCTGTGTTGATTATCAGCCCGAGAGGTATCTCAGACAGTTTTCATAGCGGCAAGTTCATGACAACACTCGTTTCCTGATGAGTAACATACCAGAATTCAATCTGCAGTCGGATCAGTGGTCTGGAGCATACCAAGCAACCAAATACACTTGAGACTCTTTTATTTCTCTGTCTATATTTTCAGGACCCAATGTATCTACTGAATATCGAGAGTGGTGGCAAAATATCTGCCCATCCTCTCTTTATCTCTGAACTTTTCATCAATAAAATTTACTTTTATTCTACTAAAAAGCTTTTTGGGCCAAATTTTATTCTTTTTATAGCTTAAATGGTCACAATTCTTGTGACGACCTCATCCCTGGTAATGGGACATTTCTCGTATTCTTCTTCAAAGTCTTTTATCATGGTTGACGACCTCGCTTAGGTAATAAGGCACATTTTCCCATTATCATGAAAATGGTAACACAATTATCACAAGTCTTGTGATGACCCAATCCTGGGTAATGGGATAACCTTTAAAATTGTCTACCAAACCCTCCATTCTTGCTTTTCTTGAAAATTTTTCAAAAGAGCTTCTTCCGCGCTCTAACCATTCCCTTATTCTGCAGGAAAACTTTGGCATCTCAAAATGGTTCAGACAAGAACTGGCAAGCAAGCTGTTCAGCAGCACAGTGACAGCGCGATAGAGGAAATGAACTCTCCTAGATTATCCAGGGGACATGGCCCAGAAGAAGAAGATGATGTTGATCCTGCCATGTACAAAATATTTCAGAAGATGATGTCGAAGATAATGTTTGAGCAGGCTGGTGCTGGTCCGAAGAAAGCATCATCTAAAAGCAAAATCAAGAGAAAACCCATAAAAAGGCATGTCAAAATCAGTAAACAGAGAGTCCAGCATGACAACACCTCTGAGGATACAGAATCGACAGAAGAGGATTCTAAAGAAGAAGAGCAGCAAATGTTTATCCCAAAGCATCTGCGACAGTCTAAGAGGGTGAATGAAGAGCCTGTATCAGTGAACAAACCTAAGTACGATCCCCCCACAGAAGATCCAATCCAAGCACTTCTACCTTGGATTGGAAAGAAAGTATATACCAGGCAGGACTTCTACCTTGGATTGGATGGAGATAATAACTTAGAAAATCTCCCCAGGAAATTCATTAAGTTTGATGGACCCGACGATCCTAAGGCCCATCTTGCAATGTTTTTTGCGGAATGTGCTAGATTCAGTGAAGATAACCATGCCCTTTTCCTATGCTTCCCTCGCAGTTTGGAAGGCATAGCTGCTAAGTGGTATGCAGAGCACATCAACCCCATTGAGTTGCGAGATTTTGACAAAGTCGTTAACATGTTCATTGAGCAATTTCTGTTCAACACAAAAGCTCTGCCCACGCTCAATTATTTATACAACCTCAACCAAGAAAGCAGTGAAAAGGCTAGAGATTTCATCCGTAAATGGAGAAGTATTTGCAATAAAATGAGAAATACCATCTCTGAGGAGCATGCCCTCCAAATTATCCTCAATAACTTCTCGCATCCTTTGAGAAGCCTCATTTTCACGTACCCATCAAAATCATTCATTGAGCTGACAGAACGAGCAGAATGACTCGAAATGCGAATGGAAAATGGAGTATATGAGGGCATTACTCTGGTAAAAAATGCTCAGGATTAGAAGAAAAAGGCATATTTCACTTACTCGGCCGATACCTCAGGCAACAATCATGGCAGTGGCAACAAAAACGGTAACAATAGTGGCACCGAATCTGATCAAAACAGAGAATGAAAAGGAAAGTTCTTCAAGAACAATAACAAGCCTCTTTCGACTGATTCCCAACAAAAAGGGGATCTTTAAGAAAGGCCCAAGCACATCAATTGGAGTAGAGATTGTAAATTTACTCCTTTGGATCAACCTCTAGAGAAAGTCCTGAAATACTGATTGTCCCAAGGAATGGTTAAGCTTCCCAAAAGTGCAGATCCTCCAGTGATCATGGGAAGGTTCAAAGAGCAATTCTGCAAATTTCACAGGACAATGGGGCATGATACAGAGTATTGCTTCATCCTCAAGCATTTGATACAAGACTGCATTGATAAGAATATCCTCATAGAAGATGAAGAGGAAGGAAAGATGAAAATCCTGCCAGCTCCATTCCCAAATCATTCCATGGCAACCATCTCAGAATGCTCCTTTTTACCACAAAACCATATATGCCCATGCTCCAATGAGGACATCAGTCTCCAACATCAGGTCATGGTTCTGCATCGAAACCAGCCTACCCCCAAAAAAATGAACATCATCTCCATTCTGAGTCAAATGAATTCGTCAGCTAAGAATAAAAGGGTGTCTGGTTTCCCCAAGAAGTTTATTAAAAAGCAAATCTCTACAGAAGAAGCGGGAACCTCTAAAGTAGCTAAAGAGTGAGTCAATCTGTTGCAGAAGCCAGTCACAGTGCTCTCCAATGTTTCAATCTTGGAGCTGACTCATGATTCCCCTAAGCATCAAGAGATGCTAGATGATCTGTTGAGAAAGATCAAGGTGAAGCCAGGCACCACTCCGGAGAATATGGCACAATTTGTGAATTAGGCGATGACCAATGCACCTATCACCTTTTCCGATGAGAACTTGTCAAAACTTCATTCTTTTCATAACAATGTGTTGTATACTGTGGTAAGAACCAGGGGCATGATTGTCCCACATGTGCTCATTGATGGAGGCAGCAACCTCAACATCTGTCCAGAGATGACAGCCAAAGCCTTGGGATTGAAAGAGGAAGAATGCATCCCTGATCCGATCATGATCTACGACTTCGATAACCACGAGTAGACTGCAAAGGGAAAATTCTTTCTAGAAATATTCATCTACTCAGTACACACGGTCATATTTCATGTTGTGAATGTGCCGCCAACCTACAATCTTCTGCTGAGACGAACATGGATCCATAATGCCAATGTTGTTCTGTCGACCCTCCACCAATGCATAAAATGGTCTAAGGGAGGGATGATCACCACCATTTTGAGAGAAGATCCTGAAGAGAGGCTGCCACAGCCTATGATCCCCCGTCTGACATTTACAACAGACATTCCGAGCATCCGAGAAAGTGACGAAATCAACCTCAGTGAAAGTTTAGAGATGTTGAAGCTGAAGGATGTTCAGGCAGAAGAAAACATTGCAGCAATAGTTCAATGGTAAGGACCTCGCTTCTTCAAGCCGAAAGGATGTATCAACTACACCTCTTTCAAGGATCATCCCTTATATCCTCAGTTTTCCAAGGCCAAAAGGGGATTTGATCTTCTGATAAAGCATGAGTACCATCCATTCCGAGGCATGGGAAAAAATGAAGACGACATAGTAGAGCCGATAATTCTTGCTCGACATTCAACAAGTTCAGGGCTGGGGTTCACCAGCAAAGCCTCCAGTGAGGGAACCGTATTTGTCAAAGGAACCAAATGAGGAGGGTAATGTCTTACTTTTCCTACTTTCTGTTCTTGCTTTTCAGTTAATCTTGTAGGGACAACACAGTCGCAATCTTTGGTGTCCTTTGTCGGTCTTGTAAATATTTGGTCATCGTTCTCGACTTTATTAAAATCAATGAAAGCTTGATCTTCTATTCACATTTGAGTGTTTATCATTATTGCTTATATTTTGTCTATGCCATTATTCCTTACTTTTGTACAAAAGTTTGTTTTGGGCTTGTACTTTCCCTTAAAAAACCTTCTTGGCATTTTTAAGACCGTCAAAACATGACTCCTGAATCGATAAAAAGGTTTATTATCAATCCCAAATTCTCCTAAAATAATTCAAAGCTGGCAAGAATTCATAAGATAAAGGAAAGAGCAGGGGTCAGCAAGGCAACAAAACAGACCGAAGAGCTAGTAGAGTTTGATTCAACTATTCAAGAATTATCAGAATTTGCTCATATTCAAAAGTAGGATGAACCATCATCTTTAGTTCAGGATCCAACTGAAGATATCAACATTGGTTCAGAAGATGATCCAAAAATCCTCAAAATTGGTTCGGGCCTAAATGCAGATGAGAAAGTAAGACTCACCCAATTCCTTAAACAGAATCAAGAAGTATTTGCCTAGACCTATGAGGATATGCCAGGATTGAATCCCAAGCTGGTTGAGCATCAACTCAAGTTAAAACCAGATTCCAGACCAATCAAGCAGAAACTAAGGAAGTTAGACCCTCGAGTTGAGCAACAAGTTAAGGAAGGGTTTGAAGATTTATTAAAAGTAGGTTTCGTCTGAGCCATTGATTATCCAGATTAGTTGGCAAATATTGTGGCAGTTCCTAAAAAGAATGGCAAAGTTCAGATTTACATTGATTTTAGAGATCTCAATAAGGCTACCCCGAAGGATGATTATCCACTTCCCAATATTGATCTTCTGATCGATAGCACGACGGGCCATGCCATGTTCTCCTTTATGGATAGATATTCAGGCTACAATAAAATCAAGTTGGCTGCTCGTGACCAGTCAAAAACTTCCTTTACCACGCCATGGGGAACCTTCTGCTATACAGTCATGCCATTTGGGCTCAAAAATGCTAGGGCAACCTAACAGAGGGCAATGGTTGTTATTTTTTATGATCAGATGCACAAGAATATGGATGCATATGTGGATGACATCCTGGTCAAGTCTAAAGAAGAGGAAGATCACCTCGATGCTCTTGGTCAAGTCTTTAAGAAACTCATCCTCTACAAGTTGAGACTTAATCCTCAGAAATGTGTCTTTGGAATAGAGTCCAACAAATTGCTTGGTTTCATAATCAGCAAAAGGAGAATAGAGATGGACCCGACTAAAGCAAAAACAATTATTGATATGCCACCCCCAACCAATCTCAAGGAACTGCGAAGCCTTCAGGGGTGTATTCAGTCTATTTGCAGGTTCATCTCTAATTTGGCTATGAGATGTGAACCTTTCAATCATTTGCTAAGAAAATATGTAAAATATGAATGGGGATCAGAGTGTCAACTCTTATTTGAGCGCATCAAGCAGTTCTCCTTAATCCACCAGTTCTGAAGCCACCAAAATTAGGGAATCCTCTCTTATTATATATCTCCATCAATCAGAATGTCTGTGGTGGATTCCTTGCATAGTATGAAGAGGGCAGTTTGATAGAGCACGCCATCTACTATGTGAGCAAAACTTTCATTGATTATGAAAAGAAGTATTCTCAAACGGAAAAGACTTGTCTAGCTCTGGTTTGAATGTGCCAGAAATTAAGACATTACTTGTTGGCATCTAAGATCATTTTTTTGTCAAAGCTTAATCCTCTCAAATACATTCTTGAGCAACCATTTCTCACTGAATGGATTACGAAATGGCAGGTCCTTCTAATGCAATATGACTTAGAGTATGTTTCTCAAAAGTCAATTAAAGGTCAAGCTATCGCAGATCAGTTGGCAGACTTTCCCCTGACAGAAGAAATAAAAGCAGAGGATGATTTTCCTGATGAGCATATCTACAATGTCCAACAACCTCCAGTTTGGAACCTATTCTTCGATGGCTTTAAAAACATGTTTGGCATAAGGATTGGAATCTTGTTGATCACTCTAGAAAAAAAATGATTTCTTATTCTCTCAAGCTTGGCTTTCAATGTACCCATAACATGGCCGAGTACGAAGCTCTAATACAAGGTTTCAAAGTTATGCAAAGTTTTAATGTCAAGAGAGTACATGCCTTTGGAGATTCGTTACTTGTCATCAGTCAAGTTAACACTGAGTGGCAGGTGAAAGATTCAAAATTGATCCCATATCAGAAGATCGTCCTAGCCCTTGTGGACGGCTTTAAAGAATTATAGCTCAATCACATCAGGAGGGAACACAATCAAATAGCCGATGGCTTAGCCATCTTGGGCTCTATTTTATCCTTTAAAGGCAGTGAATCATGTCGTTCTTTCGAAGTTGGTAGGCTTGAGCAACCTTTCTTCATTTCAACCATGCAAGTAAACCAGGTCAATCAGAAAGAGAAGCCTTGGTATCAAGATATCAAAAATTTCATTGAGACTGGTCAATTTCCACCAAAAATGCAAAAAAGGGAGTAGCGTGCAATTCAGCGCATGTCTGCCCGTTATTTCACCCTTGTCGATGTTCTTTACCACCGTAGGTTCAGTTCTGAGTATGCCAGATGCTTAGACAAAGATGAAGCCATGAAAATTATCCAAGAGGCACATGAAGGGATTTATGGTGGCCATGTTGGCTATCAAACTCTCGTCAAACAGATCATTCGGGCTGGGTATTACTGAAAAACCATGCAACAGGACTGCCATCGATTTATAAAAAAGTGCATCAAGTGTCAAATGCATGCACCTTCCATTCAAGCGCCGACCACATATCTACAATCAGTGGTTTCTCCTTGGCCATTTTCTATGTAGGCTTTCAACATCGTAGGCCCAATCACTCCTTCTGCTTCCAATGGCCACAAGTATTTTCTGGCTGCTACAGAGTATTTCACCAAATGGGTTGAAGTTGTTACTATGCGCACAGTAGAAGGCTGCCATGTGGTTTCTTTCATGCATAAGAACATTCTTTGCCACTTCGGCATACCATATGACATTGTTTCAGACAATAGAAGCCATTTCAAAAATGAGAGAATGAAAACCTTTTGTTCCAAATTCAAAATTTGCCATCATTTCTCAGCTCCCTACTATCCTCAAGGGAACGGTCAGGCAGAGGTCACCAATAAGATTTTGATCCGCATTTTGGAAAGGACTGTGAAAACAGGTCATGATTGGCATGAGAAAATCAATGATGCACTTTGGGTATACTAAACCACCATTCGGACTCCGTCCAATGCCACTTCTTCAGAACTTGTTTACGGGACTGAGGTAGTGTTGCTTCTCCACATCCAGAAGCCCGCTCTCAAATTTGTCTCACTTATAGAATTACCACTTGATCAATATCAGCAACAGAGATTGGTGCAGCTTGATCTACTAGATAAAAGGAGGCTCAAGACAACCGAGCATGCCTAATCCTATCGGCAGAGAATAGTTCGACAATATGCTAAGTCAGTCATTGAAAGAATATTTTGAGTTAATGATTTGGTACTCAATGTTACGACAATGAAGTTGTACACGACACTTCAAGTATAAGGTTTTGATGATTAACAAGTAAATCAACTGCATTTCAGCTAAGGCAATGAAGAAAGATGACAAGAATTGAAGAATTTGATGAAGAATCTTTGAAGACTAGTGTGCAAATGTAAAATCCATTAAAAGTCTTAGATTCTTGTAAGAGCCTTACTTAGAGTGCATATTTTGATTGTATTTCACCTAAAAAGTCTTCAGAAAAACTTTTCTAAAAGAACCCTTCATGAAAATCATTTTAGAAACTCTTTACTTAATTTTTCATGTTTATTAGTCGACCAATAGACTCACCAGTCGACCAACTTTCTCACACCAAATTTTCTAAGTAAAACATCATTTTTGTCAAATTAGTCGATTGAAGGTTTTATCAGTCGACCAGACATAACATTGTTTTCAAAAAATTTAGCATTAGTCGACTGAAGGTTTTATCAGTCGATCAGACAACATGTAATTTCCAAAAACTTTAGCAACAGTCGACTAAAAGATTTTTCAGTCTACTGATGATATTATCAGTCAACTAACTTTTTCTTTAGTCGACTAAGTTTCAAAACTTCAGATTTTCAAACGGCTATGATAAACACATTAGTTGACTGACGATAACTGTTAGTCTGCTAATATTTGATTTAAGTCGACTAACTATTGTTCCAATCGACTAATTTTTTTGTTTTTCCTGAAACTTCTAAAAGGCGTGTCTTTTCATTTTTCAAACATTTTGATCATTCAAAATAGACTGTTTTGACACCCTTTCATACCCTCAACATATGAAATCTTTCAACTATAAATATGAGTGCATTCCACACTCAAAAACATCGAATCCAATCGAATTACAAAGATCAAAATCTTTGCTTTTCACTGTTATTCATTCAAGTATTCATTTTCTCACTCACTTGATATTTTCACTCCAGTTTTTCACTCAAATTCTTTTGAGAGCTAGTGAATCTGTGAGTTGAGTATTTCAACAACCTCAAAAGCCAATTGCATTTCATTTGCATTCATAAGAAAGGCTCGTAGGTTGATTGTAAGTTGATTATTTTATTTTTCTGTAAAAGGAAAGGACTCCTTGGTTTAAAGGAGTTGTTTGCTTTCAGTAGGATTGTTACTGAAAGTGAGACCAGATTTGGTCAGTATGATCTTCTAGTTACACAAGGTTGGTAGTGGAAATCTCAAGCGGGTTTTTGCTTGGGGTCTGGATGTAGGTCGGGAATGACCGAACCAAGATAAATTCTTGTGTTCTTTGTGTGATTGCTTTGCGAATTTCAAAATCCGTCATAATTTTAAAGATGATATTTAAAAGCACTATTCACCCCCCCTCTAGTGCTCATTGCTTCGATCCTACTGTACTTTCATTTGGTATCAGAGCAGGTTTGCTATATTTTGATTTGATCATTATCTAGCATGGCAACAACATCATCTCAGCACAAAGAAGGATGCTCCTTTGTTCGTCCTCCTCTCTTCGATGGAACAAACTATGGCTATTGAAAAGTAAGAATGACAATATTCCTACAATCCATAGATCTCAAAATTTGGAGAGTTATTTCGGAAAAGTACCAAATGTCATCAACTGATTTCAGCCGATGGACCGATGAAGAAAAGAAGAGTGCTTCACTCAATGTCAAAGCTATGAATGCATTATATTATGCTGTTGACAAGGTAGAGTTCAATAGCATCTCTCAATGCTCTATAACAAATGATATCTGACATACTCTTCTCGTTACTCATGAAGGTACGTCAAAGGTAAATGAAGCTAAGATTGCTTCTTTTGTTCATAAATTTAAATTGTTTAAAATGAAGCAAAATGAATCTATATCAGACATGGTAACAAGAATGATCGATATCACTAACACTCTAAAATCCCTTGGAAAATAATATTCGCAAGTGGATTTAGTTAGAAAAATCCTAAGGTGTTTAACTTCTGAATGGGAGAGAAAAACCACAGCTATAGAGGAAGCAAATGATTTAAACACTCTCTCTCTTGAAGATTTGGTTGGTAACTTAATGGCATATGAAGTTCAACTTCATGATAGACAAGAAGAAGAACCCAAGAAGAAATCTCTTGCTTTCAAAACTACTTCTGACTCTGAAGATTCAAGAGAAGATGAAGATATTGCTCTCATCATAAGGAAATTCAAAAGATTCATCAAAAAGGGAAGATTTCAAAGAAAGGTAAAGAAAGCGGATTCTTCCAATCCTAATGAAGTCAAGTGCTTTAACTGCAAAAAGGCAGGACACATCAAGAAAGATTGTCCTCTTCTCAAAATCAAGCCCAAGGACCAATTCAAGAAGAAAAAGACATTTCAAGCATGTTGGGATGATAGTGACTCCTCTTCCAATAAAGAATCAAATGAAGAAGTGGCCAACATGTGCTTTGTAGCACAAAAAGACTCGGTAAGTGAATTTGAGTATGATAATTTATTAGAAGCATTTAATGATTTATATGTTAAATTTAAGAGTTTAAGTTCTAAAAACAAAGAGTTAAAAACTGAAAATTCAACTCTTGACTCTCAAAACAAAGTGTTACTTCAAGAGATAGAAGATCTCAAGAAGGAAAACTCTTGTCAAGCATTTGAGATAAAAGAAATTGGAATTAGAACCAATCTCTTACAAGAAGAAATAACAAGTCTAAACGAAAAATCAAATGATCTTCTTTCTATAGTGACCAAATTCACTAATGGACAAGAGAATCTAGAAAGACTTCTTGGTTCTCAAAGATGCTCGGTTAACAAAACCGGTTTGGGATATAGCTTCTTTGATACTCAAAATAGACCAAACTATGTGGTAAAGAATCAAAGACAAAATTCTCAAAGAACTCAATTTTCTAGTTATGATAGAAATGCATCTAATCATGGTACTTATAATGCTAATAAGCCTAGACATGATTACTCTAGAAATGCTAAATCTTTTTATAAAAAGAATATTTATTATCAAAGGAAACCAAAATCCAAATGGATATGAGTTCCTAAGATTAACTTTCATGGACCCAAAAATAGAAAGGGGTCAAATGCTTTCTCTTCTAATTTTGTTGTAGGTACACAAAATAAGGAGCAAATGGATATTGGACAGCGGTTGTTCCAAACATATGACTGGAAGGTCGGAGTTATTTTCCACCCTCCAAAGTAATGATGGAAGAACCGTCACCTTTGAAAGTGTTATAGGATTGAGGCAACGAGCATTAGAGGGGGGTGAATAGTGCTTTAAAGAGCGTCTTTGGAATTTGGACAGATTTTGAAATTCACAAAGCAATCACACAAAGAACACAAGAATTTATCCTGGTTCGGTCTTTCCCAACCTACATCCAGTCCCCAAGCAAAACCAGCTTGAGATTTCCACTATCAACCTTGTGTAACTATAAGATCATACAGACCAAATCTGGTCTCACTTTCAGTAATACACCTACTGAAAGCAAACAACTCCTTTAAACTAAGGAGTCATTTCCTTTTTAAAAAAAAAAGTAACAACTTACAAACAACCTACGAGCCCTTCTTATAAATGCAAATGAGATGCAATTGGCTTTTGAGGTTGTTGAAATACTCAACTCACGAATTCACTATCTTTCAAAGGAATTTGAGTGAAAAGCTGAAGTAAAAAATATCAAGTGAAAAAATCAATATGAGTGAAAAGCAAAGAGTAATTTAATGTAATTCGATTGGATTTCATTGCTTTTGAGTGTGGAATGCACTCATATTTATAGTTGAAAGATTTCATACATTAAGGGTATGAAAGGGTGTCAAAACAGTCCATTTTGAACGATCAAAATGTTTGAAAAATGAAAAGACGCACCTTTTAAAAGTTTTAGGAAAAATAGCAAAATTAGTCGACTGGAACAGTAGTTAGTCGACTGATAATCAAATATTAGTAGACTGACAGTTATCGTCGGTCGACTAATGTGTTTACCAAGCCGTTTGAAAATCTGAAGTTTTGAAACTCAGTCGACTAGAGAAAAAATTAGTCGACTCATAATATCATCAGTAGACTAAAAAATCTTTTAGTCGACTGTTGCTAAATTTTTTTGAAAATACATGTTGTGTTCGGTCGACTGATAATATCATTAGTCGACTAATTTGACAAAAATGATATTTTGCTTAGAAAATTTGGCGCGAAAAGATTAGTCGGCTGGTGAGTCTATTGGTCGAATAATAAACATGAAAAATTAAGTAAAGAGTTTTCTAAAATGATTTTCATGAAGAGTTCTTTTAGAAAAGTTTTTCTAAAGACTTTTTAGGTGAAATGCAACCGAAATATGCACTCTAAGTAAGGCTCTTACAAGAATCTAAAACTTTTAATGAATTTTATATTTGCACACTACTCTTCAAAGATTCTTCATCGAATTCTTCAATTCTTGTCATCTTTCTTCATTGCCTTAGCTGAAATGCAGTTGATTCACTTGTTCATCATCAAAACCTTGTACTTGAAGTATCATGTATGACTTCATTGTCGTAACAATCTCCCCCTTTTTTATGATGACAAACTAGTCAAAGATGGAGCATTTAGATGCATAGATGGAGATTTTACTCCCCCTATCAATATGCTGCAAAACATTAGAGGTTAGTACAATCAAAGCACATATATCACATATTGATTGTTTTGCATTTCCATCATTACTTCATGCATTTCTAAAACTTTTTCAAGAATGCAATTTTCAATGCCTTTCACATGATGCAATTTCCATGTCATGATGCAATATGCAATTTCCATGTGGCATATTCTTTTTCTCCAATAATTTCCATCCATGTGTCTTTTTCTCATAATTTCTCATGCAAGTTCTATCTTTTTTTCTCCCCCTTTGTCATAATAAAAAAGAGTAACTGCGGATATTGCAAAAAAATGTAAATTCAAGTTCAAAATATTACAACCCAGAAAGTATCAAAGTTCAGTAATGATAGTAAACAAAGTTCAAGAGAAATGTTGCTTGATCATCTCCTTGAGTTCAGAAATATCTTTCTGAATTGAAGAAAGTTGTTGAGTCACATATTCACGAAAAGTATGTTGATGCAGCTCCAAAGCTTCCATTCTCTGCAAAATTTCATCATTGTCTTGACTAATAGAGAATTTTTTTTGTTTTGCTTGAAATGAAGGTGTCACGGGAGATGGTGATGGTTCAGAGGGTGATGGTTCAGATGGTTCAATTTGATCAAAGTTTAAAGGAGGCAGATATTTGATTTTCATTCATTTAAAAATAGTTTGATCAAAGAACTCCTTTTGTTTAATATATTTTTCATTGGTTAGGGGTACTTTGAAATATCTGAAAATACGAGTAAGAAGACATCCATACGGAAGAAAAGGTTTTTGTTTCCACAAAGTAGTAAAATACACGTTGGCCCAATTTACCAAAATATTTCCAAATAAGACGTAAAGAGCCGTAGAGAGATTTTTGGAATAGTAATCAAAAGATCCAGTTTTAGGTAGAACATTGTGGGCAAGAATTCATGCAACAATGCGAGCACGAGTTTGAAGATTGGTATTTTTGAAAGGAGGACAATGAGGTGCACCGAGAAGAAGAATTTGTTCAAAAATTCTTTCATCATTAAGTTCAATAGTATTGAAAAGAGTTTCTGAAGGTGAAATATCTCTGATTTGTCAAAGCAGTTTAGAATCAAACTCAATTTCAACATCACGAACAAGAGAGGAAAGAAATCCAGTTTCATGATCAATTTGTAAATTTGTGTAAAACAAATGGATCAGCAAAGGATAATGAAGAGGGTCTGCACTGGCGTCAAAAAGGTGTGAAATGCCTGTAAATAATTCTCTAATTTTGTAGCAAGAAAATAAATGAAACAGAACATTTCGGCCTGGTAAAATAGGAAGTGCAGAAACCGATCCAAAAGTATCATGTAAAAGAGGATTTCAGAGTAGTCTGAGAGAAAATCCATGATGTGCTTGTGGTGTAGATGGAGAGGTACCTTGTGTAGAGGTTGTTTTCTGACGAGGCATGGTTGTTAAGAATGAAACAAATTCACCTGTCAATGAGGATCACTGTTGATGTCGGTTTGGGCAAAAGATTAAAATCTCCTAGGGTTTATGGAGGACAATAGCTATCTGCCAAAGAAAAACTAGAGAAGCCTTCGTGCGATGCGGACGGTGCTCCATTGATACGCTGGAGAGGATTTGATGGACAATAGTCCTTCACCGATCACAATCTTTGTTAGTGGCCAAATCAATCGGCAGTAACAGTCCACCGAAAAGGAATGTCAAGTTTCCACAGATTTTAGGCAAGAGGAAAGAGGCGAGGAGGAGTTCATCTGCTACAGAAACAGAAGATGACATGGTGGATGACGGCATATGAGAAGAGGTTGTCGCAAGCGTCGTTGGCTGAAGACGCACCCTGTCACGACAAGAGGATTCCGGCGAGGAGGTGTTTGTCCGTCACTCCAAGGGGTTTTCGGAAGAGACATATGAGAGAGAGAGGGTTTCGTTTATGAAAAGGGAAAAACATACGGGCATAAAAATGAAACGGTGCGTTAAAAAAAACATGGGTAAAAAAAAACGATTGCCAAAAAAAAATCCAAGGGGTATCAGGTCCCTTCAGTTGAAATTTAAAAACATCAGTTGACTAGAATTTTATCGGTCAACTAATAAGGTGCTATTTTGAGATTTTAAAAATAGCATTTTCAAAAAGCTAATTTATAAATCTAAAAATGAGCAAATGCTTAGTTTTCTCCTAATTCTCATAAAATCTTCATTTTTAAGTGGTTTAGTGAAAATATCGGCATGTTGTTCATTAGAGGATATAAAATTTAACAAAATGTCTCCTTTTAACACATGATCTCATAAGAAATGATGTCTAACTTAAATATGCTTAGTTCTTGAGTGCTGAACATGATTTTTTGAAAGATTTATAGCACTAGTGTTATCACAATAAATAGTTGTTGTGGAGTAATTCAAACCAAAATCTTTTAAGGTTTGTTTCATCCATAACACTTGTGAACACGCTAAACTAGTCGTTATATATTCTGCTTCAGTTGTTGAGAGTGACACTGAATTTTGCTTTTTACTAAACCAAGAGACTAAGAAATTTCCTAAGAAATGACAAGTTCCGCTAGTACTCTTACGATCAGATTTACTTCCTGCAAAATCTGCATTACTATATGAAACTAAATCAAATGAAGATGATTTTGGTTAAAACAAACAAAAATCTGAAGTATCTTTCAAGTAACGAAGAATTTGTTTTACTGCAGTTAAATGAGATTCCTTTGGATTAGCTTGAAGTCTAGCACACATATAAACACTAAACATTATATCAGGTCGACTAGCAGTTAAGTATAATAGAGATCTGATCATACCTCTGTAGAGCTTAGTATCTACATTTTTACCATTTTCATCTTTATCAAGAGAAGTAGTTGTGCTCATAGGATTTCTTCTTGATTTCAATGAGTCCATCCCAAATCTCTTGAGAAGTTCTTTTGTATACTTAGCCTGGTCGATGAAGATTCCTTCTTCAGTTTGCTTTATTTGAAGTCCAAGGAAGTAGTTTAATTCGCCCATCAAGCTCATTTCAAACTCTTCCTGCATAGCTTTAGCAAATTCTTTACAAAGAGAATCATTAGTAGAACCAAATATTATGTCATCAACATAAATTTGCACAATAAGAATATCTGAATTAAGATTTTTAATAAATAAAGTGGAGTCTACCCGACCAATGGAAAAACCAGATTGTTCTAGAAAATTTCGTAGTCTTTCATACCACGCTCTTGGTGATTGTTTAAGTTCGTACAAATCTCTTTTTGATTTATAGACTTTTTCTGGATATTTCTCATTTTCAAAGCCTAGAAGTTGCTCTACATAAACTTCTTCATTGATGTGTCTATTTAAGAATGCACTCTTAACATCAATTTGATATAACTTAAAATTCATGTAACTAGCAAAAGCAAGCATCATTCGAATTGACTCCAATCGAGCCACTGGTGCATAGGTTTCATCAAAATCTATGCCTTCTTCTTGATTATATCCTTATGCTACTAGTCTTGCTTTGTTTCGAATGACTTCGCCATTTTCATCCAGCTTATTTCGGAAGACCCATCTTGTTCCAATTACTGGATGATCCTTTGGTCTATCAACTAGATCCCATACATCATTCCTAGTAAATTGGTTAAGTTCTTCAGACATGGCCAAAAGCCAAAATTCATCATCACAAGCCTCATTGATATTCTTTGGTTCTATTTTAGATATGAAAGCAATATTTGCAATATATTGCAATTGCCTTCTAGTTTGGATACCACTCTTTATTTCTCCAATAACTTGTTCATGTGGATGATTGGGAACTTCTTTCCAAACCGGTTGAAGAGGAACATTTTCTTGAAGAGCACTCTCTATCAAAGGTTCTTCTTGAATTATGACTTATTCTCCTTCGCTTAGAGGTATAACCTGCTCACAATTCTCATCAAATGCTACATGTAAAGATTCTTCAATGTAAGATGTTCTTTTATTAAAAACATGATAAGCTTTACTTCTAGAAGAATATCCAAGAAATATTGATTCATCTGATTTTGAATCAAACTTATCAAGATTATCTTTGGTATTTAACAAGAAGCATTTACTACCAAAAATTTTGAAATATGAGATCTTTGGTATACAATCATAATAGAATTCAAAACATGTTTTATGTAAAATTGGACGAATAAGAACATGGTTCAAAACATAACATGTTGTATTTATTGCTTCAGCCCAAAAGTATTTTGGTAAATTTTTATCTTGAAGCATGGTTCTAGCACATTCTTGCAAAGTTCTATTCTTTTTTTCAACAACTTCATTTTGTGGAGCCGCTCTAGGAAAAGCAAAGTTGTGAGATATACCATGTAAATCACAAAACTTTAGAAAAGATTCATTTTCAAATTCACCACCATGATCACTACAAATTTTAATAATAGATGTAGAATTTTCATTTGTAATTCGTCTAGAAAGTTTGGAAAATTCAGAAAAAGCATCATTTTTGCTTTTTAGAAAAATCACCCATGTAAATCAAGAATAATCATCTACTATAACAAAAGCATACTTGCTACCATTCAAACTTTGAATTCTAGATGGTCCAAATAGATCTAAATGTAAAAGTTCAAGAGAACGTTTTGTTGAAACTATATCTTTTGCTTTAAAAGAACTCTTGATTTGTTTACCCATTTGGCAAACATCACATAAGTGATCCTTCTTATATGGTATTCTAGGTAGGCCTCTAACAAGATCATTCTTGGATAACTTGGAAATAATTTTAAAGTTAACATGTCCAAGTCTCTTGTGCCATAACCATTGAATTTCATTTGAAACAATAAGACATTTTTCATTAAAAGTGGGTAACTCATCTAGATAAAGTTCATACACATTGTTCTTTCTTTTACCTTTAAAAATGATCTTTTTAGATTGAAAATCAGAAATTAGGCATAAATCATGTTCAAAAGAAACAAGAAAACTTTTATCACATAATTACCTAATGGATAATAAATTATGCATTAAACCATCTACTAAAAGAACATTTTCTATCAAGGAAAATTTTGGATTACCAATGTTACCAATATCGATTACTTTTCCCTTGTTATTGTCACCAAATGGGACGGTTACTCCATCCTTACTTTGAAGGGTAGAAAATAAGTCCGACCTTTCAGTCATATGTTTGGAACAACCGCTGTCCAAGATCCATTTGCTCCTTATTTTGTGTAACTACAACAAAATTGTTAGACAAAGCATTTGACTTCTTTCTATTTTTGGGTCTATGAGAGTTAGTCTTAGGAACCCATATCCATTTGGATTTTGGTTTCCTTTGATAATAAATATTCTTTCTATAAAAAGATTTAGCATTTCTAGAGTAATCATGTCTAGGCTTATAAGCATTATAAGTTCCATGATTAGATGCATTTCTATTATAACTAGAAAATTTAGTTCTTTGAACAAATGATTGAGAATATTGTCTTTGATTCTTCACCACATAGTTTGGTCTATTTTGAGTATCAAAGAAGCTATATCCCAATCCGGTTTTATTAACTGAGCATCTTTGAGAACCAAGAAATCTTTCTAGATTCTCTTGTCCATTTATGAATTTGGTCACTATAGAAAGAAGATCATTTGATTTTTCTTTTAGACTAGTTATTTCTTTTTGTAAGAGATTGGTTCTAATACCAATTTCTTTTATCTTAAATGCTTGACAAGAGTTTTCCTTCTTGAGATCTTTTATCTCTTGAAGTAACACTTTGTTGTGAGAGTCAAGAGTTAAATTTACAGTTTTTAACTCTTTGTTTTTAGAACTTAGACTCTTAAATTTATCATATAAATCATTAATGCTTCTAATAAATCATCATACTCAAATTGACTTACAGAGTCTTCTTGTGCTACAAAGCACATGTTGACGACTTCTTCATTTGATTCTTCATCGGAAAAGGAGTCACTATCATCCCAACATGCTTAAAATGCCTTTTTCTTCTTGAATTGGTCATTGGTCTTGATTTTAAGAAGAGGACAATCTTTCTTGATGTGTCCTACCTTTTTGCAGTTAAAGCACTTGACTTCATTTGGATTGGAAGAATCTGCTTTCTTTACATTTCTTTGAAATCTTCTCTTTTTGATGAATCTTTTGAATTGCCTTGTAATGAGGGTAATATCTTCATCTTCATCTTCTAAATTTTCAGAGTCAGAAGTAGCCTTAAAAGCAAGAGATTTTTTCTTAGGTTCTTCTTCTTGTTTGTCTTGAAGTTGGACTTCATATGCCATTAAGTTATCAACCAAATCTTCAAGAGTGAGAGTGTTTAAATAATTTGCTTCCTCTATAACTGTAGTTTTTCTCTCCCATTCAGGAGTTAAACACCTTAGAATTTTTCTGACTAAATCCACTTGTGAATATTCTTCTTCAAGAGATTTTAGAGTGTTAGTAATATCGGTCATTCTAGTTACCATGTCCGATATAGATTCATTTTGTTTCATTTTAAACAATTCAAATTTATGAACTAAAGAAGCAATTTTAGATTCATTTACCTTTGACGTACCTTCATGAGTCACGAGAAGAGTATGCCAGATTTCATTTGTTGTAGAGCATTGAGAGATGCGATTGAACTCTACCATGTCAACGGCACAATACAATGCATTCATAGCTTTGGCATTAAGTAAAGAAGTCTTCTTTTCTTCATCGGTCTATTGACTGAAATCAGTTGATGGCATTTGGTACTTTTCTGAAACAACTCTTCAAATTTCGAGATCTATGGATTATAAGAATATTGTCATTCTCACTTTTCAGTATCCATAGTTTGTTCTCTCGAAGAGAGGAGGACGAACAGAGGAGCATCCTTCTTTATGCTGAGATGATGTTGTTGTCATGCTAGATGATGCTAAGATCAAAATATAGCTAACATTGCTCTGATACCAAATAAAAGTGCTATACGATCGAGGCAACAAGCACTAGAGGGATGGTGAATAGTGCTTTTAAATAGCGTCTTTGGAATTTTGACGGATTTTGAAATTCACAAAGCAATCACACAAAGAACACAAGAATTTATCTTGGTTCGGTCTTTCCCGACCTACATCTAGTCCTCAAGCAAAACCAACTTGAGATTTTCACTATCAACCTTGTATAACTACAATATCATACAGACCAAATCCGGTCTCACTTTCAGTAACACACCTATTGAAAGCAAACAACTCCTTTAAACCAAAGAGTCTTTTCCTTTTACAGAAAAAAAATAAGTAACAACTTACAAACAACCTACGAGCCCTTCTTATAAATGCAAATGAGATGCAATTGAATTTTGAGATTGTTGAAATACTCAACTCACGAATTTACTATCTCTCAAAGGAATTTGAGTGAAAAACTGAAGTAAAAAATATCGAGTGAGAAAATGAATATTAGTGGAAAGCAAAGAGTAATTCAATGTAATTCGATTGGATTGCATTGCTTTTGAGTGTGGAATGTACTCATATTTATAGTTGAAAGGTTCCATACGTTAAGGGTATGAAAGGGTGTCAAAACAGTCCATTTTGAATGATCAAAATGTTTGAAAAATGAAAAGACACGCCTTTTAAAAGTTTCAGGAAAAACGGTAAAATTAGTCTACTAGAACAGTAGTTAGTCGACTGCTAATCAAATATTAGTAGTGTGACAGTTATCGTCGATCGACTAATGTATTTATCAAGCCGTTTGAAAATCTAAAGTTTTGAAACTTAGTCGACTAGAGAAAAAATTAGTCGACTGATAATATCATCGGTAGACTGAAAATTCTTTCAGTCGACTGCTGCTAAATTTTTCTGAAAATACATGTTATGTCCGGTCGACTGATAATATCATTAGTCGACTGTTGCTAAATTTTCCAGAAAACATACATTCTGTCCGGTCGATTGATAAAATCATTAGTCGATTAATTTGACAAAAATGACATTTTGCCTTACAAAATTTGGCGTGAAAAGATTAGTCGGCTGGTGAGTCTATTGGTCGACTAATAAACATGAAAAATTAAGTAAAGAGTTTTCCAAAATGATTTTCATGCGGAGTTCTTTCAGAAAAGTTTTTCTAAAGACTTTTTAGGTGAAATGCAACCAAAATATGCACTCTAAGTAAGACTCTTACAAGAATCTAAGACTTTTAATGAATTTTACATTTGCACACTAGTCTTCAAAGATTCTTCATCGAATTCTTCAATTCTTGTCATCTTTCTTCATTGTCTTAGCTGAAATGCAGTTGATTCACTTGTTCATCATCAAAACCTTATACTTGAAGTATCATGTACGACTTCATTGTCGTAACAACCTTTGGTGACAATAACAAGGGAAAAGTAATCGGTATTGGTAACATTGGTAATCCAAAATTTCCCTTGATAGAAAATGTTCTTTTAGTAGATGGTTTAATGCATAATTTATTATCCATTAGTCAATTATGTGATAAAGGTTTTCTCATTTCTTTTGAACAAGATTTATGCTTAATTTCTGATTTTCAATCTAAAAAAATCATTTTTAAAGGTAAAAGAAGGAACAATGTATATGAACTTTATCTAGATGAGTTACCTACTTTTAATGAAAAATGTCTTATTTCTTCAAATGAAATTTAATGGTTATGGCACAAGAGACTTTGACATGTTAACTTTAAAATAATTTCTTAGTTATCCAAGAATGATCTTGTTAGAGGCCTACCTAGAATACCATATAAGAAGGATCACTTATGTGATGTTTGTTAAATAGGTAAACAAATCAAGAGTTCTTTTAAAGCAAAAGATATAGTTTCAACAAAACGTCCTCTTAAACTTTTATATTTAGATCTATTTGGACCATCTAGAATTCAAAGTTTGAATGGTAGCAAGTATGATTTTGTTATAGTAGATGATTATTCTTGATTTACTTGGGTGATTTTTTTTAAAAACAAAAATGATGCTTTTTCTGAATTTTCTAAACTTTGTAGAAGAATTACAAATGAAAAATCTACATCCATTATTAAAATTTGTAGTGAGCATGGTGTTGAATTTGAAAATGAATCTTTTCTAAAGTTTTGTGATTTACATGGTATATCTCACAACTTTGCTTTTCCTAGAGCGGCTCCACAAAATGGAGTCGTTGAAAGAAAGAATAGAACTCTGCAAGAATGTGCTAGAACCATGCTTCAAGATAAAAATTTACCAAAATACTTTTGGGCTGAAGCAATAAATATAGCATGTTATGTTTTAAACCGTATTCTTATTCGACCAATTTTACATAAAACATGTTTTGAATTGTATTATGATAGTATACCAAATATCTCTTAATTCAAAATTTTTGGTAGTAAATGCTTCTTGTTAAATACCAAAGATAATCTTGATAAGTTTGATTCAAAATTAGATGAAGCAATATTTTTTGGATATTCTTCTAGAAGTAAAGCTTATCGTGTTTTTAATAAAAGAACATCTTGCATTGAAGAATCTTTAGATGTTGCATTTGATGAGAATTGTGAGCAGGTTATAACTCTAAGCAAAGGAGAAGAAGTCATACTTCAAGAAGAACCTTTGATAGAGAGTACTTCTCAAGAAATGTTCCTCTTCCACCGGTTTGGAAAGAAATTCCCAATCATCCACATGGACAAATTATTGGAGAAATAAAGAGTGGTGTCCAGGCAATTGCAATATATTGCAAATATTGCTTTTATATCTAAAATAGAACCAAAGAATATCAATGAGGCTTGTGATGATGAATTTTGGCTTTTGGCCATATCTAAAGAACTTAACCAATTTACCAAGAATGATGTATGGTATCTAGTAGATAGACCAAAGGATCATCCGGTAATTGAAACAAGATGGGTCTTCCGAAATAAGCTGGACGAAAATGGGGAAGTCATTCTAAACAAAGCAAGACTAGTAGCACAAGGATATAATCAAGAAGAAGGCATAGATTTTGATGAAACCTATGCACCAGTGGCTCGATTGGAGTCAATTCTAATGATGCTTGCTTTTGCTAGTTGCATGAATTTTAAGTTATATCAAATTGATGTTAAGAGTGCATTCTTAAATGGACACATCCATGAAGAAGTTTATGTAGAGCAACCTCCAGGCTTTGAAAATAGGAAATATCCAGAAAAAGTCTACAAATTAAAAAAAGCTCTGTACGGACTCAAACAAGCACCAAGTGCGTGGTATGAAAGACTACGAAATTTTCCAGAACAATCTGGTTTTTCCATTGGTCGAGTAGACTCTACTTTATTTATTAAAAATCTTAATTCAAATATTCTTATTGTGCAAATTTATGTTGATGACATAATATTTGGTTCTACTAGTGATTCTCTTTGTAAAGAATTTGCTAAAGCTATGCAGGAAGAATTTGAAATGAGCTTGATGAGCAAACTAAACTATTTCTTTGGACTTCAAATAAAGCAAACTGAAGAAGGAATCTTGATCAACAAGGCTAAGTATACAAAAGAACTTCTTAAGAGATTTGGGATGGACTCATCGAAATAAAAAAGAAATCTTATGAGCACAACTACTCTTAACAAAGATGAAAATGGTAAAAATGTAGATACTAAGCTCTACTGAGGTATGATCGGATCTCTATTATACTTAACTGCTAGTCGACCTGATATTATGTTTAGTGTTTGTATGTGTGCAAGATTTCAAGCTAATCCAAAGGAATCTCATTTAACTACAGTAAAACAAATTCTTCGTTATTTGAAATATACTTCAGATTTCGGTTTGTTTTACCCAAAATCATCTTCCTTTGATTTAGTTTCATATAGTGATGCAGATTTTGCAGGAAGTAAATCTGATCGCAAGAGTACTAGTGGAACTTGTCATTTCTTAGGAAATTCCTTAGTCTCTTGGTTTAGTAAAAAACAAAATTCAGTATCACTCTCAACAACTGAAGCAGAATATATAGCGGCTAGTTTAGCATGTTCACAAGTACTTTGGATGAAACAGACCTTAAAAGATTTTTGTTTGAATTACTCCACAACAACTATTTATTGTGATAACACTAGTGCTATAAATCTTTCGAAAAATCCTATTCAGCACTCAAGAACTAAGCATATTGAAGTTAGACATCATTTCTTACGAGATCATGTGTTAAAAGGAGATATTTCGTTAAATTTTATACCCACTAATGGACAACATGCCAATATCTTCACTAAACCACTTAAAAATGAAGATTTTATGAGAATTACGAGAGAACTAGGCATTTGTTCATTTTTAGATTTATAAATTTGTTTTTAAAAATGTTTTGTTTTTAAATCTCAAAATCACACCTTATTAGTCGACCGATAAAATTCTAGTCGACTTATGTTTTTAGATTTCAACTCAAAGGACCTGATACCCCTTCATTTTAAAAATTACACTGTTTCGTTGTTAACACCCGTGTGTTTTTCTCCTTTTCTTAAACAAAACCCTTTCTCTCTTTCACCTTTGTCTCTTCTAAAAACCTTGGGAGTGCCAGACGAACTCCCCCTCACCGGAATCCTCTTGTCATGACAGGAGACGACGCTTGTGACGCTTGCAACAACATCTTCTCACCTGTCGTCATCCACCGTGTCACCTCTTGTTCGTCGAACCCTTTATCCCCTCTTCCCTCTTGCCTAAAATCCGTGGAAACTCGACATCCCTTTTCGGTGGACTATTACTGTCGATTGTTTTGGCCACTAACAGAGACATTGATCATAGAAGGCACATTGTCCGCATTGCACAAAGTGTTTCTGTTGCATTGGTTATCCTCCACGATGCCGAATGATATCTTCCTCCCACCGGACGTCATTTTTAAAGCATTTGGAAGCCAACATCAACAGCATCTCCACCTGTTCCTCTCAACGACTTTGTTGATCAACCACTCCCTGCAACAGCAATTCTCTTTGACAGGTGAATTTGTTTCGTTCTTAACAACCATGCCTCATCAGAAAACAACCTCCGCACAAGGTTCCCCTCCATCTGCACCACAAGCACATCATGGATTTTCTCTTAGACTACTCAGAAATCCTCTTTTGTATGATACTTTTGGATCGATTTCATGTTTCATCTATTTTCTCGCTACAAAATCAGAGAATTATTTGCAGGAATTTCACACTGTTATCATCACAAAATTTTTTAACTTTTGCAAATCAAACTGACCTTTGAAAAAGTTTTTGAAAATAACTCGCCTCCGTTTTAAAATGCGGGAAAATTCCGTAGAATGGGACTCGCCTGTCGGTACGAGGTTCAACCGTTCCTGCCACCTTTAACAGAGGTAATTGAACCAAGGATCAATCTTATGCTCTACTCTATTCAACTTGTCTAAATCATATTCTAATTTCTAAATGCACATAGAATCAGGCATGTGCTATGAATTTTCAGAAAATGCACATTTTGAAAACATGATGTTTGCTTTGAATGATTGAAATATTTAGAAAATGTAAATCTTGGAAATGATATCACATGGAAAATCGTGAATTAGGACTTGAAAAATATTTCTGAGGAAAGCCAAAATCGATTTCTGGGGAAATCTTGATATTTTATGAAAATCAATTATGAGAAAACTTGGTTTCTCTGAATTCCAACTTTGAACTTGAAAATATAACTTGAAATTTCGAATTTTGAACTTGAGAAACACTTGAAACATACTTTGAGATTTTCATATTCTGAGAAAATCGATTTCTCCATATGACTTAGAAAATTTTGAGAAAATGAACTTCTTTGAATTAAAATTTGAATTGGAATTGGCAAATGCATGAAATGAATGAATATGATTTTGAGGAATTGAGAAATACTTTTTTGTATTTTTGAGAAATGCAGTGCATTTTGAAGTTAGCCTAAGAGTGTAGGGTGAATGTGGCTAATGTGAAGATCATAAATCTAGGTATCATTCGTATTCTGACTATGGCCATAAATACAAATTTCACCAAGTTTATAAACTTCATAAAAGCTAGTGCATGTTCCATTCATGTAGACCAAGGTGAATTTGTAAAAATATGCATGAATCATCATCCATCACACATTAAAATTATAAAAATAAACTATATGCAATGCAACCTAAGCTAAGCAGGAAATGTAAATTCTTATTCCAAAGTTTAATTACAAATTACATCACTATTGAAATTTAAATACATGAAAAATAAAGTCTTCAATGTCCCTGCAAAACTAGAAAACTTGGTTAATGAATATATGTTGGCTTTTCTAGATTTATCCAATAATATCAGGAAATTGTTGGATTTTGCTAGATATAAGCCTTTTTGCCATGATTCCCTTAAATCAAAATGATAAAATATGAAATAAAATTGAATAAATAAGGAAGATAAGATATGAAATTTCGAAATTGGGGTTCAAATGACCAAAATACCCCTAATAACAAGACTATGGCCTTGAAATTAGGGTTTTTAAAAAGATATTTTGATAAAATGCAAGTTTTGAAATTTGAATGGAATAAACTAAAACCAAATATGCTATGACATGATTAAAAATATAAAATTAGGGTTAGGGATTTCGAAATTTAGGTCAAATGACCAAATTGCCCCTGATAGCAAGACTATGGCCTTGAAATCAGGGTTTTCTGAAATAGATTTTGGTAAAAACTTAGGTTTTATGCACTAAATGAAATCAAATGAGCATCAAATTAAACCTAAAGCATCCTAACATGATTATGAACATGATTAAACCCTAAAAATATATGCTTATGCATGAAAATCCAATAATATCACAAAAACTGTGATTTTAGCAGTGTTTTTGGATCTTTCAGGAACCCGGTTTTGCAATTTGCTTAATTCAGCCATCAAATGGATTCCAAAATCCATAAAAATTGGTACCTGCACTTGTTATAACCCTAATGTCGAATTGGAATTATAAAAATAATTTTTTGACATTAAATTAATCCAAAAATTGCATTAAACCCTAAAAATATGCTATTTTTGACCTAATTCACCAACCAGTTTCAATCCAAGACCCGAATCAGGGGTCAAATCTCCATGGAAATTTATGAAAGTTTACAAAGACTAACTAAGAAGAAAAACAGAGATTTTCCAATTTACAGATTGGAAAAATCATCTCCGGTTAGGGAGAAACTCTTCCGGCAATCTGAGCTAAAATATATCACTCTTAACAGGGATTAAAACGGCTATTCCAGATTGAAAATACAAACATAAATAGCAAATCTAAACAAAAATCTCTGAAATTTTAGTGGTGAACAGTAGACAGAAAAATAACAATACTCACTTTTTACAAATCTAAAATCAGATCTGTGGTTTGGGATTTATGACTAACACAAGTCTGATTAGAGTTTTGGTAAACCCTAACGAGCTTTAAATTTAAAAACAGATTCTCTAAAAAGGGAAAAATATTAAACAGTGATCAAAAAATCCTAAAATTTTCACAGCAGACAGATCTATTCAATGTGAATCCATAACACTTTACAGATCTAAAATCGGATATAAGATGAGAGAAATATCCTCACAGCAAGTTACCTTCTTGATTTTAACCACGATTTTAAAGCTTTAAAAACCCGATTTGATGTCTGATTTTTTTGACAGGGTTCCCAAGATCCAAAACCTCTGATTTTTTTACAGGAACTCAACAACTCATGCATGCATCACATATAAAAAAATCAGAAATAAACAATGAGAACTTCAATCTTAAATAACATTATCTTTACTGTTCTAAACCTAAAACACACAGAAATTTAAGAAACTTGAAAAACCATGCATTAACTAATGTAAATCAATAAAATAAACCATAAAACAATAAATAAAAATTATTTCTATGCTATAGAACGTAAAACAAACATTAATAAACCATGAAAATAAAATAAAAACAGGAAATCAATGGCTGGAATTTGATATCACCTTTAAAACATAGATTTAACCCATAAAAAGGGTAAATCATATATTTTATTGGTTAATAATGTAAAGAATCATATTAAAATCAATTTTAATGGATTAAAATCTCTGTAAATCATCCAAAACAGGGTTAGATCACTTTCTTGGGTCGTTCTTGCTGATTCTTGATGGTTCTTGAGGTTGAATCCATGGTTTAATCCATGAAGGGGATGACACCAATGGCTAAAATTGATTTAAAATATGAAAAAGTATTAAATAAAACTAAAAAATATTAAAAATATTACCTTGGTGCTTGCAGCTGCAATGGAGGAAGGTGGAAGTGCTGGAGAGGAGAGAGAGGCCACAAAAATTTGAGAGAAAAGAGCCCCCCTTTTGGCCCCCCTTAGGTCCCTTTTTATAGTTTTTCAAAAAGTCACTTAATTAGGGTTAATTAAGAGGTTTTTTCATTTTTTTAGGACTCTTTCTAATAAATCCACTAAAGGCAACGATTTTTTGTGGTTTTCTAACCCTAAATGAACTCTAATTAAACCTTAATTAACACCTAATTAAACCCTAAAAAGTCCAAATGTGGTACCACCTAGTATGGACCCACATTTGGTTTTTAAAACCTTAAAAAACCAATGGTTTAAAACTTAAATAAAATGGATTTTTAAAATTGATTTTGACTCCTCTAAACCTCTAACCTAACTAGGACAATGACTAACCCTAGTCTAGCCCTGACTTACTCGAATATGGCGCCACCCCGAGTGGGCCCTACTTGAGTTTTTTTTTTTTTAAAAATGATTTTAAAACTTGAAATTGAGAAAGTTTTCAAAAGATTTTCAAAAGTAAACTTTGAAATTAAATTTTTTGAAATGGCATAGGGTCCTAACTGGGTCAGGACTCCTCTGGATATGGTACCAACTGAGTGGGCCCACATTGAGTTTTGCAAATTTTGAAATAAACACTGAAAATACCTTTGAAAAGGGGTTAAAATTAATAATTAAAATTCAAGATCTTTGAAAATAGGGTCTCAAGCGAACTGGAACTCCGGGTTAGAGTCCTGAACTCTTAGGACTCTGAGATTTTAGATTTTAAAAGCCAAATGAAAGAATTTTCAAAAGATTTTATCAAGAAATGATGAAATAAGTCAGAAAACACAGTCAGGGTTAGACTCCTAACTCGACCGAACTCTAAAATAGAGTCCTGAACTAACTGGACTATGTAAAATGACCTAAATTTTGAAAGCAAACGGAAAAGATTAAAAATGTAAGTAAAACCGACTTCAAAACAGACTCCTGACCGGATTAGGACTCTGAGACAGAGTCCTGATCGGACTGAAACTTTCAAAAATTTAAAAAATTTGATGAATAGAGGAATTTAGAAGCAACACCACCTCAATGGGTCTCATCTGTGAATTGAAATCGATTAAAATTTGAATTTGAAATGAATCCAGATTGTTTCCTTGAGAAAATATTTCGAAATATAAAGTCCTGGGGTTGGAAAAGGACAGAGTATTGAATAAAAACCCAGGTTTTGAAATTGATTTTGAAATAAAGCTTTAAAATTCAAATCTGGATTGAATGTTTTGAAAACAGGAGTGCTGGATCTCGAAAATGAGATGGGATGACATGCAATGCTATGTAATACAATGAGATGTGATGAAATGAAATGCAGAATACATGCAATGATATGCAATAATCTGTGATGACCTATGAAATGGACAAACACTGGATGAGGGTGAAAATTTGGGGTGTTTACAGATGCCCCTCTTTGCTACTAAGCCGGTTGTGAGCCGAGCTTAGTGGCAAAGAAAACATACCAAATTTGAACCACAAAAAAATGCCCCAGTTAGATGAGTCTGACTGAGTATGAAAGAATTTATTCAAATGATGATGGTAGATATGGAATGAAGAATAAGAAGAAAATTTTACTTCAAAAAGAAGTGAGATGTAGGTTTTGCCCTTAACCTGGATGGGACAAGAAATACCTCGTGTAGAAACGAGGCTCAGGTTTGACCCTTAACCTGACCGGAAAATGAAATACCTCATCACGTGAGGCTCAGGTTTGTACCCTTGACCTGATTGGGCAGAGAATGGAATACATCATCAAAGGAGGCCCAGGTTTATACCCTTATCCTGATTGGGCAGAAAATGGAATACCTCATCAAAGGAGGCCCAGGTTTATACCCTTAACCTGATCGGGTAGAAAATGAAATACCTCATCAAAGGAGGCCCAGGTTTATACCCTTAACCTGATTGGGCAGAAAATGAAATACCTCATCAAAGGAGGCTCAGGTTTATACCCTTAACCTGATTGGGCAATGAAATACCTCACCACGTGAGGCTCAGGTTTGTACCCTTGACCTGATTGGGTGGAAAATGGAATACCTCATCAAAGGAGGCCCAGGTTTATACCCTTAACCTGATTGGGCGGAAAATGGAATACCTCATCAAAGGAGGCCTAGGTTTATACCCTTAACCTGATTGGGCAGAAAATGGAATACCTCATCAAAGGAGGCTCAGGTTTATACCCTTAACCTGATTGGGCAGAAAATAGAATACCTCATCAAAGGAGGCTCAGGTTTATACCCTTAACCTGATTGGGCAGAAAATGGACGGAATCCTCGAAAGAAGAGACCGTGATGGAACTTTCGGATTTCTGCACAATGAATCCGATAAGGGTTTTGCAAAAGGAAGGAAATTGGGGTCCCTAAAGTTTGAAAAGGGATTGATTTTGGGCGCCTCATTGCTGAGACTAATTAACTTTTGAAATTGCCTTTTGCTAAAATTGGTGGCTTAACCTCAAGCCGAAATGGGACTGTCTATGGTGGGACAGTGGGGACACAGGGAAGTGTGCGAATCTGAGAGCCCGTGCGCTCAGATTATACCAAAGAAGGGAAGGAATCTTGAAAACTCCCGTTATCAAGTCCTAAAAGGGATAACAACTGATGTCAGGATGCGCCAAATATGAACCTCAAGCTCTCGCTTCACGCCAGGATAGCTAGAAAATATTGTCAAAATGTTGAAAATTGTTGTTGATTCAAAATAATTGAAAGTGATGCACATTGTTTTGAAAGTATTCCCTCTTTTCTACTTGAAGTATTACCTCCGACTGGGCTTAACTCCGTAGAATCAAGATTCGAATTCAAATTGCTTGCGATTGGCTTTCTTTCAAGGAAGCTATCAATTTCCTTGATATGGACGGGAAAGAAAGTATTCTTGATATTGCGAGAGCTATTGGTGAAAGAATATTGATAAAAGAATTTCACAAAATTAAAGAAGATTCTTGATAGATTCGGCAGTCTGATATCCTGGGATTATTTTCTTATGATGATCTTTTTGCACTCTTTTTTTTTTTAGCAGATTGGAGCTCTCTTGGATTTTTCGAGAATTACATCATCCTTCATTTTGGAGATGTCCTGACTTTTCTCTCTTTTTTTTTTTTGGAAGGGTACATCACAAACTCCTTTATCTCAGAGATGTTCTGATCCTTCTTTTCTCTCAGGGGTTATCATGATGATTATTGGCTCATTGGTTGGGAAATCTCTTGATGATAGCTAAAATCAAATATCTTTTAGGGTTTGTCGGTAGGCTCATCACACTCGCCTTCATCTCGACGGTGATCTGAACTTTCCTTGGAAGGATCCGTCACAAACTTCGTCATCTTGGACATGATCCAAATCTTCTTTGGCCCCGGGGGTCGACTCGCTTAATTCGCCTTCATCTTGACGACAATTGAGAGATCCCTTTTGCAGATATTTAATTGCAGCTTGGGTGTTTGAGGAGATATGGAGATTGAGTGGATTTTTCTGTATCACCTAGGATATTTTGACTGCTTTATTTTTCAAGAAAGGTCTAAAAAAATGTGCCATTGACTGCGATCAATATCAATCACTCATGGCTTTGCAACAACATTGAATTCTCTTTGCTGGCCATATCGCGGATTTATTCTTCATCCTTTTGGTTGGCCAATAGAAAGATTTTGAACTTTGAATCCTTTTTCGCGAAAGCTTTGTCCTTTCGGAAGTAATACTGGGGGTATTCTGAGGTAATAATTTTGTGCAATAAAAATTTTTGAAATCAACAAATATTTAATGACAAATTAGCAAAAATTTTCTTGAGATCTTTTGTGAAAGCGAGCATTTGAAGCACAACGCAACACATCCATGACAGAAATTCTCTTCTTTTTTCCCCAAAGGAGAAGATTCAGAAATTAGAATTGGGAATTACTCCTCTCTTCCCTGAAGAGGAGGTGTTTGCAAAACGAACTTTCGAAGAGAAATTAAGCTTTCGTCAAAACTTCCTAACATTAGGCTTCTCTTATGGAAAGGGGGCCGAAATTGGTGAGGTTGGTAAATTGGTCATGAAAGAACGAGTTCATCACACTCTCCCTGAAAAGAGGGTCCTTCATGATGAAATGGCCTAGTCTGAAATTATGGGGCCACAAGAAAAGCAAGTCTCCGTCGAGTCTCTCCCTATAAAAAGGGTTCCTTGTGTGAAATTTGGAATTTTGTTTTGCAAACGGTTCACAAAGACACGAGTCCCTTCAAACTCTCCCTGAAAAGGGGCTAAGTGAACGAATTGGATAGCATGCGAAAAGAGCGAGCTCCCTCGAACTCTCCCTATTCAAAGGGTCTCTCGCAAGAGAAAATAATTGAAATTGGGTATTGGGTGACTCAAAAGGGTCAAATTTTGGAAATTGGAATTTTGAAATTTGATATTTGAAATTGGAAATTGGAAATTGGAAATTGGAAATTGGAAATTGGAAATTGGAAATTGGAAATTGGAAATTGGAAATTGATAATTGGAAATTGGAAATTGGAAATTGGAAATTGGAAATTGGAAATTGGAAATTTGGGAATTGATTGGCTAAAAAAAGTCGAAATTGTGAATTGGTTTACTGAGAATGACATGGGTTCTATAGGGATTCAGCCTAAGAACGACATTGGTTCGATTGAGAACGGCATTGGTTCTGCAGAGGTTCGACCTACGAACTATCAATTCCATAGGAATTCAACCTAAGGATCATAGCTTAAGAAGGAATGATTCCAACTTGTGAGCTTTGAATGGACCAGATGCTAAACTGGGTTTTTTGAGGGAAGATTCGAATCGGAATTCAATTCTTCAAGAAACACTAGATGAATTGGATTTTGAAAGACAATTCGAGTCGGAACTCGGACCTTCTAGACCAACTCGCAGGATAGTTTGAGTAGAAGTTCAAACTTGTAAAGGAAAGCTAAGCGAATTGGATTTGAAAGAAAATTCAAGTCGGAACTCTGATTTTCTAGACCAATTCTGAATTGGATTTGGAAGAAGATTCGAATCGAAACTCGGATCTTCTAGACCAACTCTGAAGGAAAGGAAAACTCGGATCGGAACCCGAATCTTTGAAGGAAAACTAGATCCATCGTGGAAGGAGAAGAAATTTGAGTCGGAACTCGAATCCTGAAGGAAAGGTTGATCAATTTGGAAGGAGAAGAAATTCGAGTCGGAACCCGAATCCCAAAGGCAAACTGGATCCACTTGAAGGAAAGAAGATTCGAGTCGGAACTCGAATCTCGAAGGAAAACTAAACCGGTTAGAAGAAAATTCAAGTCGGAACTCAAACTCCGGAGGAAAACTAGATTAACTAGAAGGAAAGAAGATTCGAGTCGAAACTTGAATCTCGAAGGAAAACTAGACCGGTTTGAAGGAAAGGAAATTCGAGTCGGAACTCGAATTCCGGAGGAAAACTAGGTTAGTGGACACTGAATTTTAAAGTGTACCAGTGCAAACACCGGATTTTGAAAATGTGCCAATACAAGCATTATGTTTTGAAAAATTACCAGTACAAATACTGGGTTTTGGAAGATTACCAGTAGAAGTGCTAGATTTTGGAAGATTACCAGTACGAGCATTGGATTTTGAAAGATTACCAGTACGAGCACTGGATTTTTAAAGGATACCAGTTCGAGCACTGGACTTTAAAAGGCTACCAGTACGAGCACTGGATTTTGGAAGGATACCAGCATGAGCACTCGATTTTAAAAAAAGTACCCGCACGAACGCTGGGCTTTGAAAAAGTCTGATCAGTGAATACTGAATTTAGAAAGTTCGACCAGTAAAAACAGATTCAGGAAGTTCGACCAGTGAAAACTGGATTCAGGAAGTTCGACCAGTGAAAACTGGATTTAAGAAGTTCAACCAGCGAAAACTGGATTCAAGAAGTTCGACCAGTAAAAACCGGATTTAGGAAGTTCGACCAGTAGAAACCGGATTTAGGAAGTTCGACCAGTGAAAACCGGATTTAAGAAGTTCGACCAGTGAAAACTGGATTTAGGAGGTTCGACCAGTAAAAACCGGATTTAAGAAGTTCGACCAGTGAAAACCGGATTTAGAAAGTTCGACCAGTGAAAACCGGATTTAAGAAGTTCGACCAGTGAAAACTGGATTTAGGAAGTTCGACCAGTAAAAACCGGATTTAGGAAGTTCGACCAGTGAAAACCGGATTTAAGAAGTTTGACCAGTGAAAACTGGATTTAGAAAGTTCGACCAGTGAAAATCGGATTTAAGAAGTTCGACCAGTGAAAACTGGATTTAGGAAGTTCGACCAGTAAAAACCGGATTTAGGAAGTTCGACCAGTGAAAACTGGATTTAGGAAGTTTGACCAGTAAAAACCGGATTTAGGAAGTTCGCTTCACCCGAAGGTTGACCGGTAAAAATGGTTTTGATAAAAACTCGGCCCGTAGGACGAACTTGAAAAAGGTTGGTGTTTAGAAAGCGCTTGATGATTGTAATGTGAGATTTTCAATCTTTTACCCTCACGCTGACCTAGACAAATGCCACGAGTCTCAGAATTCATCCCTTATCCTAAATGGGTATTGGATTGATGCAAGTTGATGTATGCAAAAATGCAAATGAATGCATGCAAATGCAAAATGATGTGAATGAGTACACATGTGTGCAAAATGAGAGATTTGCTTGTACCTGCCTGCATACAGGATGTTTTGAAGACAATTTTTAAAATAATGCCCCAGTGTAATGGGGGAGTAAGATATTGGATGAAAGGATAAATAATTGATATTTGGGGAATGTTCTTCGAAGATAACAGTGGAAAGATTGACGATGTGCTTCTTGATGAATTTGGGAGACACTCTGAAAGAGGTTACTCCTTGTAAAAAGACATTTTGCAAAGAAGGAGAAATACAAAAGATGATGCCAAACTATGAGGAAGATTGATAATTTTATTGATGAAAGAGATGAGACCATGCCATCCATACAAAATGACGAAAGCAAAATGCAAGAATGAAAGAGTGATGGCCTTGTCGCTCTTAAGGGGCTGATGAGCTGGTTGCTTTATCTTCTTCTTTGCCTTCCATAAGGATATTTTTATCGATATAGTCTTGAATAATATTCCTGACAATGAAACAGTACTCGGTATCATGCCCCATGGCCCGATGAAACTTGCAGAATTGATCTTTAAATCTTCTCCTAGTGATAGGAGGATCATCGACTCTTGGGAGCTTAATCATCTCTTTGGCCAACATATATTCAAGGATTTCTTCACGTGCTTGATCTAGGGGAGTAAAGTCACGTTTAAAACTCCAGTTGTTGTGCTTCGACTTTTCTTGAGGTCTCGACCCTTGCTCAAAAGATCGCTGAGGTTGCTTATCATACTGGGGAATCAACTCACCTTTTTGCTCATTTTTGTTGGGGTTTGGTCCCCCTGGGCCAAAGCTGTGATCTTTCACATTTCCCTTATAATGGTTCTTGTTGTTGCTGGTAGAGTAGGTAAAATGGGTTTTCTTGTTAGATTCCTGCTGACTGTTGCTTTTGGTGAATATGAAACCTTCATAAGATCCATTTTCCATACTCAACTCAATCCATTCAGCTCGTTCTGTCAGTTCTATGAAGCTCTTCGATGGAGATGTAGAAATCAGTCCCCTCAGGGGTTGCGAGAAGTTGCTCAGGATCAAAGATAGTGTGTGTCCTTCTGCTATTGGCTCACACATCTTATTGCAAGCGGATCTCCATCTGTGAATAAAATCCCTGGACTTCTCGTTTTCCTTCTGCCTCAGACTGCAGAGATGACTGAGAGTCGAGAGTGCTTCAACATTGAATAAAAAGCGCTCAATAAACAAATTGACCACTTTATCAAACTCTTTCAGCTCTATGGGATTAATATGCTCTGAATACCATTTTGCTGCAATACCCTCCAGACTGCGAGGGAAACAAAGAAATAAGGCTCGGTTATTCTTCCTGAACTTGGAACACTCTGCAAAGAAAAGGGCGAGGTGTGACTTTGGGTCACCCGAACCATCAAACTTAATGAATTTCTTGGGGAGGTTATCGAGATCATCATCCCCATCCAGTGCATCATAGAAGTCTTCACTTGTAAAGACTCTTTTGCCCTTGTCACGAGCTTGAAGATCCTTAACCATCTTCATCACATCTTTCAGTTGTGACTGCGTAGGGTCGTCAACAGACTGATTCTTGGATTTATAGGCCGACCCTTGCCCCTGAGTCGACCTTTTGAATTCTTGCTTGTTTTCATACTCTTTGTCAGTATCATCTGCTGATTCTGACTCATCAGATATTTCCTCGTGACGACTCTGCTTTTTGCTGATCTTCACATTCTTGACGGCATGACCCTTATCTTTCTGTTTGGTCTGAATTTGCTCAGTACTGGCCTCAGCTTGCTCTGCGAGCATCTTGGTCATGATTTTTTTGAACATGACGTACATTTGGGGATCGATGCCATCATCCGCCTGCTGACCCTGACTCTGGATGGATCGAGGTGAGTCCATCTCTTCTTCTGAAGCTACTGAGTACGCGACGCCTTCAACTGATGTGGTTTTCTTTCTGGATCTTGTATGAACCATCGGGTATCACAAATGTTCTCTTGGATGTTGCTGATGCTCTCTGCAGGGCAGAACTGATGGTTAGGCTTCTGAAGGAAATTTGGTTTGGTGGAAAATATTTGTTGAGAATTTTGGTAGACAATTGAAATAATATCCCATTACTAGGGATTGAGTCGTCGCTGGGATTACGACAATTGTGTTGCTATTCTTTGCAAAATAAACAACTGAAAAAATATGCCTTGTTACCTAGGCGAGGTTGTCAAACCAAGATGAAATGAAGATTAAAGGAATTTTATTGAGGGGAAAAACATGATTTTATCAATAATACGCTTGACAGAGGGGAGGGGGACAAACAATTTTCCACCACTCCGGATAATCAGAAGACACTCGAGGACCAGGAAAAATAGTAAGATTGACAAAGGAATCCCAGCCATGTCTGGCAGAATGGTATGCTCCGGACCACTGATCTGATGCGAGATCGAATTCTGGCAGAACCCCGGCTAGTGGACGAATCTCTACGCGCTTCTGCCTCTGAGAGAACTGCCTGACACACCGCTCTGGATGATAGTATGCGCAGAAAAACGGGCCAAGTAGCCTGAATCGCTTGTCATATGCATAAGTATATCTGGGAGGTGATTCCTGGCGATCAAAGTAGTCCCATACAACCTCTTCCTCCTGAAGGTTGTCGATCAAGAACCGGTATCGTGCAACTGGAAGAAGCTTTTCACCATCGTATCTGAAGGAACTGGCTCGGACTGGCACATGTCGGAGGAACCAAGACTGCAAGGCATAGGTGCACCCTTCGACTAGGATCGACTCTTCGAGTGCGAAATGAGTCAACCCTCGGTATAGAAAGGCGAGTGCGGCCATGGCAATGGAGAGGCGGTTGGTCTGTCGACTTCCCCATCTCCTTAGAAGCTGAACTATTCTGATATCCATATAATTCCGTCCGTCGGGAAAGAAAGCTAATCCCACCGTGCACAGAACCATCGCATGCTGAATTCTTTCTCGAGCTGTCCTGGACAACGAGCTGACTTCTACGAATGTCCCATACAGTCTGTAGATTTCGATCAGGCTCACGTATTCATTTCCATCTTCTTCGATCAGTGGCCAAGACTTACGCCCTGTCATGCGAGCTAAGGCATCCTTAGGGTCCAGACCCTTAATATTAATCAGAAATTGTTTCTCCAATGGATCTTCAGGCTGACCGGCTGGCTCGGGCAATCCCATAATCTCTGAAAATTCATCCATCAGTACTGTCATCTCGCCCCACGGGAACCAGAAGGTAGAAGTGCTCGGATTCCACCGCTCTGCTAGTGCATGAATCAAGTTGCCGTTGACTGTCTGCTTTCCCACTGTGGATGCCAGTTTCAATCCACACTCGTCCAGATGGTCCGGAAACCTACGAGAGAAGTTCTTGAACCATGAATAATACCACCGAGGAAAGAAGGATCCGGTGTTGAGGACTCGATGTTCGGGAAGACTTTGTCGCACCTCGTAGGAGATGTGACCCTCAGAGAAGACTGAATCAAGCTGACTGGATGCCATCGGACTGAAAAACATGGAAAATTGGAATAAGACTTGGAAAAATACAGGAAATTTGAGGAAAATGCAGGCAGGATAAAAATAAAGTAGGAAATTCGAGATCCAGAAGACAGGAAAGATGGGAAATCACCTGGAGTTTTGAAGGAAATTAAGGGAAATTTGGAAAATCGTCCAGGGTTTGATGAAAAATGGAAAATGAAGTATTTGAAAAAAATCGTCCAAGGTTTTAGAACATGGACAGTACATGGACATAGATTGGGGAATTTTGAGAAAATCGTCCAGTATTTTAGAAAATTGGGAAAAATATGGAAAATAAAAAGGAAATAACATATTCAATCAAATTCTGCATAAACAAGCATGCACATACAACATTCCCTAAAAGCTGACTCTAGATGCACAATTTTTGAAATAGCTGCAGGACCTTAATCCTAACTCTAAGGTTCAGATCAACTGTATCCAATCCAGTTATGCCTATATACTCAAGCCAAGGCTCGATGTACGTGGCATAAAATCAATTCTCCTGTTCTAGGTTCAAGTTTTCCAACATCCTTGAGCACCTGCCGATATACGTTGGACTATGGCCCTTGGTACGTGGCAGGGGGCGCGAACTCAAATAAGTGGTCCAGTTGTGAGGCTCTCTCCCGAACTATGGTTCAGTGAGACAACCCAGCAACGTGAAGACCGGGACAATATAGGTGGGGGTGGTTTTTGAAAACATGAGCACATGCAAGCAAATAGAAGGCTCTAAGTCCTAAAGAGATAGATTTTTAAAATATTTGAAGAAGCAAACATTGTTTTCATACAATTCCTAAATTGAGGAGTGTTGTATTAGACCTAAGTCTATGTGACCATGAATAATTCTCCTCAATATGGTCCTACCAAACCATACCTAGTCTATATGCATTCCATGTCAGCTGGGTTCAAGTCTAGGCTCCTAGGTTCACATGATAGCATAAATTAAAAGCTGACATTCCATGGAAATCGATTTTGACAATTTGAACTAAGTAGAGCATTAGATTGATCAGGCAAAGACAGGTCCCATCTCGGTCGCCAAACCTGTTATCATCGCAAAATTTTTTAACTTTTGCAAATCAAACTGACCTTTGAAAAAGTTTTTGAAAATAACTCGCCTCCGTTTTAAAATGCGGGAAAATTCCGTAGAATGGGACTCGCCTGTCGGTACGAGGTTCAACCGTTCCTGCCACCTTTAACAGGGGTAATTGAACCAAGGATCAATCTTATGCTCTACTCTATTCAACTTGTCTAAATCATATTCTAATTTCTAAATGCACATAGAATCAGGCATGTGCTATGAATTTTCAGAAAATGCACATTTTGAAAACATGATGTTTGCTTTGAATGATTGAAATATTTAGAAAATGTAAATCTTGGAAATGATATCACATGGAAAATCGTGAATTAGGACTTGAAAAATATTTCTGAGGAAAGCCAAAATCGATTTCTGGGGAAATCTTGAGATTTTATGAAAATCAATTATGAGAAAACTTGGTTTCTCTGAATTCCAACTTTGAACTTGAAAATATAACTTGAAATTTTGAATTTTGAACTTGAGAAACACTTGAAACATACTTTGAGATTTTCATATTCTGAGAAAATCGATTTCTCCATATGACTTAGAAAATTTTGAGAAAATGAACTTCTTTGAATTAAAATTTGAATTGGAATTGGAAAATGCATGAAATGAATGAATATGATTTTTCAGGAATTGAGAAATACTTTTTGTATTTTTGAGAAATGCAGTGCATTTTGAAGTTAGCCTAAGAGTGTAGGCTAAATGTGGCTAATGTGAAGATCATAAATCTAGGTATCATTCGTATTCTGACTATGGCCATAAATACAAATTCCACCAAGTTTATAAACTTCATAAAAGCTAGTGCATGTTCCATTCGTGTAGACCATGGTGAATTTGTAAAAATATGCATGAATCATCATCCATCACACATTAAAATTATAAAAATAAACTATATGCAATGCAACCTAAGCTAAGCAGGAAATGTAAATTCTTATTCCAAAGTTTAATTACAAATTACATCACTATTGAAATTTAAATACATGAAAAATAAAGTCTTCAACGTACCTGCAAAACTAGAAAACTTGGTTAATGAATATATGTTGGCTTTTCTAGATTTATCCAACAATATCAGGAAATTGTTGGATTTTGCTAGATATAAGCCTTTTTGCCATGATTCCCTTAAATCAAAATGATAAAATATGAAATAAAATTGAAAAAATAAGGAAGATAAGATATGAAATTTCGAAATTGGGGTCCAAATGACCAAAATACCCCTAATAACAAGACTGACCTTGAAATTAGGGTTTTTAAAAAGATATTTTGATAAAATGCAAGTTTTGAAATTTGAATGGAATAAACTAAAACCAAATATGCTATGACATGATTAAAAATATGAAATTAGGGTTAGGGATTTCGAAATTTAGGTCAAATGACCAAATTGCCCCTGATAGCAAGACTATGGCCTTGAAATCAGGGTTTTCTGAAATAGATTTTGGTAAAAACTTAGGTTTTATGCACTAAATTAAATCAAATGAGCATCAAATTAAACCTAAAGCATCCTAACATGATTATGAACATGATTAAACCCTAAAAATATATGCTTATGCACGAAAATCCAATAATATCACAAAAACTGTGATTTTAGCAGTGTTTTTGGATCTTTCAGGAACCCGGTTTTGCAATTTGCTTAATTCAGCCATCAAATGGATTCCAAAATCCATAAAAATTGGTACCTGCACTTGTTATAACCCTAATGTAGAATTGGAATTATAAAAATAATTTTTTGACATTAAATTAATCCGAAAATTGCATTAAACCCTAAAAATATGCTATTTTTGACCTAATTCACCAACCAGTTTCAATCCAAGACCTGAATCAGGGGTCAAATCTCCATGGAAATTTATGAAATTTTACAGAGACTAACTAAGAAGACAAACAGAGATTTCCCAATTTACAGATCGGAAAAATCATCTCCGGTTAGGGAGAAACCCTTCCGGCAATCTGAGCTAAAATATATCACTCTTAACAGGGATTAAAACGGCTATTCCAGATTGCTTGCCTTGAATTGCATTAATTTGCAATTTTAAAAAAAGTAAAAAGGTAAAACCGTCCAGCTAGGAGCAGTTATCTTATTGGAAATCTTTCAAGGCTAATGGAAAACATCCAAATCAAGAGAGTCTCAATGAGTTCGACTTTCCAAACGTGTTTGGAAAGCAATTAAATTCCTCTATCCAAAAACGTGAGCTCCTTTTTAGAAAAGATTTGATATTCAATTCAATTTTCCAAAAATTCTTGATGCTATCTTGAATTTCCTTCTTTGAACCAATTTGCAAACTTACCTAAAAGAAAATCCAATGAATTTGGAGCAATCATTGTTTGTCAAAATGTTTTTCTTTTTGAAGCATTTAATCTACTATTTCAACCTTCCTAAAACTACCACTAAAACGTCTAAAACTAACTCCCCTAATACAATGTATCTAGACACACTAAAAACACTTGCCTAAATTCTAAAACTTACCACAATGCTACAACTACCAAAAGTAGCCTACAGCTCGAATGGAGCTCTAATGGCTGCCGCCCCACCTTGGGGAAGAAGAATACCTAAAACTGAATTAAAATCAAAATGACAAAGAACAAGTTACACTAAGACTATCATGAAAATCATGCATCTAAATTTACAGCCAACTAGAACTAACAACCTAAACTATCGAAAATCAATTTCAAAAACAAGATCTAAACTATCATAGCATGAAGAACTAAAAAGACAAGAATTTCCACTATAACAATTTATGAAAGACCCTACCAAGAACGGACGACACCACAACTAGGAAACGATAACCTTGATTTTTATATTTTCAATAACAATCAACACCCAAAACACAAAATGACTAAAACAATATTTAGACTAATCCTAAGCTAATGATATTGACCAACATGGATTTGATGAGGCTGTTAAATTGCAACACATACAGCAACACACACGAATTACTCAATCTAAACACACGCACTTAACACCAAGGAACTCCTAATTCAAAGAGGGTTCGAAAGACAAATCACACGACAACATAGACTCAAACCCACATGAATCTTCAGCAAACTCAACTTGAATATAATTTAAATGAGGTCTGCTAACCCAGTTTTTCTGCAAAAACCGATCAAAGGCTCAAACTCAAAATGAACCAAGATCGGCTAGAATGGATCTAGCCGATTTATTGGTTTTCAATAAAAACGTTCCTTGATCCAGCCCCAACGCCCAAAATAAATCAAAATAAACTTTTTAAAACAAGTTTTTTGTAAAAAGACATTGTAGAACATGCTGTAAACAAAAATAAACAAATCGGCTAGAAGAACCTCTAGCCGATTTACACGTTTTGCATAAAAACAATAAAAATCGATCCTTGAATCATGAAACAATGAAACAACACCTAGATCTAACGTGCTGGTCAGTGCACGAATGCTATACTAAGGTTGAAACATGAAAAATACAGCAAACATACAGAAAAGAAAACACGAAAAACAAGCACACATGATTTGGGTTTTAGCTAGAAGAAAAGGGAGAAGAAGATCTACCTCTAGGGCGATCCGACGATCGTGGGGAAGAAGAGAGCGGACAATGGCCTTGGATTGACGTCCCGAACGGTTCGAGAATGATGGAATGTCACCACGAACAGGATATCTACAGCTGCAACACGTTGGAGATCCACCGAAGATGGAACGGGTTCCGATTCGCGATCGGAGGGCTTAGAAAACCGGATGGAGGTAGGGCCGGCTCATCTTGTTGGGGTGTTTCGCACTTCGAAGCAAGATTAATGGTCTCCACCTCTGCTACATCTGCAAAAACACAGCAAATGGTGAGAAAACGCAGCAAGGATACTAAAGAAACGAAAAAGAATGGAAAGAGAGATAGAGTGATGCTTGATTTCCAAGCAAAAACCCAATTTTCGATGGAAATGAAGTGGGATGAGAGGTTGGAAGGTGCTGGAGCTAGAATCACTGTAGGAGGCGCCAATCCCAATGCCAAAGACGCCTAGGGTTTGCTGGAAACTATAATTTATACTTTTGATAGTTTTCAGAAACAAGGTTATAAAAAAATATTTTACTAAGCGCCACTTTCTGAGGGGTTTTCTGCAAAACTTTTTGAAATGGGTATGGATATGTGTGTGGGTTGGGTTTTGGGCTTTTTAAGAATTGATCCAAGGTCCAATTGACCTAATTGGGTCTGATATGGATCCGATCCACCTCGAAATCCGTGCCCAAACACTAAAATAGCCATAACTCTCTCATTTTAACTCCGATTTTTCTGAAATTCGAACCATAGCCCCTTAATATCAAAACACATCTAAACATGGGTTTAAAACTTTAAATTTGATACAAAATGCATGAAAAACTTGTTTACATGATGTGCATTTCATGCATCATCAAATACCCCCATGCTTGAATGTTTGTTAGTCCCTTAACAAACCCTAATTATGATATGCAACGAAGACAAGAAATGCTAAGTATGAATGCATAATACTAACTCACTTTCGTTGGAATCACGGTTGCATTTAGCGTATGCAACAAGCCCTTTAAACCCCTAGCTTACACTAGTGGACAAGTAAGGTCTCGTGAGGGTTTGCAGAGATGCTACCCACAAACATCAATGAAGTGCGAGGAAGATTTTTCAAAAATATTAGGCTCTTAAGAATGCAGTTGGAACAAATATTTCATGTAATTGACATTCTCAAAACAAGTTTAAAAATCTCATGCCGCCACAGTAAAAATTCTTTTTCTTCACTTTTCTAATATTGTAACTAGTTCATGATTTTTCTCTGAAAGTCAAGTATTCTCATGTTTTACTCGTTTATTCTCACTTGTATATTTTTTGCACAGTAATACACATATAAGCCTAAGCAATGAAAATTTCCTCATTTAGCACATTCTTTTTCTTTCATTTTCACTCTTTTTTTTTTTCAACTTTTGATTTCTTGCGCATTCTTCTCATATGAGCACTATTTCGAATAGTCAGTTTTCGTGACCCGTGTAGCGAGCTTTGGGTCAGTGACTCCCAAGTCGGCCGACCTTAGGGCACTAGATACAGAGTATCCCTCGGACTTAATTGCTCGAGTCACTAGACCTTCTATTCTAATAGTTTACGTATAGTCTTCCTCTTGTCATGTGCAATGTCTCTATCTCTTAGGCTTTCTATGCAATCCATGTAACAAGCTTTCGAACCGGTGGCTCCCAAACCAGTTGGCTTTGGGGCACCAGGTGTAAAACACCCTTCAGATTCTACTTACTCGAACTACAAAGGCCACAGATATAGACTTAGACAAGAAGATGATCTCCTTCGTTATCCTTTTCGTTAAGATACTCAAACACTTCATCTCGTGTTTGAGTTCCACTACTAGGATTCACAAAGACATCAACAACTAAACATAGTTCTATTCTTTTAAATTCATTTTTCAAACACATCTTTCCATTGCTTATTTCTTCCTCAAAACATACTATGCATACTTATACAAAAGTGATTCAAAATTTTCTAACAATCGAGTACTATCTTTTCTTTGAATTTTCTCATGAATAACTACTCTATTTGACTCAGTTCAGAAAATAAAATTTTTATGGGGCTTAAAAATTTATAAACTGTTAGATTATGCCAAAAACAATCATATATGCTACACTTTGTTCTCAAATGCCTACTTTGATTACCAGTCATAATTTTTTTTTTTTTATTTGTGCATGCATCTAAACCACCCCCCCATGCTTGAATGATACTGTCCCTAGTGGCATACAAAATGAATAAACATGTAATGCAAATGCACCCTAAAAAAAATACTAACAAACATATGGGAGAAAGGATAGATACAACCTGATTTGCTTTGAGCTTCTGAAGTTGATTTTCATTTGATCCTTGAATTCTTTGAAAGCTCTTCCATGCACCTGGTAACTGATACACTAAATGTTAAATTCATCCTGCATACATCAAAACACAAGTTAGTACATGTGACATGAAATACTAAGGACAGAAAAATACTGAAATGAAAAATAATTTAATGTACATATGATACATCCCTCTGGTTGAATCCTCATGCCTTCGTGAGATGCACTATCTCACACTCACCATCCTGCAAGGCATCTAAAATGAATGGCTCCAGTCTCTGCCCATTTACCTTGAATGTACCTTGGGTCATAGGATCGAATAATGTTACTGCTCCATGGGGAAATACTTCTTTTACAATATACGGGCCTGTCCATCTCGATCTTAATTTCCCTGGGAATAAATGTAGACGAGAATTGTATAGCCACACTTTCTGATCTGGCTCAAACACTTTTCTGACAATATGCTTATCATGAAATGCTTTTGTGCGAGATTTATATAATTTGGCATTCTCATATGCATCATTCCTGAGTTCCTCTAATTCTGAGAGCTGCAGTGATCTCTCTTTGCCAGCCTGGGTGAGGTTAAAATTTAATTTCTTGATGGCCCAATATGCTCTATGCTCTAGCTCGACAGGAAGATGTCATGCTTTCCCGAATACAAGGCGATACGAGGACATGCCAATGGGAGTCTTAAATGCAATTCTATATGTCCAAAGTGCATCATCTAAGCGTTGGGACCAATCCTTGCGGTCCAGACGAACTGTCTTTTCTAAATTTCGCTTAATCTCCCTATTGGACACTTCAACCTGTCCACTAGTCTGCGGATGATATGGAGTGGTGAATCTATGATTGACAGAATATCTTCTCAACAGAGAAGCTATCTGTATATTCCTAAAATGCTTGCCACCATCGCTAATCATAGCACGTGGCACCCCAAAACGACTTAAAATGTTGTGCTTAATGAACTTAAGCACTACTCTATGATCATTGGTCTTGGTTGCCACCGCCTCAACCCATTTGGACACATAATCAACCGCCACCAGAATGTATACATTTCCGAATGACGGCGGAAATGGTCCCATGAAATCAATGCCCCAAACATCAAAAATCTCGACTATCAAAATCGGAAGCAATGGCATCATGTCCCTCTTGGACATGTTTCCAATCTGCTGACATCGTAGGCATCGCCTACAGAACTCATGTGCGTCCCTGTGGAGTGTGGGCCAATAAAATCCTGACTGCAAAACCTTTGCAGCCGTTTTCCTACTGCTAAAATGCCCTCCACAGGCTAATGAATGGGAAAAATTCAAAATGGACTGGTACTCCTCCTCCGGAACACATCTCCTAATAATCTGGTCAGCACAGTATTTGAACAACTCTGGTTCATCCCAATAATAGTGCCTTACCTGAGATAGGAATCTCTCACGCTCATTCTTGTTCCAATGCTCAGGTATCTGCCTCGAAACCAGATAGTTCACAATATCTGCAAACCAGGGTAACTGCGATGTACTGACTGACATGACTTGCTCGTCGGGGAAAGAATCACTGATCGGCTTCTGATCCTGCGTGGTCTCCACGATCAGTCTGGAAAGATGGTCTGCTACTACATTCTCGCTTCCCTTCTTATCTCGAATCTCGAGATCAAACTCCTGTAGTAGTAGGACCCAACGAATCAATCTCGGTTTGGTGTCTTTCTTATTCAACAAATATTTCAATGCAGAATGGTCAGAATAGACAACCACCTTCGAACCGAGTAAATAGGACCTAAATTTATCCAATGCGAAAACTACCGCAAGTAGTTCCTTCTCTGTCGTAGTATAATTCATCTGGGCATCAGACAGAGTTCTACTCGCATAATAGATCACATAGGGTTTCCTATCAATGCGTTGTCCTAAAATAGCCCCCATAGCGTAATCAGATGCATCGCACATAATCTCAAATGTGAGAGTCCAATCTGGAGGTCTCAAAATAGGTGCAGTAATCAAGACCTCTTTGAGAATCTCAAAGACCTTCATACAATCCTCACCGAAAACAAAGGGCTGGTCTTTCTCCAATAACGTGCAAAGCGGTCGAGAGATTTTGCTGAAATCTTTTATGAACCGCCTGTAAAAACCCACATGCCCTAAAAATGATCGAATCTGCCTCACAGAGGTGGGTGGAGTCAAACGGGAAATGGATTCCACCTTCGCTCTGTCAACCTCAATACCACGCTTGGACACAATGTGTCCTAGCACAATCCCCTCCTGGACCATAAAATGGCTCTTTTCCCAACTCAGGACGAGATTGGTCTCCGCACACCTACTCAGTACTCGAGCAAGTTTTTGGAGGCAATCTTCAAAAGAAGAGCCATACACTGAAAAGTCATCCATAAAAACTTCCATCACATCATCAATCATGTCCGAGAAAATAGCAAGCATGCACCTCTGAAAAGTAGCCGGGGCATTACAGAGCCCAAAAGGCATACGTCTAAACGCGAAGGTGCCATAATGACATGTAAACGTGGTCTTCTCCTGGTCGTCAGGATGGACAACTACCTGATTATATCCTGAATATCCATCTAGAAAGCAGTAGTAGCTCGGCCCTGCGAGTCTCTCTAAGATCTGATCAATGAATGGCAATGGGAAATGATCTTTCCTAGTTGCCATATTCAGTTTCCTATAATCGATGCAGACTCGCCATCCTGTAGTGGTCCTCATCGGAATTCTTTCACCCTTCTCGTTCTCAACCACAATGAGTCCTGACTTCTTCGGCACAACCTGAATCGGACTGACCCACTAACTATCAGAAATAGGGTAAATGATTCCGGCATCCAACCATTTCACCACCTCTTTCTTCACCACTTCCTTCATGTTGGGATTTAGCCTTCTCTGCATATCCCTAAATGGCTTGACTTCCTCATCACAATGGATCCTATGCATGTAGAATGAAGGATCAATCCCCTTCAGATCAGCAACTCTCCAGCCAATCGCTGCCTTGTGCTCCCAAAGAATAGTCAGCAATCTCTGCTCCTGCTCCTCAGTGAGCAAGGATGAGATGATCACAGGCAGAGTCTCATCATCTCCGAGGTATGCATACTTGAGTGAATCCGGTAAGGGTTTCAACTCAAGTTTCGGAGGCGACTCGATCGACGATTTGGCGGGGGTCTCCGCAAGTGGTGGAAGAGGCTCCCTGACAGCTCCCCAAGGTGGTCTCTCTGACGACACTCTAGACACATCTACACTATCTACACCGCTACTCTTCTCTATATGGTACAAATCTAAAGAATCCTTAGTAATGTACAACTCGGGCTGCTCCTCCACTAACTCCGGTGCAATGTCTACATGAAAGCAGTCCATGTCTCCTGCTGGTCCCATTGCGGCATTGAAAATATTCAGCTTGACCTTTCGATTGCCGAATGAGAGATCCATGGCTCCGGTTCTGCAGTTGATACACGCATTGGCAGTTGCCAAGAATGGTCTGCCTAAAATAATCGGAGTCTGGTGCTGGCTGTCTACTCCTTCCATATCAAGAATAATGAAATCGACTGAAAAATAAAAGTCATCCACCTTAACTAGCACGTCCTCCAAGACACCTCTCGGTACCTTGACGGAACGATCTGCCAGCTGCAGTGTAATCGGAGTCGATCTCATCTCTCCTAGCCCGAAAGAATCAAAGAAATATCCGGGCAGAATGTTCACGCTTGCTCCAAGATCGAGCAATGCGCGTTTTATCCTGATGTTCCCTATAGTACACGCAATGATAGGGGCTCCAGGGTCTTTGAGCTTTGGTGGTGTTTGATGCTGAAGTACTGAACTCACCTGCTCAGTCAAATGGACCCTGTTAGGAACTCGATCTCTAGATTTACGCTTCTGCGTACATAGTTCCTTCAGGAATTTGGCATATGCCGGCACCTGCTGAATAGCATCGAGCAAAGGTAGGTTGATCTGCACATGCTTGAAGATGTCAAGCATGTCCTGGATCTTCGCACCTTGCTTCCCTCTATAACCAGGAGACTCTAATGCTTTGGGATAGGGTGGTGGGGGAATATACTCTGCTGGCTCCTCCTCTTTGTGAGAAGGCTCACTCCTATCCTTCTTCTTCTTCTCTGAGGATGAAGATGATGAAGATGGTGATGGGGATGGGGATGATGATTGAGCCGACGTAGGTGAAACAATGGTCTCTGGAGCCTCTATCCTCTCTCTACTCTCTCGCTCTCTGCTCTCGACGTGATACTCACGTCCACTCCTCAAGGCCATAACTGATTTAGCCTGCTGCTGTGTCTTAGTATGAAATATGCCTCCAGTCATCTGGTCCTTACCCTTCGGGTTCATGACAGTCTAACTCGGCAATGTACCCTCGGGTCTCCTACTAATAGCCTCAGCTAACTGTCCCATTTGCGACTCTAACTTCGCAATGGACTGCGTATGCGAGCTCAAAATCTGGCTACACTTCTCGAAGGCGTTCTGATTAGAGGTTTTCACCTCTTGGAATGCCTGGAGAAGTCTCTCCTCAAAAGATGTCTGCGGGGTAGACTCCTGCTGAATCGGGGAAGGAACTGAAGAGGAAGAAGACTGCGAATAGTTCGGTCTTTGAAATGACTGAGTAAAAGATGGTTGCCGAACTGGCTGAGAGGATGTAGGCATCTGCATGGAAGACTGTGGATTCTTCCATGAAAAATTGGGATGGTTACGCCAACCCGGATTATATGTCGATGAAAATGGGTTATTCGGCGGTCTGACGTAACCCTGAGCTGCCTGAACTTGTTCTTGAACAAATTCAGGATACTGAGCTGCCGAAGGGCACTCAGGGATCTCGTGTGCCGGACTGGCACAAAGAGTACACACCTGCTGTGTAGTGGATGGTCCTGAAAGAAGCTGGTCCAGCTTCTGAGCAATCATGTCTACCTTGCACTGTAGTGCAGTAGATGGACCAACTTCAAGAACACCAGCTTTCTTCTGAATGCTGGGTGTGGCTCTATCAGAATGAGAGCTCGAAGCATGGTGGAGTGAATTCTCGGCCAATGTATCAAATAGCCTCCACGCTTCGTCCTCGCTCTTCAGCATGAATGTCCCTCCACATGAAGAGTCGATCATCTGACGATTCTTGTCAGACAATCCATCATAGAAGGTCTGCACCAGTTGCCATTTTGGCACCTGATGATGGGGACATTTCCTGAGGAGATCCTTCATTCTCTCCCAGGTCTCATAAAAGCGCTCACCATCTAGCTCTGAGAAGCTAGTGATGGCTCTACGATATTGGTTCGTACGACCAATGGGAAAGTATTTCCGAAGAAACTCTTGTTGCAACTGATCCCAGGACTCTATTTCTACAGAATCTAAGGACTTTAGCCAATACTTGGCTTTGTCCTTCAATGAAAAGGGGAATAGAGTCAACCTTAAAGCATCATCATCGAAATTCTGTATCTTAACAGTAGAACAGATTTCGAGGAATTCATCTAAATGTCGGTAGGGATCCTCATGACTAAGGCCATAAAAGGATGGAAGCATCTGAATAATACTGGCCTTAATCTCATAATGAGGCGCTCCTACATCGGGTCTCCGAATGCAGGATGCCTGAACATAGTATGTGGGAATGAAGTATTCCCGCAGAGGGCGTGAAAGAACTGGGGGTGGAGGTGGAGGATCCATGTCAGCCATTGTTGCCGAACTTCGATGAGAATGTAAAATTCTCTCTGGGTTGTCAACAAATGGGTGTAATGGGGTTCCTAGACCTCGTCGCCCCTGCATACACTGGTACTAAGACCAGATGTAAGCAAACGACCTAACTCTAAATCTAAACTACACAGGTACTAAAATGTAAATAAACAAATAACCGTACTAAAAACAAACAGATATGCTATCTAGCTATGTCAGAATTCTATACTAAATGATTAAGTAACAAAGTACTATTCTAAAATGCTAAAACAAATAAATACAGGAAATCACAAACTATGTTTTTCTAAAACCCACCTGTCTAATCGCTCCTTGCAGAATGATAATGAAGTGAATCCTAAAAAGAACAATATGTGAATCCTATATTTACTAACTATGTTAATCCTATATTCACTTACTAATCCTACTAACTAAAAAGAAAACAACTAATTAACTAAATAAAACAAATTAATAAATTAAACTCTAAGAAATAAAGTAATTAATTCGCCGTTCCCTGGCAACGGCGCCAAAATTTGGTTGATATTTTGGAATGCTCTTTTTAAAACAAGTATTTTCAATAAGACTTTGGAAAATCGTCAACCAAAAATTTAAAAACCGACTTTCCACAAAGTGGTAAGTACGGGTCGAATCCACAGGGAACAGGAATTAAACACAATATTTCTATAAAATTCAATTTATTAATGACAAATGTCAACCTACAATTATAAAGTTAATACAACTGCAAATAATCACTAAAAGAAAAGTAATCAAGCAATCAGTCTTCTGCTCCACGCCAAGGGTATTTCAGTCTTTTCGCCATTTAGAGAATCTTCTCACTTGGACAATAACCCTGGACAATAAATATGCTTTTCAACCTAAAAAAATGCAGAAAAATACAAAGTTAGTTTTCTATTCTAACAATGAAAACAATAACTAAAACTATTTCTAATTTTACGAGAATTATAAAACAAATGCTAATTATCAAGCAAAAATTAAATAAAATACCAAAGTAATTCTAAAATTAACCAATTTAACTCTACTAATGCTGTATGATGATGATGCAACTCCTAAAATGCAGAAACTACTGAAAACCAGTCTAAAATGCCGAAACTAAGAAAATTACGAAACTGCCCCTGACTAGTATAAAATAGCATTCTGACCGGTTATCAGAAAACCACTGTTTGACAGGGCAAACGAGGTCCAATTTTCCCGAAATTTGTTCTGTTCTGCAACTGACAGATTAAACAAACTGACAGTTTTTACAGAATTGAAAAACAGAATCTGGAACTCCAGATATAAGCGTTTCAAATTTGGGAAAAATCAGGATATCGCCAGTCCTGTAATTTAAAATCCCGAAAAAGCGGTTTTCACAAAACGCTTAAAAATCAGACCAAACCAACTCGGATTGAGCTGAAATTTGGTCTGCATACAGTTAACACACCAATAAAGTGAATAGAAAAATAATATTTTGAAAACTCGAAATTGTTGCACATGAAATGATGATAGTGCATCAAGACAAAAATCGGGTTTCGGATTCAATGCACTATTCACTTTATAAAGCTATTTTAAACACTAAAAATGCAATCTAACCCTAATGCAATCCTAAATGGTACTGAATGACAATTTATATGCTGATGTTAAATGCAATGATGTTAAATGAGAGGTGAATGAAATATGATATGCACTTTATGACTAAGAATTGAATGAACTAATAATACAATTGTAACTAATATACCTAAAAATGCACTTAGCTATATGAATGAATGAATACAGTTAATACAAACTAAATGCAGTTGAGCCAATTGAATAACTACCAAAGACAATTATCTAACACACATTAAACATGCAATGTAAAATCTACTAAATCGATTGAATGAAAACTGACACTAACTTATACTGAAATTAATCTAACTTAAAAATAAACATACTAAATCTCTAATTACCAAATAGTGGTGGGTTTAAGATAGGATTAGGTTTACGCCACACTTGGCTAGAATGACTGGGTTCACTAGGTGTACTCGACCTAGACTATGGGCACGGCTCACTTACTTGGGTCAACTAGGTTGACTAAATTAGGTCAATTATTGTAAACAAGGACTAAGTTAAACACTTAAGGTCAATATCTAAATAATTAAAACTAATAAACTATGACTCTATTAATTACACGCCTAAAAGACAAGACTTAATTAAAACTTAATTAATTACACATCTAATGCCTAACTAAGATTAGAATACTTAACTAAATTAAATAAATCTAAATCTTGACTCACTAAATATGAACGGTTAGAAGATCAAGAGAGAATAAATGCTCAAATAGAAGTTTGAAAAACTTTCTAAATCCAAAAACCGTCCAAATCCTGATTGCTTGCCTTGAATTGCATTAATTTGCAATTTTAAAAAAAGTAAAAAGGTAAAACCGTCCAGCTAGGACCAGTTATTTTATTGGAAATCTTTCAAGGCTAATGGAAAACATCCAAATCAAGAGAGTCTCAATGAATTCGACTTTCCAAACGTGTTTGGAAAGCAATTAAATTCCTCTATCCAAAAACGTGAGCTCCTTTTTAGAAAAGATTTGATATTCAATTCAACTTTCCAAAAATTCTTGATGCTATCTTGAATTTCCTTCTTTGAACCAATTTGCAAACTTACCTAAAAGAAAATCCAATGAATTTGGAGCAATCATTGTTTGTCAAAATGTTTTTCTTTTTGAAGCATTTAATCTACTATTTCAACTTTCCTAAAACTACCACTAAAACGTCTAAAACTAACTCCCCTAATACAATGTATCTAGACACACTAAAAACACTTGCCTAAATTCTAAAACTTACAACAATGCTACAACTACCAAAAGTAGCCTACAGCTCGAATGGAGCTCTAATGGCTGCCGCCCCACCTTGGGGAAGAAGAATACCTAAAACTGAATTAAAATCAAAATGACAAAGAACAAGTTACACTAAGACTATCATGAAAATCATGCATCTAAATTTACAGCCAACTAGAACTAACAACCTAAACTATCGAAAATCAATTTCAAAAACAAGATCTAAACTATCATAGCATGAAGAACTAAAAAGACAAGAATTTCCACTATAACAATTTATGAAAGACCCTACCAAGAACGGACGACACCACAACTAGGAAACGATAACCTTGATTTTTATATTTTCAATAACAATCAACACCCAAAACACAAAATGACTAAAACAATATTTAGACTAATCCTAAGCTAATGATATTGACCAACATGGATTTGATGAGGCTGTTAAATTGCAACACATACAGCAACACACACGAATTACTCAATCTAAACACACGCACTTAACACCAAGGAACTCCTAATTCAAAGAGGGTTCGAAAGACAAATCACACGACAACATAGACTCAAACCCACATGAATCTTCAGCAAACTCAACTTGAATATAATTTAAATGAGGTCTGTTAACCCAGTTTTTCTGCAAAAACCGATCAAAGGCTCAAACTCAAAATGAACCAAGATCGGCTAGAATGGATCTAGCCGATTTATTGGTTTTCAATAAAAACGTTCCTTGATCCAGCCCCAACGCCCAAAATAAATCAAAATAAACTTTTTAAAACAAGTTTTCTGTAAAAAAGACATTGTAGAACATGCTGTAAACAAAAATAAACAAATCGGCTAGAAGAACCTCTAGCCGATTTACACGTTTTGCATAAAAACAATAAAAATCGATCCTTGAATCATGAAACAATGAAACAACACCTAGATCTAACGTGCTGGTCAGTGCACGAATGCTATACTAAGGTTGAAACACGAAAAATACAGCAAACATACAGAAAAGAAAACACGAAAAACAAGCACACACGATTTGGGTTTTAGCTAGAAGAAAAGGGAGAAGAAGATCTACCTTTAGGGCGATCCGACGATCGTGGGGAAGAAGAGAGCGGACAATGGCCTTGGATTGACGTCCCGAATGGTTCGAGAATGCTGGAATGTCACCACGAACAGGATATCTACAGCTGCAACACGTTGGAGATCCACCGAAGATGGAACGGGTGCCGATTCGCGATCGGAGGGCTTAGAAAACCGGATGGAGGTAGGGCCGGCTCATCTTATTGGGGTGTTTCGCACTTCCAAGCAAGATTAATGGTCTCCACCTCTGCTACACCTGCAAAAACACAGCAAATGGTGAGAAAACGCAGCAAGGATACTAAAGAAATGAAAAAGAATGGAAAGAGAGATAGAGTAATGTTTGATTTCCAAGCAAAAACCCAATTTTCGATGGAAATGAAGTGGGATGAGAGGTTGGAAGGTGCTGGAGCTAGAATCACTGTAGGAGGCGCCAATCCCAATGCCAAAGACGCCTAGGGTTTGCTGGAAACTATAATTTATACTTTTGATAGTTTTCAGAAACAAGGTTATAAAAAAATATTTTACTAGGCGCCACTTTCTGAGGGGTTTTCTGCAAAACTTTTTGAAATGGGTATGGATATGTGTGTGGGTTGGGTTTTGGGCTTTTTAAGAATTGATCCAAGGTCCAATTGACCTAATTGGGTCTGATATGGATCCGATCCACCTCGAAATCCGTGCCCAAACACTGGAATAGCCATAACTCTCTCATTTTAACTCCGATTTTTCTGAAATTCGAACCATAGCCCCTTACTATCAAAACACATCTAAACATGGGTTTAAAACCTTAAACTTGATACAAAATGCATGAAAAACTTGTTTACATGATGTGCATTTCATGCATCATCACTTCTGTCACCCACCTGCCCGTTGCCATCGTCCATCGCCCGCCCATCGACCTCTCGTCCGACAACCGCAGGTGACCCCCCACCCCTCTATCTTCTTCTTCTTCTTCTTCTTCTTCTTCTTCTTCTTCTTCTTCTTCTTCTTCTTCTCCTTCTTCTTCTTCTTCTTCTTCTTTTCTTTTTCCTTCCATCGACCCCTGCCGCATCTCCCGCCCCCCTCTCTCTCTCTCTTTGTGGTTGCCGGAGGGTCCACCCCCTCTCTCTCTTTCGGGTTTCCGGAGGGCCGGCAACCCCTACCGTGCCCTCCCCTCTCTCTCTCTGTGGTTGCGAGAGGGCCCACTCCCTCCCTCTCTTTTGGGTTGTCGGAGGGCTGGCAACCCCTACCGTGCCCTCCCCTCTCTCTCTGTGGTTGTTGGAGGGCCCGCCCCCCTCTCTCTCTTTCAGGTTGTCGGAAGGCCGACAACCCCTGTCATGCCCTCTCCTCTCTCTCTGTGTGGTTGTTAGGAGGTCGATGGCCCCCTGCCGCATCTCCTACCCCCCTCTCTCTCTGTGGTTGCCGGAGGGCCCGGGCCCCTCTCTCTCTCTCTGTGGTTGCCGGAGGGCCCCATCTTAGAAGGGACTGAGCCCTTCAACTAAGCAAACCAGGCTAGGGTGACTCAGGGGACACTTCCTCTTGGCTGAAAAAATAGGAGGCAGAAGGGGGTGGGTTGCAGCTTCAGCTGTCGCACCAGGTCAGCAGGGGAAAAAGAGCAGAGTGAGGGGGTGAGTGTGCTTGGCACCCTCCGTCCTAGCAAATCCAGGCCGGTGGCCCCTTGCCCCCTCTCTCTGTGGTTGCCGGGAGGCCGGCTGGAGGCCGGCAGTTGAATGGCGGACAGGGGTCGTACATGTGTCACTTTTTGTTCTTTAGTATGGCTACAACCTTCTAAGTCTTCACACTTTTGCAGTTTTACGCAGCATCCGCCTTTTGACTCCGTGGCCCGAGCTCCGTATCATTTACACTTGTAGACACTCAAGCGTGTCACAACCTCACAAGGTAGGTGAAAACTGCACGAGGACTTTAAAAACTGCAAATTGGGTAAATACATGTGGTAAGTAAGTGATGCAAGCGCATCACATGTTATTTAATTTATTGGATGCAACACTTTTTTGTTCACACACTCACTTAGTTGTGGATATCTAGGACTGCTTTGATGGAATACGGAGATCATGTTGAGCATGATTTTAATGTATGAGAATAGAAGTGTTCTTATTTTTGGAGTTCAGATTTCATGCTAGTCATGGTAGTAGTTAGCGGGATATTGGAGTATGTTTGCTGCAGGTACATGTTTGACATTGTTTTGATATGAATGATTTGAATGTATTGCAATGTTTGATGTGATTGTATCCATGCTTGCATGAAGTTACTTTCAATTTTTTTATGACTTTCATATGAAATTGTATCATGAAAACATGCCTCAAATGAATGTATCGTGTTATGAATAGTTTGCACATGATCAATGCATGCATCATATTTCTTGTGATTATATGATTATATATATATATATATATATATATACATATATATGTGTGTGTATGATATATATCAAATCATTACATTTACCACGAATGCATGATAAATTTGATATTTTCTTCATCATAGCATTTTGATGATTCTCTTTTAACTGGTTAGGATAATATTCATAACATTATACCATGAATTTTCATGCTAGTCATGGAAGAATGTGATCCAAATGATATACCAAGTGGATGGGCAGACAAAGAAGAAGAAGAAGAAGATGAAGAAGAGGAGGAGGAAGAAGAAGGATATGAAAGTCAAACAAGTGATGAGGAAGAATTCTCGAGCTAGTAAAATAAATCTTGTAATACAAACCTCTATTTGATGTGAATGATTTGAATTATTTGAATATATTAAAATGTATTGCAATGATTTGAATGATTTGAAGGTATTGCAATGTTTGAATGTATTGCATGATATTTTTTATTCTTTGATTATGTATCTTCGATACGTATAGAGTTATGATTTGAATGTATTGTAACATGTTTGAATGTATTACAATATTTGATGTGAATGATTTGAATTATTTGAATGTATAGAAATGTATTGCAATGTTTTGAAGGTATTGCAATGTTTGAATGTATTGTATGACATTTTTTATTTGTTAGAATATATCTTCGATACGTATAGAGTTATGATTTGAGTGTATTATAACGTGTTTGAATGATTTGAATGTATTGAAATATTTGATGTGAATGATTTGAATTATTTGAATGTATTAAAATGTATTACAATGATTTAAATGATTTGAAGGTATTACAATGTTTGAATGTACTGCATGACATTTTTTATTCGTTGATTATGTATCTTCGATACGTATAGAGTTATGATTTGAATGTATTATGATGTGTTTTAATGATTTGAATGTATTGCAATATTTGATGTGAATGATTTGAATTATTTGAATGTATTGAAATGACTTGAATGATTTGAAGGTATTGCAATGTTTGAATATATTACATGACATTTTTTATTTGTTAGAATGTATCTTCAATACATATAGAGTTATGATTTCAATGTATTGTAACGTGTTTGAATGATTTGAATGTATTGCAATATTTGATGTGAATGATTTGAATTATTTGAATATATTGAAATGTATTGCAATGATTTGAAGGTATTGTAATGTTTGAATGTATTGCATGATGTTTTTTATTCTTTGATTATGTATATTCGATACGTATAGAGTTATGATTTGAATGTATTGTAACGTGTTTGAATGATTTGAATGTATTACAATATTTGATGTGAATGATTTGAATTATTTGAATATATTAAAATGTATTGAAATGACTTGAATGATTTGAAGGTATTGCAATGTTTGAATGTATTGCATGATATTTTTTATTTGTCAGAATATGGTTCGTGGAGATTACAGTTGTCGATCACCCAGTGGTAACCAGTCTCAACCTTTATCTTTATGGACTGCTTTGATAGGTATATCATTTAACTAATTATTGACTTGATTAGTTTAAATGCACGTTGTGTGAATTTCTAACTCATTTTTCTACAGATGATGTTTCACCTGCACATGACCCACCTACACCAGTTGTTCATACAAGTCAGGAGACAACGCTGGATGCAGGGTCTTCTCAGTCTGACACAAGATGACTCATTCAAATAGTGTATATCGATAATCGACCGTAAGTATTTCATTTTTACTTATGCTATACTTATCTTATAAATATTATATATTGATAGTTAATGTGTACTAATTCATGTGCAGCACGAGGTTCGAGCCACAAGAAGTAATATGAGAGATTAGGAATTCACTAGTTCAACATCTACCAGGACCGATCGCTCAATGAAAAGAGTACCCGAAGGAGGTGTTGGACAGATTGTGGTCCTCATTCATGATATACAATTGTTTCTCATAGTTAATGTGTTTCATATTTAATTTTTTGTTATAGTTATGTCTACTAACTTTCTGAAAATATTTGTAAGCTTCGAATTGCTTCGCGACTACGATGGAGGAGCATGATGCGAGGAAGGTGTGGCAGAAGGTGACTGTCAATCGATTTGCAGACATGCTGCACAATATAAAGACTGCAGCAAGAAAGTATCTGGCGGGATAGATGATCCACTGCAGTGGAAGGGCCATGGACCTCCTACTATCAAGTCAGATGTTTGGGATGCAATATGCGACAAGTGGGCGGGGCATGAATTTCAAAACCGCTCAGCGAAGGCTGCACAAAACCGAGCAAAAATGCTTGATGTTCATCTACACACAGGTGGATCTAGGACTTTGGGGACCCATATGAAGAAAATGGTAACTCATCAATCTATATATTGTCAATTTTATAAGTATTGTTGCAAACCTGTTAAATAATTCTTTTATTATTTAACTTCGCAGGAAGCAGAAAGAGGAGGCATTGTGCCATACAAGGATGTGTTTATTGAAACACATAAACGTAAGACTATGGAAGAGTTTGTATCAGAGAAGGCGAGAATGACAATGGTATGTATTTATTGTATTAATAAACATTATAATATACAAGTTATCATAAATATTGTAACTCTTAATTATTAATTCATATTATAATCATTACTTTATAGGAGTCATATGAGCAACAGATAGTAGAGCGATATGGCGATGACTCTACTCAACATTCACCTTTTAATCCTGTAGCATGGGTGACTACAATAGGTGAACCCAAAAAGGGTCGTGTGTTCTGGTTTGGGAGTAATATGAACACCTCACCAGTCGTTGCTTCCTCCAGTCACGACTCACAGAGTTCTCCCGTCAGTATCAGCTCCAAGCATCTGACTGACCCGCCTAATTCTTGGGATGGTGTACGCCAGCTCGTTAAGGACACAATGAGTGACTATTTACATAAAGCATTTTCCGACATTGTCTGTAATGAGTTGTGCAATTTTTTTCAGGACAGAAGAATTTTGTCTGCAGGTGCCTCTGAGGTATGAAAGTTTCATGTGATGTATTACATGTCGTTAGATTCCATGTTACTTTGATTGCCTTAAGTTAGGTGCATCGCATATAATTTATTTAATTATATTTTGTTTATCAATACTAACCTTTCTTTTCTCATATAGGTTGTTGGAGATAATAAGCGTAGAGGAGCTGAAAGGGCAGATCGAGGCAATGAAGAAGATGACGCACAGAATCTTGGCGATGATTAGATTCATGTGTTGAATTTATTGTAACTTCTTGTTATTTCAAATATATAAATGTTCACTTTTAAATAATTAGAACTTGGCAAAAATTATAGTGGATCGATGAATTTTTTTAGTTTCTTTTTATATGTATTTTTTATGTGTACTTTATTTTTTATACACAGGAAATATAAATTGTATCACATGATTTTTTTCTCAATATTTATGTTTTAAACAAATTTTTTTTCTTGTTTGGTACGGATTAGCGACGTATATTTTTCATCGCTATTTACTATCGGCGTCCAATTTAGCGACAGATTAGGGACGATTATTAATCCATTGCAAATGTGAATCGGCCAATGTTTTTACGACGGATTTAATTCATCGCTAAGTTCGTCGCTACAATAGCGACAGATTAATATCCGTCGCAAAACCAAAATCTCTGTATATTAACGACGGCCTTGCGACGAATCATGGCATTCGCTAATTCGTCGCAAATTAGCGACAGATAGTTTTTGTCACTAATTAGTGACTATAATTTTGCGATAGAAGCTATCCGTCTCTAAACTGTTTAGCGATGGATTAGCGACGGATTGAGGTTGTCGCTAATCCACAGATTTCTTGTAGTGTTGTAAATGTTCTTATTAAAGCTCTTCTAGATCCTTATTCACAATATTAAGAAACAAGCTCAATCTCATATATATAGAGTTTGGCTTAGGGGAAGTATTAAGATAATAGATCTAGTTTTGAAATCCAACTTGAAAGAAGAATCTAAAGAAAGTAGAGATAAGACCAACAGAGTTCAACGTGAGACTTGCTACCTAAGTCTTCCAACATATGTAAAGCTTGCTCTCCAAGAGGTTTCAACGTTGGAGAAGTTGACAAAAACAAGATGTGGTTCTCTAATTGTATGAAATATCAAAAGAAAAAGAATTTCAAGGATTGTAATGGTTTTCTATATAATGGAAACCTATTTGTGGTGAAGTTTTAAGAGCAATGAGAAAGTTGTCGATGTAAGCAAAAATTAGCCGGACCACGTAAAAATTTGGTTCTCATTATGTGAGTTTGATTTTTTGTTCTAAGTTTTATTTGTTTTGACAAAATTTAACCTCATGGATGTATTCAACATGGTCAAAATAGCAGGAGTTGATCCTTGGATTATAGTTTTTTTATGTAAAAATATTTTTTTTTGAAATTCAGTAAATTGTCGGTCGTTGATTTTTAACCCTCATAAAATCTGATCTATACTTCAAAAAAACATGATTCAAATTTTAGTTTCTACTAAACTTAATATCTAGATCACATCTATAGGGTCAGATGTGTAAAAAATATTGAAATAAATGAAAATATTACATTTTTTCATTAGAGAGTTCTTTATTAATGAAGGTAGCAAACATTACCCGATATATATATATATATATATATATATATATATATATATATATGTAGAGAGAGAGTTAGTATGTGGTGCTAGTGATGCTTTTGAAGTCATGAAAGTATTGATATATAAATCATAGGTTCAAGCTTTATCCATCAATTTGGCTACATAAACGTATTCAGCATGGTTTGTTCTACTAAAAAAACATTATAGATCATATTCATATATGGTCCGATCTACAATATATATATATATATATATATATATATATATATATATATATATATATATATATATATATATAGAGAGAGAGAGAGAGAGAGAGAGAGAGATTCAACATTACCACTCATGAAGATCAACAAAATGTTGAACCCAAGAACTGAACAAGCACAAAAACAAAAATAGAAAATAGGAAAGCTGAAGTAAAATAACTACAGACAGACTGAAACATACATCATATTCAAGCTCAACCAGGATCCGCTGGACAAGAAGGCACTATAGATGGGTGAACGCCTATCGGTGGGAAGGAGAGATCTCTAAGATGCATATGCAGAATCGTGTATACATCAACCAAGATTTTATGCACTAGTTTATTAAGGACAACCAGAATTTGATGGAAAATTGCATCCTTGTGTGCCATCCATACAAACCACCATGTTGTAAGCAACCACGTCTTCCAGATCATCCTCCACCTTTTGCTTCATCTAATACTTTCTGGGTCCAAGATCAGATCTAGCGTAAAAGACTCCTCCTTAACAATCACTTTCGGATGTCTCCACTTTCTATTAAAAAGTTCCATAAAGATTGGGCATGACCAGAATAAATGAAACGTTGTTTCTTCAGTAGCTTGACAAAGCACACACCAACTTGAAACTGAAAACCCAACTTCTTTAAATTATTGTGGGTCTAAACCCTATCTTGCAAAATTAACCATGTCAAGAACCTAGGTCAGGGGGAAAGGCTTATAACGCACTCTTTGGGATCCAATCAATCCCCGGGGGGAGCAACGATCTATACACTTTGTAGGTGTGGAACGCATCACTTGGCATAATCGCCCATTGCAATCACTGACCATTATTTCCTGCATCCCAAATTTGATTTCTAAAGAACGATAAAGCCCTCAACCACATGCTTTGCAAATGCAAGATCGCCACCCCCCGTGTTCCATGTTGAACTAGAAATAAATTAGGAGCCCCATATTTAGCATAAATCAAATGAGCACATGGATTACCCGGTTGATGAGCTAGCCAACATTTCTTGGCAACAAGTGCAATGCTCCTCTGTCTGGGCGCAAAAACACCTAAGCCAGCCATACGCCTAGGTAACACCACCATTCACCAACCAACCAAATGATGCTTACCCTGAAGATGACACCCATACCATAATAAATCCGTTAATAAATGTGTAATCTGCGTCTCCACTTTGACAAGCATCACAAACATAGATGATGATGCGTAAATTACTCATAAATATAATATATTATTATTTCATAAATTCATCAATTATAGGTTTAGAACCCTCACTTAGATGCATTTAGATGCCATTGATCTATGATTTAAATTTCGTTCGAATTGGACTTAAAATGAGAGAGATATCGCATTTACCGTGTAGCGGCTCGGACCTCGAGGTGAGATGGGTCAAAAACAGATCCAAATGGCCAAACTGGGCCATGGATCAATGCAAAACATAGTGGATCCAACCCAATCCAGCCCATTTATGAATTTGGAAAGCATTTCCTAAACCCCCCCTCAGAACATGTGCCCAGCAAATATTGTGTTTCTAATCCTTGTTTTGGAAATTTCCAAAACATAGGATTTGTCTATAAAAACAAAGGCAAAACCCTATTCTCGAGGTCTTGGCCCTTTGGGAACAGTGTCTTCCTCCTGAATCTCGATCCACCATCTTCCTCCCTCAGCCACCATGTCATCCACCTTCAGCCACCATGATTTTTCGGTCGGGATTTGCTTGCAGCCACCGAAAAACTGCCATTCTCCCCTTTCCACTACTTCTTCTCAGCAACCTTTTACCCTTTCTTCCCACAACTTGCTGGAGCTGAGTTTTGTTTCATCTTTGTAGGTATTCCAGCATGGTGCAACAATGGAAACGCATCTCCAGCATCACTGAAGGCGGCTGGGCATGGCCCTTGGGCTAATTCCACTCACTGTCTACCCCAACCCTCGTCGGATGGCCTCATGAGGTACGTCTTCCTCTCTTCTTCTCTTTTAGTGTAAAACCTATTTTCTGTGGTTATTTTCTATTTGTATGTTGCGTTTTTAATGAATTTTTAACCTTAGTGTCCTAGAGGGTGTGTGAAACAGTACCGTAGAGGGATTTTAGTTCAGTCATATTTTTGTTTTTGTTTTGATTTTTGTTTTGATTCATTTTGAATTTTGATCCCTGTTTTCTTTCTTTGCTCTTGTTTCGATTGAAGCTTTGATTTATGTTTCATTCCTATTTTTGTTTTAATTTTAATGTTAGTTCTTGTTTTGTTTTTTGTTTCTGCATTTATGTTTGTTTTATTTCGGTTTTGATCCGTATGTGTTTACTGTGTTTCACTATGTTTTAGTGTTTTAGTGTGTTGGGTGTTAACCGAGTGTGTTGTGTGTTGTTAGAGTTGTGTGGTCTATAATAGCGGTGTGAGAGTATAGCAGTTGTGTGTGTGTGTATTGTTTGGAGTGTTGTGTGTGTGATAATAGTGTGTTAAGCAGAGAGTTAGTGTAGTAGTTGTGTGTGCGTTTGTTTGTTTTTCTGTGTTACTTAGTGTTTTAGTGTTACGCATTGTTTTTCTTTTTTTTTCACTGTTTGTTTAAGCATAGTGATTCATGTTTTAGTGTTTGGTTCACTCTTCTTTAGTTCTTTTACTATTTTAGTGTTTGTTTTTTTTAATGTGGCTGCGATTTTTAGTATATGTTTTGCTGCGATTTTCAATGTGTCAATGTTACTGATTTTTTTATTATTGAAACTCTTTTTTGAACTTCGCTGTTGGAATTAGCTGAACTTCACTGAAAAATGTTTACTGTTGTTAACTGCTAAGTTACACTGTTTGAAGGAAACCGAGTTTCACTGCAATGTCTTTACTTTAGTTTTGTTTGATGTTTACTGTTTCATTGATTAGTCTTCACACTTGATTTTAATGTTTTGAATATTATTTGTTAAATGATTTTTACTAAGTATTTTGAGTGAATAATAGTATTAGATCTTAGTGTTATATCATTAGTTAGTATTAGTTAATCAATTAGTTAGTAGTTACACTTAATTAGCATCTTTGTAATTAGAGGAATGTAGTATTTTGATACTAAATTCACTTAGTGTTTTGTAATTAGATTGCACAGTTGTGTTGTAGTTAGAAATACTTAGTTAATTTGTAGTTAGTTTTACTTAGTTGCAAATTGCTATTAGTTGTTTTTGATATTCCATTTAGCTCTTAAAATTACTTAGTGAATTGTCATTAGGTTTATATAGTTCATAGTTAGTTTGCATATATTCACGTTGTAGGTTTAGTATAGTTTTATTTGTCATTAGATTTCATTTGAATTTGTCATTTCATTTCGTTCTTATTATCTTTCTATGTTTTTATTTCTTTATATAGTTTACGTAGGTTCATAATTAGTCTGTATGTATGTTTGCTCGATAATTAGTGTTTTAGGATTTATTTTCACATAGCGTGGGGGAAAAATAGTCATTTGCCATTTTACGTAGTTTTTCTAATTAGGATTTTTAGTGTCTTTCTAGGTTCCTAATATTAGTCCAAAGTTAATTGTAGTGTTAGGATAATTAGTTAGGAAATTAGCTCTGGTAATTTCTTGTTTTACCTTAAATTAGGGTAGCAATTAATTTTAGCATTAATCTAGAAATAGTTGTTTTTAATTGTTGTCAATAGTTTTACTAACTTCGTTGTTATCGTGCAAGTGATATTAAGTTGCAAGTTAAGAGCATATCATCCTAGTGATCGAGTTTTGCATCAAGTGAACTGACGAAAATGCTCTTGTATTTGCGGGCTTAAGACACTGTGCATTTCTTTTCAGTTCTTGTTCAATTTTAATTTTTCTTGTATTATTCTCTGTAATTGAACAAGTTCGATATCAATAAAGTGCAAAGTTTAGTTTTAATTTGAGTATAACCTGTTCCCTGTGGATTCGACCCGTACTTGCCACATTCTTAGAAAGTCGATTTTATTACTTGATTGGTGATTTTCCAAAATGATTTCAACGATAAAATATGTTTTAAAATAACACTTACAAAAATCTGATCAAGTGTTTGGCACCGTTGCCGGAGAACAACGATTATACACTTTTATTTTGAATAGTGCAATTTATTGATATTTGTTAGTTAGTCGTATTTTGATTATTCTAGATAGTAGGACTAGTTAGTAAATGTAGGATTAACGTAGTAAGTACATATAGGATTCACGTTCTGTGTATTTAGGATTCACATACTTGCATGCTTCTGGAGCGATTAGACAAGTGGGTTCTAGATAACTTTGCTTGAATTCCTATCTCTGTACTTAAGCATACTTAGAATAGATTTAATTTTGTAGTTGAATTTTTATTTAAGCATGTTTAGCGTAGTTTAATTGTATTTAGTTTTAATTCTTATTTTTGTTCGTTGTATACTGTTTTCTTTTCATTTCCATAGTTAAAGCGCTAGTAGTTTAGGTTAGGTCGCACACATCTGAACTTAGTTTCAGTGTATGCAAGGGCGCAAGAATTTGGGTGTCCCACTCCAACCGTTCGTTGAGGATCCAGAGAGAATTATAGGTTCTTCTCGGAGCCGATCCGAAATGGGGGACCTAGAACCTGAAGCTCTGATGTGCCCTCTCAGGGAGTACTTCTTATTTACACTGTATACCCAAGTGTCATGCATTTGCAGACTAGCTATTGGGGTGCCTCATTACGAGATTAAGGCCAGTGTAATACAGATGCTCTCATGTTTCTATGGCCTTAGTCACGAAGATCCCTATTGGCGTTTGGACGAGTTTCTCAAAATTTGTTCAACCATGAAAATTCAAAATTTTGAGGATGACACACTGAAGTTGACCCTCTTTCCTTTCTCGTTAAAGGATAAAGCCAAATATTGGCTAAAATTCTTAGACACCATTGTTATAGAGTCATGGGATCAGTTACAACAGGAGTTCCTAAATAAATACTTCCCTATAGGTCAAACCAACCAATTTCGGCGAGCCATCACCAGTTTCTCAGAACTGGATGGTGAGCAATTCCATGAGACCTGGGAGAGGATGAAGTATCTCCTCAGAAAATGTCCTCACCACCAGGTGCCCAGATGGCAGTTGGTGCGATGCTTTTACAATGGATTGTCTGATAGAAATCGTTAGATGATTGACGCTTCTTGCGGGGAGACATTCATGTTGAAAAGCGAGGATGAGGCTTGGCATTTGTTTGATACTCTTGTCGAGAATTCATTACACCGTGCCTCCACCTCGCGCATTGAGAAAGTCACACCCAGTGGATCAAAGCGGGGTGTACTTGAAGTTGGGTCCACTACCGAGCTGCAATGCAAGGTAGACCTGATCTCTCAGAAGCTGGACCTCTCACAACCACCACAACCCCAATCGTATCCGGTGTGCGCGATGTGTGCCAGTCTGGCGCATGTTGTTACTGAGTGCTCTTCGGCAGCTCAGTACCTTGAATTTGTGCATAAGAAAGTTCAGGCTGCTCAGGGTTACGCCAGGCCCCCGAACAACCCATTTTCATCCACATACAACCTGGGGTGGCGTAATCACCCTAATTTTTTGTGGAAGAGTCCCTAAACTTCCACTCAGAGCCTTCCCTCACCGCCCACTCGGCCACTTCCATTCACTCAAACTTTTCAGAGGCCGAGCATTTCTCAAGCCACTCATTATCCTCCCCAGCCTTCACAAGAGTCTGCCTCACAGACTTCGTTCAAGGAGAGGCTTCTCCAAGCATTCCAGGAGGTGAAAACCTCTAATTAGAATGCTTTTGAGAAGTGCAGTTAGATCCTGAGTTTCCATACTCAATCCATAGTGAAACTAGAATCACAAATGGGACAGTTAGCCGAGGCACTAAGCAGGAGGCCTGAGGGTAGCTTGCCGAGTCAGGCTATTACGAACCCTAAGGGCAAGGAGCTGAGCTCGAGTGGTCTGTACATGACAGATTCACAACAATAGGCCAAAGTTGTGATGGCCCTTAGGAGCGGACATGAGCATCATGTCGAGAGCAGTTCAAGGACAGAAGAGCCAGAACCGATTAGATCACCCCCTGTGGCTCAGTCCTTGCCCCCGATTCAGATTCAGGATAAAGGTGAGCCTCCTCACAAAGAGGAGGACCCTCGATGTATATTCCCAAGCCACCCTATCCAAAAGCGTTAGAGTCTCCCCTTGGCAGAGGAAAGCAAAGCATGAAGGTCCAGGACATGCTTGAGATCTTCAAACATGTACAGATCAACCTGTCGTTGCTTGATGCCATCCAAAAGGTGTCGACTTATGCCAAATTCTTTAAGGAACTTTGTACCCAAAAGAGGAAATCTAGATGAAAAGTTCTCACCAAGGTCCATCTCACTGAGCATGTGAGTTCGGTGCTGCAGCACCAGACCCCGCCAAAGCTCAAGGACCTTAGAGCCCTGATCATTTCGAGCACCATAGGAAACATCCGGATAGAACACGCTCTTCTCGAGCTTGGAGCAAGCGTGAACATTTTGTCCGGATACTTCTATGACTTGTATGGGGTAGGAGAAATGAAATTGACCCTTATTATGCTTCAACTAGCCAATCGGTCAGTCAAGGTACCGAGAGGTATCTTGGAAGACATGCTAGTGAAAGTAGATGATTTCTATTTTTCAGTTGATTTCATCATTCTCGACATGGAGAAAATTGACAGCCAACACCAGACTCCGATTATTCTTGGTAGACCCCTTTTAGCGACTGCGAATGTGTGCATTAATTGCAGAACCGGAGCCATGGATCTGTCGTTCGGCAATCGAAAGGTTAGGTTAAACATTTTCAACGCCGTGATGGGTCAAGTGGGAGATACAGAGAGCTTTTAGGTTGATATAGCCCGAGATTTAGTAGAAGCACATCCGAAGTTGTATATGACAGAGGAGTCCATTGATATGTACTATATTGTAGATGATAGCCATAGATATAGTGTAGATGTGTCGTTAACGTCATCAGAACCCCATCATTGGATAAGGAGCATTGAACCTCTCTCACAGCTTGCTGAGACCCCAGCCAAGCTATCGATAGAGTCTCTCCCACAACTTGAGTTGAAACCCTTATCGGATTCACTCACGTATGCGTACCTTGGAGTTGGTGAGACTCTGCCTGTGATCATCTCATCGCAGCTCACTGAGGAGCAGAAGCGGAGACTGATAGACATCTTGCAAGAGCACAAGGCGACGATCGGTTGGGGGTAGCATATTTGAAAGGGATTGATCCTTCATTCTGCGTGCACCGGATTCATTGTAATGAAGAATCCAAACCGGTGCGTGACATGCAGAGAAGATTAAATCCCAACATGAAGGAAGTGGTGAAAAATGAAGTGGTCAAGTGGTTGGATGCAGGGATCATATACCCCATTTCTGATAGTCAGTGGGTCAGTTCGATTAAAGTCATGTCGAAGAAATTTGGACTCACTGTTGTGGAGAATGAAAAGGGGGAGAGCATTCCAATGAGGACCACCACAGGGTGGCGAGTCTGTATTGATTATAGGAAGTTGAATGCTACAACATGGAAGGATCACTTCCTGTTGCCATTCATTGATCAAATTCTGGAAAGACTCACCGGACAGAGCTACTACTGTTTCTTGGACGGATATTCAGAATATAATCAAGTAGTTGTCCATCCTGATGACCTGGAGAAAACCACATTTAACTGTCCATATGGCACCTTTGCGTTTAAACGTATGTCATTTGGGCTTTGCAATGCCTCGGCAACTTTTCAGAGGTGCATGATAGCTATCTTCTCTGACATTGTGGACGATGTCATGGAAGTTTTCATGAACGATTTTTCTATGTATGGCTCTTCCTTTGAGGATTGCCTTCAAAAACTTACTCGAGTACTGAGTAGGTGTATGGAGACGAACCTAGTTTTGAGTTGGGAGAAGAGCCATTTTATGGTCTAAGAGGGGATTGTGCTCGAATACATTGTGTCCAAAAGAGGGATAGAAGTTGATCGAGCGAAGGTGGAGTCGATTTCACGATTGACTCCACCCACCACTGTTAGATAGGTACGTTTATTCTTAGGGCACGCCGAATTTTACAGGCGGTTCATCAAAGATTTTAGCAAAATCTCTTGACCGCTCTGCTCGTTATTGACAAAGGATCAACCCTTTGAATTTGGTGATGATTGCATGAAGGCCTTTGAGATACTGAAAGATGCCTTGACCATTGCGCCCATCCTGAGATCTATGGATTGGGCGCTTCCATTTGAGATCATGTGCGATGCTTCCGACTATGTGATGGGGGCCGTTTTAAGTCAAAGAATTGATAAGAGGCTCTATGTGATCTACTATACGAGCAGAACTTTGGCCGATGCTCAGATGAACTACACTACGACAGAGAAAGAACTACTCGCAGTAGTGTTCGCATTGGACAAGTTTAGGTCCTATCTTCTAGATTCAAAAGTGGTTGTCTATTCTGATCACGCTGCATTTAAGTACCTTCTCATTAAGAAAGACACCAAACTGAGGCTCATCTGATGGGTCCTGCTACTATAAAAGTTTGATCTCAATATTTGAGATAAAAAGGGAAGCGAGAATGTAGTAGCAGACCATCTCTCGATACTGATCGTGGATTCCACTCAGGATCAAAGGTCGATCAGTGATTCCTTTTTCGATGAGCAAATTATGATCGTCGAAACATCACATTTGCCCTGGTTCGCAGATATTGTGAACTATCGGGTTTTGGGACAGATACCTGCACATTGGACTAAGAATGAGCGAGAGTGATTCTTAGCACAAGTCAGGCAATATTATTGGGACGAACCAGAGTTATTCAGATATTGTGCGGACCAGATCATTAGGATGTGTGCTCCGGAGGAAGAGTATGAGTCCATTCTGAGTTTTTGTCATTCGCTAGCCTATGAAGGACACTTTAGCAGTAGGAAGACAGCTGCAAAGGATTTGTAGTCTGGATTTTTTTGGCCCAAACTCCACAGAGATGCTCATGAGTTCTGCAAAAAGTGTATCCGATGTCAGCAGATAGGGAACATGTCCAAGACTGACATGATGCCCTTGCTTTTGATTCTCATTGTTAGGATTTTTTATGTTTGGGGCATAGATTTTATGGGCACATTCCCACTATCATTCGACAATTTATACATCTTAGTGACGGTCGATTACGTGTCCAAGTGGGTCGAGGCCGTGGCAACCAAGACCAATGATCATCAAGTCGTACTTAAGTTCATTAAGCACAATATTTTCAGTCATTTTGGTGTGCCACGCGTGATGATAAGTGATGGGGGAAAACATTTTAGAAAAATGTACAAGTAGATTCTCTTTTGAGAAAATACTTTGTCAATCATCGTTTCACCACTTCTTATCATCCGCAAACCAGTGGACAGGTCGGGGATTCTAATAGGGAAATCAAGCGGATCTTAGAGAAGACAGTCCGCCCGGACCGCAAGGATTGGTCCTAGTGCTTAGATTATGGTCTTTGGGCATATAGGACTGCGTTTAAAACCCTTATTGGCATATCCTCGTATTGTCTTATTTTCGAGAAAGCGTGCCACCTCCCTGTCGAGTTGGAACACAAGGCTTACTGAGCAATCAAGAAGTTTAACTTCGATATCACCCAAGTTTTCAAAGAGCGATCATTGCAGCTCACCGAGCTAGAAGAGCTCAGGAATGATGCATACGAGAATGCCAAGTTATATAAAGCTCGCACTAAGGTCTTTCATGATAAACACATTGTCAGAAAAGTGTTTGAGCCTAGGCAAAAAGTTTGGCTATTCAATTCTCGTCTGCAGCTCTTCCCAGGCAAGCTCACATCGTGATGGGATGGACCATATATCATGAGAGAGGTATTTCCACATGGGGCAGTGACATTATTTGATCTGCGTACCCAAGGCACGTTCAAAGTTAATGGGCAAAGATTGAAGCCCTATATTTCAGATACCTTATAGGACGGTCAGTGCGACGTCTAGGATCTCGCAAAAGAATAGGGTCTGAGTGGAAAAATGTATCATATGTAGATAGTAGAATTAGGTCCTTCAGTTTTAGCATTTATTTTTGTTTAGTTGTTTGATTTCACATGAGCTTACACTTGCTTTGATTTATGCAGGTTTATCTGACATTCAATGTGTGAGTATGGGTTACTAGATTCAGGACATGTCCTTCAAAGCAGATAATTGGCAAGTTCAGCTAAAAACTAAGCATTGACATATGCTTAGTGGTGGAGCATGATCCAGTCAAGAATCAGCTCAAGAGGCCTCGCATATCAGGTTGTATCTATCTGTTCTCCTGTCTTGATTTCAAGTCTCTTAGTGTGCATCTTCATTGTATTCTTACATCTCTGCATGCCACTAGAGACAGTGTCATTCAAGCATGGGGGTTGGTTTAGTAGATACACACTATTTAGTCTTGTTTATTATGTTTTAGTAGCTAAAACTCATAATTTAGGCATTTCAGAAAAAAAATTTAGCATATATGAATATTTTTTATATAATCTGACATGTTAAAAAAATTTAGAAGCCCCATGAGAAAAATCTTTTCTGAACAAAGCTAAAAAGAGTGAGTATTTATGTGAAGTTCAAAGAAAAGACTATATTCAAATGTAGAAAGATAATTTTGAATCACAAAAGTATAAGTATGCACAGTTTGAAATAAAATACTAAGTAAATGAAAAATATAAAGTAAAAGATCGAGCTCAAAAGAAAAGAGCCAGTGTTAGGTTGTTTGGATGATTTCACAATCCCAAGTAAGATGAGTTCAGACGCTAGTTAAAGCATTTGAATTCCACCCGAAAAGGAAAGTGAGAACTTCGTGAGCCTTAGAAGTTGAGATCATACACAAGTTGAAGTGTTTGAACCTCATGTCAAAGGGGTAAACGTAGGAAGTCACTTTTGTGCCTAGTTACCGCCTTCGACATACAAATAGTGGTATAAGAAGGCATTAACATTGCACAAGGCACAAAAGCAGACCACACGCAAGCTATCAAAAGAAAAGAAAAAAAAATATGAAAGATTAGAAAAATTGAAAGGCTAATGAAAAAAAATGAGAGCTTAATGAAAAGAAAAATTCATTACTTGGAAGTAGAATGAAAGACTGTGTAGAAAAAGATACAAGTGATAAAAAATGAACAATAGCATGACAATACATGATTTTCTGAGAAACAATCATAGATAAATGCGATGTTTAGAAGAGTGAAAGCAAAAATTTTATTGTGGAGGGAGAGAATCTCTAATTATGTTCTGATAAGTGAAAAATTACATGAAATGTTTGCTAAAATTGATTTCTGAAATTGCCTAACATTTTAAAAGAAAATTTTGAACCTCTGCATGATTTTTGATGTTTGTGGGTAGCATCTCTACAAACCCTCACGAGACCATACTCGTTCACTGGGGTAACCCAGGGGTTTAAAAGGGCTTGTTGCATGTGCTAAATGCAACCGTGATTCCTATGAAAGTGAGTTAGTTGTTTAATAAGTTGCATTTTATTCGGATAGTTCATATATTCATCGCGAGTAGAGTATATTGCTAGGGACTAGCAATTATTCTAGCATGGGGGTATTTGATGATGTGTAAATTACTCATAAATATAAGATATTATTATTGCATAAATGCATCATTTATAGGTTTAGAACCCTCACTTAGATACATTTAGATTTCATTGAGCTATGGTTTGAATTTTGTTCGAATCAGACTTAAAACGAGAGAGAGATCGCATTTACAGTGTAGCGGGTCGGACCTCGGGGCGAGATGGGTCAAAAACGAATCCAAATGGCCAAACTGGGCCATGGATCAATGCAAAACATAGTGGATCCAACCCAATCCAGCCCATTTATGAATTTGGAAAACATTTGCTAAAATCCCCCTCAGAACATGTGCCCAGCAAATATTGTGTTTCTAATCCTTGTTTTGGAAATTTCCAAAACATAGAATTTGTCTATAAAAACAAAGGCAGAACCCTATTCTCGAGGTCTTGGCCCTTTGGGAACAACACCCTCGTCCTGAATCTCGATCCACTGTCTTCTTCCCTCAGCCACCTTGCTGTCCACCTTCAGCCACCACGATTTTTTGGCTGAGATTTGCTTGTAGCAACCGAAAAACCGCCATTCTCCCCCTTCCACTACTTCTTCTCAGCAATCCTTTTCCCCTTTCTACCCACGACTTGCTGGAGTTGAGTTTTGTTGTATCTTTGCAGGTATTCCAGCATGGTGCAGCAATGGAAACACATCTCCAGCATTACCGAAGGCGGCTGGGCATGACCCTTGGGCTAATTCCACTCACTGTTTACCCCAACCCTCGTCGGATGGCCTCACGAGGTACGTCTTCTTCTCTTTTAGTGTAAAACCTATTTTCTGTGGTTATTTTCTATTTGTATGCTGCATTTTTAATGAATTTTTAACCTTGGTGTCCTAGAGGGTGTGTCAAACTGTACCGTAGAGGGATTTTAGTTCAGTCATATTTTTGTTTTTGTTTTGATTTTTATTTCGATTCATTTTGAATTTTGATCCCTGTTTTCTTTCTTTGTTCCTGTTTCGATTGAAGCTTTGATTTATGTTTTCTTCCTGTTTTTGTTTTAATTTTAATGTTAGTGCTTGTTTTGTTTTTGTTTCTGCATTTATGTTTGTTCTATTTCGGTTTTGATTTGTATGTGTTTACTGTGTTTCACTACATTTTAGTGTTTTAGTGTGTTGGGTGTTAACCGAGTGTGTTGTGTGTTGTTAGGGTTGTGTGTGTTAGGTGTAAGAAAGAAGGGAGAGAAATTCAAAGAAGGAATGGGGTGTTTAAAGATGGAGGTCTTGATGAGGTGGAATAGTCCCATATTGCTTTTGCTTGAGTTTTCTGAGAGCTTTATAAGCAATTAGTGAACTCATACACTTGTTCCTGAGAACAAGGGAGTGGGATGACCACCACACACACACGTGCGCGCGCCCGCCCGCCGTGCCGTATCGTGTCGTGTCGTGTCGTGCCGAGCCGGGTCGGGTTCGGGTAATTGGCCCTTTAGGGCCATATCCAATCAAGACAAGTATCTTTTTACCCAAAGGTTCTTTGGATTCGGTAACGGGTTATGGGAATGGATAACGGGTCACGACTCCTCGTATTCTGTGCCCGTTATGACGCTTCGGATTCCGTAACGGGTCTTGATCTTTCGAAGACCGTTAACGGATCACGTCTCCTCAGAATCCGTAACGGGTCCTTCCACGTTTCATAACCGTTCGTGGGTTATAAAAGCGTGGTGAGGGTTGGGGTTACGTAGAGGTTGAGAAAGGCGATTTCTGGCCGAAGCTCTGCGATTTCCCATCTCTCTGTTACTCTCTCTCTCTCTCTCCTTTTCCTGAGATATCACGAAGAGGGTTGTTCTGCAACTTTGGTTCGAAGAGGCTGTTTTTGAAGGACGACCCGCCGGAGTGCACCGTTCGGTTCGTCGTGGCTATTGTATCCTGGGGGAAGGACGCCGGACCCTGATTTGCACAGTATGTGGGGGCGAATCTTCTCTAAGGGGAGTACCTTCGTACGCCTTAGCCTATTACATAAACTAAACATGTTCCTGTTGTTTTCTTTATGTTCTATGCATCTGTTTAATCTTATGCTGTCGTCTGGATTTTGGTCTGATGCGGAAAATGCCATGCTTGCTCCCTGTTATTGTTTCGGTCGTCTGTTAATCATGTTATTTACACTGTTGTATTTCTTGATTTATTTTGTGTTTTATATCATGATGACGATTGTGAAACTGTGTGATCTGAAAAATGATCCAACAGTCTTAGAGAAGATTCTAAGCATGTCGTCTTCTTCTGCGTTTGTACCAAAAGTGGACATGTCCGGTATGCCAGAAAAGTTTGCCGGACAGAACTTCAAGCGTTGGCAGCAACGCATGAAGATCTGGTTCACTACGATAGGGCTGTTGAATGTTCTGGAAGTCGACTGCCCTTCGGTGTCTGATACTAACCCTGACCCTGCTGCAGTTACTGCGGCTGTAGAGTGGAAAAAAAAGGACAGTATATGCCGTGGTTGCATACTGTTGGCTCTGTCCAACACATTGTTCGATGTGTACTGTTCTTCGTCTATCACTGCTAAGGGTTTATGGGATCAACTTGACAAGAAGTACAATACCGAAGACCAAGGTCTTGAAAAGTACTCTGTTGCCAAGTTTATGAAATATCAGATGGTAGAAGGCAAGTCGGTCACTGAGCAGGCACACGAGTTTCTGCTACTGCTTCATAGTTTGGCTGAGGCTGAAATGAAACTTCCTGAGAAGTTTCAGGTTATGACCATCGTAGAGAAATTTCCTAAGTCTTGGGTAGACTTCGGTATGTCTCTCAAGCACCGTAGAGGAAAAATTTCTCTTGATGATCTTATGGTAGCCATTGCCATTGAAGAAGAGCATAGGAGCCAGAAACAGATCGTAATGCCAATTGAACCGCCTAAGGTGAACATGATGACCGGAGCTTTTAAGGGAAAAGGACAAAAATCGAAAACTGCAATGAAAAACCAGTTTAAACCTAAGGCAAAAATCCAGAAAAAGGCAAAGAACAAACCATGCTGGAACTGTGGGCAGGTTGGGCACTGGGCTAAGGAATGTCCTTCCAAGAAAGCCAAAGCTCATGGGACCACAGAAGGAACGCCTCAAGTCAACATGGTGACTGAGGTCATTGGGACCAGTACTGGGTATGTTTCTGTTAACCCACAAATCTATCACGTTTATGAGCCAACTGAGTGGCTGGTTGACACTGGGGCTAATGTGCACGTCTGTGCTGATAAGTCTGTCTTTGTCTCATACCAGGCTGCTGCAGGCAGATCCGTGACTATGGGCAATTCAACGGCTGCAAAGGTGTTAGGAATTGGATGCGTGGATCTGAAGTTTCCTTCAGGACGAGTTCTATCTTTACACAGAGTGCACCATGTGCCTGTAGTTAGAAGGAACATTCTTAGTGGTTCATGTCTTGTTAGAGAGGGTTATGAATTTAACTTTAAATGTAATAAAGTTGTTATTTTACATTCTGGAACTTTTATTGGCAAGGGGTATTTAGATGATGGTTTATTTAAAATTCGTGTTGAACATGTTTGCAGTGATAAATTAGAAAATGATGTATCTTTTGACTCATTGTCTAATGTTGCTTATAACATAGAATCATCTGACTTATGGCATAATAGATTAGGTCATGTGAATTTCAACTCTGTGAAACGCATGATGAACTTGAAAATGATTCCTGAACATTCCATTGATAAAACTAAAAAATGTGAAATTTGTGTGCAAGCAAAACAATGTAGGAAACCATTCCATACGATTGTTAGAGATTCTGAAATATTGGATCTGGTGTATACAGATATCTGTGAGTTTAATGGAGTGTTAACTAGAAATCATAAAAAATATTTTATCACTTTTATAGATGATGGCACTAAATACTGTTATGTGTATCTGCTAAAATCAAAAGATGAAGCTTTTGATAAGTTTCTTAACTTCAAGAATGAAGCAGAAACACAAACTGGTAGAAAACTTAAGAGATTGAGGTCTGATAGAGGAGGAGAATATACCTCTAATAAACTCAATGAATATTGCAAATCTGTTGGAATAGTTCATGAGTTTACTGCTCCATATTCTCCTCAATCCAATGGGATTGCAGAAAGAAAGAATAGAACCCTAACTGACATGATAAATACTCTACTTGGGAGTTCTGGATTACCTACCTATATGTGGGGGGATGCTCTGAATACGGCTTGCCATATTCTGAATAGAGTACCTCAGAAGCATAAGGATAGTAGCCCTTTTGAACTGTGGAGAAATAGGAAAGCTAGGTTGAAATACCTTAAAGTGTGGGGGTGCCTTGCTAAGGTACTTGTCTCAGAGCACAATAGGAAGAAGCTGGGTCCTAAAACAGTAGATGTTGTTTTTTTGGGTTATGTAGAGAACAACTATGCCTACAAGTTCTTAGTAATTAAGTCTGAGATATCTGGCATAGATGTTAACTCTATTGTAGAGCTTCGAGAAGCTACATTCTTTGAGGATGTATTTCCCATGAAAGTTGGTGTACCTCAGAATCTGTCTTCTTTAGATATACCTTCAACTTCTGGTTCCATTCCCGAACATGTGGAAATGATGACAGATGTGGGGGTAGAACCATCTTGTTCCCATCCTAGACCCGATGAGTCTGAGGAAGTGGTTGAACCTAGAAGGAGCAAGAGACCAAGGATTACCAAGGATTTGGGAAGTGACTTTATCACTTACCTTATCGAAGATGATCCTCCCACTTTCCGAGATGCAATGGCTTCACCTGAAGCAAAGCATTGGAAAGACGCCATCAAGAGTGAAATGGACTCCATTATCTCTAATGGTACTTGGGAACTGGTTGACCTCCCTCGTGGTAGTTCCACAATTGGGTGCAAGTGGATCTTTAAGAAGAAGTTGAAACCAGATGGATCTATTGACAAGTACAAGGCGAGACTGGTTGCCAAGGGGTTCAAACAAAAGGAGGGAATAGATTACTTTGATACCTATTCTCCGGTTACCCGGATGACCACTATTAGGGTGCTTATTGCACTGGCTTCCATTTATGATCTCTCGGTCCATCAAATGGACGTGAAGACCGCTTTCTTGCATGGCGATCTTGAAGAAGAGATCTATATGGATCAACCTGAGGGTTATGTGGCTTCTGGTAATGAAGATAAAGTTTGTAGACTTGTTAAGTCATTATATGGACTGAAACAAGCCCCTAAACAATGGCATGAGAAGTTTGATAATATTATATTATCATTTGGCTTTGTTGTCAATGAATCTGATAAGTGTGTTTATTGTAAAGTTAAAAGTGATGGTTGTATTATTTTATGCCTGTATGTAGATGATATTCTATTGTTTGGTTCCAATATGGGAATTGTTAATGAGACAAAGTCATTTCTTAGTAGTAAGTTTGATATGAAGGATATGGGTGTTGCAAGCGTGATCTTAGGCTTAAAGCTGACTCGTTCAGCTGAAGGGTTAACAATTTCTCAATCTCACTTTGTCGAGAAAGTACTTGTGAAATTTGGTTATAACCAAGGGAGATCTGTAGCAACTCCATATGACCCTTCTATCCCTCTTCATAAGAATACGACTGGTGTTCCTGTGTCTCAATTGAGGTATTCCCAGATTATTGGAAGTTTGATGTATCTTGCAAATTGCACGAGACCGGATATTTCGTTCTCCGTGACAAAATTAAGTAGATACACATGTTGTCCAAATCGCACTCATTGGAAGGCATTGGACAGGGTACTTAGATACCTGAAAGGAACCATTTCTTTGAGTTTGCATTACAAGAGATTCCCTGCAGTTCTTGAGGGATATAGTGATGCGAGCTGGATAGCCATGAACTCTGGCAGTTATGGCGTGACAGGGTATGTATTTACCTTGGGTGGCGGCGCAGTCGCCTGGAGATCAGTAAAGCAGACCATCTTGTCTCGGTCTACTTTTGAGGCTGAACTCTGTGCTTTAGATGTCACTGGATTGGAAGCTGAATGGTTAAAGGGACTTCTTGAGGAACTTCCTTTAATGTGCAAGCCAATTCCTGCGATATCTGTGCATTGTGACAATATGGCCACTATTGCAAAGATTAAAAGCACAAAATATAACCAAAAGCAGAGGAGACACATCCAAGTCAGAATAAAATCTGTAAGGGAACTGGTGTCTCAGTTAGTGGTTGTTGTGGACTATGTTGGATCCAAAGAAAACACAGCTGACCCATTAACGAAAGGACTAGATAAGTCTTTAGTCCTAAAATCCAGAGAGGGGATGGGACTGAAACCCATCAGTAGTTCATCTACAGTAGCAACCCAACCTATCTGAGTGGAGATCCCACAAAGTAGGTTCAATGTGGTAATAACAAGCTGTAGGGTGAACTGGATAGCACCTTATTAAAGATGATACTTTGTATTTGTGTTTGTTCCCCTGTTTACTCTGGAAAGGTGCTGTAGCTGCAAGTTAAGGAAGAGTTAAAACTCTGAATGGGTTCAAAGTCTTCAAGGCGAGATGTTAGCAGTGCATCTTTGGAGAAGCCCACCTATGTGAGTGTGACTGTGTGGCCGCAGTTCAAGAAATTGGGTTATTCCTGAAGTCACTCATGAAACAGGATTCGGGCGCATGGCCTTTAACGCGTCGCCCCTAAAGATTACAACCAGAACCTTTATCATGTTGTTGCTGATGGACACTCCTACACCAAAGGTTCAAGTTCAAGACTTCAGTTCACTTCGTTCCTGTGGGGGTAAAGTTAGTCAACTAAGGTAGTGGTTCAAACCGGAAGGTACCATTGCTGAAAGCATGATATGTCTTGTTGCAGAATGTCTCTTTTCGCACTTTGGTTTCCTCCCGCTTCATTCTTTGAATTTGTGGGGGAATGTTAGGTGTAAGAAAGAAGGGAGAGAAATTCAAAGAAGGAATGGGGTGTTTAAAGATAGAGGTCTTGATGAGGTGGAATAGTCCCATATTGCTTTTGCTTGAGTTTTCTGAGAGCTTTATAAGCAATTAGTGAACTCATACACTTGTTCCTGAGAACAAGGGAGTGGGATGACCACCACACACACAAGCGCGCGCGCGCGCGCCCGCCGTGTCGTATCGTGTCGTGTCGTGCCGGGCCGGGTCGGGTCGGGTTCGGGTTCGGGTAATTGGCCCTTTAGGGCCATATCCAATCAAGACAAGTATCTTTTTACCCAAAGGTTCTTTGGATTCGGTAACGGGTTATGGGAATGGATAACGGGTCACGACTCCTCGTATTCTGTGCCCATTATGACGCTTCGGATTCCGTAACGGGTCTCGATCTTTCAAAGACCGTTAACGGATCACGTCTCCTCAGAATCCGTAACGGGTCCTTCCACGTTTCATAACCGTTCGTGGGTTATAAAAGCGTGGTGAGGGCTGGGGTTACGTAGAGGTTGAGAAAGGCGATTTCTGGCCGAAGCTCTGCGATTTCCCATCTCTCTGTTACTCTTTCTCTCTCTCTCCTTTTCCTGAGATATCCCGAAGAGGGTTGTTCTGCAACTTTGGTTCGAAGAGGCTGTTTTCGAAGGACGACCCGCCGGAGTGCACCGTTCGGTTCGTCGTGGCTATTGTATCCTGGGGGAAGGACGCCGGACCCTGATTTGCACAGTATGTGGGGGCGAATCTTCTCTAAGGGGAGTACCTTCGTACGCCTTAGCCTATTACATAAACTAAACATGTTCCTGTTGTTTTCTTTATGTTCTATGCATCTGTTTAATCTTATGCTGTCGTCTGGATTTTGGTCTGATGCGGAAAATGCCATGCTTGCTCCCTGTTATTGTTTCGGTCGTATGTTAATCATGTTATTTACACTGTTGTATTTCTTGATTTATTTTGTGTTTTATATCATGATGACGATTGTGAAACTGTGTGATCTGAAAAATGATCCAACAGTGTGGTCTATAATAGCGGTGTGAGAGTATAGCAGTTGTGTGTGTGCGTATGGTTCAGAGTGTTGTGTGTGTGATAATAGTGTGTTAAGCAGAGAGTAAGTGCAGTAGTTGTGTGTGTGTTTGTTTTTTTTCTGTGTTACTTAGTGTTTTAGTGTTATGCATTGTTTTTCTTTTTTTTTTTACTGTTTGTTTAAGCATAGTGATTCATGTTTTAGTGTTTGGTTTACTCTGCTTTAGTTTTTTTACTGTTTTAGTGTTTGTTTTTATGAATGTGGCTAAGATTTTTAGTATATGTTTTGCTACGATTTTCAATGTGTCAATTTTACTGATTTTTTTTATTATTGAAACTCTTTTTTGAACTTCGCTGTTGAAATTAGCTGAACTTCACTGAAAAATGTTTACTGTTGTTAACTGCTACTAACTGCTAAGTTACACTGTTTGAAGGAAACCGAGTTTCACTGCAATGTCTTTACTTTAGTTTTATTTGATGTTTACTGTTTCATTGATTAGTCTTCACACTTGATTTTAATGTTTTGAGTATTATTTGTTAAATGACTTTTACTAAATATTTTGAGTGAATAATAGTATTAGATCTTAGTGTTATATCATTAGTTAGTATTAGTTAATCGATTAGTTAGTAGTTACACTTAATTAGCATCTTTGTAATTAGAGGAATGTAGTATTTTGATACTAAATTCACTTAGTGTTTTGTAATTAGATTGCATAGTTGTGTTGTAGTTAGAAATATTTAGTTAATTTGTAGTTAGTTTTACTTGGTTGCAATGTGCTATTAGTTGTTTTTTATATTCCATTTAGCTCTTAAAATTACTTAGTGAATTGTCATTAGGTTTATATAGTTTATAGTTAGTTTGCATATATTCACGTTGTAGGTTTAGTTATAGTTTTATTTGTCATTAGATTTCATTTAAATTTGTTATTTCATTTTGTTCATATTATCTTTCTATGTTTTGATTTCTTTATATAGTTTACATAGGTTCATAATTAGTCAGTATGTATGTTTGCTTGATAATTAGTGTTTTAGGATTTATTTTCACATAGCGCGGGGGCAGAATAGTCATTTGCCATTTTACGTAGTTTTTCTAATTACGATTTTTAGTGTCTTTCTAGGTTTCTAATATTAGTCCAGAGTTAATTATAGTGTTAGGATAATTAGTTAGGAAATTAGCTCTGGTAATTTCTTGTTTTACATAAAATTAGGGTAGCAATTAATTTTAGCATTAATCTAGAAATAGTTGTTTTTAATTGTTGTCAATAGTTTTACTAACTTCGTTGTTATCGTGCAGGTGATATTAAGTTGCAAGTTAAGAGCATCTCATCCCAGTGATCAAGTGTTGCATCAAGTGAACTGACAAAAATGCCCTTGTATTCGTGGGCTTGAGTCACTGCGCATTTCTTTTCAGTTCTTGTTCAATTTTAATTTTTCTTGTATTATTCTCTGTAATTGAACAAGTTCGATATCAATAAAGTGCAAAGTTTAGTTTTAAATTGAGTATATCATGTTTCCTGTGGATTCGACCCGTACTTGCCACATTCGTGGAAAGTCGATTTTATTACTTGATTGGTGATTTTCCAAAATGATTTCAACAATAAAATATGTTTTAAATTAACACTTACAAAATCCGATCAAGTTTTTGGCACCGTTGTCAGAGAACGACGATTATACTCTTTTACTTTGAATAGTGCAACTTATTGATATTTGTTAGGTAGTCGTATTTTGATTATTCTAGATAGTAGGATTAACGTAGTAAGTACATATAGGATTCACATTCTGCGTATTTAGGATTCACACACTTGCATGCTTCTAGAGCGATTAGACAGGTGGGTTCTAGATAACTTTGCTTGAATTCCTATCTCTGTACTTAATTATACTTAGAATAGATTTAATTTTGTAGTTGAATTTTTATTTAAGCATGTTTAGCGTAGTTTAATTACATTTAGTTTTAATTCTTGTTTTGGTTCATTGTATACTGTTTTCCTTTCATTTCCGTAGTTAGAGCCTAGTAGTTTAGGTTAGGTCGCACACATCTGGACTTAGTTTCAGTGTATGTAAGGGCGCAGGAATTTGGGTGTCCCACTCCAACCGTTCGTTGAGGATCTAGAGAGAATTATACGTTCTTCTCGGAACCAATCCGAAATGGGGGACCTAGAACCTGATGCTCCGATGTGCTCTCTCAGGGAGTACTTCTTATCTATAGAGTATACCCAGGCGTCATGCATTCGCAGACCAGCTATTGGGACGCCTCATTACGAGATTAAGGTCAGTGTAATACAGATGCTCTCATCTTTCTAGGGCCTTAGTCACGAAGATCCCTATCGGCATTTGGACAAGTTTCTCGAAATTTGTTCAACCATGAAAATTCAAAATTTTGAGGATGACACATTGAAGTTGACCCTCTTTCCTTTCTCGTTAAAGGATAAAGCCAAATATTGGCTAAAATCTTTAGACACCATTGTTATAGAGTCATGGGATCAATTACAACAGGAGTTCCTAAATAAATACTTCCCTATAGGTCGAACCAACCAATTTTGGTGAGCCATCACCAGTTTCTGAGAACTGGATGGTGAGCAATTCCATGAGACCTGGGAGAGGATGAAGGATCTCCTCAAGAAATGTCCTCACCACCAGGTGCCCAGATGGCAGCTGGTACAATGCTTTTATAATGGATTGTCTAATAGAAATCGTTAGATTATTGACGCTTCTTGTGGGGGGACATTCATGTTGAAAAGCGAGGATGAGGCTTGGCATTTGTTTGATACTCTTGCCGAGAATTCATTACACCATGTCTCTACCTCGCGCATTGAGAAAGTCACACCTAGTGGATCAAAGTGGGGTGGTGTACTTGAAGTTAGGTCCACTACCGAGCTGCAAAGCAAGGTAGACCTGATCTCTCATAAGCTGGACCAATTCCTCTCAGGACCACCGCAACCTCAATCGTATCTGGTGTGCGCGTTGTGTGCCAGTCCGGCGCATGTTGTTATTGAGTTCCCTTCGGCAGCTCAGTACCCTGAATTTGTGCAGGAGCAAGTTCAAGCTGCTCAAGGTTACGCCAGACCCCCGAACTACCCATTTTCATCCATATACAATCTGGGGTGGCGTAATCACTCTAATTTTTCATGGAGGAGTCCCCAGACTTCTACCCAAAGCCTTTCCTCACCGCCCACTCGGCCACTTCCATTCACTCAGACTTTTCAGAGGTCTTCCACCAATGCCGCCGGCTGGAGTGTAGATAGAGAAAGAGGAAGAAATAGAAGTTAGGGAAAAGGATAGCCACCGGCAATGGTGGAGGGAGGAGAGAAGAGAGGGATTAGAGGGATTAGAGGGAAAGAGGGGAAAAAAAGCTTCAGGCGTGAATGGGAGGAGGCGCCCGATTTTTTTCAAGCTTTTGGGTTTTAAAAACCCCAAACCGGTTGGAACCGGTTCAAACAGAATTTTTTTCAGTTCAAAAACAATGCAAATCGGTTCCAGCCGGTTTGCTTATTCATTTTTTTTTAGTTTTTTAAAATTCAACAACCTTGTAAACCGGTTTATTAAAAAAAATTACAAACAAAACTTTATTTCATTTATAAGGAAAATAAAAACTATTCTACTAATTTTTTTTTTCTTTTCTAAAAAAAAACAAACATTTAAAATAATTTTAAAAACTATTTTCTCTATTTTTTTTATTTTTAATTTTTAATTAAAAACTAACACTAGACTACTATGAATATAAAAAAAACTAAAATATGTATAAAAGAATTGTAAAATAAAACTATTTTTCATGCATTTTCTATTTTTAAATCATTTTAGCACATTTACTCGAAAACTAACACAAAATTGGGTTTTTGAAACATTATTTTATAAAATCATGCATATTTAAATGTTAATAAACCCTGAATTATATGCATGATCAATAACCAAACTAATGACTCTTAAAATGTTTATGTGTTCCTTTAGTGACTTATTTTTGCAGGTATATCTCCCGATTGTTTCATGTTGAAGATTGAAAGTATTATTCATACTCGAAGATGCATCAAGGGAAAATAAAATTTCATTCTATGTTCCTGTGAAGGTGGTTGCGCACTGCATCCACAAGATAAATAAGAAAAAGGGGGGGGGGGTCTCCATAATATGCAGAAAAGGAAGGCCTCTTCTTCTTCTTCAGGACATCCCCAGAACCACAGATCCGTTACGGAGACTGGATCAAGGGCTAGAGTCATTTTGGGAAATCGGAAGAGGAGGTCCAGTGGATTGCTATAACCCACCAGATGGATATCACGAGGGGTATGTGAATTTGCTATGATGGAGCAGCCCTAAGCATCAGAGTTGGATTCTATATAGGAAATTAATCAGCTGGAAGGAGGAGGCCCCTAATACAGGTATGACGATTTGGTTCCTAAGATATTAACCATGATAGCTGGCCCTGTAGGTTCTTGGTTCTGCTCTTCTGTAATGACACTCTGAGGAATTAATATATTGCAAATGGAAATGAAATAAAATTTCCATTATTGATGATGTTTATTTTTTTTTTTCGTGTGAATGCCTTCACATGAATATATTGGATTCACTGGTTTACCTTCAGTCACCCTATTCTGTGTCTACACTTTCATAATGGCCATCATCCCTTTGTATACATAAGCACCTTACCTTCCAGCTTAAACTCCATCTTATCTGCCAGCGTGAATGAAAAAGTACCTGAATGTAGGAAATATGGCTTGGATTGCCAGGTAATGTGGTATTTACAGGATGCAAGTTCTGTTTACCTGCACATCATTGTCATTGTCACTATTCCAGTCATGGCTTCACGTGTATTTCACATATCCCAGTCCGGTCAATATGCATCAATTCATGATTCAATCTGGGGAGGATTCAGTTGTCCAAGTTCTGAAGGTCATAAAGAAATGAGGTGGGTAAGGATGAAAGAAGTCGATAACATAAAAATCAGTTTCAGCAGGTATATTGCCAGGGTGTTGTAATAGCATGTTGTATTTGGCAATGCCTTCTAAACCTCTGCCACCTATATCCTTACCTTTCTTGTATTGAGTTATAAAAAGCAGACACTAGATCTTTTCACTATTTACTGCTGTAAATTTCTGAAGCACCCCTCATTGCCATACACCCACTATGAGTTACTCCTCATTTCACAACATATATTCATTGTACAGTGCCTCATTTCGCAAATCCTCCATTTCCAAGTATCCTTGATAATGCATATCACCTGCGTTTTACAGTAACTGTTTTCAAATTATCATGTTCCATCTATTGAAGGCCTTCAAATCACCTATCGCTATTGTGGCCATGTCCATTTAGCCTCTACAATACCCAGCATTGCAAATGTCACTCAGCAACCTACCTGTCATCTGTAGCAATGTTTGCTGCAATTCACTACCCCTGTTGTATCTACTCACCACACTCCCACAGTATCACCACCTACATTCTCAATACCACAACACCTTATTACCCAGCTCATTACCCCAGCCCTACTATGCACCAACCTTGTACATTTCCAACAGCACACCCGATGACAGTTGCTGCCACACTTGTTGCACTTCTGCACTAACACTTCATGTCTGTCTACTCATTTGTGATACCATTTCCATCACTTTCCCATCCCAATGCCTTCGTTTTTCCTGCTTCCCACTCATTTCCTCGCATCTTCCTATATACCTCTTCAATCCACCTTCTGTTTTTCCTGTATAGTATACCCTTGTCTTCATGAAATCATTCGAGTCTCAATGTTTATATTTCATGACCATATTGCATCCACTTTCACAAACTGTGTACCCCCCCAAATCACCAGTTGTAGATCCTTTACCCTTCATTTATCTTCTTGCTAATACACCATCTTCTCGTAAATGTTCATGTAGTAGTGCATTTATATCATTTCTCCAGCGCGTACATACATCAACTTTTGCTTCTTAGGCCACCACATCTTCCTTTATATGATGTGAACATTGTAAATAGATAAGCATCATGTTTAAGCAAGGTACGGGTAATTGTTCATACATGTGTACACTTAGGTAAGTATCTATGGATTGTCATTTAGGCTTTTAACCTATTTTTCTACATATAGTTCTTCACTAGCTTTAGATACCATGTACATTCACTTTCCCATATACATATAAGCATGGGTACTTCAACAATTGTGATATATTAAAATGTTACTTCAATGTAGAGTATATACATGGATCTTTATCATTTTGCATTATGGATTCAAGATTATATTTTATGAATTTCCCTCTATATGCATCTTTTACCCTGTGCTAACTTTATCTTGTAGGGAAATCTGTAAAAAAGTATTATTTCCTTCATTAGCTTAGAAGTCATAATTTTCATTTCAAATTCCGAAAATGTAATAGTTAAATTATAATGAGGAATTTACATTTCCTGTTTTAGATAGAATGAATGAGCATTGTAAAAATCATGAATTACTTGTTCTTCATGCATTTTGTCCTTATTTTTTAAATTCTCACAATAGTGAAACACGAATGGCACGTGCACCATTTCGTAAGAAGTAATTGATCTTAAGTTGATGATCCACATCAATGGTCATAGTCAAGATGTGGACAAAACTTAGTATTTTTATCTTTTACAAAATAACACTGGATCTCCACTGAATCCTTTTTAAAATCATCATATTTTCTTTAAATATTTTTTTTTCTTTTATCAGAATTTAATCTAAAATTGACTCCATATATATACCAATGGCCATAGTCAGGGTATATTGAGAGTTAATTTCATTTTAAATTCTATAAAAGCACCAAAAATGTATTTTATTCTTCACTTGAATTTAAATGTGGTTATTATATAATATATTCAATGACCATAGTCAGGGATATATTATATCTTCAACCCCACTCTTAATTCACTTAAAGAATGGAATAGCTTTTCAAAAACCAATTTCAAATTCTTCAAATTCATTCATCATTTAGGATAGAATTGCATCATATTTTCAAAAATTCTTTTCAAAAACCCAAGTGATTTTGAACATCTTTTCTTCAATTTCTACTTCAAACTCATCAATTCTATCTCCTCTTCAAAGTCCAAATTTTGACTTTGAAACCAAGTTCAAATTAACTTTGAAATTCTTGATTCATTTTCTAAATTCCAAATTCAAGTTTCAAGTTTAAAGTCCAATTTGACTTTGAAATTCATCCTCAAATCAATTTTGAAATTCCAAAAACCAAAGTTAAAATCTCAACTTGGATCCAGATTTCCAAGTATCAATCTCTACTTTGGATCTCAGGTTTAAGATCCAAATTCCACTTAGGATCCAGATCCCCATTCTACATTGGATCTCAGATTACAGATCCAAAATCCAATTCTAGGATCCAGAATCCAATTCCACTTTGGATCTCAGTCTTCAGATCCAAAATCTATTCTAGGATCCAGAATCTAATCTCATCCTGGATCTCAACTTCAGATCAAAATCCATTCTAGGACCCAGAACCTAATTCTACTTTGGATCTCAGACTTCAGATCCAAATCCATTCTAGGATCCAGAACCCAATTCCATTTTGGATCTTAGACTTCAGATCCAAAATCCATTTCTAGGATCCAGATTCCAATTTCACCTTGGTTCTCAAAGATTTTAGGGTTCAGAGTCCAATTCTATTTTGGATCTCATATTTCAGATCCAAATTCCAGTCCAAATTTCTGATCCAATTCCACCTTGGATCTCAAACTTCAGATCCAAATTCCATCTTGGATTCTCAAATCTTGGATCCAATTCCATTCAAAATCTCAAATCCAAATTCTATCTGGATTCCTATTCTAAAATACCAATTCCATTTTTCATTTTAGATTTCAAATCCAATTTCCATCTAAATCCAAAATTCAATCTCTTTTCTTTTTGAATCTCAAACTTCTATTTAGAATCCAGACTTTGGATCCAAAATTCCATCTTGAATTCCAACTCTCAAATCAATTCTATTTTTCCCACATTTTATTTTCAAACTTCAAAGATAGAATCCCAAATATTCATCCAAGTTCAAATTTCTAATTCAAAGTCCATTTATGACTTTGAAATTTCCTTTCTTCTCTTTTCTCTCATCTCAGTTTCAAGATCATTTTCCAAACCCAGATTTATTTTCCCAAGCTCTTGATTATTTCCAAAAACTTAGAACTTTTTAATCTTAAGTTCTAAGTTAGAAACCATTTCTTCATTCTATCAGCAGATTCATCTCAGAAACACTTGGAAATTCTTCAAAACATTTTCAAAAAGAGCATACACCTTTGCATTTGCACAAGCATGATTCTTTGTGCATTTAGACTTAGGATAAATTCTTAGATAATTTCTTAGCAAAGCAAAAGGCATTAATTCGACCCTTGGTTCGATTACCCCTGGTAAAGGCGCCAGGAACGGTCGAACCTCGTACCGACGAGTGGATTTCGTCTCCCAGTTTTCCCGCAAATATTTCAAAACGGAGGCGAGTTAAATTTCTAAATATCTTTTCAAATCAAGGTCAAGTGAGACCGCACAAAAGAATTCCTCTTCTCTCTTTCTTTCTTTCTTTCTTTCTTTTCTCTTCTCTCTTTCTTTTCTTTCTTTTATTTTTCTCCCTTCAAAAAGAAGGAAAACAGAAGTTAGAAAGGAAAAGAGAAGGAAGAGAGAGAAACCATAAAGAGAGGAAAAATTTTGCGATGATCACAGAAGTGGCAACCGTGATGGGACTCGTCTTCGTCTGGTCGAATTTTTGCCTTTTGCTTTGCTTTGACATTATCTAAGTCTTTATTCTTCAAAATGTCAGCTATATTTTCCATGCAAACCTTAGGAGCCTAGACTCTGTTCTAAGCTGACATTATTTGCATATAGGATCTAAGTATGGTTTGGTAGGACCATATTGAGGAGATTATTCCATGTTCACATTAGACTTAGGTCTTAAATACAACTCTCCTCAATTTTAGGGATTGAATGCAAAACAATGTATGCAAGTGTATGCTTGTTTTCATTTAAGTCTATGTCTTTAGGACTTGCATTAGAGCCATCTGATTTCTTGCATGCTGAGCATATTTTGAAAAACCTCCTTACCTAATATTGTCCTGGTCTTCACGTTGCTGGGCTGTCTCACTGAACCATAGTTCGGGAGATAGCCTCACAACTGGACCACTTATTTGGGTTCGCGCCCCCCTACCACGTACCTAAGGGCCATAGTCCGAGGTATATCGGTAGGTGCTCAAGGATGTTGGGAAGTCATTACCTTAGAACTGGAGGAATATTTCTATGCCACGTACTTCGAGCTTCGGCTTGAGTATATCGGCGTATCTTGATTGGAATCAGATGATTTGAACCCTAGAGTTAGGATTAAGGTCCTACGAGCCTTCTCAAAATTTGCATTTAGAGTCAGCTTCTAGGGAGTGCTATTTTGTGCATCATTGCTTGTATAAATTGATTCTTTTGTAGATATTATCTTGAAAATTCTTATCTTTCAAAACCCTGGATATTTATTTCATAAAAATTCTTTTATTTTCTCAAAATCCAGGATGGTATATTTCTTATTTCTTTATTCTCTCATAAATTTCTTAAACCCTGGACATTCTTTTAAATTCTTTCCCTTATCTCTCAAAAGTCCAGGCGTATTCTTCTTCTTCTGGTTTATTTAAATTCTTTTGATCCTGCCTGCAATTTTCAAAAATATTCAAGGTCTTGTCATCTTCAAAAATATTCTTCCTCGTATATTCCATCTTCTTCATATAAAATCCTTTTTATCGAGAGATCTCTTTAAAATTCTCTTTCATTATCTCTTTTCCTTTCAAAATTTTTTTGATCTGAACCTTTCATTTATTCGCCAGAAAACATCAACAGTTCCAATCATGGTTCAAACGAGAGCAAGGAGAAGGGCAACTCAGCAGCACAATGACAGCGAAGTAGAAGAGATGAACTCTTCCAGGTTATCCTGAAAACATGATTCAGATGAGAATGATGTTGACCCGGCGATGTATAAAATCTTTCAAAAGATGATGGCAAAAATGATGTCCGAGCAAGCTGGGGCAGCTTCGAAGAAAACATCCTCTAAAAACAAGGTCAAAAGGAAGCCAGTGAAGAAGCATGTCAGGATCAGCAAGAAGAAGGTTCAGCAAGACAGCGCCTCTGAAGGTACAGAGTCAGGAGAGGAGGATTCCGATGAAGAACAATTTGTGTTCGTCCCGAAACATCTGCGACAAGTCAAGAAGGTGGCAGAGGAACCTGAATCAGTCAACAAACCTAAAGATGGAGTCCCGGCGGAAGACTCAGTTCAAATATTGACGAAGATGGTCAAAGACCTACAGATCCGAGATAAGAGAAAGAGGGTATATACCAGACAAGACTTCTACCTTGGTTTAGATGGGGACAGCAGCTTGGAAGATCTCCCCCGAAAATTTATTAAGTTCGATGGGTCCGGCAACCCAAAAGCTCATCTCGCAATGTTCTTTGCCGAATGTGCCAGATTCAGTGAAGACAATCGGGCCCTTTTCTTGTGCTTTCCTCGCAGCTTAGAAGGCGTAGCCGCAAAATGGTACGCAGAGCATATCAACCCCATCGAGCTGCAAAATTTTGATAAAGTTGTTAATCTATTCGTGGAAAGATTCATGTTCAACACTGAGGCACTTCCGACCCTCAATCACCTGTATAACCTGAAACAAGGAGATAAGGAAAAGCCGTAGACTTCATTTGGAGGTGGAGAGATACCTGCAACAAGATAAGAACCCCCATTTCAGAGGAGCACGCACTCTAGGTTATCTTGAACAATTTTTCGCAGCCTCTCAGAAGCCTCATCTCCACTTATCCATCAAAGTCATTCATAGAGCTTATCGAACGAGCTGAGTGGCTCGAAATGGGAATGGACAATGGGAATTATGAAGGCATCACTCTCGTCAAGGGTGGCCAAGACCTCAAAAAGAAAGTGAATTATACATTCTCAGCTCATTCTGGGGGCAGTAGTAGTAAGGATAGCACGAACAAGCAGATGGGGCAGCGAGAGGAACCCTCTAAGAAGAATGACAAGCCAGTTCAGGCCAAGCAGAAGGAAAAGATAAAACGTGAAGGTTGGGGTTATGACCGCCAATTCACTGCTCTGGAACAGTCCCTTGAGCAAGTTCTGGAGTATATGTTGAGCAAAGATATGATTAAACTCCCGAGAGTTGCTGATCCTCCGGTCTCCCTGGGAAAATGGAAGGACAAGTTCTGCAAGTTCCACCGGGCAGTGGGGCACGACACCGAGCACTGCTTCGTCCTAAAGAACATCATCCAGGATTGCATTGATAAAAATCTTTTGATAGAGGACGAAGAAGAAGAGCAGCTTGCCGTCCTAACCAAGCCTTTCCCAGATCACTCAAAGAACTGATGATATCAAAGTTTTTCTTGCTTTCTTCCTTTTGATTTTTCCTGTCGTCTTGTAAGGGCAAGTCAGCCCTAGTCTTTTGTGATCTTTTTGGTCACGTGCTTGTAAATAGTCAAGTTCTTGTTTTCAGTAGTTACTTATAAATGAAATATCAATTTTCTTCATACCTTTGTGTTCAATTCTTACTTTTTCGCCCTATTGGGGCATCTTTTGTTAAAAAATACATTTACACTTCAAAATATTCTCTTGTCATTAAATTTCTGTTCTTTTTCACAATGTGGGACAAAATCCTGACATCATTCATGAGAGAAATGATATTACCTATGAGTGTTTTTCCAAAAATCATGAAGTTTTGAAAGTCTTCATTACGATGACCAAAGAGTTCAAATATTCTTTGGTCCAACCTTTGTCAAAATCAACCCTCGTGTTGATCATATTGACGAAAATAGGTTTTCAAACCGTTGTATCGAAAAATCAACCCTCGAGTTGATCATGTTTTCAAAAATAAGTTTTCGAACCATTGCATTAAAAGGTCAACCCTTGTGTTGGTCTCATCTTTCAAGATTGATTCTGAAACATTTATATCCAAAGATCAACCCCTGTGTTGGTCTTATCTTCCAAAATGGGTTTCAAATCATTTATGTCCAAAGATCAACCCTTATGTTGGTCTTATCTTCCAAGATTGGTTTTGAAATATTGCATTCAGAGATCAACCCTCGTGTTGATCATATTTTCTAAAAATTGATTTCGAATCATTACATCCAAAGATCAACCCTCGCATTGGTCGTATTTTCTAAAAATTGGTTTTTAAATCATTACTTCAAAAATTAACCCTCATGATGATCTCTCGTGAATGATCCCCTTTCAAAGATCAGCTCTCGCAGTTAATCCTCTTTTCAAAAATATTTTCCTTGTGTTTTTTCTCCCACTTCTTAAAAGATCCCACATGCAGGCAGGATCAAACAAAATTCTTTTTTCTCGATCAACCCTTTCTTTCTATTTGTCAAATTTTATCAGTCTTATCAATTTTTTTCATCTTTATCAATTTTGTCAATTTTATTGATCCTTCATTGATTTTGTTAATTTTTCTTGTCAAATTCTTATTTTCAAAAAGTACCCTTTCAGGTTAAGGGATAAACCTGGTGCCTCTTTCCCATGAGGTATTCCCTTTTTCCTTCTACTTTTCCCGTTCAGGATAAGGGATAATCCTGAGACCCCTCATAGGAGAACCAATGCTACCTGTGAGAATTCTTGATCAAAATAAATTCCTTTAAATTCTTCCCCATTTTTATAAATTTTATTTAATTTCCCACTCAGGTTAAGGGATAAACCTGAATTTCCCTTTGAGGTTAAGGGATAAACCTGATGCCTCCTTTCCATGAGGTATTTCTTTTTCCTTCTTTTCTTTTTTTCCCCCCCCTTTCAGGTTAAGGGATAAACCTGAAAACCTCATCCTACGAGGTCCTTCTTTCTTCAGGATAAAGGATAGTCCCGAATGTCTTTCTCATTTAAAAAACTTCATTAATCTCTGCTAAATCTTTTTCTTCATCCAATTCTATTAATTTTATTTCCTTAATTAAATTTTAATTCTTCCAAATTCTTTATCAAAGCTTTTCATCAACATTTGCCTAAATTTTATTCCTTTCCCATTCAGGATAAGGGACAATCCTGAAACCCCTCATAGGAGCAACAATGCTACCTGTGAGAGTTCTTTTACAAAGATTCTTTCCATAAAATTTTCCTTGATTCTTCTCTTTTGTCAAATCTTCCATCAATTTCTATCTCTTCTCATCAATTCTTTTTAAAAAAATTATTTTCTCCCCAGTCGAGATAAGGAGGCAATCAGATCACATGCAAATAAATTTAGTCCTCTAAATGGTCATTTTCAATCCCAGGTCCGGTCCTCGCGCTGGCAAATTTTCAAAATTCAAACCTTTTTTTTTTATTAAAAACTTTCTGTCAAAAACCCGAGTTCTCACTTGGGCTTCTTCCCTCTACTCTTTCATTTGAAGTTCCGAGTTCCGACTCGGACTTCCTTTTGAATCCAATCCTCGCATTGAAAATCTATCATTTCTTTAGAAAACCGAGTTCCATCTCGGGTTTTTCTTCTATTATTTTTTGTTCGAAGTTCTGAGTTTCGACCAGGACTTCCTTTTGAATCCAATCCTCGCATTGGAAAATCAATCATTTCTTTTAGAAATCTGAGTTCCAGCTCGGGTTTTTCTTCTATTATTTTTCATTCGAAGTTTCGAGTTCCGACTCGGACTTCCTTTTGAATCCAATCCTCGCATTGGGAAATCAATCATTTCTTTTAGAAATCCGATTTCCAGCTCGGGTTTTTGTTCTATTATTTTTCATTCGAAGTTTCGAGTTCCGACTCGGACTTCCTTTTGAATCCAATCCTCGCATTGGAAAATCAATCATTTCTTTAGAAAACCGAGTTCCAGCTCGGGTTTTTCATCTATTATTTTTCATTCGAAGTTTCGAGTTCCGACTCGGACTTCCTTTTGAATCCAATCCTCGCATTGGAAATCAATCATTTCTTTAAAAAAATGAGTTCCAGCTCAGGTTTTTCTTCTATTATTTTTCATTCGAAGTTTCGAGTTCTGACTCGGACTTCCTTTTGAATTCAATCCTCGCATTGGAAAATCAATCATTTCTTTTAGAAATCCGAGTTCCAGCTCGGGTTTTTCTTCTATTATTTTTCAGTCAAAGTTTCGAGTTCCGTCTCGGACTTCCTTTTGAATCCAATCCTCGCATTGGAAAATCAATCATTTTTTTAAAAAAACTGAGTTCCAGCTCGGGTTTTCCATCTATTATTTTTCATTCAAAGTTTCGAGTTCCGACTCGGACTTCCTTTTGAATCCAATCCTCGCATTGGAAAACAATTGTTTCTTTAGAAATTTAAGTTTTCAAAACTCAATTTTCTCTTTCATCTTTTATCTTGAAAATCTGGGTTCCGACTCGGGTTTTCCCTTTTATATATTCCATCTCCTTGAATATCTAAATTGAGTTTTATTCTCTTTAAAATCCCTTCATTCCCGTGCAGGATAAGGGATAATCCTGAAACCACTCATAGAAGCAGCGCAGCCTTCTATAATGATCCTTCCAAATCCAGTCTAGCACTACTCCTTCATAAAAAATCCTTCCAAAATTCCAATGTTTACATTGGTCCTTCAAAAATTCCAATTTTCACAAATAGGTCCTTCAAAATTACAATGTTTACATTGGTCCTTGCAAACTTCCAATTCTCACGAATTGGTCCTTCCAAATTCCAATTCTATAAATTGGTCCTTCAAAATCCCAATTGGTCCTTCAAAATTCCAATGTTTACGTTGGTCCTTCCAAATTCCAATTCTATGAATTGGTTCTTCGAAATCCCAATTGGTCCTTCAAAATTCCAATGTTTACATTGGTCCTTCCAAAATTCCAATTGTCACAAATTGGTCCCTCAAAATTCCAGTTTCACGCTGGTCCTTCAAATTCCAATCGGTCCTTCATCAAATTCCAATGTTTTCATTGGTCCTTCCAAATTCCAATTCTATAAATTGGTCCTTCAAAATCCCAATTGGTCCTTCAAAATTCCAATGTTTATGTTGGTCCTTCCAAATTCCAATTCTATGAATTGGTCCTTCGAAATCCCAACTGGTCCTTCAAAATTCCAATGTTTACATTGGTCCTTCCAAAATTCCAATTTTCACAAATTGGTCCTTCAAAATTCCAGTTTCACGCTGGTTCTTCAAATTCCAATCGGTCCTTCATCAAATTCCAATGTTTTCATTGGTCCTTCCAAATTCCAGTTTTATGCTAGTCCTTCCAAAATTCCAATGTTTACATTGGTCCTTCAAAATTCCAATTTTCACAAATTGGTCCTTCAAAATTCAAGTTTTATGCTAGTCCTTTCAAAATTCCAATGTTTACATTGGTCCTTCCAAAATACCAATTTTCACAAATTGGTCCTTCAAAATTCCAGTTTCACTCTAGTCCTTCAAAATTCCAAATTGATCCTTCATCAAATACCAATGTTTACATTGGTCCTTCCAAAATTCCAATTCTCACGAATTGGTCCTTCCAAAATTCCAATGTTTACATTGGTCCTTCAAAATTCCAATTTTCACAAATTGGTCCTTCAAAATTCCAGTTTTATGCTAGTCCTTCCAAAATTCCAATGTTTACATTGGTCCTTCAAAATTCCAATTTTCACAAATTGGTCCTTCAAAATTACAGTTTTATGCTAGTCCTTCCAAAATTCCAATGTTTACATTGGTCCTTCCAAAATACCAATTTTCACAAATTGGTCCTTCAAAATTCCAGTTTCACACGGTCCTTCAAAATTCCAAATTGATCCTTCATCAAATACCAATGTTTACATTGGTCCTTCCAAAATTCCAATTATCACGAATTGGTCCTTCCAAAATTGCAATGTTTACATTGGTCCTTCAAAATTCTAATTTTCACAAATTGGTCCTTCAAAATTCCAGTTTTATGCTAGTCCTTCCAAAATTCCAATGTTTACATTGGTCCTTCAAAATTCCAATTTTCACAAATTGGTCCTTCAAAATTCCAGTTTTATGCTAGTCCTTCCAAATTTTCAATCAGTCCTTCAAAATCTCAATCAGTCTTTCAAAATTCCAATGTGTATATTGGTCCTTCAAAATTCTAATTTTCTCAAAAATTGATCATTCAAATTCCAGTCTAGCACTGATCCTTTACCAAAGTCTTTTTACCAAAAATTCCTTACCAAAGTCTTTTTACCAAAAATTCCTTACCAAAGTCTTTACCAAAAATTCCTTTACCAAATTCTTTTACAAGATTCTTTACCCAAATTATTTACTTAAACTCATTTTTTATATTGGTCCTATAAAATCCAGTTTTACTGATCAAGATTGCCAAAAATAAAAGATGTTCAGCCCGAGGTCCTCTCAAAATCTATATTGAGTGATTATTTCACAAAGGATTCTCGAAAACTTTGTCAATCTGCTAAAATATGTCTTGATTCCAATATTTTACCGCACAAAAAGAATCACCTCAGATTACCTCTAGTATTCTTTTCAAAAGGGTGAAGCTTTTTGCGAAAATGAGTGAAAAATTCAAATCTTCTCTCTGTTGGTCAACCAAGAGGATGCAATAAAGATCCTTGGTATGATTAGCAAAAGAAATATTCAATGATGTTGAAAAGCTAGAAGCGAATCAATATTGATCATAGCTATGACGCATGTATTAAGACGACTTTCTGGCAATCAGGCAGTGGAAATATCCTGAGCGTTAAAAAGAATCCACTCAATCCATACCTTATCATTCATTCATTTAAGCTTCAATCAAATATCCGCAAAAGGGATCTCTCAATTGTCGTCAAGATGAAGGCGAATTAAGCGAATAGACCCCCGGGGCCAAAGAAGATTTGAAACATCTCCAAGATGACGGAGTTTGTGACGGATCCTTCCAGGGAACGTTCAGATCACGGCCAAGATGAAGGCGACTGCGCTGAGCCTCCCGACAAACCCTAAAAGATATTTGATTGTTGCTACCATCTAAAGATTTTTACTAATGAGCCAATATCACCAATATAATTCTTGAGAAAAAGAAGGATCGGAGCATCTCCAAGATGAAGGAGTTTGTGACGTACCCTTCCTCGAAGAAAAAAAGAAAAGCCAGGACATCTCCAAAATAAAGGACGATGTAATAGACTTCCCCTGAAACCCAAGAAAGCTCAATGTCCTCAAAAGAGTGCCAAAAGATCATTATGGAAAAAGCCTCAGGATATCAAACTACCAAAGTTGCCAGGAATCATCTTTTCTTATGTGAAATCCTTTAATCAATGTCTTTTCACTACTTACTTTTATGAAATTAAGAGTATTTCTTCTCTACTCATACCAAGGAAATGGATAACTTCCTTGAAGAAACTCAACAGCCTTAAAATTTGAATCTGACTCTGGAATCTAGGGAGTTAACCTCGTTGGAGGAAATACTCTAGGTAAAAAGAGGGAACGTCTTTCGCACATACATGCACACTTTCAAGCGTTTGAATCAATTACAAATTCATCTTATTGGCAAAATTTTCTAGTTATCCAAAAATAAGATAAATGCTCAATATCCATTTTGATACAACCTAGCGTTGTTTGTATATTCTTTAAACGAGAGTTGCCTCATTCGGGTGAGGTATTTCTCCCAGTCCCATCATGGTATTCCTCATCAAGGAATCCATGCTTTGTATATCCATTCAAATAAAGATTATACCTAAACCTCGTCCCACAAGGTATTTTTCAAAAAAAATGTCCCATCTAAGTTAAGGGCTAAGACTGTGTCTTTTCAAAAATCCTTATCATTGTCACAACCTTGAAATTTCTTTAAAAATCTCTCCTTTTATTATTTCGGAATCTTTATCCCAAAGTCCCATCACGATTTCCTCGTTTTCTTCTGTCCAAATTATTTTCATTCTCGAGGATTTCGTTCTCTTCCCAAAACCCTTTCAGAATAAGATACAAAACCTGAAAAATAAAACTTTTTAAAGCCAATTCTTCCATACCTAGTTCAGACCATTTGATTGGGGCATTTTTAAAGAAAATTTGGCGTGTCTTCTTTGCCGCTAAGCTCGGCTTACAACCGGCTTAGCAGCAAAGAGGGGCATCTGTGAACACCCCAAATTTTCCAAAAAATCCAAAAAGACCTTTTTGCCCATGACCTCCGTCCTCTGAATAATCAGGTAAATTTTTAGCCAAAAATTTCATTCATCCCTTGGATTCGTTAGAATTCGGACCCAAAGTCTTAGCTCTGACCCAATTTTGATCCAAATCGGATCCGATCCCCTCTTTGAGAAAAATTTCAAAAATAAAAACCCGAATTCTCAAAAAACTCTCTTTTGTAAATACTTTTGCAAAAATACAAAAAATCAGTTTTAAATCTTTATTTCTCGTAAATCTTAGGATTTTATTCTAAAAATACAAAAAAATAGAAGAATAACAAAAAAAAAAACCAAAAAAAATGGAAGAAGCTACGAGAAAATAAAAAAAAATGTATAGTTTTTTTTTTTTAAGGGGAGTCCCTCTTTGTAAAATCTTGAAAATTCAAGGGGGCTCCTTTGTAAAAACGGGTTTTAGGGTTTTGAAAACCCTTTATAAACGAGGAAGGGGCGAAAGAACGCTGCCCCCTCACTCTCGCCCCTCTCCCCTTCTCGGCTTCCCTTCCACGACACATTGGAACCCCCATGTGCTCTCCTCCCTAAGCCCTCCATCACCAACGAATTCACCTCCGGCTGCCCATCTCCAACAAATTTCTCCCGAATCATCCTCTCCCTCTTTAAAAGAGGCACACAAAAATCCATTCGTTTCATCCAGCTTCTACCTCTCCATGTGTCTCTTCTCATTCACGATCCATCTTCACCCCAGCACCCTTCTTTCATACTTCCTCTTCTTCTTTTCCTCTACCTCCCCCTTCCACTTTCTGTCGGTTGAAGAAGAAGGTGGCCTACATCTCCAAGATCTCGGCGGAAGCATACACCATAGCAATTCCTCCCTCTGGTTCCCTTCTCTGTTAGTTGAAGGGACCAAAACCTCCGCACAATGGGCTACAGGATAGGTTTCATCTTCACATCAAGAAAGAGTGTTGATACTCGATCGACAAACTAAAGCCCTCTTTTCCTTCCTTGAAGCCTCCCTTTTAAGCGACTGAAGTCGACTATGAGACACCCGCAATTACAGGTAAGTGACTCCTGTCTCTTTGATCTTAGAAATCCTCTTTCCCCTTCACAGCATCGTCTGGTTTTCTTTTGGGTTTTCATTTTCTTTTCCTTGTAAGGCAAATTGGTGGGATCGACCTGCCTATAGCAGGATCGACCCACCCTATGCAAACATCAATGGAACATTCAAGTTCTTACAAATTTTGATTTTGTTATCTGCTTTTATTCAATATTTTACAATTCATTATGGTTATTTAATCATCAATTCCCATCTATAGATAACTTCATTTTCTGATTTCCTCTGATTTTCAATGTTATGCTGGTATTCCGATTCATGTTGCTTTCTTACTGCTTTTTATTAATCAAGATATCTCATTCCATTAGCATGATTTCATTGTTGCAATAGATATTATTTGATGTTCATTCTGATTTACCATATGCCTTGATCCTCTGTATTTTACTGTATCATGAAGCATTTTTTATGGTCTCTACAGTATGGTCGTCATCTGCATATTACATCTGGAATAAGGAGAGAGTATTCCTTAAATCTACGTCGTTATTCATAACACGGTGCTGATAAGTACTTGCGAGTCATTATGGGTCATTATGACAGTAATAACCAAACTAATGACTCTTGAAATGTTTTTGTGTTTCTTTAGTGACTTATTTTTGCAGGTATATCTCTCGATTGTTTCATGTTGAAGATTGAAAGTATTCTTCATACTCGAAGATGCATCAAGGGAAAATAAAATTTCGTTCTATGTTCCTGCGAAGGTGGTTGCGCACTGCATCCACATGATAAATAAGAAAAAGGGGGGGGGTCTCCATAATATGCAGAAAAGGAAGGCCTCTTCTTCTTCTTCTTCAGGACATCCCCAGAACCGCAGATCCGTTACGGAGACTGGATCAAGGGCTAGAGTCATTTTGGGAAATCAGAAGAGGAGGTCAAGTGGATTGCTATAACCCACCAGATGGATATCACGAGGGGTATGTGAATTCGCTATGATGGAGCAGCCCTAAGCATCAGAGTTGGATTCTATACAGGAAATTAATCAACTGGAAGGAGGAGGCCCCTAATACAGGTATGACGATTTGGTTCCTAAGATATTAACCATGATAGCTGGCCCTGTAGGTTCTTGGTTCTGCTCTTCTGTAATTTTGTAATAGGTTGCTGGAAGCGACTATTATCAATAAGCAAGGTCATGGAGTAAGCTTTGATGACACTCTGAGGAATTAATATATTGCAAATGGAAATGAAATAAAATTTCCATTATTGATGATGTTTATTTTTTTTTTTTTCGTGTGAATGCCTTCACATGAATATATTGGATTCACTGGTTTACCTTCAGTCACCCTATTCTGTGTCTACACTTTCATAATGGCCATCATCCCTTTGTATACACAAGCACCCTACCTTCCAGCTTAAACTCCATCTTATCTGCCAGCGTGAATGAAAAAGTACCTGAATGTAGGAAATATGGCTTGGATTGCCAGGTAATGTGGTATTTACAGGATGTAAGTTCTGTTTACCTGCACATCATTGTCATCGTCACTATTCCAGTCATGGCATCACGTGTATTTCACATATCCCAGTCCGGTCAATATGCATCAATTCATGATTCAATCTGGGGAGGATTCAGTGGTCCAAGTTCTGAAGGTCATAAAGAAATGAGGTGGGTAAGGATGAAAGAAGTCGATAACATAAAAATCAGTTTCAGCAAGTATATTGCCAGGGTGTTGTAATAGCATGTTGTATTTGGCAATGCCTTCTAAACCTCTGCCACCTATATCCTTACCTTTCTTGTATTGAGTTATAAAAAGCAGACACTAGATCTTTTCACTATTTACTGCTGTAAATTTCTGAAGCACCCCTCATTGCCATACACCCACTATGAGTTACTCCTCATTTCACAACATATATTCATTGTATAGTGCCTCATTTCGCAAGTCCTCCATTTCCAAGTATCCTTGATAGTGCATATCACCTGCGTTTTACAGTATTTTCTGCAAACTGTTTTCAAATCATCATGTTCCATCTATTGAAGGCCTTCAAATCACCTATCGTTATTGTGGCCATGTCCATTTAGCCTCTACAATTCCCAGCATTGCAAATGTCACTCAGCAACCTACCTGTCATCTGTAGCAATGTTTGCTGCAATTCACTACCCCTGTTGTATCTACTCACCACACTCCCACAGTATCACCACCTACATTCTCAATACCACAACACCTTATTACCCAGCTCATTACCCCAGCCCTACTATGCACCAACCTTGTACATTTCCAACAGCACACCCGGTGACAGTTGCTGCCACACTTGTTGCACTTCTGCACTAACACTTCATGTCTGTCTACTCATTTGTGATACCATTTCCATCACTTTCCCATCCCAATGCCTTCGTTTTTCCTGCTTCCCACTCATTTCCTCGCATCTTCCTATATACCTCTTCAATCCACCTTCTGTTTTTTCTGTATAGTATACCCTTGTCTTCATGAAATCATTCGAGTCTCAATGTTTATATTTCATGACCATATTGCATCCACTTTCACAAACTGTGTACCCCCCCAAATCACCAGCTGTAGATCCTTTACCCTTCATTTATCTTCTTGCTAATACACCATCTTCTCGTAAATGTTCATGTAGTAGTGCATTTATATCATTTCTCCAGCGCGTACATACATCAACTTTTGCTTCTTAGGCCACCACATCTTCCTTTATATGATGTGAACATTGTAAATAGATAAGCATCATGTTTAAGCAAGGTACGGGTAATTGTTCATACATGTGTACACTTAGGTAAGTATCTATGGATTGTCATTTAGGCTTTTAACCTTTTTTTCTACATATAGTTCTTCATTAGCTTGAGATACCATGTACATTCACTTTCCCATATACATATAAGCATGGGTACTTCATCAATTGTGATATATTAAAATGTTACTTCAATGTAGAGTATATACATGGATCTTTATCATTTTGCATTATGGATTCAAGATTATATTTTATGAATTTCCCTCTATATGCATCTTTTACCCTGTGCTAACTTTATCTTGTAGGGAAATCTGTAAAAAAGTATTATTTCCTTCATTAGCTTAGAAGTCATAATTTTCATTTCAAATTCCGAAAATGTAATAGTTAAATTATAATGAGGAATTTACATTTCCTGTTTTAGATAGAATGAATGAGCATTGTAAAAATCATGAATTACTTGTTCTTCATGCATTTTGTCCTTATTTTTTAAATTCTCACAATGGTGAAACACGAATGGCACGTGCACCATTTCGTAAGAAGTAATTGATCCTAAGTTGATGATCCACATCAATGGCCATAGTCAGGATGTGGACAAAACTTAGTATTTTTATCTTTTACAATATAACACTGGATCTCCACTGAATCCTTTTTAAAATCATCATATTTTCTTTAAATATTTTTTTTTCTTTTATCAGAATTTAATCTAAAATTGACTCAATATATATACCAATGGCCATAGTCAGGGTATATTGAGAGTGAATTTCATTTTAAATTCTATAAAAGCACCAAAAATGTATTTTATTCTTCACTTGAATTTAAATGTGGTTATTATATAATATATTCAATGACCATAGTCAGGGATATATTATATCTTCAACCCCATTCTTAATTCACTTAAAGAATGGAATAGCTTTTCAAAAACCAATTTCAAATTCTTCAAATTCATTCATCATTCAGGATAGAATTGCATCATATTTTCAAAAATTCTTTTCAAAAACCCAAGTGATTTTGAACATCTTTTCTTCAATTTCTACTTCAAACTCATCAATTCTATCTCCTCTTCAAAGTCCAAATTTTGACTTTGAAACCAAGTTCAAATTAACTTTGAAATTCTTGATTCATTTTCTAAATTCCAAATTCAAGTTTCAAGTTTAAAGTCCAATTTGACTTTGAAATTCATCCTCAAATCAATTTTGAAATTCCAAAAACCAAAGTTAAAATCTCAACTTGGATCCAGATTTCCAAGTATCAATCTCTACTTTGGATCTCAGGTTTAAGATCCAAATTCCACTTAGGATCCAGATCCCCATTCTACATTGGATCTCAGATTACAGATCCAAATTCCAATTCTAGGATCCAGAATCCAATTCCACTTTGGATCTCAGACTTCAGATCCAAAATCTATTCTAGGATCCAGAATCCAATCTTATCCTAGATCTCAACTTCAGATCAAAATCCATTCTAGGACCCAGAACCTAATTCTACTTTGGATCTCTGACTTCATATCCAAATCCATTCTAGGATCCAGAACCCAATTTCATTTTGGATCTCAGACTTCAGATCCAAAATCCATTTCTAGGATCCAGATTCCAATTTCACCTTGGATCTCAAAGATTTCAGGGTTTAGAGTCCAATTCTATTTTGGATCTCAAATTTCAGATCCAAATTCCAGTCCAAATTTCGGATCCAATTCCACCTTGGATCTCAAACTTCAGATCCAAATTCCATCTTGGATTCTCAAATCTTGGATCCAATTCCATTCAAAATCTCAAATCCAAATTCTATCTGGATTCCTATTCTAAAATACCAATTCCATTTTTCATTTTAGATTTCAAATCCAATTTCCATCTAAATCCAAAATTCAATCTCTTTTCTTTTTGAATCTCAAACTTCTATTTAGAATCCAGACTTTGGATCCAAAATTCCATCTTGAATTCCAACTCTCAAATCAATTCTATTTTTCCCACATTTTATTTTCAAACTTCAAAGATAGAATTCCAAATATTCATCCAAGTTCAAATTTCTAATTCAAAGTCCATTTATGACTTTGAAATTTCCTTTCTTCTCTTTTCTCTCATCTCAGTTTCAAGATCATTTTCCAAACCCAGATTTATTTTCCCAAGCTCTTGATTATTTCCAAAAACTTAGAACTTTTTAATCTTAAGTTCTAAGTTAGAAACCATTTCTTCATTCTTTGGGCATATTCATCTCAGAAACACTTGAGAATTCTTCAAAACATTTTCAAAAAGAGCATACACCTTTGCATTTGCACAAGCATGATTCTTTGTGCATTTAGACTTAGGATAAATTCTTAGATAATTTCTTAGCAAATCAAAAGGCATTAATTCGACCCTTGGTTCGATTACCCCTGGTAAAGGCGCCAGGAACGGTCGAACCTCGTACCGACGAGCGGATCCCGTCTCCCAGTTTTCCCGCAAATATTTCAAAACGGAGGCGAGTTAAATTTCTAAATATTTTTTCAAATCAAGGTCAAGTGAGACCGCGCAAAAGAATTCCTCTTCTCTCTTTCTTTCTTTCTTTCTTTCTTTCTTTCTTTCTTTCTTTTCTCTTCTCTCTTTCTTTTCTTTCTTTTATTTTTCTCCCTTCAAAAAGGAGGAAAATAGAAGTTAGAAAGGAAAAGAAAAGGAAGAGAGAAAACCATAAAGAGAGGGAAAATTTTGCGATGATCACACCTGGAGAGGAAATCTAGAGAAAAAGTTCCCACCAAGGTCCATCTCATTGAGCATGTGAGTTCGGTGTTGCAGCACCAGACCCCGCCAAAGCTCAAGGACCTTGGAGCCCCGATCATTTCGTGCACCATAGGAAACATCCAGATAGAACGAGCTCTGCTCGATCTTGGAGCAAGCGTGAACATTTTGCCTGGATACTTCTATGACTCATTTAGGCTAGGCGAAATGAAATCGACCCTTATTACGCTTCAGCTAGCCGATCAACCAGTCAAGGTATCGAGAGGTATCTTGGAAGATATACTAGTGAAAGTAGATGATTTCTATTTTTCGATCGATTTCATCATTCTTGACATGGAGAAAATTGATAGCCAGCACCAGACTCTGATTATTCTTGGTAGACCCTTTTTAGCGACTGCCAATGCGTGCATTAATTACAGAACCGGAGCCATGGATCTGTCATTCGGCAATCAAAAGGTTAGATTAAACATTTTCAACACTGTAATGGGTCCAGTGGGAGATACAAAGTGCTTCCAGGTTGATATAGCTCGGGATTTAGTAGAAGCACATCCGAAGTTATATATGACAGAGGAGTCCATTGATATGTACTATAATGTAGATGGCAGCCATAAATATAGTGTAGATGTGTCATTAGCGTCATCAAAACCCCATCATTGGAAAATGAGCATTAAACCTCTCCCACCGCTTGCTGAGACCCCAGCCAAGCTATCGATAGAGTCTCCCCCACAACTTGAGTTGAAACCCTTACCGGATTCACTCAAGTATGTGTACCTTGGAGTTGGTGAGACTCTGCCTGTGATTATCTCATCGCAGCTCACTGAGGAGCAGGAGCGAAGACTGATAGACGTCTTGCGAGAGCACAAGGCGGCGATCAGTTGGAAGGTAGCAGATTTGAAAGGGATTGATCCATCATTCTGCATGCACTGGATTCATTGTAATAAAGAATCCAAACCGGTGCGCAACATGCAGAGAAGATTAAACCCCAACATGAAGGAAGTGGTGAAAAATGAAGTGGTCAAGTGGTTGAATACAGGGATCATATACCCCATTTCTGATAGTCAGTGGGTCAGTCTGATTCAGGTCATGCCGAAGAAATCTGGACTCACTGTTGTAGAGAACAAAAAGGGGGAGAGCATTCCAATGAGGACCACCACAGGGTGGCGAGTCTGTATTGATTATAGGAAGCTGAATGCTACAACACGGAAGGATCACTTCTTGTTGCCATTCATTGATCAAATTCTGGAAAGACTCAGCGGACAGAGCTACTACTGTTTCTTGGACGGATATTCAGAATATAATCAAGTAGTTGTCCATCCTGATGACCAGAAGAAAACCACGTTTATCTATCTGTATGGCTCCTTTGCGTTTAAACGTATGTCGTTTGGGCTTTGCAAAGCCTCGACAACTTTTCAGAGGTGCATGATAGCTATCTTCTTTGACATGGTGGACGATGTCATAGAAGTTTTCATTGATGATTTTTCTATGTATGACTCTTCCTTTGAGGATTGCCTTCAATAACTTACTTGAGTACTGAGTAAGTGTATGAAGACGAACCTAGTTTTGAGTTGGGAGAAGAGTCATTTTATGGTCTAAGAGGGGATTGTGCTCGGACACATTGTGTCCAAAAGAGGGATAGAAGTTGATCGAGCGAAGGTGGAGTTGATTTCACGATTGACTTCACCCACCACTATTAGACAGGTACATTCATTCTTAGGGCATGCCGGATTTTACAGGCGATTCATCAAAGATTTTAGCAAAATCTCTCGATCGCTCTGCTCGTTATTGGCAAAGGATCAGCCATTTGAATTTGGTGATGATTGCATGAAGGCCTTTGAGATACTCAAAGATGCCTTGACCATTGTGCCCATCCTGAGATCTTCGGATTGGACGCTTCCATTTGAGATCATGTGCGATGCTTCCGACTATGCAATGGAGGCCATTTTAAGTCAAAAAATTGATAAGAGGCCCTATGTGATCTACTATGCGAGCAGGACTTTGGCCGATGCTCAGATGAACTACACTACGACAGAGAAAGATCTGCTCGCAGTAGTGTTCGCATTGGACAAGTTTATGTCTTATCTTCTCGATTCAAAAGTGGTTGTCTATTCTGATCACGTTGCATTGAAGTACCTTCTCATTAAGAAAAACACCAAACCGAGGCTCATTCGATGGGTCCTGCTACTACAGGAGTTTGATCTCGAGATTTGAGATAAGAAGAAAAGCGAGAACGTAGTAGCAGACCATCTCTCGAGACTGATCGTGGATTCCACTTAGGATCAAAGACCGATCAGTGATTCCTTTCCCGATGTGCAAATTATGGTCATCGAAATATCACATTTGCCCTGGTTCACAGATATTGTGAACTATTGGGTTTTAGGACAGATACCTGCACATTGGACTAAGAATGAGCGAGAGCGATTCTTAGCTCAAGTTAGGCAATATTATTGAGACGAATCAGAGTTATTCAGATATTGTGCGGACCAAATCATTAGGAGGTGTGTCCTGGAGAAAGAGTACGAGTCCATCTTGAGTTTTTGTCATTCGCTAGCCTATGGAGGGCACTTTAGCAGTAGGAAGACAGTTGCAAAGGATTTGCAGTCTGGATTTTTTTGGCCCACACTCCACAGAGATACTCATGAGTTTTGCAAAAAGTGTATCCGATGTCAGCAGACAGGGAACATGTCCAAGAGGGACATGATGCCCTTGCTCTTGATTCTCATTGTTGAGATTTTTGATGTTTGGGGCATAGATTTTATGGGCTCATTTCCGCCATCATTCGACAATTTGTACATCTTAGTGGCGGTCGATTACGTGTTCAAGTGGGTCGAGGTTGTGGCAACCAAGACCAATGATCATCGAGTCGTACTTAAGTTCATTAAGCATAATGATTTCAGTCGTTTTGATGTGCCACGCGCGATGATAAGTGATGGTGGAAAACATTTTAGGAATGTACAGGTAGCTTCTCTTTTGAGAAAATACTTTGTCAATCATCGTTTCACCACTTCTTATCATCCACAGACTAGTGGATAGGTCAAGGTTTCTAATAGGGAAATCAAGCGGATCTTAGAGAAGAGAGTTCGCCTGGACTGCAAGGATTGGTCCTAGCACTTAGATGATGCTCTTTGGGCATATAGGACTGTGTTTAAAACCCTTATTGGCATGTCCCCATATCGTCTTGTTTTCGGGAAAGCGTGTCACCTCCCTATCGTGTTGGAACACAGAGCTTACTGGGCAATCAAGAAGTTTAAATTCGATATCACCCAGGTTGTCAAAGAGCGATCATTGCAGCTCACCGAGCTAGAAGAGCTCAGGAATGATACATACGAGAATGCCAAGTTATATAAAGCTCGCACTAAGTCCTTTTATGATAAACACATTGTCAAAAAAGTGTTTGAGCCTGGGCAGAAAGTTTGGCTATTCAATTCTCGTCTGCATCTCTTCCCAGGCAAGCTCAGATCACGATGGGATGAACCATATGTTGTGAGAGAGGTATTTCCACATGGGGCTGTGACATTATTTGATCCGAGTACCCAAGGCACATTCAAAGTTAATGGGCAAAGACTGAAGCCCTACATTTCAGATACCTTACAGGCCAGTGAGTGCGAAGTCTGGGATCTCGCAAAAGAATAGGGTCTGAGCGGAAAAATGTATCGTATGTAGATAGTAGAATTAGGTCCTTCAGTTTTAGCATTTATTTCTGTTTAGTCGTTTGATTTCATATGAGCTTACACTTGCTTTGATTCATGCAGGTTTATCTGACATTCAATGTCTGAGTATAGGTTACCAGATTCTGGACATGGCCTTCAAAGCAGATAATTGGCAAGTTCAGCTAAAAACTAAGCATCAGCGTATGCTTAGTGGTGGAGCATGATCCAGTCAAAAATCAACTCAAGAGGCCCCGCATATCAGGTTGTATCTATATGTTCTATTGTCTTGATTTCAAGTCTCTTAGTGTGCATCTACATTGTATTCTTACATCTCTGCATGACACTAGAGACAGTGTCATTCAAGCATGGGGGTTGGTTTAGTAGATAGACACTATTTAGTCTTGTTTATTATGTTCAGTAGCTAAAACTCATAATTTAGGCATTTCAGAAATTTTTTTTTAGCATATATGAATGTTTTTGACAAAATCTGACATGTTAGAAATTTTTAGATGCCCCATGAGGAAAATCCTTTATGAACAAAGCTAAAAAGAGTGTATTTATGTGATGTTTAAAGAAAAGACTGTATTCAAATATAGAAAGATAATTTTGAATCCTAAAAGTATAAGTATGCACAGCTTGAAATAAACTACTAAGTAAATGAAAAATATAAAGGAAAAGCTCGAGCTCAAAAGAAAAGAGCATGCATTAGGTTGTTTGGATGATTTCACAATCCCAAGTAAGATGAGTTCAGGCGCTAGTTAAAGCATTTGAATTCCACCCGAAAAGGAAAGTGAGAACTTTGTGAGCCTTAGAAGCTGAGATCAGACACAAGTTGAAGTGTCTGAACCTCATGTCAAAGGGGTAAAGGAAGGAAGTCACTTTTGTGCCTAGTTAACGCCCTCGACATACAGATAGTGGTATAAAAAGGCATTAATGTTGCACAAGGCACAAAAGCAGACCATACGCAAGCTATCAAAAGAAAAGAAGAAAAAAAGAATCTGAAAGATTGGAAAAATTGAAAGGCTAATAAAAAAGAAAATGAGTGCTTAATGAAAAGAAAAATTTATTGCTTAGAAGTAAAATGAAAGACTGTGCAGAAAAAGATACAAGTGATAAAAAATGAACAATAGCATGACAATGCATGATTTTCTGAGAAACAATCATAGATAAATGTGATTTTTAGAAGAGTGAAAGGAAAAAATTTATCGTGGAGGCATAGAATCTCTAATTATGTTCTGATAAGTGGAAAATTACATGAAATGTCTGCTAAAATTGATTTCTGGAATTGCCTAACATTCTAGAAGAAAAATTTGAACATCTGCATGATTTTTGATGTTTGTGGGTAGCATCTCTACAAACCCTAATGAGACCTTACTCGTCCACTGGGGTAACCAAGGGGTTTAAAAGGGCTTGTTACATGTGCTAAATGCAACCATGATTCCTACGAAAGTGAGTTAGTTGTTTAATAAGTTGCATTTTATTCGGATAGTTCACATCTTCATCGTGGGTAGGGTATATTGCTAGGGACTAGCAATTATTCTATCATGGGGGCATTTGATGATGCGTAAATTACTCACAAATATAATATATTATTATTGCATAAATGCATCATTTATAGGTTTAGAACCCTCACTTAGATGCATTTAGATGTCATTGAGCTATGGTTCGAATTTTGTTCAAATCAAACTTAAAACGAGAGAGATATCACATTTACAGTGTAGCGGCTCGGACCTCGGGGCGAGATGGGTCAAAAACGAATCCAAATGGCCAAACTGGGCCATGGATCAATGCAAAACATAGTGGATCTAACCCAATCCAACCCATTTATGAATTTGGAAAACATTTGCTAAAACCCCCTCAGAACATGTGCCCAGCAAATATTGTGTTTCTAATCCTTGTTTTGGAAATTTCCAAAACATAGGATTTGTCTAAAAAAACAAAGGAAAAACCCTATTCTCAAGGTCTTGGCCCTTTGGGAACAGTGCCCTCCTGAATTTTGATCCACCATCTTCCTCCCTCAGCCACCATGATTTTTCGGCTGGGATTTGCTTGCAGCTACCAAAAAACTGCCATTCTCCCCCTTCCACTACTTCTTCTCAGCAACCTTTTACCCTTTCTTCCCACGACTTGCTGGAGCTGAGTTTTGTTGCATCTTTATAGGTATTCCAGCATGGTGCAGCAATGGAAACGCATCTCCAGCATCACCAAAGGTGGCTGGGCATGACCCTTGGGCTAATTCCACTCACTGTCTACCCCAACCCTCGTCGGATGGCCTCACGAGGTACGTCTTCTTCTCTTTTAGTGTAAAACCTATTTTCTGTGGTTATTTTCTATTTGTATGTTGTGTTTTTAATGAATTTTTAACCTTAGTGTCCTAGAGGGTGTGTCAAACAGCACCATAGAGGGATTTTAGTTCAGTCATATTTATGTTTTTGTTTTGATTTTTATTTCGATTCATTTTGAATTTTGATCCCTGTTTTCTTTCTCTATTCTTGTTTCGATTAAAGCTTTGATTTATGTTTCATTCTTGTTTTTGTTTTAATTTTAATGTTAGTGCTTGTTTTGTTTTTTGTTCCTGTGTTTATGTTTGTTTTATTTCGGTTTTGATCTGTATGTGTTTATTGTGTTTCACTATGTTTTAGTGTTTTAGTGTGTTGGTGTTAACCGAGTGTGTTGTGTGTTGTTAGGGCTGTGTGGTCTATAATAGCGGTGTGAGAGTATAGCAGTTGTGCGTGTGCGTATGGTTCAGAGTGTTGTGTGTGTGATAATAGTGTGTTAAGCAGAGAGTAAGTGTAGTAGTTGTGTGTGTGTTTGTTTTTTTTCTGTGTTACTTAGTGTTTTAGTGTTACGCATTGTTTTTCTTTTTTTTCACTGTTTGTTTAAGCATTGTGATTCATGTTTTAGTGTTTGCTTTACTCTGCTTTAGTTTTTTTACTGTTTTAGTGTTTGTTTTTATGAATGTGGTTGTGATTTTTAGTATATGTTTTGCTGCGATTTTCAATGTGTCAATGTTACTGATTTTTTTTATTATTGAAACTCTTTTTTGAACTTCGCTGTTGGAATTAGCTGAACTTCACTGGAAAAATGTTTACTGTTGTTAAATGCTCCTAACTGCTAAGTTCCACTATTTGAAGGAAACCGAGTTTCACTGCAATGTCTTTACTTTAGTTTTATTTGATGTTTATTGTTTCATTGATTAGTCTTCACACTTGATTTTAATGTTTTGAGTATTATTTGTTAAATGATTTTTACTAAGTATTTTGAGTGAATAATAGTATTAGATCTTAGTGTTATATCATTAGTTAGTATTAGTTAATCGATTAGTTAGTAGTTACACTTAATTAGCATCTTTGTAATTAGAGGAATGTAGCATTTTGATACTAAATTCACTTAGTGTTTTGTAATTAGATTGCATAGTTGTGTTGTAGTTAGAAATACTTAGTTAATTTGTAGTTAGTTTTACTTAGTTGCAAATTGCTATTAGTTGTTTTTGATATTCCATTTAGCGCTTAAAATTACTCAGTGAATTGTCATTAGGTTTATATAGTTCATAGTTAGTTTGCATATATTCACGTTGTAGGTTTAGTATAGTTTTATTTGTTATTAGATTTCATTTGAATTTGTCATTTCATTCCGTTCATATTATCTTTCTATGTTTTGATTTCTTTATATAGTTTACGTAGGTTCATAATTAGTCTGTATGTATGTTTGCTCGATAATTAGTGTTTTAGGATTTATTTTCACATAGTGCGGGGGCAAAATAGTCATTTGCCATTTTACGTAATTTTTCTAATTTTATAGTGTTAGGATAATTAGTTAGGAAATTAGCTCTGGTAATTTCTTGTTTTACGTAAAATTAGGGTAGCAATTAATTTTAGCATTAATCTAGAAATAGTTGTTTTTAATTGTTGTCAATAGTTTTACTAACTTCGTTGTTATTGTGCAGGTGATATTAAGTTGCAAGTTAAGAGCATCTCATCCCAGTGATCGAGTGTTGCATCAAGTGAACTGACGAAAATGCCCTTGTATTCGTGGGCTTAAGTCACTGTGCATTTCTTTTCAGTTCTTGTTCAATTTTAGTTTTTCTTGTATTATTCTCTGTAATTGAACAAGTTCGATATCAATAAAGTACAAAGTTTAGTTTTAATTTGAGTATATCCTATTCCCTGTGGATTCGACCCGTACTTGCCATATTCGTGGAAAGTCGGTTTTATTACTTAATTGGTGATTTTCCAAAATGATTTCAATGATAAAATATATTTTAAAATAACACTTACAAAAATTAGATCAATAGACATGAAAATTTTTGGAATAGTCGAAAGAACATGTCTTATTAAAGTCAGTCGGCCAGCGATGAAGAGATAAGATGTCTGCCACAAAAATAATTTGTTTTTCACTTTTTGAATTGTTGGTGCCCATGCAGCTGAAAATAGGTGCTTCACTTGTAATGGCAAGCCCAAATACGTCATCGACAACTCAGAAATCATGTAATTAAAAATCCTTTTCGCTGCTGCAAGCATAGTAGACTCAACATTAAACATAGTAAGAGAGCATTTGTTTTCATTTAATGTAAGTCCAGATGAAGAGAGAAAGAACTGAAGGATTAGTTTGAATCTAAGCATCTGTTGTATATTTGCTCGACCAAAAATAATCATATCATCAACATAAATAAGGATATGTTCTGGGAATTTCAAAACATCTAAATGATTTATTAATCGCTTTGTCGTTGCCCGCTTAAGCAACACCACTAGTCCCTCTGCAACTGTATTGAACAACAATGGTGAGAGTGGGCAATCTTGCTGTAATCCACGCCCCAACTTGATGTGCTCTTACACCATTAATATTTATCATGGCCTAAGCATTTGAAACCAATTCCCTCACCCACTCAGAAAAACGATGACCAATATTAAAATTTGACAACATTTGAAATAAGGACCAATGCACAAAATCATAGGCTTTATGAAAATCTAATTTTAGAACAAAATATGGTTGACTGCAAAGTTGCAAGGAATGAATGACTTCTGATGCCATGATGAAAGATTGTTGAACCCTCTTATTGTGGATAAATGTGAACTGAGAGTCCAAAAAAATCTGGTGTGCCACTGTTTTCATCCTATTAGCCAAGACTTTGGCAATCATACGATAGAGAACACTCATAACAGAAATCGAGCGAAACCTTGAGACATTTGTAGCTACACCATCTTTCAGAATTAATGATATAATAGCCAAGTGAGTTTATTTAGGCAGTCTGGAGTTATGATAGAACTCATCAAACATGTTAACCACATCAGTCTTGACACAATCCCAAAATATTCTGAAAAAATCCACATGAAACCCATCTGCTCCTGGTGCTTTCCACCCCGACAAATCTTTGATGGCCCTATAAATTTCTTCTTCAGAGAACTTCCTTTACATAATGCTAGCTTGCACTTGTTGAATCATCCCAACAAAAACTTGACCAATGACGCCCTCTACTATTAACAAAACAAAATATAAATTCTTAAAATATTGAGTGACTGCTGAATGAAAGTGTTGGTTAAAATAAGGAACTCTCCCAATGGTGATTGTAAGAACGATTTTCCTCCTATGACGATGGGAAGCATATGAATAAAAAAATTTAGTATTTTCATCTCCTGCCGCAAGTCATTTCACTCTAGCTTTCTGTTTTTATTGAATTTTCTCATTGACCCTCAAGTTTTTCAATAGCATTGATAACTCAATGGATCTGGCCAGCAAACTCTGAAGTTGCAAATCAGAAAAAAAAAAAAACAGGGAAAGACATTATCTGATACAAGGCCAAAATCTCTTGCTCTCATGCAATCATTTGCTGAAATTTAACTACATTTCGACTATGAAGCTAGGTCTTGATATCCTTAGCTAGACGAGATAACTTGTTGTGGCACGAGAGAAAGAGAGCCAACTTTGGGGCATGAAGTTTATTTTTAAGAGCATCATTGGTGAAAGGCCGGAAGGCTGTGAGCTTTGGCACCTAGTGGAAGCGGTTGAGGCAGGCTGTATAATTTTATCATTTTCCCACTTTCAAACGTGCCCTAAAGTTCAATAGCTTCTTGAATCGAACATTGAACAAGTGGTGCACTTGGTGGGATTGGATGCAGCATTTTCCGATCTTTAGCATTGCTTTTAATATCAGGACATCTAAATTAAATTATCTTTTAAAATTTGTCTCGACAGTTCTTGTTTTTCCAAGCAATAACTAGGGCGGTGTTTTGATGCAACAGATTTCATATCCACGTATTGAAATTTGTCATGAGACCCATGTCATGAACAAACACTGAATCCAGGATTCATTCACCTCCCAAACTGAAAACATGATATTCTTACTAGTAAAATATGAATCTCAAGTCAGCATTTTAAGGGGATCTACAATTAATTTGGTGCTTGTTTGCATTGAATCTTCACATGGGCCTCATGTAGGGGTGCAAAAACAGGTCGGATTTTCTAGTAAGGTCTAAGCTGGATATGATACATTGTTCAATTTGGATATATCTAAATATGAGTGAGATCTAGAACAAACGATTCATAGGGCGTCTCTAGTTAGGCTCTGTTTGGGAGCCGACCGTCAGAGCACCATTTTCAGCAGATCAAATACCATCAAAGGTTCATGTGTCAACCAGATAAAACTTTAATATGGTAAGAAATTTAAAAAAGAAAACTACTTAATATGTGATCAGATCAGATCCAAATCCAAAATGGAATCCTCTATTCAACAAATAGATTTAGTGTCAGCTCAGACATGATCCGACCCATATCCGGCCCGTTTCAACCCTGTACATGTCAAATTTAATACAGGTAGGAGACCCGTAGCATTCAAATGCACCATAGAGAGAGAGACCGATCTCCAACACGCTCTTCTCAAGTTGACAAGGTCCCCAAAATGTACCGAGACGCAATAAGAACCAAAACCAATTTCTTAAACTTAATAAATAAACTAAATTAATCAATTTGAGAGGGGTGGATAGTGGCAGAGACGAACTCATTACATAATTGCCAGTTCTTTTTTTTTGTGAAAATCATTAAGTAATTGCCAATTTTTATTTTTTTTTGTGAAAATCATTAAGTAATTGCTTGTTGAAGGTAATTAATTCCTCCGTAAGACTGAAAAAGGAAAAAGGAAAAAAATTAAAAAATTTAGTGGCAATTCCTCTCGATTCTTGTTGCAGTTTTCATCATTTTTTGCTTCATTAAAGAAATTTAAGGAAGTCAAAGCCTGTAAAGGAGGATCAAATTTGTCCACAACCAATCTGACGATCACCTGGAGGTGAGACTGAGAGACGTGGTGATTCGTGAAGCTGGATAAGCAAAGATGCGCCTTATCTTCTTCGTTGAATGGACCCCATCTTCTTTCCCCAGATCTTTTTCTTTCTATATTTTGATTTTTGGGTTACCGTATGTCCGTGGGGATTATCGATAGAAATTGACGTTACCCTTTAGATGAGTAGTGTTTGGCATTTTGGGGAACATGACCAAGTTCATGAACTCCAATATTTGTAATCTTTGTTGCCTTTTTAAAGACACATGGCGATGGTGAAATGTGGTTTTAGAAAAAGTTATCGCTTTGAAACAGTGTCCCTTTAGCTGGAAGAAAATTTTAGGAACTATGCACTCTTTTGGACGATATATCTGGTTATGACGGAATCAATGACATCTGGTTATGTGTCGTGAGATGTATGATCATTGGTAAAATATTTTTCAGATAAATTCACTTATAGTCGCTGCTTAACTTATGACAAATTTATATTCAAACCTTGTAGCGTTAAAAAATTTGAAATAAATGTCTGACAAGTTCTCCAACAAGAAAAGTGCATATGTTAACAAAATTAAAATTATAAACTAAATTACAATACTTTTCAATACTTTTACACACAGACATACACATACAACGAAAATTATATGGTAGTTTTGTACCATAATATCTTATGGTGGTACACACTCTTTTTGTATGAATCGAACCACCAAATGGTAAATCGTGTTTTGCACGGTTAGAAGATTTTATAATGTCTAATGCACCATAAGATTCATTTTTGAGATAGTGAAAAATCAAGAGCTCTAAATTCATAAAATTAAAGGTGGTTTAGAAATGATATAAAACATCTTATTTGAGTCAAATTTAATACATAAAATTAGTATATAGAACATACTAAATATCATCCAAAGGATAGATTTTGCGCTTAGATCTATGTAAATCAAGTGTCTACCATCCTAAGTTATGATGGTACATTATCACTAGAAGCGTGCATATATATATATATATATATATATATATATATATATATATATATATATAGAGAGAGAGAGAGAGAGAGAGAGAGAGAGAGAGAGAGAGGCACCTAACCTACTTAGATTAGGATTTAGACAATTGGGTATTCACGGGACTCTCAAGGAAAAATGGGTAAAACAGTCATTTTCTTTGGTTAACTAATAACCATAATTAAGTTGTCAATTGCAAATAAAAGTACCTAATTTGAGCGATTTTTAGAAAAGTCGTGGTTATTTAAGATTTTTCATATTATAAGCAGTTAAATGTAAATTTGCCATGACTAAGGCAGGTATACATAAATTTTGCTATGTTTTTTTATTTTATTGGAAGAATTAATTATGCTATGTTTTACTAATTTAACTACCACTCTCAAATAATAGTTATGAAACAATTTTGTAACTTCAAGCTAGGAATATTTTTATAAGTTGGAGACTTGAAAGGCATGTTTGCTTTGGTCATCAGCCTGGATAAACAATCACAACTGAGAAAGTAGAAGCTGTGATTGTTGGTCACACGGCTGGAATTCATGATGGAACTTTTGCAACTTTTGGCTGTCACGGCTCCAATCCGATCTTACTCTTATGTCTTTTTTTATGCAAAATCCAAAACTATTTGCATCCCTAGTCACAAGGTCAATTTTGTGACCAACTTTCCCATGATTCAAGACAAGAAGAATCAAAGATGAGTTTCTCATGTTTTTACTATTTTTGATTCACAATCACAAAGATCTTGAGAAATCTAATAATCGTAGGGCATTGTAAACATGTTAGAAATGCAAATAAACTCCTTGTAGATTCCTCATCTTATGATAGTCAAGGACGTTTTAGCAATGCGTTTTCCATACCCTACTCCATTCCAATTATTTACTTAGTGAACATCATAGTAACAATCTGTCTGATTAAAAAAAAAATCTTTTCTAGATATTTGCTTTTCTATCTTTTGATCAATTCTTATTCCGATATTTTGTCAATAAAAATGCAAGAAAAATGAAAAGACTTTAATATATCACCAGAAAAAACTGACGTTACTTTCCTGCTTTAATTTATGCTTTCGTAACTAAGGTAAAAAAAAAGAAACAACGTACGTGTACTAGTGGCACGATATGTGTCTCCTTGTTCTACGAGGGAATATCCCATGCGGTAAGCGGGGTCCTGTGCCAAGTTGAAGGCCCAGGTTCGAATCCCTCTGCCACACAGGGCTTAAGAGATATCTAATAGGGGTCTGCCTAACCCCAGCTTGCCTTTTAAAAAAAATAAAGTTTATGGCAAATGGTGCATTGAAGGACATCTCTGGCAAACTGTAGATAGGGCTTAGGGCAGGTTGGGAAGGTTGTTACATCACACGAAGAACGGGGCCGAGTACATGAACTTCAGAGCTCCTTTGCCTATAATATGGTTAGGACATGAAATAAATGATGAAGTAGTTCGTGAACTCAAAAAAAAAATGTTTCTTTTGTTGAACGTAGCGTGTTTCGGCATATCACGGAACAAGAATAAGACACACTGCCTCGCATAGCGCATTTCTCACGATACCCGTGGGACCAACATGCCTCTGGTCTTTCCTGATCTGTTCACCGTCGGATTCACAAAGATTGACGATGAAGACGTTACATTCACTGACTTCAAGTGAGGAGCCTTCACATATAACATCCTCTCTCTTTGGGGGTTGTGAAATCAAAGAACTAAGGAGGGAAGAGGACAAACGAAGGCAAAAAAAATCACAAAAGGGATGAGTGGCGATTAATCGGCGAGGGGAGAAGGCGACGAGGAAACCGATGCGCCAATCGATTCTGTAGCGCCTAATTTTCTTTTTTTTTTATTCTTTTGCTTTTTTTTTTTTTTTGTTTCTTTCGTGCGTGCTGGCCGAGTAGATCTGGGGATCTCCTTCTCTCTCCACTTATTTATTTTTTTCCTTTTTGTGTTCAGAACATCTCTCTCTCTCTCTCTCTTGTTTTGACCGTTAATTTCGTCTTACCGATCTCTATATATATTCTATCAGCCTTTCCTCTCTCTCTCTCTCTCTTTTATCTTCTCCCTCCCTCTCTCTCTCTCTCCTGTTGCCCGCTCAATGATGGCAGAAACACACAGAAAACGTCCTAGAGAAGAAGAAACACAAGTGAGTAGACCAAATAGAAAACTAGAAGAAGAGGAGGAGGAGGAGGAGGGAGAGACACCCCACAAACGCTCCTTCCGCGACATCCTCTCTCTTCTGGAATCCGAAGAAGAAGAGCCCACTGACCCCGACCTCTCGTCCCTCATCACCTCACTCCAACAGGAGCTCTCCTCATCATCATCTCCCTCGCCATCCGAGCCCAGTCAACAAGGCCTAGCCGAGCCAGACCCAATCCACTCTGACCAACAAGGCCCACTTCCCCCGTTCCTCATCGTCGACGACACCCCACAGGAAGAGGTCATGAAGTACCTTCTAGAAGCTTCTGACGACCAGCTGGGAATCCCGCCCAGCCCCATCGACCCATCTCCCCTGGACTCCAGAAGAGGAGGAGGAGCAGAAGCCCACCACCACCAATCCCCTCTAGAGAGAGAAGAAGTCGACCAGTTGGAATTTCAGGAGGGGCTACGCCTAGGATTAGAGAGAGAAGAAAACTTAGGCTACGATGGTTGGTGGGAAATTGACGACCAAGCTGCCAACTACTACGATCTCCTGCACTCCCAGCTGTGCGACGACGAGGGCAAAATCGAAATATGAGGAAATACTTCCCGACACAAGCTGGAAATGGTGAATGGGGGTAAAACAGTCCTACGGAAATTTTAGGGGCTCGCTTTTCCTTAATTTGCATCTCTTGGGATCCCCTGATATTTTCAGGAGGATAATATTGTAAATTGCTAGAAAGTTGGGCTTAAAAGAAGCAAAGTTTTTTATTTTTAACTTTTTTTCTACAAAATGACCAAATTACCTTTGTCTGAGATATTGCACGATTATATCATACTGACGATATCACCTTTTGAGGCCTGATGTGCAAATTTTGGCTCGACTTTTAGGAAGATGCGAAGGGTGTTCTGGTCATTCAAGAACACTATGATTGAAGATTATGTTCGTCCATTTCATAAAGTCAAACACCAATGCATCTCGAATCTTGACCTTTTATCCAGTATTTAAAAAAACAAAAAAAAAAAAGAGTACAAGACCACCGACGGTCTTATCATATAAAAAAAAAGGCTCGTCCTTGGTGGACCCCACATCCACCCTTTCGGGTACAATGAGGGTTAAGGTACGGTATTTCCAGTGCATGGTCGGCCTTGCCATGACAAAATTGATCAGCATGATCTCCCCTTTCCACGAGATCTCCGGATCAAAGGCTGCAGACAATGAACGGCGATCGTTGTATCTATCCAAGGACATGCTCGCGGGGCATCACCATCAAGTGGAGAGGGCCCCCACCACATGGGCCCCTTTATTTGATGGGAAACGTGATGTCAGCAACAGCTAGCAAATGAAACGAGTGCACGTGCACCAATGAGAACAGTAGCCAATTTTTATGCTCTTCCGGTCAAGGACGCAAAAGTTAGACAAAAGTAAGTGTTTTTGTTATTTTACAGCTCTGGGAGGCAGCGACCACGTCAGCAGATATAATGGTATTTTCGTCATTTTCGCTTTCATCAATGAACGGTCGCATTTCATCGACAATTTAATAAATAAATCGTGATTAATCACTAAAATAAGTTTTTATTTTAGTTTGTTTATAATGTTGATTTTGTTTCCTATAAATTAAGAACAATGGTGACCTGGTGGGTGTATCAAAATGCACAATAATTTTTTCACGAAGACAATTGGATGTGAAACACATTTCTTACTGCACAAAACATGTCAAGCAGATCTGCAGCATTATTACTAACACATTTCTTACTGCACAAAACATGTCAAGCAGATCTGCAGCATTATTCCTACAGAAAACATTTCTTAATCAGGAAAGTCTTTTCTTTCTTGTTTTTTTTTAACAAAAGAAAAGTCAGAGGATACTTAATGGTTGGTGTAGGCTTTGCTTTATTTACTCTGTCTTATCGTATTAACGTGATCTAGTCATTTAACATGGTTCACATTTCATATATTACAAAGCACACCTTTAGGATCACAGGCAACGGTCCTTTCTTACCGCCACAAGTCTTTTGATCACTCATCTGCTGTTGGGAAAGCTTTGATAATAGAGAGTGCGAGAGAACTAAAAAAAATAGAGAGAGAGAAATTACAATCACTTGAAAATAATCACAACGAGGGTGAACAAAAGAAAGCTCAACACATTTGCATTCATTCATAATTTTGCCTACAGGCTTATTACATTTCAAATTTACGGGCTGACCCTTCAGGGTATTTATCAACCTGAACCAAAGTGTAAGGGTAGATCAGAGAAAGTTACAAGTGACTCGACACTTACATCAAGACTCAACTAAAGTAAAATAGACTTTGGACACAATTGTACAAAGTAGGCCACAGAGGAACAACCCCCCTCCCCCCTTCAAATCATTTGCCGCCCTCGATGCCATTTGTTTCATGGTAGCCCCTGACTTCGACCGGGTAGCGGCTCTTCATTCAGAATGCTAGCTCCCACATCGGTTTTGTTGTTTATTTCCACTACACAAAAAACTACTTCACTTCACCTAAGTAGTTGATCTTGTGATGAAGGATCTTGCTAAGATGCTTCTCGGCTCATTGTGTAGTCGAGACCCTATGCAAGATAAGAGCGCATTGTGGCACACTATATTTCGAATCTCCCTCACCCACATAGAACGGTTTCAGGTTGCACATGTGAAACACTGGGTGCACCTTGAAGTCTAAAGGCAGGTCCAGCTTGTACGCTAGGTTGCCCACTTTCTTGGTGATGATGAATGGTCTCTCGTACTTTCTGATCAGTTCGTAGTGCCATCCACAGAAGATGCTTGTGTAATCCGGGTAAAGCTTCACCAACACTTAGTCCCCAACACGGAACCCTGCAGGCCAACGATGTTTGTTCACCCACTTTTTCATCCTTTTAGCTACTTTATATAAAAATGTCTTTGCTAGCTCGATCTGCTCATGCCAATCTCAAACAAACCGATAGGCAAAGGATGGTCTTCCCTTCTCCTATGCTATTAAAGTGTGTGTTGTTGTCCCGTGGCTATTTTGAACATGTTGTGGACTGAAGACTCACTCTTCTGATATTGTAGCAGAATTGGACCACGTCCAGAACCTTCACCCAGTCTTTCTTTTTGGCACTAACAAAGTGTTTGAGATACTACTCAAATAGTCTCTTGATGCACTCCACCAGCCCATCAGTCTATGGGTGAAAACTTGTTGAAAATAGCAAATTAAAATCAAGTAGGTGAAATACTTCTCGCAAAATTTGCTCATGAAGTGAGCATCGCAATCTCTCATAATGTTTCTTGATACACCTCAGTGCTTCACAACATGCCTGACGAATAACTTTGCAGTCTTCTTTGCAGGGCACTCTTTAGAAGCTGGGATAAAAGTGACATATTTAGAGAAATGATCCACCACCACCAGGATGGAGCTGAAGTCATCTACCTTTGGCAAGCTGACAATGAAGTCTATGAAAATACTTTTCCAAGGACGTTCTGGAATAGGTAGAGGCTCAAGAAGGTCGACAGTCTTCTGATTGATCTCCTTGTCTTTCTAGCAAATGAGACACGTTCGCACATACCCCTCTACATCGTCTCTCATTTGCCGCTAATAGTAACCACGCTTAAGAAGTGCTAAGGTTTGCTCTTGACCTAGATGATCGGCCCATAAAGTATCATAGCACTCCTTAAGCAACTCGTGGTGAAGGCTTCTTCATGGTGGCACGAAGACGCATCCTCCTTTAGTCATGAGGAGGTCATCTCATAGCCAAAATTGTTGAGTCTTTCCCGTTTGCGCCAGAGAAACAAGATGTTACATTGTTGTGTCATGTTCCATTACTTCACATATATGGTACATCAATGCACCCTCCAAGTGAACTTCTAAAAGCTTTGCCCGCACAACCATCAGTTCTGACTTGTGATTCAGGGCATTAGCAACAACGTTGGTCTTCCCCACCTTATTCTCCAAAGCGAAGTCAAAATTAGCCATGAACATTTTTCATCGAGCTTGATTGGGCATCAGCTTTTTCTACGTCTGAAAATAGCTTGTGGCGATATTGTCTGTCTTGACGACAAATTGGGTACCCATAAGATAGTACTGACAGGTTCTGAGGTAGTGTACTATGGCCATCATCTTACGCTCATGCATATTGTAGCACCTCTTTATATCCTTCAACTTCTGACTCTCATATGCAATCAAATGTCCCTTCTGCATGATAACTCCATCAATGATGAAGTCTGAAGCATTTGTGTGGACTTCAAAGGGTCTTGAGAGGTCAGGCAACCACAACACTGGTTTCCTCACCAAAGCCTTTTTCAAGCTATCGAAGGCATCTTGGCAGGTTTCTGTCCAGAGCCATACCTGATTCTTCTTCAGTAAGTCCGTGAGAGGCGTAGCAACGATGGAGTAACCTTCGATAAATGGCTGATAATAGTTGGCCAAGGCAAGGAATGACCACAACTTTGGCACTTTACTCAGCAGATTCAATTTCTTAATGACTCTTATCTTCTGTTCGTCCATGTGCAATAAACCAGGCCCCACAATGTGGTCAATGAAGCTGATCTCCTCCTGACCAAAGAGACATTTCTCTTGCTTGACATAGAGGTCATTCTCCTTCAGCACCTGAAACACTATTCGCAAGTGCCCGACATATTCCTTCATCTTGTTGTTGTAGATCACAATGTCATCAAGATAGACCACTACAAACTTATCTAAGGGTAGAAGATCTTGTTCATCAAAGTCGTGAATGTACCCGGAGCATTAGTCAACCTGAGTGGTATCACCAGAAATTCATAGACATCATAGCGAGTAACACAACTTGTCTTTGGCTCATCAGCGTCAGCAATCCTCACTTGTCAGTAACCTAATCACAAATTTAGCTTCGAAAAGACACAGGCACTACTTAGCTGGTCGAACAAGTCTGCTATCAGTGGCAACAGATACTTGTTCTTTACTGTGACCTTGTTTAATGTATGGTAATCTATACATAGTCATTTAGAACCATTATACTTCACTCAAAAGAGCATTGGGGTGCCAAAGGGTGCTTTTGATGGACAAATAATGCCTACCTCCAGCATCTCGTCCAACTGCTTGCACAACTTCTTCAATTCAGCCAACCCCATGCGATAAGGCACTATGGCATGGGGCTTTGCTTTAGGGGTTAACTCTATCATGCAGTCGACCTCACGTCTCGATGGTAGATGCTTCAATAATTTTAAGGGCATCACTCTTCAAAATTCAGCCAATAGTGTGGCAAAGTCGGTGGCACTGCTCCTTCCACCTTCTCTTCTTCGGTGTGCACATCAACTAGGAATGTATGTTCTCCCCGCTTGACACCCTTCTTCAATTGCATAGCTGATAGCATTAAAGAGTTGCCTCCAAGAGTATGGCATTACATTGTGTGTGAAGAGTTTAGCCCCATGATTGTCAACAAGTTAGCCTTCGACAACATCATCACATTCTGGCTGGGAAGAAACTTCATGCCCAAAATCATCTGGAAATCGTCTAGGGACACCACTAAGAAGTTGGCTTTGATGGCCCAACTCCCAATTTGGCTAGCCATATCCCTTGCTTCACCAAGGATTGGCTTGGCTTCAGAGTTCACCGTCAGCCCCGAAATCTACCATTGCCATAGTAAACTTTTCATTTGCAATGACTTTCAGGTACACGAGTTCTTTACTAACCGACATGCTCTCGGCTACGCAGCTTCTAACTGCGTTGATGGTTTGCATGGTGCCCATCCTGAGTTGCATGACCTCGGCATCACTACTCTCTACCTGAATTGCATTGGCCTGCCCGTTGTCCCACACGAGGCGCTTTGGACATTGCCTAACGATATTGGTGTAAGTTTTATGAAATAGATTTTTAAAATAATATTTTCAATAAAAATAATGTGAAAGCCAGACATCAAATAATAAAAATTGACTCGCACGAGTGGTGGAGTTCAGGTCGATCTTAGGGAACGGGATAAGTACTTTTGTACCCTACATAGAACTACTTTTGTTGCCTTGAAAATAAAGATTAATTAATTAACTGAATAAAAGAATGAGTGCCGCTCTTTGCGGAGGACTTATAAAGAATAATTAAATGGTTTTATTACAAACCCAATAAATTAAATAAAATAAATCCTAATCTAAAAATAAAAGAAAAGGCCTTCAGTGCTCGAGCTTCTAATCCCTTATTTGATAGTTCTTGTTGCTTCAATTGCTTATTGTGAAGAATCTTCTTGAGGGGATCTCTGAAGGGCTTGAAGAACCTTTTGAGGGGACCTTTTTAGGACCTCAGAGGGCTCTTCGAGAGCTTGTTTGAGGTCTCACCGCACGTCTGAACGCTTTCCTAAAAGAATAAAAACACAAAACAAGCAAAACCATGAAAAGAAACAATACCAAAATCTAATAATTCAATTAAGAAAAAATCAAGAACCTATTGTTACAAACTTTAACAAACTACTAACATGTAACTAACCTTTAACAACCTAAGAACTAACATGTAACAAACTAAAATATTAAATGACAAAATAGCAAAACTAACTAACTAATTCTAACAAACAAATAACAATTATTGGCATGACTACTTAATTAGCAAAACCATGAAATTGCTTGTTAATAATCTAATAGCAAGAAGTAATGACAACTTATTGACAACCTGATTAAAAAAAATAAAGAAACCATGAGAAAAAAAATTGCAAATACTAGAACCGCTTACAACAAGCAACTAATGCTAACTTAATGTAACTAATAAAGAAATATTGTGAACCTAAACAAAACAACATGTATTCTAATACTTGAAAGCAACTGGAAATATATTAAATAACTAAACAAATAAAGAAAAGGCACAATGCAGGTCTGAACTAAGTCTAAAGGGAAACAATTATCTATAGGAACTCATAAAAAATACTAGCATACGACGTAAAATAGTGACACAACGCCTAACCAGAAAACTATGACGCTAAACCAATGACGCACTTCAAGGGAATCGGTAAACAATTAACACACGCATGGCTGCAATACAAAAATAATTTGAACCTGACCCTATGCTGCAACACACACATAAATCTGGGATAAAAAAAGAAGACACACTTGACAATACCCGCATGATAATAAGGCTTGAAACTTACGATGCGCGCTGATTAACTAAAGCACCCACTCTGCTACACTTGACTCTATATGAATCTATCAACACACAATCGGTTACTCACGCAGTGATGTGTGATTTTAACCAATTTGTGTGCTTCAGCAAATAAAGCTTTTTCGCTTGGGACAGTTTGGGGCTGATGCGGTCTCAATAAAAATTATAAGGTTTCAGATCAGCAGGCTTCAAGTTGAATCTGAGCAATCGTGCGTGATCACGCAGGTTCAGTTTTTTACATCCCACCATCAGCAACTTAACATGTCATTCATCACCTAAAATTATAAGAAATTATACAACATTAAAACATTCATTTGATTCATGATAATGCATTACATTAATTCAATTATCCATGAAGCATGATATTTGAAATCAACACAACATGATATTATTTTTTAATCACATGCTGTCATATTTCAGTAATTTGGATAACCAATCAGGATGTTAGATAAGGGATACTTGAAAGTAGTACAAATCATATTACATTAATTTAGACATCTATAAAACAAGATATTCAAAAGTAACGGTACATACTGTGATCTCACACATAGCTTACATGAGCCTTATGAATGCTAGGCAGTAATATTCAAATCATGTATTACAAATGCAAATGCCTACTCATGTAATACAATGTATATGCCCACTCTTATATGCAATATAATTCAGATCATGCTTATAATCATACTTAATTGTTTGAATTAACAAGGCATATTTTTATTATAATTTGTGAATAAAAAGATTTTTGTTTCGCATATTACCATCCACCCGAGTACGTGGAGGATAACCATCGCAGATAGCCATGACATCTTGGGGGTATACTAATCTCATGAGTTGTATTTTATACGGGTGTTTGACTGAAGCTAACCCACTCTGGCGCCCCAAACCCCGACCTTGGAAAAACCTTTGAATTTCTATGGAAAAAAAATTGAAATGGTTTTACAATAAACAGCGGAAAGCAAGGAAAAGGGTAGCTGGGTAACAAGGACGCAAGTCGAAGCAGACCACTGATAAGTAAAGCATACACGTCTACCATACTAAGGAAGGGTACAAAACTCAAGTTTAAAGGGGTATACAACCCATCAATTTTAAAATTACAAAATAAGGAAAGTACTACAAGTCTGTCAGACACTCAACAATAGGGAGAACATCCCCTCAAAACCCAAAACCAAACAGGAGCAGGATCTGCAGCTAAGTGTGGGTCCCCAAGCCTCCATCGTGTGTTGTCGCATCACTGTCGTACCTATTCATTACCTGCATCCCTATAAAACGGGGTCAACACTCTTGCGAGGTGGTGAAGAATCAACATCATATCATATCTCTCAAAGAAATACAGGAAGCAAGAGTATCAACAGGTGAATAACAGATGTATGTGTCTGTGTCAAGTAAGTGCACGTTTAACAAGTGATAACAAAGTAAAACAGTGAACAAAACTGAGCAACTACTAAACGTGAGTAGCTAAGAAAAAGTAAAGGAATGTAACAGATACTGAAGCAGTGAAACAAGTAATGCAACTACTACAGTGTGTTAGTTGTGATTGGTTAGTCTTTAAGTTCTTTTATTTACTCCTTCGGGTACGCGAAGGAACCTCACATTATGTGAGTCATGCACCCGACGTATGTTATTTAAGCTATAAGGTGGTAACCGGGGATGCTACAGACCAAGTAAACCTTATGCGAGCAGCACGCAACTTTGAGAAATTCTCACATAAGTTAGGATTGCAATCCATACTACTGCAATAGTGAGGTCCTAAAAAGGCAACGTCGACCTCCCTGACTCTGAGTGATTGAAGGTCAAAGGACGCTACAACTCCTGTCAAAATAAGTGTCGTAGTAACGACAAATCACTCAGGGTTGTACCATCCACCCTCTCCAAGGTGAACCATATATGAATGGGGCGAGGCAGGTTTATCTTTCTTAGGTTCATAAATCAGTAATACCTCCTTTCGAAGTGTTTATGCCTCGTGGTCCCCGCGGGGTACGTACACGAAGACTTAGCTTGCCCATCTACGAGCTCAGCCTTACACGGCTAACAAGCGCACATCGCTCGTGAAAGCGATTAAAACACCACATTATTATTTTCATATCTAGGGTATAGACACGTGTGAGTTCACTCACGAACAAGGGGCCATCGCCCAAAGACTCCAATAGAGTCCAAACCACAATAGTGCTACTCATACCCTATGGTGTTCACGTTTTTGTATGTCAATCTTTTCATTACATGAACAAGGTGTGCTTCGTGCACTCATCAATACATCTAGCATGAGTCTCACAATGTACCAATCAAGGTACGCACTAAGCAGTACGAGTGTTAAGATGTGCTACGTGCAGAGTGCGACTAAGTACTACATGATTTTAAGTTACTCGCACAACATAAGCAACAGAGGCATAATACAAGTGCATAACTAAGAAACAATAATGCAATTACATGATAATGTGTGCGTGAGTGTACAATTTTATAATTTCAAGAGGTATACACATACTATGAACATATTTGTGAATTCATTAAGTTGGAATAGGTATTGTCAGCCTTTACATTTCATATTTCAAGTAGTTAGAACTACGATGTCATAATTTTGGCAATTCTTACGCAGAGGCCACTCACATTGAAAAGATTCATGATCTTGGTACATTCAAGTGTTGAGATGGAAATCTAAGTGATTCCCATACGTATATGAATCACATCATCGGCACACGGTGTGTCTCCACTCTTGTGGGAGAACCAATGTATTTAAAATCACAAAAGATATGTGTAAGCATTTCACCTTTCTAGGTTATGTAGTTTGACACACTTACGTGTCAAGGATAGAATCTAGGATATTCCCAACTTATGGGAATAACATTAGCATTTCCACGATTTTGGGCGCCGCATATGCGGAACATAACGAAAGATTCTAAGTTTCATAACTGGCAAAAAAGGGGCTTCATGCCTGTGTGGATGGCACTGAGCTCACCCGATTCTCATATTAAACTATTGAAACGAAAACCAAGGAAGGTACAAAGTTCACTACGGACTCGTAATCAAATTTGGGGCCATCCGACTGGGCAGCTACCAGGTATAACACCTATGTGGCACAAACCCAAATTGGAGTCTAAGGGGTTACTGTCAAAAACTTTTGGGCAAGGCACAAGGGTACCATGTATCCGACTGGGTTCATCTAAGCAGCGAACCTACATTGTTTGACATATATATATATATATATATATATATATATATATATATATATATATATATATATATATATATATATCCAGCTAAACCACTTTCTGTCCATTACATCCACAATGCCCAAATCAAACACGACCTGATCAATGAGCAAGGGCGCAAAAATACAGGGAAAAGGGTTTCGGGTCTGGTCCTTTGGACCGGACCATGGCCAAGACACGGTTTCGGGCCTGAACCCCAAGGTTTGGACCAGGTGGTCACCGAAAGTGATAGCAGCCCAAAAAGGGGTGCCTAACCCACAGAGGACCCAATTGCAGTTGGCACCAGATAGCCTATTGCAGTGCCACTGCAACAGGTTGGATGAGTGCGGGTTTGGTCCTCCGAACCAGACCATATGGGACTGACCACCCTCTGGTCTGAACCCACGGTTCAGACCAGGTGACTGTCAACAGTAGCAGTCGACCAAACAGCAGGGCACCCGGTTTGGCATCCGGCAGCTCACTGTTGTGCTAGGGTGAACCAACAGAGCCTAGGTGCGAGTTTGGTGCTCCAGACCAGACCACTAGGTCTGACAAGGGTTCTGGTCTGAACCCACGGTTCGAACCTGACGCCTATGTTAGGTCGGGCAAGCCCAAATCAGGGCTACCAAGGCGGCTAACATCCTATTGTCATCACGACGCCAAGGCAAGAAGGAAGAGGTTTGTCATAGGTCGGGTCCTTTGGACCAGACCACCCAGGTCTGCTGAGACGTAAGGTTTGAACCCACGATTCAGACCGGTCTCAAGGCAGTAAAACAGGGGTTCAATGGACTAACCTGGACCGGCCAGCATTGGGCGGCTACCTTGGTGCCACAACTAGACAGGCTGTGCTGGAACTCGGGTCTAGTCCTTTGGACCAGACCAAGGGGTCATAGCAAGGGTTCTGGTCTGAACCCATGATTCAGACTAGACGCCCTGATCATATGACCGACATTTCCATAGAGTCTGGCCTACCCGGGTGCCTTTGGCCCCGGGTGACCCGATATGCAAAATGAATGGGGCAAGGGGACCTTCCCCAGATGGGACCCATGCCACACCATGTTCTTGGTCAAGGTCCCAAGGGGTCATGCCAATCCCAAATCCCTTGGGACAGGGTCTGATCCCAGCACCTCAAAACGATAGGCTAACCGATCGCTGGTTGCACCGGGCATCCAGACACGCTCCAAGAGAGAGCGCCAAGAGTATGGGTGCACCTGGTCGAGCCCAACAAAGTTTGTCATAAAAAGGGACGGATCCCCACACCTAACAATAGCCAAACACCAAATAAAAATATCCACTGGAAAAAGAAGGAGAAGTAATAGAAAAAAAAAACAATAAGGTAAAGGAAAGAAAAGAAACGAAAGAATGTGAACACTTTCACTCACGTATCAGAACATATTATGAAATTCATGACAAGAAAAAAAATTACAGAAGGTAAGTGTTTGTACTACAGCAAACAAAACAAAAAAAAAACAAAGCAAAGCAAGATGGAATGTTAACATGTGCATCCGTTTGTTTAGGGGGGGGGGGGGTGCATCCTCGCACTGTCATGGAACGAGAGTGGAGGAAATGCTCAACCCCAAAGACTAACTCCACCGAGAACCCATGCATGCATGGGTGCAACAAGGGGTTTCACGGTTTCATGCCCACGCTATGTACTAATCTTCTAGACTGAAACTTCACCTTGAATGTTCGGAAGAGGTGGGTTAGGCTGCAAGAGCTCCACGCCAATGGTGGCTGAGCCACACCACTCATCTAAGGGAGGAGAAGAGTGAGGATGGAAGATACAGAGAAAGAAAGAGAGTCTTTAAAAAAAAAATCACCCTTTTGGGCTTCTCATTTTTCCAAAGGGGCTTAAGTAGGTAGGTAGGTGAACGAACAATTGAGATTTTCTTATTAGGATGAAGGGCTGGGAGTGGGTCACGACTTCCCACAGCCGCCCAGCTCCTCCACTCAAAACTTAGGATTTGAAATGCTTAACCGAAATTGCAAGGATGCCATGGGGATGCCTCCCTATGCATACAATGAGGGATTACCACCCTCATTATGGCCTTCTTGAAGAAAATGAGAGAGGGATTTTCGAAATCCCTTGGGACACCACCCTAAGCAATTGCCTTGGAGGGTGCCCAACCCTCATAATGAGTCCTCATGCCTCATTGTGAGGTCATGCTGATGGTGGGCTGGGCCAATCGTGGCCCTCCCTCAAGGATTCGGTCCACACAAATATCCAAACTGCCATTACCCCAGCTTGTCAACTTGACCAGCTGGTCTAATGGCCAAAATCGTCCCATCGTAGCTTTGAGTGGTCGACCAAGGGTTTGGTCGACCCTCGATTGACTATCTCAAGAAAGAAAGGAATGTTTAATAATTCGTTTTATTTAATAAGATTAAAATAAACTATGCCATATACATTATTTTTATTTTAAATTTTCAATACAATTTTCTTTCCAAAGCCTATCCAAGAGAAAAATTTCCTCTTCTTACAAAATGGCTCTCGTAAAGGCCCTTGTTAAATCGCTAGGCGATCTCCCGTAAATCACATGCACTGACGGGGTTTTTTTGTCGTTTAGGTCTCAAATTTGGGGACAACCCAAATATACGTATTATAAACTTGCACTTAAAATTTCAAAGGTTAACTCGTCATGAATTTTTCTCAATTGCTATTTATATTAAACTTACACGATTTCCAACTTCGTATATTTATAAAGGTACAAAATGAAAAGTTCGCAAATCAAACAAGAAATTTTCATTCACAACAACACTTCCCTTAATATTACCTTAAAATCATCGAGGACCTTACATCCTTCCCTCCTTGAAAAGGATTTCGTCCACAAAATCACCCAAACTAGGTTACAAACAGATCCAGATACTTCTCTCTCATACTCGCTTTTGGCTCCCATGTGCATTCTTCGATGCCATGGTGTTGCCAATGTACTTTAACTAACGGAATAGTCTTAGTACACAAAACTTGATCTCGTCGATCAACAATCTCAATAGGTCATTCCGTCAATGTCAGATCTTTCTGAACTTTCACGTCTTCATAACGAATGATGTGCGATGGATCCAGAATGTACTTCCTTAACATCGACACATGAAAAACATTGTGAATATGGGTATACTATTGAGGTAGCTCAACACGATATGCCACATCACTGATCCTTGCCAAAATCTTGAATGGTTCTATATACCTAAAAGTCAACTTTTCTTTCTTATCGAAACAGAACACACTCTTGGTCAGTGAAACTCTGACAAAAACCATGTCACCAACTTCAAACCATAACTCACCTCGCCTCTTATCAGCATAACTCTTCTGTCTATCTTGCGCTGCTTTCAAACACTTGCTGAGTGTAGTGCTGAAGAACAATCAGCGATTATCTGGATCTAGCACTGATGTCGTTCCAATAAGACAATGATCGACAAGGTCTCCTGTACAACGTTTCATACAGAGCCATCCCGATACTAGTGTGATAACTGTTATTATATGCAAATTCAACCAAACACAGTGTGAATCCCATTCGCCTTTCCAATCAAGCATACAGGCTCGCAACATATCCTCTAACGTCTGAATAGTCTGTTCTGGTTTACTATCAGTTTGAGGGTGAAAAGTTGTACTGAACTTCAACTTTGTACCCAAAGCAGACTGCAACTGACCCCATAGTCGCGATGTGAACCTAGGGTCATGATAAAAAATAATCGATCTCAGCAGACCATGCAATCGTACGATCTCTCTGACATACAAGTCAACTAAGCTCTCAAGGGATTAACTGATCTTGATAGGTGAGAAATGAGCAGACTTGGTGAGTCTTTCCACAACTACCCAAATCGTGTCATGCTTGTGTCTTGTTCGCGGTAAACCTACCACGAAGTCCATCGTAACATCTTCCCATTTCCACTGAGGAATCTCAATCCTCTGCATGGAACCACCAGGACGTTGGTGCTCCACCTTGATCTGCTGACAAGTCAAGCATCTCGAGATGTACGCTGCTATCTCACGCTTTATACCATTCCATTAATATTTTCGTTGCAAATCCTTAAACATCAAAAATCTCCTTTTTCAGCTTCGGGTCGCTCGGAACCCAAAGTCGATCTCTCATACGAATACCGCCATCATCTGACACACTAAAGAATGTATCTTCTTGCCTTGCCAGGGCTAGAAACTTACCATACTAGTCATCAAGCTTCTGAGCCTCCATAATTCTAAGCAAAAACTTTGATCGAATGGTCAGACCAGACAATTTGATCGATCCACTACCAACCAAAAAAGGCTTTCAAGCTACAAAATCTTTACTCAGTTTCTGGCTCCACACGAAACTAGCCAGAACACCACTCATCTTGCGACTAAGCGCATCTGCCACTATGTTCGCCTTACTAGTGTGGTAAGACAACGTAAAGTCGTAATCCTTGATAAACTTGAGTCAACGTCGTTGTCTCATGTTCAACTCCTTCTGAGAGAACAAATACTTGAGACTCTTATGGTCTGAAAAGACCTCGAACAATTCTTCATACAAATAGTGTCGCCATGATTTCAAGGCGAACACAACTACTGCTAATTCCAAATCGTGTGTCGGGTAATTTCTCTCATGAATCTTCAACTGTCTTGAAGCGTAAGCAATCACCCTATCGTGCTGCATTAGCACGCAACCTAATCTTATACTAGAGGTGTCTGTGTACACCACAAACCACCTATGCCTGAAGGTAAAGCTAACATCGGCGAGGTTGTCAGCTTTGACTTCAAGATCTGGAAACTGTCTTCACAAGCGCTATTCCACTCGAACTTGATGCCTTTACTCAAAAGCTTCGTCAATGGTGAAGCAATCCTTGAAAAGTCTTGGATGAATCGTCGGTAACATCCTGCTAACCCGAGAAAACTACGAATCTCTGAAACATTCTGAGGCTGCTTCCAGCCTAGCACTGCTTCAACCTTCACTTGATCGACTGACACTCCATCCTTGGATATCACGTGACCTAGAAACATAACTTGCTCAAGCCAAAACTCGCACTTGGAGAACTTGACATACAAACGATGCTCGCAAAGTATACTCAGAATGATACGCAAATATTCTCGATGCTGCTCAGGACTTTCTGAGTAGATCAAGATGTCGTCAATAAACACGATCACAAATGTATCCACAAATGGATGAAAAATTTGATTCATCAAGTCCATTAATGCAGTTGGTGCATTGGTGAGGCCAAAAGGCATCACCACAAACTAGTACAAACCATACCTCATTCGGAAAGCTGTCTTCGGAATATCTTCCTCTCTAATACAAAGCTGATGATAACTTGACATGGGGTCAATCTTCAAAAAAATCTTCGCTTTCTAGAACTGATCGAAAAGGTCTTTGATCCTGGGTAACGGGCATTTGTTCTTAATCGTCGTGTGGTTGACCATCCGGTAGTCAATGCACAACCTCAAAGATCCGTCTTTCTTCTTTACGAACAACACTGGTGCTCTCTAAGGGGATGCACTGGATCAGATAAAACCTTGTTTCAAAAGCTCTGTCGGAGCCATACGATAAGGTGCCTTGGAAATAGGAGTAGTTCCAGGCAACAACTCGATACAAAATTCAATCTCTTGCTTTGGAGGTAAGCCGAGCAATTCCTCTGGAAACACATCGGGAAACTCCCGAACCACGTCTAAGTCTTCGATCGGAACTATCTCATGCTCAACTGAGGTGATACTGACCAGAAATGTTGTACCCCCATTCCGTAAATACTTCTGGGCTTTAAAAGCAGAAATCAAATTGCTATCTCACAATGGTCGAGGAAGCTTAATCTCCAAACCAGGACGATCAGGCTGAAAAAGAACAACCTTGCCTTTTCGACAGAAAACTTGTGCATGGTACTCAAATAACCAATCCATGCCTAGAATGACGTCAAACTCAGTCATATCTAGCAGGATTACGTCGGCTGACAAGTTCTGCCCTGCCATTGACACCCCGATGCTCAGAATGTAGGAATCGCAAAATGACTGATCACTTGTTGGAGTACGAAGCTCCAACGGGTAATTCAAAGACTCTACGGTCAAAGGCAATGTTCTAGCAAATCTGATAGATATAAAGGAATGTGAAGCATCATAATCAAATAACGTAAAAGTTGTATGACCCGCAGCTGGATCAGTACCTTGGACCAACTCGCCTTTGGTCACTTGTTCCATAGTTGTTGCGTATGCATGTCCTGTGATAGTCTTTTGGTTGCCTTGCTTTTGTTGATTTTGGTGTTGCGGTTGATCGACAAGACACTTTAGACAACCCGCTGCTACTGTGATCTGACTCTGAGGCTGCTGATACTGGCGTTGCTGCTGTTGGTACTGGGGTCATCGATTTATTGCTGCCGATTATGGTTGTTGTTGTTTTTGTTTTTCTTTGAAGGTGGATGGAATTTCTTCCCACCTTGGTGTCTCTGAAACTGGCACTTTTTAGGCCAACTCTTTTGGCCTTGCTGTTGTTGCTTCCCTCTGAAAGCCGGTGTCCTCTGGGACTCTGACCAATTCTGTTCTAAAAGTGAGGTTGTCTCAAGAGCCTCATCAACAGTCGTAGGTGTACAAGTATACATCTTTGTACATAAAACATGCTTCAATCCTTGAGCAAATTTCAGCACTCGTTCCTTCTCGGTAGCATAACGGTTGGGACAGTATATCTCAAGATTGCGGAAATGAGTAACGTACTCCACCAACGTAGAATTTTCTTGCTGCAGGTCAAGGAATTCTTGCATCTTCTTGCTTCTCTCATGAGCCAGAAAATATGTTGCAAAGAAGGTCTCCACGAACTGCTCCCACGTGACTGGCTGATTATCGAACTTGATCTCCCAGGTGGTAGCCCACCACCTCTCAACATCTTTTCGGAGACGGTATGTCCCAAAATCAACCTTCTGATCGTCATTCACTTATAAAACACGAAAAATTCGCTCTATTTCTTGCACCCAGTCTTCTGCTGCCTCTAGTGTCGATTTCTCGTCAAAAGAAGGAGGGTTCATAAGAACTTGAATAGGCGTCCCCTGTCCTTGGGCGGTCTGCTGAATGTGATCGCCCATGTTTCGCATAGCTTCTGCCTGATGGCCAACCACCTCCGTGAGGTTGTTGAGTGATTCCATCAGGTCGTCACAACATGTACGCCACACCATCTTTAAACAAGCAAAAATCATATAAGCAACGACACAAGTTCTTTAATGTAGAAATTTCATTGCATTGATAATAAAGCTTCATGCATTACACGGCAGAGATATCCCTCATAATTGACAGGGTTACCAAAATACTACTCATAATTTAAGCAAAACTCCAAAAATAGAACTCTGACTCAGTGTCTTCAACAAAATAACATAACATCATCAAGGCTTGCTAGTATAAAAGTCTCAGTAGTCCTTCCAACTTCCACAGCGTCGCGACCTGATACGAGGAGGAGAAGCAGGAGTTCTCAAAGGCGTATCAGATATCTCTTGGACTTCCATGAGTACTGGAGGCATAGGTGGATCTGGCACGTACTCTGATGATACCGCATAAGGATAAGATTCCGAAGAATACTGAGGAGAGTCTGGTGAACCACGCCCATCTCCCTCCTGACTGCCCACTTCAACAATTTATGGTCTAGTGACCGAGGATACATCGTCAATATTGTCGATATTGCTCTTCCATAGCACATCTCGAAGCTTCGTTTGACATTCTTCTGCGATATGCCCCCGAAGACCATAGTAGGGGCAATCGCTCAACTCACGGGGATAGATCTGTCCCGCATGATCCACAAGACATCTGGCACACGAAGGTGCCTGCTGTGCCAACATGTGGACACCACGAGCTAGGTGTTGCATAACTCTACCGAAAGACTCTCCGCCTCGGACTAAGTCTTGAAGAGCATCCAAAATCTTCTCGTAACTTGGGTTTGTCGACATCTAGCCCATGCACATAGAATCAAGCATACAATTCTAACTAAAAAGTAAGGAACATACAAATAACAAAATTTTAAATTTTAAACATACTTACAATGCGATGGACGATGCAAGCTGGAGTCTTGGACCACACTTAAACACGACTCTGATACCAATCTCTGTGGCACCCCAAACCCCGACCTTGGAAAAACCTTTGAATTTCTATGGAAAAAAAATTGAAATGGTTTTACAATAAACAGTGGAAAGCAAAAAAAATCGTAGCTAGGTAACAAGGCTGCAAGTCGGAGCGGACCACAGGTAAGTAAAGCATACACGTCTACCATACTAAGGAAGGGTACAAAACTCAAGTTTAAAGGGGTATACAACCCATCAGTTTTAAAATTACAAAATGAGGAAAGTACTACAAGTCTGTCAGTTTCTCAACAATAGGGAGAACATCCCCTCAAAACCCAAAACCAAACTGGAGTAGGATTTGCAGCTAAGTGTGGGTTCTCAAGCCTCCACAGTGTGTCGTCACATCGTTGTTGTACCTATTCATTACCTGCATTCCCATAAAATGGGGTCAGCACTCTTGCGAGGTGGTGAATAATCAACAACATCATATCATATCTCTCAAAGGAATACAGGAAGCAAGAGTATCAACAGGTGAATAATAGATATATGTGTCTGTGTCAAGTAAGTGCACATGTAACAAGTGATAACAAAGTAAAACAGTGAACAAAACTAGGCAACTACTAAACGTGAGTAGCTAAGGAAAAGTAAAGGAACATAACAGATACTGAAGCAGTGAAACAAGTAATGCAACTACTACAGTGCGTTAGCTGTGATTGGTTAGTCTTTAAGTTCTTCTGTTTACTCCTTTGGGTACGCGAAGGAACCTCGCATTCTGTGAGTCATGCACCCGACGTATGTTATTCAAGCTATAAGGTGGTAACCGGGGATGCTACAGATCGAGTAAACCTTATGCGAGCAACACGCAGCTGAGAGAAATCCTTGCATAGGTGAGGATTGCAATCCATACTACTGCAGTAGTGAGGTCCTAAAAAGGCAACCTCGACCTCCCTGACTCCGAGTGACTAGAGGTCAAAGGACGCTACAGCTCCTGTCAAAACAAGTGTCGTAGTAATGACAAGTCACTCAGGGTTATACCATCCATCCTCTCCAAGGTTAACCGTATGTGAATGGGGTGAGGCAGGTTTATCTTTCTTAGGTTCATAAATCAATCATACCTCATTTCGAAGTGTTTATGTCTCGTGGTCTCCGTGGGGTACGCAAACAAAGACTTAGCCTACCCATCTACGTGCTCAGCCTCACGCGGCTAACAAGAGCACATCGCTCACGAAAACGATTAAAACACCATATTATTATTTTCATATCTAGGGTATAGACACGTGTGAGTTCACTCACGAACAAGGGGCCATCGTCCAGAGACTCCAACAGAGTCCAAACCACAATAGTGCTACTCATACCCTATGGTGTTCACGTTTTTGTATGTCAATCTTTTCATTACATGAACAAGATGCGCTTCGTGCACTCATCAATGCCTCTAGCATGAGTGTCATAATGTACCAATCGAGGTACGCATTAAGCAGTACGAGTGTCAAGATGTGCTACGTGCAAAGTGTGACTAAGTACTACATGATTTTAAGTTACTCGCGCAACATAAGCAATAGAGGCATAATACAAGTGCATAACTGAGAAACAATAATGCAATTACATGATAATGTGCGTGTGAGTGTACAATTCCATAATTTCAAGAGGTATGCACATACTATGAACATATTTTCGAATTCATTAAGTTGGAATAGATATTGCCCGCCTTTAAATTTCACATTTCAAGTAGTTAGAACTACGATGTCATAATTTTGGCAATTCTTACACAGAGGCTACTCACATTGAAAAGATTCATGATCTTGGTACATTCAAGTATTGAGATGGAAATCTAAGTGATTCCCATACGTATATGAATCACATCATCGGCACACTGTGTGTCTCCGCTCTTGCGGGAGAACCAATGTATTTAAAATCACAAAAGATATGTGTAATCATTTCACCTTTCTAGGTTACGTAGTTTGACACACTTACGTGTCAAGGATGGAATCTAGGATATTCCCAACTTATGGGAATAACATTAGCATTTCCATGATTTTGGGCACCGCATATGCGGAACCTACTAGTGATATGACGAAAGATTCTAAGTTTCATAACTGGCAAAAAAGGGGCTTCATGCCTGTGTGGATGGCATTGAGCTCACCTGATTCTCATATTAAACTATTGTAATAGAAACCAAGGAAGGTACGAGGTTCACTATGGACTCATAATCAAATTTGGGGCCATCCGACTGGGCAGCTACCAAGTATAACACCTATGTGGCACAAACCCAAATTGAGTTTAAGGGGTTACTGCCAAAATTTTTTGGACAAGGCACAAGGTTCCCATGTATCCGACTGGGTTCATCTAAGCAGCGGACCTACATTGTTTGACAAATATATATATATATATATATATATATATATATATATATATATATATATATATATATCCAGCTAAACCACTTTTTGTCCATTACATCCGCGGTGCCCAAATCAAACGTGGCCCGATCAATGAGCAAGGGCGCAAAAATACAGGGAAAAGGGTTTCGGGTCATGTCCTTTGGACCGGACCATGGCCAAGACACAGTCTAGGGCCTGAACCCCAAGGTTCGGACCAGGTGGTCACCGAAAGTGACAGCAGCCCAAAAAGGGCGCCTAACCCACAGAGGACCCGGTTGCAGTTGGCACCTGATAGCCTATTGCAGTGCCACTGCAACAGGTTGGGTGAGTGCGGGTCTGGTCCTCCGGAAGAGACCATATGGGACTGACCACCCTCTGGTTTAAACCCACGATTTAGACCAGGTGACTGCCAATAGTAGCAGTCGACCAAACAGCAGGGCATCCGGCAACTCACTGTTGTGCTACGGTGAACCAACAGGGCCTAGGTGCGAGTCTGGTCCTCTGGACCAGACCACTAGGTCTGACAAGGGTTCTGGTCTGAACCCATGGTTCAAACCCAATGCCTATGTTAGGCTGGGCAAGCTCGAATCGGGGCTACCAAGGAGGCTAACATCCTATCGCCATCACGGCGCCAAGGGAAGAGGTTTGGCATAGGTCTGGTCCTTTGGACCAGACCACCCAGGTCTGCTGGGAGATAAGGTCTGAACCCACAGTTCAGACTGGTCTCAAGACTGTATAACAGGGGTTCAACAGACTAACCTGGAGTGGCCAACATTGAGCGGCTACCTTGGTGCCACAGCTAGACAGACTGTGTTGGAACTCGGGTCTGGTCCTTTGGACCGGACCAAGGGGTCATAGCAAGGGTTCTGGTCTAAACCCATGATTCAGACCAGACGCCCTGGTCATGTGACCAAAGAGTCTGGCCTACCCGGGTGCCTTTGGCCCTGGGTGACCCGATATGCAAAACGAATGGGCCAAGGGCCCTTTCCCCAGATGGGACCTAGGCCACACCATGGCCCTAGTCAAGGTCTCAAGGGGTCATGCCAGTCCCAAATCCCTTGCGATAGGGTCTGATTCCAGCACCCCGAAACGACAGGCTAACCGGTCGCTGGTTGCACCAGGCGTCCAGACACGCGCCAAGAGAGAGCGCCAAGGGTTTGGGTGCACCTGGTTGAGCCCAGCTCAGACCAAGGTGTACCCAACAAAGTCTGGCACGAAAAGGGATGGATCCCCACACCCACCTATAGCCAAACACTAAAGAAAAACAACCACTGGAAAAAGAAGAAGTAACAGAAAAACAAAACAATAAGGGAAAGGAAAGAAAAGAAACGAAAGAATATGAACACTTTCACTCACGTATCAGAACATATTATGAAATTCATGACAAGCAAAAAAATTATAGAAGGTAAGTGTCTATACTACGTGCAAACAAAAACAAAAAAAAGAAAGATTTTTTTTTTTTTAACCATAAGCAAAGCAAGATGGAATGTTGACATGTCCATCCCCTTGTTTGGGGGGGGGGGGGGGGGGTGCATCCTCACACTCTCATGGAACAAGTGTGGAGGAACTGCTCAACCCCAAAGACTAACTCCACTGAGAACCCATGCTGCATGGATGCAACAAGGGGTTTCATGGTTTCATGCCCATGCTATGTACTAATCTTCTGGACTGAAACTTCACCTTGAATGTTCGGAAGAGGTGGGTTAGGCTGCAAGAGCTCCACGCCAATGGTGGTTGAGCCACACCACTCGTCTAAGGGAGGAGAAGAGTGAGGATGGAGGAGATAGAGAAAGAAAGAGAGTCTTCAAAAAAAAAGTCACCCTTTTGGGCTTCTTGTTTTCCCAAAGGGGCTTAAGTAGGTAGGTAGGTGAACAAACGGTTGAGATTTGCTTATTAGGATGAAGGGCTGGGAGTGGGTGACGACTTCCCACAGTCGCCCTGCTCCTCCACCCAAAACTTAGGATTTGAAATGCCTAACCGAAATTGCAAGGATGCCATGGGGCTGTCGCCCCATGCATCCAATGAGGGATTACCACCCTCATTATGGCCTTCTTGAAGAAAATGAGAGAGAGATTTTCGAAATCCCTTGGGACACCATCCTAAGCAATTGCCTTGGAGGGTGCCCAACCCTCATAATGAGTCCTCATGCCTCATTGTGAGGTCATGCTGATGGTTGGCTGGGCCAATCGTGTCCCTCGCTCAAGGATTCGGTCCACACAAATATCCAAACTGCCATTACCCCAGCTGGTCTAATGGCCAAAATCGTCCCATCATAGCTTTGAGTGGTCGACCAAGGGTTTGGTCAACCCTCGATTGACTATCTCAAGAAAGAAAGGAATGTTTAATAATTCATTTTATTTAATAAGATTAAAATGAGCTATGCCATATACATTATTTTTATTTTAAATTTTCAATACAATTATCTTTCTAAAGCCTATCCAAGAGAAAAATTTCCTCTTCTTACAAAATGGCTCTTGTAAAGACCCTTGTTAAATCGCTAGGCGATCTCCCGTAAATCACATGCACTGATAAAGGTTTTTCGTTGTTTAGGTCTCAAATTTGGGGACAATTCAAATATACGTATTATAAACTTGCACTTAAAATTTCAGAGGTTAAATCATCACGGATTTTCCTCGATTGCTATTTATATTAAACTTACGTGATTTCCAACTTCGTATATTTACAAAGGTACAAAATAAAAAGTTCGCGAATCAAAAAAAAAATCCATTCACAACAACACTTCGCATAATATTACCTCAAAATCATCGAGGACCTTACACCCACAATGGGCAGTCTGTGACTATGAAGTAAACCTCGCTATGGCGTAATAAAAAGTATAGGATGCATCTAGGACTAGCTGTTGTAGTTGAGAATCTATCACCTAGGATATATTGATAGTCTCAATGTCCTAACCTATGAGTGATTGGAGACTATTGGGACGTTGTTGCTATCATAATAATAGATTATCACTTGAGGTTGTATCACTTACCTTATCTAAGGTAAGTAATTCACTGAATGAGTTATTGAGTTTATTAAATTAAGGCTAGTTATTATAATATTGATGCCTACTATACTTTAGCATCACAGAGCTCAAGAGTCCAAATACCTCTCTAGGGTTCTAGTAACACTACCATTACAAGCATGAACATCAACCTCTCTAGGATACTTACATGTTTTTAATTACTCAATCTTTTATAAGTCATTCAATATGCACGAATATCAAAACCAAATGAGCATCGTGCCTATGAAAGTGTCAACATTATTAATTATGTGTACATATTATGGTTCATAATTTGGTGTGTCTTACACACTCAACTGGGTTCTTAGCAACCCCTTGATCTTTAAGAGCGATTACATATACATGCATGTCATTACACATCTTACACTGTAATATTCATACCACATATGATAATTATCATGTCATGATCTAGCTCCTTGAACCACAGGCTCCAACATGAGCCATACATATTTCATGCATGCAATTTTCATTATATGACATTTCAACATATCATAAACATTCAATAACATGTTCTACATGGCAGACCCGGTTCCATGAACCCTAGGCTCTATCATGAGCCGAAACATTTATCACATGTATATGTAACTTTCATATCATACATCATTTCATGCATTCACACAAGTATTCAGGTATTTTAAAAAAATTATGCTTTCATACTTAAAAACTAATGGGTAAATTGAGAAATCAACGTAACTAAAGACTTATATTTTTCTTTAAACAATACCCGAGCTTCTAGTCATGATAATCTAGATCTCTCCGTTGCACAGAGGATTCGATTTGTGTGTGACCATAGTCCACATAATCGAAGTCTCATAATCGAACAGTCAAAGCCTCACAATTGCATACTTCAATAAATACTTATGCATCAAAACTCAACATTGAACAATTTAAAGTTTGAATAGGCATGATCATGAGTTCATAATATGGAGCATGTACACATTTATTAAATTTTGATCATGCATATACAATTCTCAAGTAAACATATGTTTCAAATCATGCAGGTATATTTCATACATAAAATTTTAATGAACAATCATGCATGCAAACTATCATACATAAACTTTTATCAAAAAATGTGCATGTGAACTATTATAAGTAAAATCTTATCATAAATCGTGCATGCAAACTATTATATGTAAAATTTCATCATAAAGCGTGTATGTGAACTATTATACATAAAATTTTATAATAAAGTATGCATACAAATTATTATACATAAAATTTTATCGTAAATCATGCATGCAAACTATTTTGCATAAACTTTTATTAAAAAATGTGCATACAAACTATTATACATAAAATTTTATTATAAAGTGTGCATGTGAAATATTGTGCATGCTTTTATTAAAAATGTACATGTAAACTATTATATATAAAATTTCATCGTAAAACATGCATGTGAACTATTATGCATAAATTTTTATTAAAAAATGTGCATGTGAACTATTATATATAAAATTTTATCGTAAAACATACCAGTAGAATTTTTTCTTCAAGAATGTGTGGATCTTCTGACAAAGTGAGTAGCACTCACAATCAAAGTTTTTTCATGCCTCGATATTCATGTTGCTAGTGCGAAGATGTGTGTAGGCTAGCATTAATATGTGGGCCCGACAACAGGGTGACGAAGGAAGCTGTGGTGAAGGCGGTGCCAAGGCAACGAAGACCGAGCTATACCAAGCTCCTGGCTTGAGGCGACAAAGGTTGAGCAAGCACCTATAACATCGAGTTGTGCTCATGGCCGACATGTACTCGGTTGGCTCAGGTGTTGCTGGGAACAACAAAAAGGGAGGTGCTCGACTAGGCTTCTACAGCAAAACAAGAGGGAGGAAAGGGCAGTTTAGACCGCCCACTCTTGGGCAAGCAAGGTGCCCTGGTTGCAATCGAGTATAGCAAGCAGCAGGCATTGGGGTGGTACCTGTCATTTCAGGAAAGAGGTAACACCTGAGTGGTGCCATTGTTCAGTGGTCCACCAATGTGAGGTGGTGCAGGCGTCTGCAACAAGCATAATAATAATAAGAAGAAGAACGAAGGGAGGGAAACAATGCCCTTGCTTGTTTGTCAAGGTGACAGAAAGCAAAGGAAGAAGATGGAGGGCTCGGGGTGGTCAGTCACTGCTCTGGTAGTGGGGCACCTATAGAAAACTAGGGAAACAAGAGAAGTAGGTTGAGGTGCAGGTGGTCTGCCTTCTGCCCAAAAGAAAACATAGTGGGAAGGGGGAGAAGGTAGGGGATGATGGTGTGCAAGGTGGGTGCAAACTAGAATCAAGTGGCGCCGGCTGAGGGGTGGTCGTCCAGCCACCTACATTCGTAGGAGGAGGTGGTGCTGGGGCATTGGGTCTACAGGAAAACCATAGAAGAGAAGAAGGTGGAGTGGTTCTGGGGAGGCTGTAAAGGAGGTTCAACCACTCAGATGCACCATGGTGGTGTGGCTGGGCCTCTGCAGAAAACAGGAAAGGAGAAGGTGGAGATGGAGATGGAGATGGAGATGAAGATGGTGGAGCCAGATTCTTCAGGTGGTGGTAGTGGTGGTCCTCGCCACCACATGCAACAGTGAGGAGGAAGCCATGAGTGAGAGAGACTAATGGGGGTGAGAGGGAGTGTGTGTGTGAGGGAGAGGACTTAGTGAGAATGATTCATGAGAGACAAGAGTGTGAGATAAAAGAAGAGAAGATGTGTTATTTATAATGATTGGTACATGATTTCATTCATGGAGTGTGGGATTTGCAAGGAAGGTAATGGATAGTGAGGGATTTAGGGAATTTAACATTTAGGTTTTGGGATTTTGGGTAAGACCCATTTGAGTGTTTGGATTCAAATCCAACTTACTACCCTCGTGGGTGCACAACCCATTTGGGATGTGTTTGGTATATAAGATCCAACCCAAATAGAGATCCAAACGAAAAAAAGGAAACGGATTAAGGATCTAAATGCTGGATCCATTTGAACCAAGTCTAATTCTCTCGTGTGTTGAGATCCGAATACCTCTTTGACCTCTAAAATCCCATTTAATAGTTGGATAATTTAGATTTATAATTTTTAAAATATTTAATTCATCAATTAAATATAATTGACACAATTCCAATTAATCATCCCAAAAATATTTATTTATTATAGATTAAATTAAATGTTAGAATAATTGCTGAAAATTCTCCTTTTTATTTGTTTAAAAATTTTAAAAAAATTTGTGAGTTTACATCAGGTGGTCACGACACACATAGTGTATCCACGCATGGATCCTTTATTGATTGTCAACCCCGGTTGGACTTTCCTAAGTTCACCGAAGTCGATCCTGCCAGTTGGGTTTTTCATGCCGAGCAATAATTTAAGATTGCTAAAATGCCCAAGGAAGATTGAGTCACCTTCTTTTCTATTCTTCTAGAAGACAAAGCCATACGTTGGTACCACTGGCTCGAGACCTAGATAGGTACCCTTCCTTGGGAAGCCTTTGTCCAAGCCTTCATAATACATTTTAGGCCTTCTGCATACGCCAACCACCATGTGATATTGTTCAAGATCCTCCAACAGAGAAACATCATGGAGTACCAAACTGAGTTTGAATGGCCAATCAATCGGGTGATGAGATGGTCCTAAGAATCGTTGATGGGTACCTTCATAACCAAGCTCAAGTCGAACCTTCAAATATAGGTCTAAGTTGTGAGATCTGCATCCTTGATGCAAGGGTTCGAGTTGGCACTCATGACCAAGGAGAAGCTATCCCAATTGAGCTCATGTTGGGACAAGGATAGAGTGACTTCTAGTCAGATGTATACTCTCCAAGGGAACTGGACCCCTAGTAGGGAAGCCCTGAGCCTACGCTAGAGACTGAGCAGGAATAGTCAGTCGAGTGAGCCAAGGACTAGAACCCTCCATCGAGGTGTAAACCAAAAGTGCACCTGCAGTACTGATAATGCAGCTCACACATGAACAGATGGAGGAGAATCATCGGAATGGCCTCTACTACAACTGTGATGATGTGTGGGTGAAGGGCCATCAATGCAAGACCCTCCACATGTACCTGTGTGATAGTGAGCCTGAGGACAGCGAGTATAAGTTGGAGGATGCATGTGTGGTCATTCAAGGATGAGACAAGGAAGATTTGTTTAACTGAAATGAGGCCAAAAAACTTGAAGCAGTTGATATACAAGTAGCAGCCAAAAACGCAGTTTTGACATGGCCAACCAAAAAGACCTTCAAAATCAAGGTATGTGAAAAAATTCTATGCCTAGTGTTTGACCCCGGTGGTGACAAGGATTAATTATTGCTACAGTTTTCAGAGTTCTCTCCTTGAAGGAAAGGTGATTTTAAGAGAGGTAGATTATTTCCAACTGATCCAGTACTGGTGTGGTCTATGATCTAGACCCACCTAAGAGCCTCAGTCAGCCAGCCCTAGAGGGCTTCTAGCCCTGGAGGGTTTCTAGCCCTCTTCAGTTTCGTGATTCTTGGATTAGTTATTATTCTTGTTATTTTATATTTTTTGGTTTCTTAAGTTTCTTGGATTAGGATTCTTATCTTCTGAATTTCTCGATTTAGTTATACTTCTTAGTAGGACACTATAAATATGTATTGTATTTATTATTTAGAGTCAATGAGGTTTATTGAGAGTTTCTCCATTCTTTATTCTTGATCTTGCTTTCAAACATGAGGGATTGATAATCTCCCTCTACATATCTCTGCATAACTCTCAAATTAGGCAGGATTGAGTTTCTCTCCTACCTTGTAGGCATCCTGTCATGGGATTTATGCTCAGACTAATCAATCCTCCCTTTATTTATCTATTTGTGTTTTAGACATGCGCTCTTGTTGCCTTCTTGAAGCTTTTTTGTAGAATTTGTTCCTCCCTAGAGTCGGGTTCTAATAGTGGTATCAAAGCAAGGGTTTCCTACATACTAAGAGTAGCAAGATTTGTGTTCTTGGTGCTTCATCAGATTCTTTTCTATACCAACAAGGGTCCACACCCTTCACATTTTTACTAGGGGTGGTTCAGATTCGTTCTTGCGAATTCCCAGATACCAATCTTGAATCTGCATGATAACGCAAACTCAAGAACAAATTAATTAAGGTGCTTCATGCAGAGATTTAGGATTGTGAAAGACAGGTTAATGAAAGATTCAATGTCATGCAGGACGAGATCAGGGCCTTGAATGAAAAGTTGAATGAAAGATTTTAGCCAAAACTCTAGATTTAGGACAGTATGCGAATTTGTGAGGCACAGAGAAGCGACTCTGAACGTGCCATGCCATGATCTGTTCTTCTCAAGCACTCGTGGGATCTAATGTTTAACACATAGCTTGGAATATATTGAAAATCAGCATTGTCTATAATATATGAATGGTAGGAGAAATTAATTCTTATATACCTGTATGGAGAGAGAGAGAGAGAGAGAGAGAGAGAGAGAGAGAAGCGAGGTCGTCCAATGAAAAGAAGGTCCAAAATCTACAACCAATGATAATCAAATGACATTTCTTCTCTAACAATTAAGTTTTTCATTGATAAAACTTTACATAGTCAAATTCTATATTTATTAAAGAAACATTCATATTTTGATTTTTTTGATATTTAAATATGCTTTTGAAAGTGCTAAAAATTAATGTCCCATAATACTTTGTATAATAAAATTTTAAATGCATTGTGAGTTATTCATTTTTTCACATGTTGAAAAACAAATTAGATATAAAATCTTAATGCAAAGCATATTCTTATTAAATAAATTATAAAAAACAAATATATAAGATCTAATATCACTTAAACATTAGAGAAGTTAACCATCTAACCATCATTGGTTGTAGATTTTAGAACTGATATTATATATATATATATATATATATATATATATATATATATATATATATATATATATATATATATATATAACCTGCTACTAAACAACATGCAAAACTAACTCACTAAAACCTGTGATCACATACACCACTTCACGTGGGTTTGTTAGTTGACTAGTCAAGCGTCCAGAGGTTTAGGGCTCACAGTGCAGTAGGGATGCTAACGATAGTTGCACATCACTAGAGGTTGCCTGACCACATCGAAAAATGATGACAAAGTAGGCTGAAAAACCTGATCTCTGTAACTATGTAGGGCTCGATTATGATAAAACAACTTGCATCACAAAGTATCTCTGATTGTCGATCCAAGACTACTATTTGAAAGATCTTGACATGTAGTATGCCAAAAAGTACTTGGCATGTTTTCATCTCTCTCTCTCTCTCTCTCTCTCTCTCTCTCTCTCTATATATATATATATATATATATATATATATATATATATAAAGGCTACTGGAATATGTTAACTAAAAATATGTAAATAGGAGTATAAACTAGGCATTTTCAACACTTTTTTTTTTTTTTTGCAAATTCAATCCTACAGGCGTATTAGGCTTGGTTCATTTGCTATGAATTGACTCTTGGATCATGTATTTTTTATAAAAAATATGATTTTTTGATGCTTAAATATTTAAAGCTATTAATTTTCAAGTCTTAAAAGATCCTTCTTATGCATCATAATGATCTAAGAGTCAATTTCTATAAAACCAAGCAACTTACACCCGTAGGGTAAAATTTAAGAAAAAAGATAAAAAAAACTCATGAAAATCTTGATTCATACACCAATTCATGTATATATGTGTGTAAGAGAGAGAGAGAAAGTGACATGAATCCATTTGAAACCGGATCCAATTCAGCATTGGGAAGATCAGAGCATAGACAGAGCAGATCAACAAGGATGGACCTGAATCCAAGGAGGGGCTGGATGGCCCTAGTGGGGCCCACCAAGGTGTCTACCTCTCCTTGGGAGGTGCCTAGATAGGTGTGCAAAGTGTTTTATAATGACTCTTGGGTGTTACTCTTAACCAAGGCATGTTTACTTATTGTGGAAAAAGTCTTTTAGGATTTTTCATTTTCTATTTAATGTTTCTTGATATTGTGAAGGATGTTAATGAATAGTGGTTCATTTTGTATTGTTGCATATATGAAATTTTTTATGAACAAAAGTTAAAGCTCCATCCTTCTTAAAATCGTCTTCCTCTCTCTAATTTGGGCGTGGACCATTCTTCTCTTCTTTCTATTGTCCCCTTCTTTAAGGTGCTCAAGGACTCATTTAGGTAGACTCACCATTCCGAAGTAGTTGTGCATTCTCGGCGGTTACATCCCAGCCCCAGCCATATCAACCCAATGGCAGACATTATTTGGATCTATCCGAATTTTATTTTGGATCTAATCTGAATCTTGTGGGCATGTATAAGAGAGAGAGAGATTGATGCCTCACCATCTAGACAATGTGGATGGTGCTGGTTTTCAATATTCTAAGCTATGCTTTGCAAATAAAAACCTCACTCACATCGGTTCAACATGATTATGTTGGATTATATTTTTTGGTTTAAGAAAAACATTTTTATGAACTTTATGAAAATTTTGAGCTGTTGATTTTTGTAGCCATACAACAACCTTCTCACATGTCATCGTAGAATTATGCAAAAACTTATTCCAACAAAACAAACCATATAAATTAGACCAATAAGGTTGGATTGAAAAAAGAAAAAAATCAAACAAATAAGAAAGAAAATTAAGACGGTCCACACTTTCCTAACTGATAGGAGAAACCTATATATATATATATATATATAGAGAGAGAGAGAGAGAGAGAGTAATGGGTCGGTGCTAAACCCATTTGGTGCTAAATTGCGTGCTAAATAGGTTTTTCGGGCTTTTTTATTTTATTTTTAAATTCTGACCGTTATGATGTAATCTGTGTACTTGATTTTATAAGGATCACTCTTGAAGTGTTTGATTCCAACACATGGTGAGTTTTTTTAAAGTTCCAAAAATCAATGGTCCCAAATCTTTGTAAAATTTTGAGGCTCCAAACATCATTTTTTTATCGAAAACACATGATCGAAGTATCGATTCTTAGTAAATCGACCATGCCCAACACATTTATAGGGCCAGAACTGCATAAAAAGCAACGGAGAAGTTGAAAAACCCATTTAGCACACGGTTTAGCACCAAATGGGTTTAGCACGGACCTATTTTCATGTGCATATATATAGTCAATAGAATATGAGAACTAAAAATTAATATGGGCATTTCTAATACTTTTTTTGCAAATACAACCATGTGGGTGATATTGGCATGGTGAATTTGTTAAGAATCAACCATTGGATCATGTATTTGTACGAAAAATGTGTTTTTTGAATGCTTGAATATTTACGAAGATTATGAGCCATTGATTTTAAAGCTTTAAAAAATCTCATTTATCCATCAAAATTGTATGATTCAATAGTGCGTTCTTGTAAAACCAAGCATGTAGATCACATATGTATTATAGTGACTCTCTCTTTCTTATATATATATATATATATATATATATATATATATATATATATATATATATATATATATATATATATACATGAGTAACGTATCTTTAAACACTTAAAGTGTTTAAAGATTGTTTGGATGAAGCATCGTCGTTGATCACTCACAATAGAACGTCGTTGCTGTCGTCTATTTTTTTCACACTAAATACTTTTAGCTAAAATTCTGGGCTAAAAAACAGACATTTAGTGGTGGTTCAAAAACCACCGCTAAATCATTTTTTAAAAAAAAGATGCACGGCATTACACCGTGCGTCCGAACTCGTTTGAAGGAAAACCCCTTCCGAAGATACAGGTTTTTCATATATATATATATATATATATATATATATATATATATATATATATATATATATATATATATATATATATATATATATACACACACGTGTGTGTCTGTGTGAGAGAGAGAAGTAAGATGGTCCACCCACCTTTCATAATCTTCAAAAGTCATATTTAAAGACATCTTTTGAAACCCAACTGTATAAATGTGATCTTCATAGTTGAAAATCTATGAAACATACTTTTAAATAAAAAATATATAGATAAAACTTTTCGACAAGTCCTCCGCCAACCTTTCCCACCACTCAATTTAGATGATGAGCTTTGAATCAACTTGAGTTCGGCCTACACGATGTCCATGTCATGGTTTTAGCATTTTCCCCATTCATATAGTTTCGGGCCCGTGTCTATAAGCTATAGCTAAACAACTCGACTTAGCTGTTGACATGTCACCGATCCTTCTTCCTGGTTTGGCTAAGGGACCAGCCTAGCCGATCAACGTTTAACAAGGTCTCGTATTTAGCTTAAGAAAAAAAAAACTTTTATTCTCATTTTTTTTTTGAAAAGCAAGCATTTATTCTCCTAGTTGGTATTATTACTGTTCAATAAAATTTTTGCTAGATAATTTTTAGAAATGCATCGATGAGGCCTAAAAAATATATATACTTTTGTTTGGCCCACCTAACTTAGATGTCTCCAAAGGGAATAATGATTTGAGTTCATCAGTAAAAAGCATCACATTTTTTGTTAGTTTGCTTCATTGGGGACCCTATCTTAATCCCAAAATGCAAGTTGGCCAAGCAAATTGGTGTTGTCCAATCAAAGAAAAAACTTCCACATCCACAATATCTTAATGTATCTATATATATGGCTTTGATTCATGCATTATATCTTAAAGTATCTATGAGGCTTTCAAGCTGACCCATGTAGATGGAAAAAGAAAAATATGGCTATCAATTGTCTTCCTCATGGAAGGGCCCGCAATGGTGGTGAAAATGAGCTTTCAATCTGCATCTACTTTTTTCTTTTCTTTCTAGTGGCAAGAAAATGTAATATTAAAAAAAATCTCTCATGGTGCACTAGCGTCCTCATGCATGTTTATTCCTGATGGATACTGTTATATAAAAAGTTTGAAAAAAAAAGAGAGAAAAAAAAGAGCACCACTGTTTCCAACATGTCATAATCTATGTCCACACAGATTTTTTTTGGACACGAGAACACGTAACGCAAGTTCTACTCACAAGTTCGAATCTTTTTTAGAAAATAAGAAATGAAGACACAATTTTTTAAATTTTTTAATAAATAAAAAACTATTTTTTAATATTGTATTAATAAAATGTTTTTTATTAAAAATATAAAAATATTAAAATTTAAAATATTAAAATGAGGGCCATTAGCATTGGTGTCCTTGCCAGCGTCTCTGTTTGCTTCGTAGCAATAGGTATAGGGACACATCCCGATTTGGCCTGTCCCTGTGACATAGGAGGTAGTGACCAGTGTTGTGAGAGGCGTACGCCTCACTACCTGAAGCGTACGCCTCAGAGGCGAGGCGCACGCTCAAGGTACTGAGGCGTGCTGTGATGCGCAAATTGCCCCTCATCAACCTCCAGAATCCCCTACTTCATCCCCAAGTCTTCCTCCTCCGCCCGATTCGTCGGTTGTGCTAACCCCAAGTGCCGGTGGATCCACCGCCACGTGCCGGCCAACTGCTCCTCCGCCGCTCCCTGCCTCCCCTCCCACCGCTTCACTTCCATACCAGTTGTGAGAGGCGTACGCCTCATAGGCGAAGCGCAGGCTCAATGCCTCGCTTCGCCTCATCGCATTTAACAACCTTGGTAGTGACACTATTTGGGTGTGGGTGTCATGGATGTCACAAGACACATTAAGACACACAGACACAACCCTGACACGTATGGAGATTATTTTAGCATTAACTTTAATACTGTTTCATAATATTTCAATAAAAAATATGATTACATATTAAAATATCAAAAAAATAGTTTTTTTATGATAAAAAAATATCGATCGATGCCCTCCTAGCCTACTGTTTTCAAAAAAGTTTTGAACTTGTATGTTGAGTTTGAGTCACGTTAGGTGGTCATATTTGTATCTTTGTGACAGGTTTTCAAATTTCAGTGGTCATATTTGTATCTTTGTGACAGGTTTTCAAATTTCAAGTCAATGAAAATGGCTTGGTAGAGTATGTTAGACCATCCATATTGGCACGAACATATAAACGAAAACCAACTTAAAAATATTTTACAACAACAAAGAAGCAGCTGCTATGCAGCAAACATGCAAGGGAAGGCTTCAAATATTAACATGGAAAAACAAGCCCCATACATAGGGCTCAATGTGCACGCCTATTTTCTATCACAAAATCGATATTTTCTTAAAATTTTTACTGGAAATTGCATAAATTTATAGAGAATACCAGAATTTTTGAAAAATCCAGGAATTTTATAAAGTTCATAGAAAAATCAGAAAAGTTTGTAAAACCATTAAGTTTTTTGAAACTCTATGAAAAACTTGTCAAGTTCATATAAAATCATAAAATTAGTTGTTAATTTAAAATTTTGTGCAAAATATATTTTTTTTCAAATCATAGAAAATTTATGATTTTTTGGAAAATAAAAAAAAAACTTTCAAAAAATTGGAAAATTTACAAATAAATTTTGAAAATCTGAATAGTTTGAAAACTTTTAGGAGAATTTTGGAAATATCATGGACAATTCAGAAAATCTCTAAAATTTTTGAAAATCATAGAAAATTTATGATTTTTTGGAAAATAAAAAATAAAAATTCTTTCAAAAAATTGGAAAATTTACAAATAAATTTCGAAAAATCAGAATAGTTTGGAAACTTTTAGGAAAATTTTGGAAAATTCAGAAACCCTCTAAACATTTTGAAAAATCTTAAATTTCATAAAAATTAAAGAAAATGCTAAAATTTTGTAAAATTGTGAAAATTTAGTAAAATTTTAGAAGATTAAAAAAACTCAAAATATTCAAAAAATACAATAAATTCATAGAAAATTTAGAAGAATATAAAAAAATTTAAAAATCATAAAATCCTATGATTTCAAAGAGAGACTTATTAGAGTTTGTTTTTTCATTAAACTGATGAGAACTGAGACAAAGCAATTGGGGTCCACTTTGACAAAGAATTCATAGAAATTTTAAATTTGAGAAACAAGCAAGAATTTAGAAATGGAAGGAAAAGAGGGTGAGGGTAAGAACAGTTTCCATATGAATTTATTAATTTTTAACATTTTTTATTTTTTTGAATTTTCTACTTTTTGTGAAATTTTCATGAACTTTTAGAATTTCATAAAATGTTTCATATTTTTGGATTTTTAAATTTCAAAATTTTTAGAGTTTTCTAAATTGTCCATGAATTTCCAAAAATTTCAATGAATTCCTAGAATTTTGTGGAGTGCTACTAGACAATCCTATCGAGTCTAGCCGTTTTCATTCAACGGTAAGTGTTAAAATCATCTGAATCTGTCCCTAATAGAGCGCTTGGACATTCAAAGAATATGCCTATATATGTTTTGGATAAATGAAAAATATCCATATTTTCAGGAGTAGTATGGTTATTTTTTCATTTTCTTTTATTAAAAGAAAAGTATTATCATGTGTAATAATGCTACCAACTAGCCCGAGAACGAATAAGAAAGATACTGGACATTGGAGCATTTAAAATTTCTTCAACTGGGCACTAGCTTGAATGGAGAGAAAGAGAAATTGGCTCTATATCAGGATCCTGCTTCGAAAGGGAAGGCTATAGCTTGTCACTATTAGAAGCTGAGATACAGCCTATCAGCTGTGGGGCCCAGCAGCAGATGGAGGGTGACCGAGTGCAGCAGCACCCCAAAAGTGTGCATCACATTGCACCTGATCTTCCCTCTCCATGGTATGCTTCTCTCTCACACTCTTTGATTTATAATGATGGCTGGTACATTTTTACCATGGGTAACATTATAATAAGACCAAACTGATTTTGGTATATCTCGTTTACGAGATTTTTGCTGATTCCCTATTTCACAAAGAGTTCTTATGTCTCTATCTTTATCAACTACATTAGAGGCCACATTAGATAACTTTTTGTTTTTACTTCAACTCTGAGAAACCGCTCCAGGCATAGAGACCTAGCCGCGCTGGCTCAGACCAGTGGCGGAGCCAGGGGTGGGCATGGGTGGGCGGTCGCCCACCCCAGAATTAGAAACCGAGTCGAAATATGATACGACTTGGGTCTTCTTCTTCATTCCCCACGATTTGGAGGTTGCATTCTTTCCTTGTGAATGCTTGTGGAAGAAGATCAGAGCAGGGTCGTGCAGAAGTGGAGATCACGCCTCCCTGCGATACAGAGTTGCTCTGCATCGATGCTGTGGCGAGGACCGTCCCCTCCGAGAGAGAGCTGAGGAGGCACCTCAGTTGGAAGACCTTCGGCTTGCTGCTGGATCACCACCGAGAAGGAGGTGGCTCAACTACCGAAACAGGCTTTCGATCTTGATGTATGATCTTCACCACCATGGAAGCTTCGTGCCACTGCGCCACCGACAGAGGTCGATGATCACCACCCGAAGTCTGCCCACCCAACAAAAAACTTCTGGCTCCGCCACTGGCTCAAACTGCTGTACTTAAGGTCTCTGTTCATGTCACCGTAAAACTTCGAGGGCTTGCACCCTCAACCCTAAGGAGTCGCTAAGCTTCGGCTTAAGCAGGGGTGACGCCCATGAGATTTGAACCTAGACTGTCCGTCAAACTGTCTATAGGCACCATCCCACTACGCCAAACCCCTTGGGTATGGCCACATTAGATAACTTCCTTCTGGATGTGTCATCCTCATTTGTTTTGGATATTTCTTTCTCATTTAGATCTGATTGTTTTTTATCTGGATTGGCTACCTTGATGTTCAGAATCCAGATCATGTTTTGCTTAGGAATGTCAACGGGTTTGGTTTGGACCCAGTTGAAACCAAACCCAGATATGCTTTGAGATGCTGGTATTGGGTCTGGACCTTGGTTTAATCAGACCCACCACAAGAGAAAACATACCCGTATCCTACATGGATTTCATGAACCATACCTAGTCAAATAATATTTATTTTTATCTTTTTTACGTTGAAAATTTGTGGATCTTAGTCAGAACTCGGGTCTGACTTGGGTCTCACATGAAATTTCACAAACCGTACTCAACTCCATATATTATTTGGACCCTTTGCGTCTGACCCGGATTCTAATCTGACCTCCTTGTTTATCACCAAACCCTAACCTTATAGGGTTTGGTACGGATCATGTCTGGGTCAAACCCAGCCCATTGCCACTAGATTTGGATCATCTTACTCGTTCACATATATGCATACCATGCTTCTTCTTTAAGGACTTCAACCGTCTCTTCAACAGCCACTCCTCGTAGATGTAAAAACTTCAGGTACCCCACTCCTGCCCACCAAAAAACGGATTTGTGGTCTTTAGGGGAAATGGTGATTTGATAATTTATTCGTAGATATTATAACTGGTCTTGGTTGCAATTTCAGCCATTAAGGTGCGTCAGTATTTTATCAACCCATTACCATAGCTAGAACCGACTTACAACGTTCCCTTTTCTGATGCAGACAGAATTGTCACATGCTGATTACTCCATAGATTTGTTGAAGATAACAGGACCACATTTGCTGTCCCAGACCCAGGGGCGTAGCTAGGATTCATGTGGGGGGGGGGGGGGGAGAGGGGGGTGGCAAACAGGGGTGTAGCAAACAAAAAAATTTGGTGTGATAGTCTAGGGTTCGGGGGCCCCCGAAAACATTCTTTTTTTTGAGATAAAATAAAAAATGGCTACAATTATTAATAAAAATTTATTTCATATGGACAAATCAAACTATTTGCTGCAGTCTTTCTCAACCTCAACGGAAAGTTCTTAAACATTATCTAATGGCAATATATAACACTGGTGCGATAATTTGAAGTTTCATAACAATGCATAAATTTTATTTATGACAAAATAAATCAAAATGCAAAAGTACCAACTAAAATGGACCCCGGCGGTTACCCGTAGCATAAAATTCATCTATAAGAGAATCTATAACTAAAGTCATAGTATATTCTCGTTCGATGTATAATGGCATACAGTCAGCAAGAAAACTGTCATCCATTTTGTTACGAATTTCCGTCTTCACATGCTTCATCACTGAAAATGCTCGTTTTGTAGTGGCCGTAGAAACTGGTAATGTCAATACAAGATGAAGTAATCTAGTTAGCATGACATAACTTTCTGACCTTTCACTTGCAACCAACTTTGATACAAATCAGGTAGAGTAGGTACTTGAAATCGAGGATCAGAAACCACATCAATCTGATAATGTTGTAACTCTGCTTTCAAGTAAAATATATCTTGTGGTGTAAAATCTTGAGGATAGAACTTCTCTGCAAGCTTGCAAATATCAATTATATTAAAGGATTCAAATGAATTTCTAGGATCCAATGTCGCACTAAGAGAAAGAAGTTTGATTGATGTGTCATTAAATCTAGTATTTAACTCCACCAACAAGAAATTTATAGCTTTATTGAAAATATCAAAATGATAGTGATGCTCAACTGAGGGATACTCACGACCACGGGATCGACCAACCATATATGAACCACTGAAGTCAGGTAGGCAAATATAATTTGTTGAACAAAATGATGTTAACTCTTGAAGGAATTCTTCCCAACCATCTTCTCTCAATGCTTGAAGCACAATCTTTGTAGTGTAGATAAATCTCATAGCAGTCAAGATATCTTGATTTTTCTTTCAAAGGGCCTAACATAGAATATCAATAACTGCAAATATTTGATTCATCAAATGCAAAACAAATACAAATTTGAAAATTGTAATGCAAGTGTATGCACCATCAACTTCATCCTGAGATATAGCACTTGGAGAATTTTCAATCAGGCACTCAAATACTTTACATGTTGTAACATACATATCCATCAAGCTCTTTACATATTCATAATGAGAACTCCAACGAGTAGCTCCATCTCTATGCAAGTTCCCAATCTGATTATCCCCACTTCCTGTCGATTGTTCCCTAGTTTCTAACAAATGCTCAATTTCTTTTCTATGTGCAACTTTCAACTCACCAACACGCTTAGGCGAAGAAGTAATAATGTTAACAACATTATCCAAATGAGAAAAGAATTGCAAAATGTCACGAACATCCTTAGTTATAGAAACCAATGTTAATTGCAAATGATGCGCAAAACAATGGACATAATATGCATAAGGACAATCCCTTAGAAATAAAGCTTGGAGCTTATTCCAAGCACCCTGCACATTACTAGCACCATCGTACCCTTGTCCTCTCATATTCTGAATTTGAAGGTTATGACTACTAAGAATATCAGAAATTTGATTTTTCAGATTCAACGAGGTAGTATCACTAACACTTTTAATTGCAAAAAAATCATTCTCTTAAAATTCCCTCTTCATTGACAAACCTCAATACAATGCACATTTGTTCTCATTTAGATGCATCTCGTGCTTCATCAACAAGGATACAATACGATTCATCTCCAACTTCATTATGAATCATACCTTGTACTCGGTTTGCCATAATGTGCAAAATCTCCCTTTGGATATCTGGAGAAGTATATGTGGCATTTCTTGGAGCATTAGCCAAAACAACTTTACCAACATCTACATTCATTTTTCCAGAATAATCAATCAGTTCAATAAATTTTTTACGATTCAATGAAGATAAAGATTCATCATGGCCCCTAAATGCACAATCTTGGAGCGCTAACCACTGAATATCTAACACTGAGGTTCTTACTCTCAAACGAGCTTTCTGACGTTCCTCTTGAGATACATCATTCATCACTTTGTCAATGTGATGACCCGGTCTCATCAAAATCTTTGCATTTCTTATACATACATTATGATATGAAGACGGTGAAGAACCAACATGGGTAAGAAAAGCACATTTTTCTCCTTGACTAACCCTCTTCCAATTATTAAACACAACTGTTGCCAATGCTGAGAGATTCGAAGAAGGGCTATTATCAAGAAAAAGAAAGCAATAAAAACAATATGCTTTATCTTCTGTCGGAGAATATTCTAGCCAACGAAACTTATCATACCAATGTTCTTGACATCGACGCACTTGTTTACCACATTGTCTACTTGGGTATTGTGCAAGTTTTGGTTAAAAAGGTCCCGCCCCCAGATAAGCCCATCTAATTTGATCTATTTCATTAACAGGGATTATCCAAAAACTTTAAATTCAAACAAAGTTAATGATGATGGCACCACACATAGTGGCAAGAAAAAGATCATATCTGGTGGTTCAGTACAAGATAATTCTTCCACCTAGCTTTCTTTTTCTCCACCTCAATTATAGGGAACAGTTGTAGATTGTAAATATAATCTCCTAAAGTTGTATATATTTATTTCTTAGTGGAAATACTGATCCACACATCGAGTGTTTGAGAATATCTACCATGGATGTAGGTGGATTTACACTTAACCACGTTACCTTGGGCGTCTTTTGCTTGGTGTGTAGGGATGGTAGTGGACCAGGGGACAATGAGTCTCTACCCCGTCTCACCCCGTTTGGACCAAGGATGAAGGGCATGAAATGGGGATGGAGGCGGGGATGAAGGTTAAAATCTATCCCCGTGCAGGGATGGAGGAGAGGATGGACTTACACTTTTCCCCGCCCGCCCTGTCCCTGTCCTAATCCCCGCCTAGCCCCGCCCTGCCCCATCCCCAATCCTTTAAGGGATGACTATAGACTAAGAGGAAACGGGGCCCCGCCCCGCCTCGCCCCCATTTGGACCAGGGATGGAGGACAAGAAATGGGGATGGAGGGGGGGTGGAGGTTAGAATCCATCCCCATGCAGGGATGGAGGTTCGGATTTTGAAACTGGGTAGGGTGGAGACCTTGTCCCCCGCCTCGGTCCACTGCCATCCCTATTGGTGTGTTTGTTATGCTGGTATTAGAGCATGATACCTGGTGATTGGGTGTCTTCTTTGTGCTTTCCCTATTTCCTTTTGTCGATCTTGAGCTGTGGAACAGAACTTTCGATAAGATTGGTTTCCTCTCTTTGGCATGCTAATCACCTACTGTTGTCTCTGAGAGATCAAATTCTCTCTCTTTTTGCTTTGCGAGGCTTCTTGTTGCACCTGTTCTTCGTGCTTAGAAGGCCCTATGCTAGTGTGAACCAGTTGATCATGGTAATAGCAAACTCAAGTGATGTCAACTCAAACTAAGTACCCCTATCCCTTCACCTTAGATGTGGCAAATTTTGTCACAATTAGGCTTACTCAACTAAACTTCATTATGTGGATGACTCGGTTCCTTGTGCTCCTTGAGAGTCAGGACATGATTGGGTTTTTAAATGGTGAATATTGTAAACACCCCAAATTTTCCTCATTCATCTTCAAACACCCCCTTTCAGCATATGCCAATCCTCTTAGGAGTCTAACCCTAAGTCTCTCCTAGTTTAGGTGTTAATTCTCCCTTTTTGTCAATAAAATTATCATTTTACCCTTAGGTCACATTAGATCTCAGTCAGTTAGAGTCAACCAAGCTTATTTTTAAGTTTAGAACAATTAGAATGACAGTCATTTCTAGCTCACCTGAGCTCACGATGAGCGAATCATGTTCAATTCTGACCATTTCAGCTAAAATTGGTTTATCTCTTGATAAATGAGCTCATTTCCAGCTCAAATCTTAGTCAATTGTCTCTAAATCAGTTAATTTCAATCAACCCTATTCCCCTGAGTCTAACTTGAGCTCACTGAGAGTTCAAGTATTTTAGTTTTAGTTCAAATCCATTTTTCATAGTCTTGGAGTCCATTTTAGCCCATTTCAGTTGAAATTGAGCTAAGTCCAGTCAGCTCAGCTAGTGTTTGAGCCCTAGATTTAGTTCATCTTAGTATTTCTGACTTTCATTTTAGCTCAAACTCTGTATATTCTCATCACCCACTTCACTTTGGTGTTCATTTCTCACCATTTCTCTGAAAATGATGTCATTTCTAAATCATTCAGTCTAGGAGTTTAGTTGAGCTAGTGTCTTTTTAGTTTCTCTGAGTTTAGAAACCCTAGGATTCAGTTTAAACTAGTTTGAATTTCATTCCCTAGTGTTACTCCATGCCCTGCAGAGGCAAAATCATTTATCAGATCATTTTTGTTCAAAACATCATTTCTATAATTTTTTTAGCTAGTACAGTTGCCAATATGGGCTCAAAATGATTCTTTTTCTGAAATTTTAGTTATATCCAAGACCCAATTCACATTTAGATCGGATCTAATGTCCAATTATCAATTCTCATCCTAAAGTAGGAATTTTCAATTCTTTGTCTCTGCCAGGGGTCTGGAACTTCAAATCCCTCGTCCAAGGTTCATATTTCACATGTTATTTTATATCATATCGTTTCATGTCATTACATGTCATTTTTGAGATCTAGCACTCTTGTTTTCAAAATATCAAATCCAGATTCGATTTTAAAACCTTTCTTTCAAAAACCTAGGTTTTGAATCGATATCTTCAATTTGGCCAACCCCCAGGGCTTTATATTCCTTTATTTCAAAAGCATTTCTTTAGAAAAATGATTTGGATTCATTTTAAATTTGATTCCCAAATCGATTTCCAATTTTTATCAATTTTCTCAAATGGGGCCCACCGTGCAGGGGGCACCAAACCCTAATTTTTTCATCTTTATTCAATTTTAGTTCTTTTTCATGTTTTACTTATTTCAAAAATATAAAATATTAGTGAATATAGGTGTCTTTTTAAAGCTTTTGAAAATCTTGTTTTTAACCCCTTTACTTTTCCCCTTTTTTAAAAATCGTTTTTGAAAAATCAAATGGGGCCCATATAGATGGCACCACATTTGAGAAACTTTCAATCTATCTAGGACTCTAGTTGATTTAGAACTTTGAGTTTCAACTTTATCTTTCATTTTTAACTTCTCTTAAAAACCCTTTATTTTAAAACTTGTTTTTATTTAAAAACCAAATGTGGGGCCTACATAGGTGGCGCTACATTTGTGAATCTTTAAATCAGTTTAGGTTTTCATTAGGGCTTAAGTTAGAAAAGTCAAAAATCAGATTTAATTAGAACTCCTTTTGTGAAAATTGTGCCCCCCCCACCCACCCACTCACCCACCCCCTTTTTTCCTTGTTTATCTCTTTTAATTAAGAGAGTTTCGACTAGATCAGAACTCTCTAAACAAAAGACCAAAAAAATCTATAAATACTCACCCCTAGGGGTGGACCAAGCATTTGATTCTCTCCCTCTCTCCAGCCACCTTCTCTCTCCTTTAAGCTCTTTCAAGTTCCAGTAGCAGCACCAAGGTGAGTTCCTTATTCCTTCTAATTTTAATTAATTTTTTTTTTTAGTTTTTTCATTGCAAAACACCATTGCTGCCCCATGTAGTTTAGATTTTCTTCTTTTTTTTTGTTTAAGGAACCATGTGAGAGCTCTAAGATGACGATCAGTTGAGTGCTCAATGTATTTTACATGTTTTTGATCCATGAATAATGTTTGCAATTCGTTTATTATGTTAATGCCCAAAAAAAATCGAGATTCGACCCCTCTGTGGATCAAATCCCTCTTTTAATGGCTAAATCAAATTTGTGACCATGCCTCCCTAGTTTTTTTTTTTTTTTTTCATCATATTTATGTTTATTTTCAGTTATTCATGCACTTAATCATGATTCATAGTATTAGTTACACATTTTTAGTGATTTTAGCATGCTTAATTAGGTTTATTTTGTTCTAGGGTTTTAGATTTCATATTTTAAATTTCAGTCGTCTGTTAATGCTATTATTTTACCATTTTATATTTTTTGATTAAATCTGAAATTTTTATGGTAGAATCATGCATATGCTCATAATTTTTAATAAAAAAATCAGATTTTTGTTTAGGTTTGTAACCCTATTTTCAAAAATCAAAGTCGGAACTTGTTTTCTAAACAGGGAAAACATTGTGAAAATCTAGGAGCATCTTTCTGTGGTCGTATCTCCCTCATTGGAGATTGTATTGACGATCTGTAAAAAGCAATGTGCTCGTCAGAGTGTCTACTTTAATCTGTGAAATTTTTATAAATTTCTACGGTCAATTTCTAATTTTATTTAACCCAACAATAGTACCTATATTTCTTGAACCGACAGGCATGGTTCAGGGCCAGGGTCATCCTGCCATAACAATATCTCCCTCACCAAAGATCGTATCGATCATCTGTAAAAAGGTTTTTTCTCATCATGGTATTTAGTTTGTTTCTAAAAAAAATTATGAATTTTGATGATCGTTTACTATATTTCTTTAAACCTGAAACTTGATCTATCTTTGTTGCATCGTTATGCATAGGCTGAAATCAGGTACGTATTGCTTGAGTCGTATCTCCCTAACCAAAGATTGTATTTCCAATCTGTAAAAAAGGTTATCTTAATTGATTTGTCTAGTTTTTTTCTGTAAAATTTAATAAATTTTTATTGTTGTTTGAGATCCAATTTTGGTCTGACACCGTAACATGTACAAAATTGTGGGTAAAATAGCATATTTTTCATCTTTTTATTTAATATTTATATCCAAATAATCCCAAAAATATATTTTTAGATTGCATTTTATTTTTAGGGTCATTAGAAGTGTCCATGTTGATTTTTATGGTTTTTGAAATTCATTTGATATGTTATTTAGTTATTTTATAAAATCAGGATGCCCACGGAGTTTCGATTTAACTAGAACACGGCAAATTTTGTTATTTTTGCATATTTTATTATTTTCATCCATTATTTTCATGATTTTTGAGTTTGATCATATTTATAATCATGTTAGGGTGCTCTCCACCTGATTTGGCATCGTTTTGAACCTGTTGGACCCCCGAATTAAACGTATTACAAAAATCTTTTATGAAAAACCTTGTTTTGCAATAAATGTTAATTTTTAAGGGTATTTTAGTCATTTTTCCTCATTTCTGATTTTTCAAGTTGATTATTTATATTATTCATTTAGTTATACATCATTTATTATGTTATTTAATGATTTTTATTTCAAGAAAACATGAAAAAAGGCTTATATCCAGATAAATCTCTCAATTCCTGATATTGTTGTATAAATCCTAAAAAGTTGATATATTTCTACTAACATGAGTGTTAATTTTGCAGAAAATCTCAAGATTAGATCATCTGTTATTCTCATTTTCTTTTTATTTATTTTTTTTTAATTATTGATGTAAAATGTAATTGTAACATTAGAATAAGAATTTTATTTTCTGCTTAGATTAGGATGTATTTGCATATAGTTTATTTTCAACAATATTGATTGTGATGGATGATAATTCATGCATATTTCAAATCCACCATGGTCAACATGAATGGCACGTGCACCAGCTTCTAAAGAGTTGATAAACTCGGTGGAATTCATATTTATGGCAATAGTCAGAATATGAATAAAACTCAGATTTATCATCTTCTTCTAAGTTACAAACAGTCTACACTCTTAGGCTATCTTCATAAATTATTGCATATTTTTAAAAACTTTTTTAAGTATTTTTCATTTTAGAATCAAATAAAGTACATTCAAAATATATTTGTGACCATAGTCATGGATATATGGCGAATTTATTTTATTTAAATTTTATAAGGCACAAAAATCCTTTTACCAATAATTTTCTCAAATTCTTCAGAAAATATTTTTATAAATTGTATCCATGCATTATCTATATTTAGATTGCATCATGAAATGAGTTCACAGGGCCACACGCCCATCCCTTTTTATATATTTTAGAATTCCATCCCAGAAAAATCGATTTTCTCAAAGTTACTCGATTTTTCCTCAAAATCGATTTTCAAGGTTTTTCCCTTTTTCAAATATTTTTCTAAGTCCAAATTCATGATTTTCCAAGTTTCCTTTTCTTCAAAAGTGTTTTCCCAAGTGTGAAAAATGATTTTCCAATCACCCATTTTCCAAAAAATTCTAAATATTCGAAGCATACATCATGTTTTCAATTTGCATTTTCCAAAGTTCATAGCACATGCCTGATTCTATGTGCATTTAGGAATAGAATAACGATTTAGACAGTTGAGCAAAGCAAAGCACATGATTGATCCTTGGTTCGATTACCCCTGGTTATGGCGCTAGGAATGGTTGAATCTCGTATCGACAGGCGAGTCCCATTCTACAAAATTTTCCCGTATTTTGAAACAGATGCGAGTTATTTTCAAAACTTTTTCAAAAGGTCAGTTTGACTTGCAAAAGTAAAATTTTGCAATGATAACAGGTTTGGCGACCGAGATAAGATATGTCTTCGCCCGATCAATCTCATGATTTGCTTTGTTCAACTTGTCAAAATCGTGTTCTACAATGTCAGCTCTATTTCATGTGAACCCAATAGCCTAGAATCAAACCCAGTTGACGTGGATCATCTGTAGACTTAGGCATGGTTTGATAGAACCAATTGAGGAGGCATTATTCATACTCAGATAGACTTAGGTCTCATACAATCCTCCTCAATCTAGAATCTGATTGAAAACATTGTTTGCTTCTAGAAATTTTTCAAAGTTCTACTTCTTTAGGTCATTAGAGCATTCTGTTTTTCTTGCATGTTGATCATTTTTCAAAAACAACCCCACCTATTTTTACCTGACCACCACATTGTTGGGAACCATAGTTTGGGGCAAAGCCTCACAACTGGGTCACCTATTTGGGTTAAACCCCCTGCCACGTACCGAGGGTCATAGTCCAAAGTATATCGACAGGCGCTTCAAGATGTTGGAAAACATGAGCTTAGAACTGGAGAAAATATTTTTATGTCACATACATCGAGTTTCGGCTTGAGTATATCGGCATAGCGTGATTGGACACAGATGATCTGAGCTTTAGAGTTAGGATTAGGGTCCTATAGCTATTTCAAAATTTGTGTATGTAGAGTCAGCCTTTTAGGGTATGTTGTATGCACATACTTGTTTGTGCAGGATGTGTGAATGCATCTCCCTTATTTTCCATTTATTTTTCTTATATTATCTTACATTCTCTTTTATTTTTATAAAGATTTTATCAAACTCTGAATGATTTTTTAAAAAATCTGCTATTTTCCTTCAAAACTCCAGGCAATTTTTCTTTTTCCTTCATTCCTTCTGGATCTCGAATTTCTGACCTTATTTGATCCTGCCTGCTATTTTCCTCAAAAATCATGTATTTTCCTTCTTTTTCTCTTGAATTTTGATCCTTTAATCATGTTATCTGTTTTCAAATCTCTTCACCTTATTTTCCTAGTATTTTTTAGTGAATTTCCTAATCATTGTAGTAGGGAATTATCCACCCACCTTTCCTTTTAGGCTTACCTTAGTTGTGTACTTCCTTCGGCGGAGTAATAACGCAATTATCGCAATTCCAACGACAACCTAATCCCTGGTAATTGGATATTCTTCCAAAATTGTCAACCTGATCTCATCATCTTTCACTTATCCTTCTTATCAAAATTGTTGCCCTCAAAAAATTTTCCATCATTTTGATCATCCCGTTTGTCCTACAGAGAGCATCGACATTGTTGAATGGTTCATACCAGATCAGGCAAGAAGACTGCACCATATCAGCGCGTCAGCGACAACAGTAGCAGTGAGCAAGAAATGGACTCCCCAAGGTCGATCAGAGGACAGGGTCAGCAGGGTGGCGATGACATCAATCCCGCCATGTATGATCTATTCCAGAAGATGATGACCAGGATGCAATCAGAGCAAGCTGAGGCTAGCACAAGAAAGGTGTCATCCAGGAAGAAGACTGATGCAGAGCATCCAGAGATAGAGGCGGATTTGGATCCCAATCCAAATATCCAGACCTTTTCTAGACATCGCTACCCACATGCTTGCAGAACATCCCTAGAACTAGTGGATCTCTCAGTTAGTCGATGCTCGTCGTGATCCTTTTATTGTTTTGATGTCATTGTGGAATCATATTTTGGTCTTTGTTTCAACAATAATTATTTCATGTATTTTTTTTTAGGAGTCAGATTCTACATATTCGAATAGTTCTGGTACCCTGTAGGATCTTTTTGTGGTACTAGAAGGTGTACGGGGTCCAAGGGTAGTTTTTATTTTTTCGCAAATTCGCTTCTCTCTTGAAGTTGGTGCAGGATCCAATTCGCAGCTTATTTAGATCTGGATCCGTCTTCATGAGGAGGGTCCTAGGTGGCGCCACTTTAGTGTGGTTCATCTTGGACCTCATTTGAATTCATGTTGACCAGTCCAAAGTCAAAAATGGACTGTTGGTGGAGTTATTAGCATTTGACAAAATCTAGGCTTGCACACTCATTTTTTGTGCAAAGCTTGGGAAGGCCCAAGGTCTCTTTATTGTGTCTCTTCTCAAGCAACCTAAGCCCTTAACTATGGAGGTCGACCAAGGGGTTGGGGGGTCTTCTTCATTTTCGAAATTGGTAATGTGGCTGGTTCTACAGAGAGAAAAAATCAAGTTTTTGGTGTGGTTGGTACTTGAGAAAAGCTTTTGAGTGTGGATGTTTGGTGGAAGGTTGCTTGGAGAAGAAGGTGAAACCGTGTATCACCTTGTGAGTGTGGAAGTGAAACTCGTGGGTGATTCCATTCATTGAGGTTGATCTAAACTTGTTCGTGGTGGTTGAGATTTTGACACCTCCGTTCGTGGATCATTCGTTGTGGTGTCGGTTGCTTCCCAACGACGGCCATTCCAACTTCAAATCGGATACTCGCGGGTTCCTCATTTTGCTTGTCTAATTTTTTTTATCGCATGGAACGTGTGTTAGTCATTTCATCTTGCTGAAAGTGTGACTAGTTTATTGTCTCTTTTGAATGCATGATTAGATCATTTTTATGTTAAAAAAATGGATTATTCAATCAAGTTAATCCCCAGAATATTCAGTGTGATTTGGAACTCATTATTTTAATAAATTTCGTGAAATCAATGTCTTGGTTCATCAGAGACATCTCCAAAGAAATGATCGTATCGGCTCTAATACTGATCCGATTTAGATTTTCTTTAGCTTTCCGAAAATCTAAGAAGATTGTCTTCAACTTTGTAGTTAAGACTGTTTCATAATTCGGTTGTTTGAAGCTATGAAAATTGTTGTCAAAGTCTCAGACTGACAGTGATCCACTGTTATTAATTTGGTTCAGAACACTCCTAGTAGTCTTTGGTATTTTGTTGTTAACTGAAGATTCCATGCATGAAAATTAGAAAATTTTTATTCTGTTAAAAGTTAAGATCAAAACCCACATCTTTTATGTTTGATGATTTTATTGAATCATTATTTTTGTATTCCGAAAATATCAATTTCTGGTGTAATTGAATACTTGAATGTTATTTCCTGCAACAATATTTTTTTATATCATTCTGGATATTCAAAAATTCATAAAAGATTGTAGAAACATCAAAAAATTACGAACTTTAGTGTTCTGGAAAGTTATAGATCTGACCTTCATTTCGTCAGTTGTGAGTTTTCTCAAACTCTAGCATTGGAAGGGTAAAAAATCCCTTCAAACAGTCTGCCTTTGAATTTTGATAATTTGTGTTGGACTTGTTTAACAGTCCCGGTGTCGAGTCCGTGGATTGAACGTTCCTGCTCCGAATCTGCTATTTCCAGATTCGTTGGAAATCTGTGCGAATTGCGCACAACTTTTATTTGGATTGCCTCTATCGAAACAGATCGTACAGGTCCCGAAAATATGTTTATCAGAGTTCTATTCGGACTCTACATCGTATAAGCTTCCGCGTGCATTTGGATCTGTTTGGATCATGGATCGTGGATTGGTGTGTATCGAGTCCACCGTAGTATTGCATCAAAGACTAAGGGCAAAACCATTAAGAAACACATCAAAATCGCCCAGAAGAAGGTTCAGCAAAATAGCGAGTCTGAAGGGGCAGATTCAACGAAAGAAGATTCTGAAGAAGAATAGGAATTGTTCATTCAAGAGCCTGAATCTATTAACCAGTTGAAGAATAAGACCCCAACAATTCATGATCCAATTCAGCTTCAGCTAAAGAAAATGACCAGGATGGTCAAGGACCTACAAGCCCGTGACAAGGGCAAGAAAACCTACACAAATGAAGACTTCTACAATGGCCTTGAAAGGGATGATAGTCTGAAAGATCTCCCCCATAAATTTATCAAATTCGATGGGAAGGGCGATCCCAAGGCTCACCTGACCATGTTCTTTGCAGAATACAACTGATTCAGAAGGGACAATCGTGCCTTATTCTAATGTTTTACATGCAGCTTAGAAGGCAACGCAGCTAAGTACTCCAAGCACATCAATCCAATCAAGTTGCGAGAGTTCGATAAGGTGGTCAACTTGTTCATCAAACGATTCATTTTCAATATTGAAGCCTTACCAACCCTCAGCCATCTCTGCAACTTCAAGCAAAAAGAAGATGAAAATGTCAGGGACTTCATTCACAGGTGGAGATCCACCTACAACAAAATGAAGAGTCCAATATCAAAAGAACATGCATTATCAATCATTCTGAACAATTTTTCTCAACCTCTGAGGAGACTCATTTCTACCTCCCCATCGCGATCTTTCATTGAATTAACAGAACGAGCAGAATGACTCAAAATAAGAATGAAAAATGGTGTGTATGAGAGCCTCACGCTCTCAAGGAGCTGTCAAGACACCAAGAAAAGGCACCCGTCACCATGAATACTGCTAGAAGCGACAAGGAAAACAGAAAGAGCGACATCTTTAAGCAGAACGACGGGCCTCTCCAATCAAGCTTTCATCAGAAATCAAAAACTCAAGAAAAACTGAAGCACGTCAACTGGAGTTTTAACCATGACTTTACTCCTCTAGATCAGTCGCATAAAGAAATCCTTGAGTATATGCTGGCCAAGGAGATGATTAAGCTCCCAAAAGTCAATGATCCTTCTGTCATTAGGGAAAGGTTTAAGGATCAATTCTACAAGTTTCATCAGGCAATGGGGCATGTACCGAGCACTGCTTCGTTCTCAAGAATATCATTTAAGACTATATTGATAAAAATCTCCTTGTGGAAGGCAAAGAAGAGGACAAAGCTGTCATCTCATCAACGCCTTAAGAGCAATAGGGCCAATACTTTCTCATTTCTTTCATTTTGCTTTTGTCATTTTATAGGGACAATATGGTCCCATTTCTTTTCTTAATAAAATTATCAATCTTTCTCATAGCTTGGCGTCATCTTCTTTATTTCTCCTTCTTTGAAAAATATCTTTTGGCGAGGAGTGACCTCTTTCAAAGTACCTCCTGAATCAATCAAGAAGTTTGTTACATTCAGAGAGCATTCGTCAATGTTAATTATCTTTCTTCTTCTTCCCCTGTTACACTAGGACATCTTTTGAAAATTTATTTTCAAATGTCCTGTATACAGGCAGGATCAATCAAAATCTTTCACTATCCTTCATCATCTTTCATTATCAAGCATTGTCTTTCAATTTGCATTGATCGGCCTCTGTTTGCCTTATATGCATTGATCAACCTCTATTTGCTTGATCTGCATTTATTTGCATCGATCGGTACCAATTTGCCTTGATCTATATTCATTTGCATTGATCGGCATTTATTTGCCTGATCTGCATTCATTTGCATTGATCAGCCTCTCTTTGTCTTGACATGCATTCATATATATGGCGAATTTATTTCATCTAAATTCTATAAGGCCCAAAAATCTTTTTACCAATGATTTTCTTAAATTCTTCAAAAAATATTTTTACAAATTACATTTATGCATCATCTAGGTTTAGATTACATCATGAAATGAGTTCACAGAGCCACATGCCCATCCCTTTTGATATATTTTAGAATTCCATCCCAGAAAAATCGATTTTCTTAAAGTTACCCAGTTTTTCTTTAAAATCGATTTTCAAGGTTTTTTCCTTTTTCAAATATTTTTCTAAGTCCAAATTCACTGTTTTCCAAGTTTCCTTTTCTTCAAAAGTGTTTTTTTAAGTGTGAAAAGCGATTTTTCAATCACCCTTTTTTCCAAGAATTTCTAAATATTCGAAACATACATCATGTTTCCAATCTGCATTTTACAAAGTTTATAGCACATGCCTGATTCTTCGTGCATTTAGGAATAGAATAACGATTTAGACAGTTGAGCAAAACAAAGCACATGATTGATCCTTGATTTGATTACCCCTGGTTATGGCGCCAGGAACGATTGAACCTCATACCGACAGGCGAGTCTCATTCTACGAAATTTTTCTGTATTTTTAAAACGAAGATGAGTTATTTTCAAAACTTTTTCAAAATGTCAGTTTGACTTACAAAAGTAAAATTTTGCAATGATAACAAATACCCAATGTCATCACATGTTATTGAGAGCCAAAACAGTGATGGAAGCAGGACGTTTGTTCAGAACCCCGACTTTATTGCCTAGAGGAAGTTGGATCGACTTCTGCATGGTTGGATAATAGGGACTGCAAGGTTGGATAATAGGGACCCTATCTTAAGAAGTGTTCTTGCAGTTGGCTAAGAGACATCTATGTCTTTGTGGGGATGCGTTGATGATTGTGTTTGCATGAGTCAAAAGAACTTGAATTCTTGCTCACTCAAAAACTTCATATGCTTAGAAAAAAGAATGTCTATGGTCGATTATGTCTGGATTTTAAGGGAATACGTGATGAGCTAGGAGGAGATATAGGAATGCCAATGGATGATCACAAGTTTTTCTGGCTTCTCAATGGATAGGGTTTGCTACTGCTATGTTGAAACTGCCAATGCCTAAATATGATCAAGTGATGGCTCTTCTCCAAAGGCATGAGACTATGCGTAGTCTCCATTCGAGTGAAACTACTAATCATAACGCTGCATTCTGAAGCCAACTGCCAGAAAATCAAAGAAACAAAACTTATAACAAACACCAACAACATTGTTACTCTAAAGGCCATGGCTTTACTCGAGCAGGTCAATCTAATAGCAGAAACAACCAGACTCAAGGCAAGGCTGATCATGACAATTCAAAACCCAATACTAAAATTTCTATTGGACCTTCAGGAAATCAAAATAAGGACAACAAAGTGGTGTGCTTGATTTGTGCCATACCTAATCACTCAGCTCTAAAGTGTCGCACAGGTTCTATCAAGCCGAGGACGTTCCACAAGCATTGGCAGCTATGAAAATTTCTGAAGCCTAAGATCATGCATGGTTCCTGGATATTGAATCTACATCTCATGTCGTGTCTGAACCATGCAACCTCTCACTTGAAGTATCGTGGTTCCAAAATGATTATGGATGAGAATGGAGAACATGTTCATATTACGCATATTGGCACAACTAATATTAATCTAGACAATGTACATTGAAACTAAACAATGTTCTCATTGTCCTAGAGATCAAGAAAAATTTGATTTCCGTGAGCCAATTGACTTTAGAAATGCCTTACGTATTTGAGTTCTCATCTAATTCGTTTATGATGATCAAGGACATGAATAGTCACAAAGTGATAACAACAAGAACTTGGGAAGGAGATATCTATGCATTGAAATCTGGATCAAAGGAGGTGGTCTTTTCTACCTGACTTTGAACAACCAATAAAGATGTAGGGTGTCAATGACTAGGACATCCTCATCATCAAGTAGTGAATTTCTTGCAGAAAAAATTAAGATATTGTTGTCAGTTAAGTAGAGAATAAATTTTCTATTTGTGAAAGTTGTCAAATGGGAAAAATGTGTAGGCTACCATTGAAGACCAATTTATTGAACTTTTGGTAAAATCCACTGTGATTTGTGAGGACTCACATTGGGTCAAATCATTTTAAAAATTTCTCTTTTTATGCTATTGTTATAGATGAATGGTCACGGTTCACATGATACTATCCTCTAAGGGTGAAATCTAAAGTTTACTAGAAATTTGTGAAATTTCACAAAAATGATTGAAATTCAATTTGAGAGAATAATCAAAGCCTTCCAAATAGATGGAGGGGAATTCAATAATATGGAGCTTGCTACATATATATTTGAAAAATAATAAAATTTTACATCTTAAGACTTGCCCAAAAACCCCAAAACAAAATGGGCTAGCTAGCCGAGTGCAAGCATCGTACTATTACTGAACTTGGCCTCGCTATGTATCCATTGATCTTTATCCTATTGAACAATCTCATGAAAATACCCAAAACCACAATATCCTTTCATGGTGACAAGGCCCAAAGTTGGAGTTAAACCCAATCCAAATATTTCCTTACCCTAAAAGTACCCTTAGAACCCAGAACAAAAACATCTACATAATAGTTGAAGGCTATAAAGGAGGAAATTGAGGCATTGCATTACAATGATACATGAAAACGCACTGACTAGGCACCGACTAGTTAGCTGAAGTGTAAGAAAAACACCTAGGCTTTGCAATTTCTAGGTGAGCACATTAAAAGCTATTGATTTTTTCGACTAATCAAGGTGCCTAGTGGACAATTAAGCTGCCCTTGCTTAGGCTGGGGGTAGTTTAGTAAAAAAATTTATTACATATATTTTGTTATTTTTAGGCATATATATTTATGTGCATGTGTTGTGATTTGTTCTGTGAAAATGATAAACACATGTTTAGTTAATTATATATATATATATGTGTTTGTTTTTCAGATTTTTTTTTGTGAAACGTCAAAAGCATGTATAATTAATTTTAATTGGTTATGTTTTATATATATGTGTGGGTTACATTGTTTCTAATGAATTTTTTTGTTAAAGGTTGAAAGTGAGATATACATGGGTGAGTTTCTGTAAAAAAAATTATGAAAGCCTAAAAACATGTTTAGTATATTACTTATCATGTAATATGCTATGTATACATAATCAGTACGGTTGGAATTTAAAAATAAAACGAAAAAACTCTCAAAAACTCATTTTGCACGTATCACTGTGTACCTACCAATTACTATATATATATATGCGAATTTGGTGAAATCCCAGCCTCAGCAAAGGGGAGCTGACACCATGCAATGGTACAATACTGAGTCATTCAATTCGAAAATTGCAAGGGAGACCTATCGCAAGAAGGGCATTCAGTTCGAATTGCAGAAGTTCATTTGGCATGGAGAACATATCGATCCCCCGTGCAGCTCTGACCTTGAAGCTTGCGGTGGAATATAAACTTATGACTATGAACTCCAAAAAAATGTTTCTTCTCACGTATCGTGTTTCGGCATATCACGGAACAAGAATAAGCCACACTGCCTCAAGTCGCATTTCTCATGATACCCGTGAGACCAACATGCCTCTGGTCTTTCCCGATCTCTGCAACGTCAGATTCACAAAGATTGACGATGAATACGATATATTCACTGACTTCAAGTGAGGAGACTCCACACATAACATCCTGTCTTTGGGGGTTGTGAAAGCAAAGAACCAAGAGGAGGGAATAGGACAAAGGAAGGCAAAAAAAAATCAGAAAGGGGATGAGTGGCGATGAATCGGCGAGGGGACAAGACGACGAGGAAACCGATGCACCGTTGGATTCTCTCTTGTTTTAACCGTTCATTTCCTCTCTTACCTTTCTCTTCTATATATTCTATCAGCCTTTCCTCTCTCTCTCTCTCTCTCTCTTTCCATTCTCCTGCGCCTTCTTTCTCCCAGCCTCTCTCCATTTCCTCACTTTTATTACTTTCTCTCTCTCTCCTGTTGCGCGCTCACATGATGGCAGAAACACACAGAAAACGTCTTAGAGAAGGAGAAGAAGAAACACAAGTGAGATCAAATAGAAAACGAGAAGAAGAAGAGGAGGAGGAAGAGACACCCCACAAACCCTCCTTCCACGACATCCTCGCTCTCCTGGAATCCGAAGAAGAGGAGCCCACTGACCCCGACCTCTTGTCCCTCGTCACCACACTCCAACGGGAGCTCTCCTCCTCATCATCATCATCGTCATCTCCCTCGCCATCCGAGCCCAGTCAACAAGGCCCAGCCGACCCAGACCCAATCCATTACCAACAAGAACCATCTCCCCCGCTTCTCATCGTCGACGAGACTCCACAGGAGGAGGTCATGAGGTACCTTTTGGAAGCTTCTGATGACGAGCTGGGAATTCCGCCCAGCCCTATCGACCCATCTCCCCTGGACACTAGAAGAGAAGGAGCAGAAGCCCACCACCACCAATCCCTTCTAGAGAGAGAAGAAGAAGTAGACCGGTTGGAATTCCAGGAAGGGCTAGGCTTAGGATTAGAGAGAGAAGAAAAGTTGGGCTACGATGGGTGGTGGGAAATCGACGACCAAGCTGCCAACTACTACGATCTCCTGCACTCCCAGCTCTGCTACGACGAAGGCAAAATCGAAATATGAGGAAATATTTGCGGACACAAGCTGGAAATGGTGAATGGGGGCGGAGGTAAAACAGTCCTACGGAAATTTTAGGGGCTCGCTTTTCCTTAATTTGCATTCGTGCGTCTCTTCTCTTGTGACGCCCTGATATTTTCAGGATGATAATATTGTAAATTGCTAGAAAGTTGACGCTTTAAGTTGGACTTAGAAGAAGCAAAGTTTTTTATTTTTTAGCTTTTTAGCTTTTTTTCTATAAAATCACCAAATTACCCTTGTCTTAGGCATTGCACGGTTACATCATTGACGATATCACCCTTTGATTCCTAATGTGCAAATTTTGGCTAGACTTTTGGGAAGATGCGAAGGGTGTTCTAGTCATTCAAGAACACTATGATTGAAGAGATTATGTTCGTCCATTTCATAAAGTCAAACACCAATGCTTCTTGAGACTTGACCTTTTATCGACAAGTATTAAAAAAAAAAAAAACGAGTACAAGACCACCGACGGTCTAAGTGTAGCCAGGATCAGGTGCCATCACATGGCACACTGAGGGCACCAGGTGCAGCGGCACGTTCAGGGGGCGTTCGAGTGTCAGGAAATCTGAGTTTTTCGCCAAAATGCATTGACAGCATGCGTTTTTGCGAGGGATAGCAGTGGACCGGGGGAAAGCGGGGCGGGGCCCCGCCTCGCCCCATCGGGACCAGGGATGAAGGGTATGAAACGGGGATGGAGGCGAGGACGAAGGTTAAAATACATCCTCATTCGGGGATGGACTTACACTTTTCCCCACCCCAGCCCCTCCACGATCCCCGCCCCGCCCCATCCTCAATCCTTCTAAAGGATGGCAGTAGACTACGGGAAAATGGGGCCCCGCCCCGCCCCGCCTCATCCCCGTTTGAACCGAGGATGGAGGACATGAAACGGGGATGAAGGCGAGGGTGGAGGTTAAAATCCATCCTCGGGCGGGGATGGAGGTTTTAATCTTGAGACGGATCGGGGGTGGAGACCCTGTCCCCTGCCCCCGCCCCGATCCATTGCCATCCCTATTGTCGAGCTCACAATGCCAAAACAAACATGACATCATGAAAAACACCTAAACTGTTGTGCCATTTTACACATTGAACTCATTTTTCTGCGGAAACGGTTTCCTTAAAAGGGGTTTTGATTCAGTTTTTAAGGAATTCATGCACCCTATTCCGTGACAAGCAAACACCCTCTCAAAGTATCGATAAAAAGACTTGTGTTTGGTGGACCCCACATCCACTCTTTCATGGACAATGAGGGTTAAGATTAGGGGCGTCCACGGGTCAGTTGGTTCAAACCCAGGTGGTACCACACTTGGATCCGATTGTCGGGTATGGAATCAAGTCCAGACCAAAGTTTAATCTAGTCCACCATAAAAAACCATACCCTAACCCGATAAGAACTACATGAACCAGATCTGGAGCATACTAAATAAAACCATATTTTTTGTCATTTTTATATTGAAAAATCATGGGTCTTAATCGAAATTCGGGTCAGATCTAGGTCCAGTATAAAATTTCACAAACTATACCTAGATCCATGACCTTCGAGTATGGACTCAAGTCTTATTATTTATCACCATACCCGGACCCTATAGGGTTTGGTTCGTTCGGGTAAACCAGGCCCGTTGACACCCCTAAGTTCTTCGAGGTCAAGGCCAGAAAGCTGCAGTAGGTCTGACCTTAAAGTTTGGGGGTGGAATATAAAGTTATGACTATGGGCAGGCTTTAAAGATTCGAGATCTCAACGTCCTTTGTGTGAGCTCCAGGCGGAATCCATAGACCACCTTTTCTTTTGTGCCCCAGGGCAAAGCTTACATGGAGGAAATCATTGATAATCTTTTTTGGGCAGAACAAAATGCATCCTAGTGACATCAAAGTTGCTCTTTGTTACATGCAAAGGCGAAGCTGGGGGGGGGGCAGGACTGGGCTGCCTAGTCCTGCCCCCCGGCCCAGTTAAAAAACAAAAATTAAAAGACCAGTCCTAGCCTAGCCCTGATTCTCGGGTTTGATCCAGCACCTGGCGAGGGCGGGCACCCGCTCATGCTGGATCCGACCCGTTTAACTTATTACCCCTTAACCCCTCGTCTTCTTCGATCTTGATTTTGAGTGACCTAGCCCTTGCCCTCGTCTTACCCAAATCTCCCAACTCCCGACGATCGATCCAACGTCGCCCAGCTTCTTCTCCAACATTGACTGAGCTTCTCCTCTGACACCGGTCGCTCACGTTTCTCCTCCAAGCCTTCGGCGCTGCTCCCATGCTCCTGAGTGAGATAGATGACGAGACACCGATCGAGAACGACGACGAGACACTAATCTTTTGGGTAATTTGACTAATCAAATATGTTCTAGTTTGATTTAATCAAATTATAGGTGGATTAGAGCAGATTGGAGTGAATTTAATCAAATCAACTTCGAAGTAGGGTTGAGCCTGACCTGAAACAATTCATTGCATTTATTTTTTATCAAATTTTATTTAAAATAAAAAAACAATTTACCCATTTTGGGGATAATTCCTATTTTTTGTTCTTGAATGAGCTCCTATGCATATATTTCTATGTATATATGTATATATTATATGCATATATACATATATGCAGATGTCTCTCAGACTTTTATCTCATGTTAATTGTTTGACTCACAAATTAAATTAAAGTGGAAGATGAATGATGACTATTGATGGCAATTTATGTTTTTTGGTGCAATAATTCTACTTTATCTACTCATTTTAGTTAGAACAAAGCTAGGAGAAGGTTGTGAATCAGTGACTTCTGAATTTTAGAATAAGTCCTGATTTCTGAATCATAGAATCAATTATCTACTTTATCTACTCAAATTATATAGAATTATAGAAAAGTCCTGACTTCTAACTTGTGTTTTAATGTTCTGATATCCAAATTAATTATCTTTGAACAGTAGAAGAAGGTTGTGAATCAGTGAATTTATTTGAAGGACAAGAAGATATATTTGAAGGATGTGAATTAGTGAATATCGTTTCAGCGGTGCTAACTCTTATTTAGTTACTCTCCTAGTGACTTGTGAGTATATGCTTAACTCTTACCTAGTTGCAATTTACAAATTTATTGTTGTTATTTGTCATGATCCATACCCTATGCACGATTATTAGTTTGTTATACTTGTTAAGTATTAATTGTTATAGTGTTAATTTGTTAATTGGTATAGACTTATAGTGTTATATTGGTATTTTTCTGTCATTTATCACCAATCAGTAATTGTATCTGATTTGGTGTACTTGTGTAAAATTCTAATGATTAATTGTATAGATTATTGATAGTTTACGTGTTTGATTAATAATTTTATCACCAATCAGTAATTGTATCCAATTCGGTGTACTTGTGTAGAATTATAATGATTAATTATGTAGATTATTGATAGTTTATGTGTTTGATTAATAATTTTATCACTAATCAGTAATTGTATCTGATTTGGTGTACTTGTGTAGAATTGTAATGATTAATTATGTAGATTATTGATAGTTTACGTGTTTGCTTAATAATTTTATCATCAATCAGTAATTGTACCTGATTCGTTGAAAAAATTATACTTGCTTTTCTCATAGTTTTTTTCCACTACCTTAACATGATGTTATTCAATTATTTTTTTATTATTTATCACCAATCAGTAATTGTATCTGATTCGGTGTACTTATGTATAATTGTTATGTTGAACAGTTAAAGTAATACTTCTGTAAGTTGAAAAAGTCAAAGTTATACTCATGTAGTATCTTATTTATTTGTAGAATTTGAAATGAAAAGAGGACAATCTTCGAGCACTAAGAAAAGAAAAAACTTGTTATCATTTTTTTCGAAGTTAGACAACTCTTCATATGGACAAGTTAAAGAAACTCCAAGTCCTACTCCAACCATTCCTTCATCACCTGAGCATATTTCATCTCTGAATCCAACTTTAGAATCTGACTTTATATTGAAAGAGATCTGTGTAAAAGAAAGTGTATGTGTGATCACCCTGTTAATGAAATAGATCGAATTAGACAGACTTATCTGAGGGTGGGACCTTTTCAACCAAAACTTGCACAATACCCAAGTAGACAATGTGGTAAACAAGTGCGTCGATGTCAAAAACATTGGTATGATAAGTTTTGTTGGCTAGAGTATTCTCCGATAGAAGATAAAGCATATTATTTTTATTGCTTTCTTTTTCTTGATAATAGCCCTTCTTTGAATCTCTCAACATTGGCAACGGTTGGGTTTAATAATTGAAAAAGGGTTAGTCAATGAGAAAAATATGTTTTTCTTACCCATGTCGGTTCTTCACCGTCTTCATATCATAATGTATGTGTAAGAAATGCAAAGATTTTGATGAGACCGGGTCATCACATTGACAAAGTGATGAATGTTGTATCCCAAGAGGAACGTTAGAAAGCTCGTTTAAGAGTAAGAACCTCAATGTTAGCTCTTCAGTGGTTAGCGCTCCAAGGTTGGCCATTTAGGGGCTATGATGAATCTTTATCTTCATTGAATCGTGAAAATTTTATTGAACTGGTTGATTATTCTGAAAAAATGAATGCAGATATTGGTAAAGTTGTTTTGGTTAATGCTCTAAGAAATGCTACATACACTTCTCCAGATATCCAGAGGGAGATTTTGCACATTATGGCAAACCAAGTACAAGGTATGATTCGTAATGAAGTTGGAGATGCACCATATTGTATCCTTGTTGATGAAGCACGAGATGCATCTAAATTAGAACAAATGTGCATTGTATTGAGGTTTGTCAATGAATAGGGAATTTTAAGAGAACAATTTTTTGTAATTAAAAGTGTTAGTGATACTACCTCGTTGAATCTGAAAAATCAAATTTTTGATATTCTTAGTAGTCACAACCTTTAAATTCAGAATATGTGAGGACAAGGGTACGATGGTGCTAGTAATATGTGAGGTGCCTGAAATGGGCTCCAAGCTTTATTTCTGAAGGATTGTCCTTATGCATATTATGTCCATTATTTTGCGCATCGTTTGCAATTAACATTGGTTTCTGCAGCTAAGGATGTTCATGACATTTGGCAATTCTTTTCTCATTTGGATAATGTTGTTAACATTATTACTTCTTTGCCTAAGCATGTTGGTGAGTTGAAAGCTGCACATAGAAAAGAAATTGAGCATTTGTTAGAAACTGGGGAACGGGCGACAGGAAGTGGGGCTAATCAGATTGAGAACTTGCATAGAGCTGGAGCTACTCGTTGGAGTTCTCATTATGAATCTGTAAAGAGCTTGATGGATATGTACGTTGCAACATGTAAAGTATTTGAGTGCCTAATTGAAAATTCTCCAAGTGCTAGATCTCAAGTTGAAGTTGATGGTGCATACACTTGCATTACAAGTTTCGAATTTGTATTTGTCTTGGATTTGATGAATCAAATATTTGCAGTTATTGATATTCTATGTCAAGCCCTTAAGAAGAAAAATCAAGATATCTTGACTGTTATGAGATTTGTCTACACTACAAAGACCGTGCTTTAAGCTTTGAGAGAAGATGGTTGGGAAGATGGTTGTCTACACTTGCATTACGAGAGTTGATCCTTGAAGAAAGAATCAACACGGGAGTTGATTTTTGAACAGAGATCATCATGAGGGTCGATTCTTTGAAAACAATGGTTTGAAACTGATTTTTGCAAAGGAGGATCAACACGCTGGTTGATTTTTTGAAAAAGATTGGATCAAAATTTTGAACTTTCTGTGATCATGATGAAGATTTTGCAGAAATTTTTCAGATTTTTATGATTTTGAAAAACCCTCATAGGTAATATCATTTCTCTCATGGAGGATTGTCGGGATTGTCCCTCATCCTGAAATGAATAGGAATTTGATGGCAAAAGAATATTTTGAAGTGTAAATGTAATTTTTAAAAGATGCCCCAATATGGCGAAAGAAATAAGAATTGAACATCAAAGATAGAAAGGAAATTGACATTTCATTGATAAGTAACTACTGAAAACAAAACTTGTATATTTATAGAAAGAGATCCCAGAAGACTGGGGCTAACTTGCCCCTACAAGATGACTGCTAAAAAAAGAAAAGGACAGAGAAACTTCGGCATCATTAGTTCTTGGAGTGGTTCGGGAAAGGTTTGGTTAGGACAACGGGCTGCTCTTCATCTTCATCCTCTATCAGAAGGTTTTTATCGATGCAGTCCTGGATGATGTTCTTTAGGATGAAGCAGTGAACTGTATCGTGCCCCACTGCTCGGTGAAACTTGTAGAATTTGTCTTTCCATTTTCTCAGAGAGACTGGAGGATCAGCAACTCTCGAAAGTTTAATCATATCTTTGCTTAACATGTACTCCAGAACTTGCTCGAGGGACTGTTCCAAAGCAGTGAATTGGCGGTCATAACCCCAACCTTCACGTTTTATCTTCTCCTTCTGCTTAGCTGGAACTGACTTGTCATTTGGCTTGAAGGGTTCCTCTCGCTGACCTGTCTCCTTCTTCTTGCTATCATTGTTGTTATTGCCCCCATAGTTAGCTGAGAAGGTATAATTTGCCTTCTTTTTGAGGTCTTAACCGCTCTTGATGAGAGTGATGCCCTCATAATTCCCATTGTTCATCCCCATCTCGAGTCACTCAGCTCGATTAATAAGCTCTATGAATGATTTTGATGGGTAAGTAGAAATAAGGCTTCTGAGAGGCTGAAAAAAATTATTCAAGATGACTTAAAGCACGTGTTCTTCTGAAATGGGGGTTCTCATCTTGTTACATGTGTCTCTTCATCTGCAAATGAAGTCTACGGCCTTCTCTTTGTCCTCTTGTTTCAAATTGTACAAATGATTGAGGGTTGGCAGTGCCTCAGTGTTGAACATGAACCGTTCCACAAACAGATTAACAACTTTATCAAAATTTTGCAGCTCGACGGGGTTGATATGCTCTGCGTACCATTTTGCTGTTACGCCTTCTAAACTGCAAGGAAAGCACAAGAAGAGGGCCCGATTGTCTTCACTGAATCTAGCGCATTTGGCGAAAAACATTGCGAGATGGGATCTTTGGGTTGTCGGACCCATCGAACTTAATAAACTTTCTGAGGAGGTCTTCCAGGCTGTTGTCCCCATCTAGACCAAGGTAGAAGTCTTGCCTGGTATACACTTTCTTTCCCTTATCTCGAATCTGCAGATCTTTGACCATCTTAGTCAATACTTGAATTGAATCTTCTGTCGGGACCCCATCTTTAAGCTTGTTGACTGATTCGGGCTCTTCCGTCACCTTCTTGGGCTGTCGCAGATGTTTTGGGACGAACACAAACTATTCTTCCTCGGAATCCTCCTCTCCTGAGTCTGTACTTTCAGAGGTGTTATCCTGCTGAACCCTCTTCTTGCTGATTCTGACATGCTTCTTCACTGGTTTTCTCCTGATTTTGTTCTTAGAGGATGTTTTCTTTGAACTTGCCCCAGCTTGCTCAGACATGATTTTTGCCATCATCTTTTGAAATATCTTATACATCGTCGGGTCAACATCATCTTCCTCTGAGTCATGTTTTCGGGACAACCTGGAAGAGTTCATTTCTTCCACTTCGCTGTCATTGTGTTGCTGAGTTGCCCTCCTTCCTGCTCTCGTTTGAACCATGATGAAATGTTGATGCTTTCTGTAGAATAAAGGAAGGATTAAAATTCGAGAAGTTTTTTGGACAAAAGAGATGATGAAGGAGATATTTAAAAGTTTTTGAGAAGAGATCTCTTGATAAAAAGGGATCTCGGATGGGAATATAGAATTTTAAAGACATATTTTTGAAGATGGATGACAAGACCTGAATATTTTGAAAAATTGCAGGCAGGATCAAAAGAATTTAAATAAATCAGAAAAGAAGAAAAATACGCCTGGACTTTTGAAAGATAGGGGGAAAACTTAAAAGAACGTCCAGGGTTTAAAAAAATTATGAAGGAATAAAGAAATAAGAAAATATACAATCCTGGATTTTTGAGAAAAATAAAAGAATTTTTGTGAAATAAACATCCAAGGTTTAGAAAAATAAGGATTTTCAAGATAACATCAATTTATACAAGCAATGATGCACAGAATAGCACTCCTTAGAAGTTAACACTAAAATGCAATTTTTGAAAAGGCTCGTAGGACCTTAATCCTAACTCTAAGGTTCAGATTATCTGATTCCAATCAAGATACACTGATATACCCAAGCCAAAGCTCGAAGTACGTGGCATAAGAATATTTCTCTGGTTCTAAGGTAATGGCTTCCCAACATCCTTGAGCACCTACCGATATACCTCGGACTATGGCCCTTAGGTACATGGTAGGGGGGCGCGAACCCAAATAAGTGGTCCAGTTGTGAGGCTCTCTGCTGAACTATGGTTCAGTGAGATAGCTCAGCAACGTGAAGACCAGGACAATATAAATAGGGATGTTTTCAAAAATATGTTCAAATGCAAGAAATCAGATGGCTCTAATGCAATTCTTAAAGAGATAGATTTTTAAATGAAAAGAAGCATACACTTGCATACATTGTTTGCATTCAATCCCTAAAATTGAGGAGAGTTGTATTTCAGACCTAAGTCTAAGTGAGCATATAATAATCTCCTCAATATGGTCCTACCAAACCATACTTAGATCCTATATGCAATGATGTCAGCTTTAGGACAAAGTCTAGGCTCCTAAGTTTTGCATGGAAATGAAGCTGACATTTGTAAAATAAAGACTTAGATAACATCAAAGCAAAGAAAAAAAAGGCATGAATTCGACCGGACAAAGACGAGTCTTATCACGGTCGCCAAATCTGTGATCATCGCAAAATTTTTCCTCTCGTTCCTCTTTTCCTTTCTCTTTGCCTTTCTAACCTCTATTTCATTTTTGAAGGGGAATAAAAGATAGAAAAGAAGAGAGAATGAGAAAAGAAAGAAGAGAGAGGAATTTTTTTTCGGGGTCTCACTTGACCTTAATTTTGAAAATATTTTAGGAAATTACTCGACCTTGAAATATTTGCGGGAAAAGTTTGGAGACGGGATTCTCTGGTCGATACGAGGTTCGATCGTTCCTAGCGCCTTTACCAGAGGTAATCGAACCAATGATCGAATTTATGCCTTTTTGCTTTGTCTAAATATTATCTAAAATTTTACTCTAAATCCAAAATGCACAGAGAATCATGCTTGTGTAAATGCAAAAGATGTATGCTCTTTTGAAAAGAATGATTTGGAAATCTGAGATTTTCCAAGTGAAAAATGTGATGATGGTATGAAGAAGTGATTTCTGAATAGTTGAATCTAGCTTAGAACTTGAGATAGATCAGGAAAAGATATTTTGAAGTTCTAAGTTTTTGAAATAATCAGAGTTGAGGAGAATAAATCTTGATTTTGAAAAGAATGATTTAAAGCTGAGATAAAAGGAAAAGAAAGGAAGCTTCAAAGTCAAAAATGGACTTTGGATTTGAATTCTGAACCTGGGTTTAGGAGATGAAATGAATATTTGAAATGGCATTGAATTCTATATTTGAAGTTTGAAATCAGAATGGGGCTTGAGAAATCTAATTTGAGTTTGAAAATAATAGGATTGGATTTAAGAGATCTGGATGGGATATGAAAAATGGAATTGGTTTTGGAATTTTTGGGAATCAAGATAAACTTGGATTTGAAATCTGGAATGGTATTTGAATCTGAGTCTGAGATCCAAAGACGGATTTGAATTCTGGATCCTAAATGAAATTGGATCTGAAGTCTGAGATCCAAAAGGAAGTTGAGTTCTGGAATCCTAAATGGAATTTGGATCTTGAAGTCTGAGATCCAAGCGAGAGTTAAATTTTGGATCCTAAATGGAATTTGGATCTGAAGTCTGAGATCCAAAAGGAAGTTGAGTTCTGGAATCCTAAATGGAATTTTGGATTTGAAGTCTGAGATCCAAAACGAAGTTGGATTCGAAATCTGGAATCCTAAAAGGGAGTTGGATGTGAAGTCTGAGATCTAAAATGGGGTTTAGATTTTGGAAATCTGAAGATGAATCAGAAACTTTAAATTGCACTTTGAAATTGAATTTGAGGTATTTTGAATTGAACTTGAATTTGAATCCTGAAAAATGAATTTGGCATTTCAAAAGTTGAATTGAACTTTGATTAGAAATTGAGTTTTGGATATACAAATGAATTTCAATGTCAATTTGGAATCTGAATTTGAAGTTCAAATTTGGAATTTAGAAGATGAATCAAAAATTTCAAAGTTAATTTGAACTTTGAAATTGAATTTTTAGATGTTGATTTGAATTTGAATTTGGTTTTGAATTGGAGATTGAATTTTGAATATAGAAATGAATTTGAAATTCCAAAATTGGACTTTTGAATTTAAATTTAGAATCTGAAGATGGTATTTGAATTTACAGGAGTTGAAAGTTGATTTGAGAAGTGAAGAAGATATTTTGAAGGAAAACACTTGGATTTTGAAAAATATGATGCAATTCTATCCTAGATGATGAATGAATTTAAAGAATTTAAAATTGGATTAGAAAAGCATATCTTATTCTTTTAAGTGAATTAAAATAAGATTGAAAATATAATACACTTCTGACTATGGTCATTAAATGTATTATATAATAATCGTATTTAAATTCAGATGAAGAATAAAATATATTTTTGGTGCTTTTATAGAGTTTAAAATGAAATTAACTCTCAATATATCCTGACTATGGCCATTGATATATATTTTGAGTTAATTTTAATTTAAACCCTGATAAAAGAAGAGAATATTTAAAAATATGATGATTTTTGAAGAGGGGATCCAGTGTGGATCCAGCGTTATTCCATAAAAGATAAAAATCATAAGTTTTGTTCACACCCTGACTATGGTCATTTATGCAAATCGTCAACTTAGGATTTAATTACCTTTTATAAAATGGTGCACGTGCCATTCATGTTCCCATTTGTGAATTTTTGAAATAAAGGAAAATGATGAAACAAATGATATTTATATGCTCATTCATTCTATCTAAGACTGGAAATTTAAACATTCTCATTAACACTCAACTATTACAACTTGAATTGAATTACAACTTCTAAGATAAGGAAGGAAATAGCACTTTCTATACATTTCCTGCAAAATAGAGTTAATGCAAATAATATGGAGAAGGAATGTCATATGGAAAAACTAGCATGCATGTGTGTGTCTGGGGAACATGTATATCTGAAATGAGATCATGGATCAATCATTATAACAACATTTTGATTTTAGCAAGGTGAGATCAACATATGGATTTTATATATCACCACAATACATCAGATTTAATAAAAGTGAGATCAATAGCACAATCAATGTATTTATTCTCAGCAAATCAAAGCAATGACTATTATAGCAATGCAATGATTTTTGGCAAGATGAAGGCAATGGGTATATTGAGGTAAGGTGCTAAGGAGTGCATAGGTTGGAATGCTATGGTGGTGGGGTACTTGCTGGTGCTGGACAGCAAGTAATGGTATTGTATATAGGTGACCTTGCAGTAGTTGACTGCGTGTGCTACTGTGGGAATCACAGCAGAGGGAAGCATGCTAGTCATTGGGACAGTGGTGCGGTGCTGTGAGTGTAAGTAAAGTGCTGGTGGAAATGCAAGGCATGATATAGGTAAGCAGCAATGACTGAGAGTGGAGATGATGATGAAAGAGTGGATGGTGATAGATGTGAAGTTGATTGCTTGTATCTGGAGCTGGTTAGCACGAACCTGTGTTGTAGGTGATGGTATTGAAATGGTGCAGGAAATGACTGTAGTGATGAAGGTGGGGGAGCTGGTAAGTAGCTTAACGTGGTGACAGCAAAGGCTGGAGTTGTGTATGAAAGGTGCAAGGGAAGGTAACGCAGAGGAGTATGTGAAAAGATGCAGCAGGTGTTACAAGGGGGTGATTGTGTGTGTAAAAGTGGGGTTGAAGCTGAATATGAGGATGCAATGCATTTAGCAGGTGGCAAATAATGGGAGATGCTGCAATACATGAGATACAGTGCTTTGGTGGATGCAACGGTATTTGCAGGGGATAGTGGAAAAGGTGATTACAGATGTGGCCTATGCACATGACAAGTGAAGCAGTAGTTGTACTGTTGAGATGGTGATGTGCCCAATGAATGTGATGAGGATAATGCAAGTGATGGGGCAATGGGATGCACAGATGAGTGATAGGTGGTTGCTGAAAGGGATGAACATGCTGTGAAAATATCAATAAGATGCAGAAAACTCCAGGAGATGTGTTGTGGATTTTCACAGCAATGTCCTGTGAAGATTAGTATGATGTGTTGTGAAGAGGTAGTGGTGTGGGGAAGGCTGAGAAGATGAGGTGACAACAGCAAATGAATGTATGATGATGACGATAGGGAGATAGCACAGCTGAAAAAGAGAGCATAGGTGGAGTGGAAGACATATACTTTTGTGAAGGAGGTGGGACTGAAAATGATGTAGCAGTATGCACAGTTGAAAGTGGTAAATAAAAACGAAAATAGTGGCAGCACACAGGTATTAACGCAGGGAGGAAAATCCTAACAGGTAGAGTATGGTGTAATGAGTGTGTATTACTGCTAGTGCAATGAAAATGGCAACATAGGTGTATGGAATGTGGACAGTTTGTGTTGAAGGAGGTACATAGGTACAAGTGGTTACAGCCGTTGGAGTATGCCAAGGCATTGAAGAATAGTGACACGGATGGATATAGGCATTGCTGTGTAATGACAATGTATGAAGACAGGTAATGTGCAGTGGTGGTTGCAGCAAAGTGAAGTGGAAAGGGTACTGTGGCATGGTGAAAGTGCAACAGTTGGCAGCATGTGATGGAGATGAAGAAACATACTATGGAGGTGGACCTGTCGTGCTACGTGAAGATCTGTGTAGAAGGGAACATTAACAAGAAATGTAACAACTTACGTCATGGAGAACTTGTAAATTTAGGTCCTTCAGGGTGGGAGTTACTGAAGGAGGGACATGCACAATCATCCAGAATGTGTTGGGAAGCTGATATATAGGCCCCTAGAACACTTTGAAAGTCAAAAAGTGCAGAGGGAATCCTTCCATACATGAATGACGTCCAAATACTTCTTTAACCAATTGGCTTCCATCAATTCAATTATTTCCTGCAAAAACCTCATTTCCCAACATTGAGATTTCAGTATCCTCGTATCCCTTAGGATTTCTGATATTGCTTTTATACTCTTGTCTACTGTCTCCATCATCTTATCCTGAAAACCTTCCTCTGATTTTGTCTAAAGGGATGTTGGCAAGCATAACAACATAGGTGATCGACAAAGCAGCAACTGAAGCAAAACCCAAGTTCCTGTACAGGATGACCAATGCAAGAAGTACTTGGATTGGAACCATCCAGAGAGCATGTATATACTGACTGAACTCTCCAACCCTTTTAGCATTGATACTCATGATATTGACGATTTCTCCAGTAGTATGCCCCTACCTAGCTTAGTTTGATAGTATGGGTACCAGTCTGTCCGCTACAGGGGATAGATGGATATGTGGGCTGATGGTGCGGTTAGGCAAGTGGATGGGATGAAGAGATGGGCCAGGGATCTATACTTAGTGGAAAACATAACAAAGATTACCAATGACTCCAAGGAGTCTACGGTAGGTTCTTTCCAAAGCCAATATAAGCATCATACACCATAGCAACCGTAAGGTCCATGAGAGTACTAATAAGCTAAACATCATGATGTAATAAACACAAGATCTTGATGGATATATAGGTAATAGAACATAGACGGAGATCAACAATGACTATGCACTAACGAAAAGTTATGGAAATCAAGATGCAGAGAACATGAAGATCCCCATAACATGGAAAACAACAAATGCAAAAATATATAAAATAAAATAAGTAAAAAAAATTTGCAGAATACTCCTGTAAATTGAAAATGATAAGAGCATACAAGATAACAACAAAATGAAAATGCTCTGATATATCTAAGAACAATGGTATAGGTGGGGGGTTTTCATGGCAACGTTAGCAGCAATTTACTTGATCAATGGCCAGCTAACCAATGGTATTTACAACAAAGACAAGATAGTTTCAAGTGGAATAAGCAAAACTAATAAAAATGAGTACATGGAGATCTATATTGCATCTCTTTGAATATAAAGAAAAGCTCATTCTTCTTTAACATAAAGATCTCAGACCCTTACGGCTCCTTGAACAAGAGCAAGTCCTGCAGCAATGGTGAAGGAAGACAGAGTGGCTTCTCAAAGATTTTGCACATCTCCATTCATCAGCTTCAATAGCACAAAAGGTAAAGACCTATGGTGCAAAAAGAACATTGCTCTGATGCAAAAAACAGTAAAACTAACGATGCATGATATTGAAAGAATGCAAAAGAAGAGGAGATATGAATGGGTATGGTAGATGGCTTAATGAGTATAAAACGAACTAGATGAGACCCTGTCATGGTCTGTTGCATTAATTTCCTTACCCTCACAAAATCTCCATTTTAATCGAATACAGGTGGTTAAATTGGGCGATATCTTATTACCCCTTTATTTCGGTCCTCCTGCGGATCAAATGTAATCGTGGCTGTGTTGGGAGGAAGAAGCACATGAGCTTCAAGGCACATTGACACAGGTTCTCACGCAAAGGAAAATTGATGCCATGGAAGTGGACAGTACACTATGAAAAGAATGTCGATACATGCATGACGAAGACATAGAGTATGCTTAAGATGGGATGAGATGCCAATGAAAACATAAGTTTAATAAGAAGAAAAACCATCCATTAAAGAAACAATAAAGTAGATCCCAGTAATCATAAGTAACTGCTAAGAAAAGAGAAAAAAAATGAACGATCAGCAATGATATAACAAGTTTCAGAAGAACAGGAAACACTAATGACCAAAGAAAGAAGAATTAACCTTTGTTGCAGGATGTTGGAAATTGAAAAGGAGTCCAAATAGCAACCCAGGTGAATTTTGTTACGACAATGAAGCCATACATGATACTTCAAGTACAAGGTTTTGATGATGAGCAAGTAGAATCAACTGCATTTCAGCTAAGGCTATGAAGAAATTGAAGAATTCGGTGAAGAATCCTTGAAGACTAGTGTGCAAATGTTTAATTCATTAAAAGTCTTAGATTCTTGTAAGAGCCTTACTTAGAGTGCATATTTAGGTTGCATTTCACCTTAAAAGTCTTTAGAAAAACTTTTCTAAAAGAAACTCTTTTGAAAATCTTTTTAGAAAACTCTTTTCTTAAATTTTCATGTTTATTAGTTGACCAATAGACTTATCAGTCGACTAATCCTTTCGCGCCATATTTTCTAAAAAATCATTTTTGTCAAATTAGTCGATCGAAGGTTTTATCAGTCGACTGGACAGAATGTCTGTTTTCTGGAAAATTAACAGCAGTCGACTAATGGTTTTATCAGTCGACTGAACAGAACATGTGTTTTCTGAAAATTTAGCAGCAGTCGACTAATGCTTTTTATCAGTCGACCGAACAGAATGTTTATTTTTCAGAAGATTTTAGCACCAGTCGACTAAAAGGTTTTTCAGTCTACTGATGATATTATCAGTCGACTAACTTTTCTCCAGTCGACTAAGTTTCAAAAGTTCAGATTTTCAAACGGCTCGATTAACAGATCAGTCGACCGACGATAACTGCCAGTCTACTAATAACTAACTATTAGTCGACTAACTGATGTTTCAGTCGACTAATTTTGTCGTTTTCCTGAAACTTCAAAAAGGCGTGTCTTTTCATTTTTCAAACATTTTGATCTTTCAAAATGGACAGTTTTGACACCCTTTCATACTCTCAACGTATGGAATCTTTTAACTATAAATATGAGTGCATTTTACACTAAAAAACAACAAGAATTCAATCGATTTGAATCATTTACTTCTTGCTTTTCACTCCTATTCATTCAAGTATTTGTTTTCTCACTCACGTGATATTTTCACTTCAATTTTTCACTCAAATCACTTTGAGAGATAGTGAATTCGTGAGTAGAGTGTTTCAACAACCTCAAAAGCCAATTGCATCTCATTTGCATTCAAAAGGAAGGCTCATAGGTTGTATTGTAAGTTGTTATTTCTTTTGTGTAAAAAGAAGGACTCCTTGGTGTAAAGGAGTTGTTTGCTTTCAGTAGGATTGTTACTGAAAGTGGGACCGGTTATGGTCTGTGTGATCTTGTAGTTTACAAGGTTGATAGTGGAAAATCTCAAGCGGGTTTTGCTTGGGAACTGGATGTAGGTCGGGTTTGATCGAACCAGGATAAAATCTTGTGTTCTTTGTGTGTTTGCTTTGAGATTTGCAAAATCATTCAATATTCCGCAGAAATTTTTAAAAGCACTATTCACCCCCCCCCCTCTAGTGCTCGTTGCCTCGATCCTAGTGCACTTTCATTTGGTATCAGAGCAGGTTTTCTATTACTTTGATTTGACCATCATCTAGCATAACAACTACAACATCTCAGCACAAAGAAGGAAGTTCCTCTGTTCGTCCTCCTCTCTTCGATGGAACAAACTATTGATACTGGAAAGTAAGAATGACAATATTCCTGCAATCCATGGATCTCGATATCTGGAGAGTTGTTTCAGAAAAGTACCAAACTCCATCAACTGATTTCAGCCGATGGACCAATGATGAAAAGAAGACTGCTTCACTTAATGCCAAGGCAATGAATGCCTTATATTGTGGCGTTGATAAGGTAGAGTTCAATCGCATCTCTCAATGCTCTACAGCTAATGAAATCTGACATACTCTTCTCGTAACACACGAAGGTACGTCAAAGGTAAAGGAATCTAAAATTGCTTCTTTAGTTCATAAATTTGAATTGTTCAAAATGAAGCAAAATGAATCTATATCGGACATGGTAACTAGAATGACCGATATAACTAACACTTTGAAATCCCTTGGAAAAGAATATTCACAAGTGGATTTAGTCAGAAAAATTCTAAGGTGTTTAACTCCTGAATGGGAGAGAAAAACCACTGCTATTGAAGAAGCAAATGATCTCAATACTCTCACTCTTAAAGACTTAGTTGGTAACCTAATGGCATATGAGGTCCAACTTCAAGACAGACAAGAAGAAGAGCCTAAAAAAAAATCTCTTGCTTTTAAGGCTACTTCTGACTCAGAAGATTCTGAAGAAGATGAAGATGAAGATATTGCCCTCATCACAAGGCAATTCAGAAGATTCATCAAAAAGGGAAGATTTCAAAGAAAGGCAAAGAAAGCAGATTCTTCCATTCCCAATGAAGTAAAGTGCTTTAACTGCAAAAAGGCAGGACATATCAAGAAAGATTTTCCTCTTCTCAAATTCAAACCCAAGGACCAATTCAAGAAGAAAAAGGCATTTCAAGCCTGTTGGGATGATAGTGACTCCTCTTCCGATGATGAATCAAATGAAGAAGTCGCCAACATGTGTTTTGTAGCACAAGAAGATTCGGTAAGTCAATTTGACTATGATGAGTTATTTGAAGCATTTAATGATTTATATGCTAAATTTAAGAGTCTTAGTTCTAAAAATAAAGAGTTAAAAACTAAAAATTTAACTCTTGACTCTCAAAATAAAGTGTTACTTCAAGAAATAGAAGATCTCAAGAAGGAAAATTCTTGCCAAGCACTTGAGATAAAAGAAATTGGAGTTAGAACCAATCTCTTACAAAAGGAAATATCTAGTCTTAAAGAAAAGTCAAATGATCTTCTTTCTATAGTGACCAAATTCACAAATGGTCAAGAGAATCTAAAAAAACTTCTTGGTTCTCAAAGATGCTCGGTTAATAAAACCGGATTGGGATATAGCTTCTTTGATACTCAAAATAGACCAAACTATGTGGTGAAAAATCAAAGACATTATTCTCAACTTTTTGTTCATAAAACTAAACTTTCTAGTTCTAATAGAAATGCATCTAGAAATGATTATTCTAGAAATATTTATTCTAAATTCTTTTATAGAAAGAATATTTATTATCAAAGAAAACCAAAATCCAAATGGATATGGGTTCCTAAGACTAACTCTCATGGACCCAAAAATAGAAAAGGGCTCTGTTTTCTGATTTTGTTGTAGGTACACAACATAAGGAGCAAATGGATATTGGACAGCGGCTGTTCCAAACATATGACTAGAAGGCCAGAGTTATTTTTCACCCTCCAAAATAAGGATGGAGGAACCGTCACCTTTGGTGACAATAACAAGGGAAAAGTGATAGGTATTGGTAATATTGGTAATCCAAAATTTCCCTTGATAGAAAATGTTCTTTTAGTAGATGGTTTAATGCATAATTTAATATCTAATAGTCAATTATGTGATAAAGGTTTTCATGTTTCTTTTGAAAATGATTTATGCTTAATTTCTGATTTTCAATCTAAAAAGATCATTTTTAAAGGTAAAAGAAGAAACAATGTGTATGAACTATATCTAGATGAATTACCCTCTTTTAATGAAAAATGTCTTATTGTTTCAAATGAAATTCAATGGTTATGGCACAAGAGACTTGGACATGTTAACTTTAAAATTATTTCAAAATTATCCAAGAATGATCTTGTAAGAGGCCTACCTAGAATACCATATAAAAGGGATCACTTATGTGATGCTTGTCAAAGGGGTAAACAAATCAAGAGTTCTTTTAAAGCTAAAGATATAGTTTCAACAAAACATCCTCTTGAACTTTTACATTTAGATCTATTTGGACCATCTAGAATTCAAAGTTTGAATGGTAGCAAGTATGCTTTTGTTATAGTAGATGATTATTCTCGGTTTACATGGGTGATTTTTCTAAAAAGAAAAAATGATGCTTTTTCAGAATTTTCTAAACTTTGTAGAAGAATTACAAATGAAAAATCTACATCTATTATTAAAATTTGTAGTGATCATGGTGGTGAATTTGAAAATGAATCTTTTCTAAAGTTTTGTGATTTACATGGTATATCTCACAACTTTGTTTTTCCTAGAGCGGCTCCACAAAATGGAGTTGTTGAAAGAAAGAATAGAACCTTGCAAGAATGTGCTAGAACCATGCTTCAAGATAAAAATTTACCAAAATATTTTTGGGCTGAAGCAATTAATACAGCATGTTATGTCTTAAATCGTGTTCTTATTCGACCAATTTTACATAAAACATGTTTTGAATTGTATTATGATCGTATACCAAAGATCTCATATTTCAAAATTTTTGGTACTAAATGTTTTTTATTAAATACCAAAGATAATCTTGATAAGTTTGATTCAAAATCAGATGAATCAATATTTCTTGGATATTCTTCTAGAAGTAAAGCATATCGTATTTTCAATAAAAGAACATCTTGTATTGAAGAATCTTTACATGTTGCATTTGATGAGAATTGCGAGCAGGTTATTCCTCTAAGCGAAGAAGAAGAAGCAATACTTCAAGAAGAACCCTTGATAGAGAGTACTTCTCAAGAAAATATTCCTCTTCAACCGGTTTGGAAAGAAGTTCCTAATCATCCACATGAACAAGTTATTGGTGAAATAAAGAGTGGTGTCCAAACTAGAAGGCAGTTAGAAAAATATATTGCAAATGTTGCTTTCATATCTAAATTAGAACCAAAGAATATCAATGAGGCTTGTGTTGATGAATTTTGGCTTTTGGCCATGTCTGAAGAACTTAACCAATTTACTAGAAATGATGTTTGGGATCTAGTTGATAGACCAAAGGATCATCCAGTAATTGGAACAAGATGGGTCTTCCGAAATAAGCTGGATGAAAATGGTGAAGTCATTCGTAACAAAGCAAGGCTAGTGGCACAAGGCTATAATCAAGAAGAAGGCATAGATTTTGATGAAACCTATGCACCAGTGGCTCGATTAGAGTCAATTCGTATGATGCTTGCTTTTGCTAGTTACATGAACTTCAAGTTATATCAAATTGATGTTAAGAGTGCATTCTTAAATGGACACATCAATGAAGAAGTTTATGTAGAGCAACCTCCAGGCTTTGAAAATGAGAAATATCCAGAAAAGGTCTACAAATTGAAAAGAGCTTTGTATGGACTCAAACAAGCACCAAGAGCGTGGTATGAAAGACTACGAAATTTTCTAGAACAATCTGGTTTTTCCATTGGTCGGGTAGACTCCACTTTATTTATTAAACATTTTAATTCAGATATTCTTATTGTGAAAATTTATGTTGATGACATAATATTTGGTTCTACTAATGATTCTCTTTGTAAAGAATTTGCTAAGGCTATGCAGGAAGAGTTTGAAATGAGCTTGATGGGCGAATTAAACTACTTCCTTGGACTTCAAATAAAGCAAACTGAAGAAGGAATCTTCATCAATCAGGCTAAGTATACAAAAGAACTTCTCAAGAGATTTGGGATGGACTCAACGAAATCAAGAAGGAATCCTATGAGTACAACTACTTCTCTTGATAAAGATGAAAATGGTAAAAGTGTAGATACTAAGCTCTACAGAGGTATGATCAGATCTCTATTATACTTAACTGCTAGTCGACCTAATATTATGTTTAGTGTTTGTATGTGTGCAAGATTTCAAGCTTATCCAAAGGAATCTCATTTAACTGCAGTAAAACAAATTCTTCGTTATTTGAAAGATACTTCAGATTTCGGTTTGTTTTACCCAAAATCATTTTCCTTTGATTTAGTTTCATATAGTGATGCAGATTTTGCAGGAAGTAAATCTGATCGCAAGAGTACTAGTGGAACTTGTCATTTCTTGGGAAATTCATTAGTCTCTTGGTTTAGTAAAAAGCAAAATTCAGTATCACTCTCAACAACTGAAGCTGAATATATAGCGGCTAGTTTAGCATGTTCACAAGTACTTTGGATGAAACAGACCTTAAAAGATTTTGGTTTGAATTACTTCACAACAACTATTTATTGTGATAACACTAGTGCTATAAATCTTTCGAAAAATCCTATTCAACACTCAAGAACTAAGCATATTGAAGTCAAACATCAGTTTTTAAGAGATCATGTGTTAAAAGGAGATATTTCGTTAAATTTTATTTCCACTAAAGAACAACATGCTGATATCTTCACTAAACCTCTTAAAATGAAGATTTTATGAGAATTAGGAGAGAACTAGGTATTTGCTCGTTTTTGGATTTATAAAAATGCTGATTTTTGAACAAAATCTCAAAATCGCACTATATTAGTCGACCGATAAAATTCTAGTCGACTGGTGTTTTATATTTTGGAATGTATCGCACCATATTAGTCGACCGATATATTTCTATTCGACTGATGATATTTTTAGAATAAGTCACACTTTTTAGTCGACCGATAAAGTTTTAGTCGACTAAATTTTTAAGAAAAAAAAATAAGTGAAGGGACCTGACACCCCTTGGATTTGTTTTTAAACCCGTTTTTTTTTTTTAAAAAAAAGAGGCATCGTTTCACTTCGTACCTTTTCATTTTTCTTAAAAATGAAACCCTTAAACCCCTCTTTCTCTCTTGCCTCTCTCTCTTCCGAAAAACCCTCGGAGTGCCGTTCGACTCCATCATCGCCAGGATTTTCTTACCATAACAAGGAGACGCCGGAATCTTCTGGCCGTGATCTTGAAACGCCGGAACTCTCTTGCCGTGACAGTGCTTTGTTGGAATCCCCTTTTGGCCGACTTCTCCTCATCATTAGCCACCACATTGTCCTTCGTTTTTGATCGCCGGAAAGCTTTTTCCCCTTGCCGGACGTCATTTGGAAGCCGACATTTTGGTAACCATGCCTCGCACGAAGTCTGCATCTGCAAAAGGTTTAGGTTCTCCTCCTCCTACACCTACTTCAAGACATGGTTTTTCACTAAGATTACTTCGCAATCCTCTTCTCTATGACACTTTTGGATCAATTTCTGCACTACCTATTTTACCAGGCCGAAATGTTCTATTTCACTTGTTTTCTTGTTACAAAATAAGAGAATTATTTCCTGGTATTTCACATCTATTTTATGCTTGTGCAGACACCCTTCACTATCCTTTTCTTATTCACTTGTTTTACACGAATTTACAAATGAATCATGAAACTGGAGTTTTGTCTTCTCTTGTTCGTGATGTTGAAATCGAGTTTGATTCGAAATTACTTGGAGAAATTCTTGAAATTCCACCTTCAGACACTCTTTTCAACACTATTGAATTGAATGATGAAAGAGTTTTTGAACAAATTCTTCTTCCAGAAGCACCTCACTGCCCTCCTTTCAAAAATACTAATCTTCAAACTCGTGCACGCATTGCTGGACGAATCCTTGCCCACAATGTTCTACCCAAAACTGGTTCTTTTGATTATTATTCCACAGATCTATCTACGGCTCTTTATGTTTTATTTGGAAATATTTCTGTCAACTGGGCCAATGTATATTTTACAAACTTGTGGAAACAAAAACCATTTCTTCCTTATGGTTGTCTTTTAACCCGTATTTTTAGACATTTCAAAGTTCCTTTAACAAATGAAAAATACATTGAGCAAAAAGAGTTCTTTGATCAAACAATTTTTAAAAGAATGAAAATTAAATATCTGCCTCCCTTAAATGTTGATCAAACTGAACCATCTAATCCTAATGAACCATCTATTTCTGAACCTTCACCTTCTGCGACACCTTCATCTCATGCAAAAAGAAAGAAATTTTCGACAAATCAAGACCATGATGAAGTTATGCAGAGACTGGAAGCTTTGGAGCTGCATCAACACACCTTTCGTGAAGATGTGACTCAACAACTTGCTTCAATTCAGAAGGATGTAACTGCCATTAAGGATTTGCTAAACTCTCTTTTCTGATCTTTGATCTTTGAAAAACTTACTTTATGGGTTGTAATATTTTTAAACTTGTATCTCTATTTTGCTTATGCTATTTTTGCCCTTACTCTTTTTTATTCTGACAAAGGGGGAGAAAAAGATAAAGATAGCATTACATTGAAATTGCAAGAGATCTTGAGAAAAAGATGATAGCAATTACATTACAGGAGATCTTGCATGAGAAATGCAAAATTAAGAGAAAAAGAAAGCTTTGAATGAATGTATTTCTAAATACATAAAGAAATGATGAATGGAAATGCAAACCAATCAATATGTGATATATGTGCTTTAAATGTGCTAACTTTTAATGTTTTGCAGCATATTGATAGGGGGAGTAAAATCTCCATCTATGCATCTAAATGCTTCATCTTTGATTAAGTTTGTCATCATAAAAAAGGGGGAGATTGTTACGACAATGAAGCCATGCATGATACTTCAAGTACAAGGTTTTGATGATGAGCAAGTAGAATCAACTGCATTTCAGCTAAGGCTATGAAGAAATTGAAGAATTCGGTGAAGAATCCTTGAAGACTAGTGTGCAAATGTTTAATTCATTAAAAGTCTTAGATTCTTGTAAGAGCCTTACTTAGAGTGCATATTTAGGTTGCATTTCACCTTAAAAGTCTTTAGAAAAACTTTTCTAAAAGAAACTCTTTTGAAAATCTTTTTAGAAAACTCTTTTCTTAAATTTTCATGTTTATTAGTTGACCAATAGACTTATCAGTCGACTAATCCTTTCGCGCCATGTTTTCTAAAAAATCATTTTTGTCAAATTAGTCGACCGAAGGTTTTATCAGTCGACTGGACAGAATGTCTGTTTTCTGGAAAATTAGCAGCAGTCGACTAATGGTTTTATCAGTCGACTGAACAGAACATGTGTTTTCTGAAAATTTAGCAGCAGTCGACTAATGCTTTTTATCAGTCGACCGAACAGAATGTTTGTTTTTCAGAAGATTTTAGCACCAGTCGACTAAAAGGTTTTTCAGTCTATTGATGATATTATCAGTCGACTAACTTTTCTCCAGTCGACTAAGTTTCAAAAGTTCAGATTTTTAAACGGCTCGATTAATAGATCAGTCGACCGACGATAACTGTCAGTCTACTAATAACTAACTATTAGTCGACTAACTGATGTTTCAGTCGACTAATTTTGTCGTTTTCCTGAAACTTCAAAAAGGCGTGTCTTTTCATTTTTCAAATGTTTTGATCGTTCAAAATGGACAGTTTTGACACCCTTTCATACTCTCAACGTATGGAATCTTTTAACTATAAATATGAGTGCATTTTACACTAAAAACAACAAGAATTCAATCGATTTGAATCATTTACTTCTTGCTTTTCACTCCTATTCATTCAAGTATTTGTTTTCTCACTCACGTGATATTTTCACTTCAGTTTTTCACTCAAATCACTTTGAGAGATAGTGAATTCATGAGTAGAGTGTTTCAACAACCTCAAAAGCCAATTGCATCTCATTTGCATTCAAAAGGAAGGCTCATAGGTTGTATTGTAAGTTGTTATTTTTTTTGTGTAAAAAGGACTCCTTGGTGTAAAGGAGTTGTTTGCTTTCAGTAGGATTGTTACTGAAAGTGGGACCGGTTATGGTCTGTGTGATCTTGTAGTTTACAAGGTTGATAGTGGAAAATCTCAAACGGGTTTTGCTTGGGGACTGGATGTAGGTCGGGTTTGACCGAACCAGGATAAAATCTTGTGTTCTTTGTGTGTTTGCTTTGAGATTTGCAAAATCATTCAATATTCTGCAGAAATTTTTAAAAGCACTATTCACCCCCCCCTCTAGTGCTTGTTGCCTCGATCCTAGTGCACTTTCAAATTTAATAGAATTATAGGTAAAATATGTGAATAGACCAGATATCACCTCAGAATAAGTCTGATCTGATACTAGATCAGATCGGATATTATTTGAGAATGTCATCCTCGATTGTGACATGATTGAATCAATAATGCAATAGGAAAGTATGATAAACAAAAGGCATTCAAGCAATATAGCAGGACATTTAAACAAAATACCGAAAGAAGATATAATCGATATGTTAAAACGGTGAATGAATATACTGTAGCCTCAAATTGCAACGTGCATTGATACAAAGGCAGTATTATTGTTGCAATGGGTATCATCGAAGCTGCGATAGGCAGATCGATGATACCCAGTTGCTTTTAATAAAGATGAAGAAATGAAAGAAAACATGAAAACGTAATAAGGAAATAAAGAAGAAAGGAATACAGAAGAACCTAAAAGAGGGTATGGTGCTCACCTTTTATTAGTCACTGAGGCGGAAGAGAATAACCCTTATAATGGCGGATCGAGCTTTTATTCTTTGTTGCAGGGTTAATCAGGATCGCTCGATGAAGCTTTTGCAATAGGATCGACATTTTTTGGTCATGGGGGAGAGAATCAGAGGAGAAGAGAAAAAAAAAAGGGAAAGGGAAGAAGGGGCGAAGAAAAATCGGATGATAGAAGGATGGAGCGGTGAAAATGGTCTGTTGTTGGACTCCCTTCAAAACTGAAAAATGAAGAAGAAAGGGGATTTGAGAAGAGAAGAACGATGGAGAGGTGAAAGTGATGGATGAGAAGAGGCCTGGATGCCTCTTCTTATAGAAGAGATGGAAGGATCGAGAAGGGAGGGGGAGGATGGAGGGGCCTCTGCGATCTTCCTTGCAACGAAAAGCTGTTAGGCTTATTTTCAATGGAGGTCCAATTTTTTATGAAATTTTCAAAAGAAGGTTTTTATGTTTTATGGCTTTTCAAAATAATGAAAGGCCATTTTTTTCTAAAATGCTTTCTTTACGTTTCTGAGAGAAGTTTCTAAAAATGCAAGGAATTTTTAGGGAAGCGGAACCCAAAATGAAGTTTTGAAAGTTTCTTGTAAAAAATATTCGTTTAGAAATTTAAAGATTTATGTAAATGAGGTTTTTGATAAATATTGGGTTAAATTTGGGAATTGTTTTTTTCAGAAATGGATCTGAGTCCAAATTTTTTTGACAAAACATTAGATTTCATATTTTAAATTGAGATTGGACCTTGAATTGAGAAAACCTCTGATGAAATATAAGGAGTTTGTTTGTTTGTTTTTTAAGAATAAGAGATTCGGATTCAAAATTGGATCCAGCTATCAGATCTGGATCCAGGATTGGGTCAGATACGAACATTGAGCATGGTTTTCAGTGAATCTGAGAAATGAATGGAAATTTGGTTAAAAATTGACCCGATTATTTAGAAGGTGGAGGTCAGGGGCAAAAAGGGAATTGTTTGGATTTCTTGGAAAATTTGGGGTGTTCACAGATGCCCCTCTTTGCTGCTAAGCCGGTTGTAAGCCGAGCTTAGCGGCAAAGAAGACCCGCCAAATTTTCTTTAAAAATGCTCCGGTCAGAATGCATGAACTGGGTGTGGAAGAATTGGCTTTGTAAAACATTATTTTTTTAAGGTTTGACACCTTATCCTCAAAGGTTTTGGGAATAATCGAAATCCTCGAGAAGAAAGTAATTTGGATAGAAGAAGATGAGAAAATCGTGACGGGACTTTGGGATGAATATCCTGAAATGGTAAGAATGAGAGATTTTGAAGAAGTCTCATGGCTTAGACAAAGATAAGAATTTTTGAAAAGACACAGGCTTAGCCCTTAACCTGGATGAGACATTTTTAAAAAATTCCTCGTGAGACAAGGTTTAAGTATAATTCTTTTATTTGAATGGATACACAAAGCATGGCTTCCTTGATGGGGAAAATCATGATGGGACTGGGAGAAATACCTCACTGAGGCAACTTTCTTCTTGAAAAATATAGACAACGCTAAGTTGTATCAAAATAGATATTGAGTATTTATTTTATTTTGGATAACCAGAAAATTTTGCCAATTGTAATTGATTCAAATGCTTGAAAGTGTGCCTGTATGCGGGAAAGATATTCCCTCTTTTCACCTAGAGTATTTCCTCAAAAATGAGGTTAACTCCCCGGGTTTCAGAGTCAGATTTAAATTTTAAACTTGTTGAGTTTCTGCAAGGAAGCTATCCATTTCCTTGACATGAATAGATAAGAAATACTCTTAATTTCATAAAAGCGAGTAGTGAAAAGACATTGATGAAAGGATTTCGCATGAGAAAAGATGGTTTCTGGCAATTTTGGTAATTTGATATCCTGAGGCTTTTCCCATAATGATCTTTCTGCACTCTTTTTGAGATATTGAGCTTTCTTGGGTTTTCGGGGAAGTTCATTACATCATCCTTCATTTTGGAGATGTCCTGGCTTTTCTTTTTTTCTTCGGGGAAGGGTACATCACAAACTCCTTCATCTTGGAGATGCTCTGATCCTTCTTTTCTCAGGAATTATAGTGGTGGTATTGGCTCATTGATTAAAAATCTCTTGATGATGGCAGCAATCAAATATCTTTTAGGGTTTGTCGGAAGGCTCAGCGCAGTCGCCTTCATCTTAAAAGTGATTTGAACGTTCCCTGAAAGAATCTGTCACAAACTCCTTCATCTCGAAGATGATCCAAATCTTCTTTGGCCCCGGGGGTCGAACTCGCATATTTGTCTTCATCTTGACGACAATTGTGAGATCGCCTTTGCGGATATTTGATTGAAGCTTAAATGAATGAATGAGGAGATATGAATTGAGTGAATTCTTTTTATCGCTCAGGGTATTTCCACTGCCTGATTGCCAGAAAATCAACTTAAAACATGCGCCATAGCTATGATCAATATCGTTTCGCTTCCAGCTTTTCAACATCATTGAATATTTCTTTCGCTAGTCATACCAAAGATATTTCTTACATCCTCTTGGTTGATCAACAGAGAAAAGATTTGAATTTTATTCTTTTTTGCAAAAAACTTCACCCTTTTGAAAAGAATACTAGAGGTAATCTGAGGTGATTCTTTTATGCAGTAAAATATTAGAATCAACGCATTTTTAGTAGATTGGAAAAGTTTTCGAGAATCCTTTATGAAGTAATCACTCAATATAGATTTTGATAAGACCTCGAGCTGACATTTTGAAGAAATAATGTGAGGATTGGAAAATTCGACAAATAAGAACTGAATTTGGGAGGACCATCTTAAAAAATGGGGTTAAGTAGGGAATTTTCAAAAGGAATCTGGGTAAAAGAATTTGCTAAAGGACCAGTGTTAAAACTGGAATTTGAGAAGGATCTTGGTAAAGGAATTTTTGGTAAAAAGATTTTGGTAAAGGACCAGTGTTAAACTGGAATTTTGGAGGATGAATTTGAGAAAAAATGGAAATTTGAAGGATCAATTTTGAGAAAATTGTAAATTTGAAGGACCAATGTACATATTGGAATTTTGAAGGAGCAATGTAAAACTAGAATTTTGAAGGACCAATTTGAGAAAAAGGACCAATGTAAACATTCAGATTTTGAAGGACCAATTTGGGATTTTAAGGACCAATTTTGAGGAATTGGAATTTGGAGGGACCAATGTAAACATTGGAATTTTTTATGAAGGACCAATTGGAATTTGAAGGACTAGTATAAAACTGGAATTTTGAAGGACCAATGTAAACATTAGAATTTTGAAGGACCAATGTAAACATTGGAATTTTGAAGAACCAGTGTAAAACTGGAATTTGAAGGACCAATTTGAAAAATTGGAATTTGGAAGGACCAATGTAAACATTGGAATTTTGTAAGGACCAGTGTAAAACTGGAATTTGAAGGACCAATTTGAAAAATTGGAATTTGGAAGGACCAATGTGAACATTGGAATTTTGAAGGACCAGAGTAAAACTGAAATTTAAAGGACCAATTTGAAAAATTGGAATTTGGAAGGACCAATGTAAACATTGGAATTTTGAAGGACCAGTGTAAAACTGGAATTTAAAGGACCAATTTGAAAAATTGGAATTTGGAAGGACCAATGTAAACATTGGAATTTTAAAGGACCAGTGTAAAACTGGAATTTGAAGGACCAATTTGAAAGATTGGAATTTGGAAGGACCAATGTAGACATTGGAATTTTGTAAGAACCAGTTTAAAACTGGAATTTGAAAGAGCAATTTGAAAAATTGGAATTTGGAAGGACCAATGTAAAAATTGGAATTTTGAAGGACCAGTGTAAACTGGAATTTTCAAGGACCGATTTTTAGAAAATTGGAATTTTGAAGGACCAATGTAAACATTGGAATTTTGATGAAGGACCAATTGGAATTTGGAAGGACCAGTGTAAAATTGGATTTGGAAGGACCAATGTGAGAAATGGATTTGGTGAAGGACCAGTGTTTAGACTGAATTTGGAAGGACCAATGTGAGAATTGGATTTGATGAAGGATCAGTGTTTAGACTGGATTTGGAAGAACCAATGTGAAAATTGGATTTGATGAAGGATTTTGATGAAGAACCAGTGTTAGACTGGATTTGGAAGGGCCATTATAGAAGGGTGCATTGCTTCTATGAATGGTTTCAGGATTATCCCTTATCCTGAATAAGAAACTCAGGTTTATCCCTTAACCTGAAGGGGAATGAAGGAATTTCAAAGAGAATAAACCTGAAGCTTAAAAGAGGAGTCTGAGTCGGAACTCGAATATTTAAAAAGAAAGATGGACCAACCTGCGAGTTGGGTTTTTGAAAAAGAGAAGAGTCTGAGTCGAAACTCGAATAAAAAAGAAGTTGGAACATAAAAATGGAGGAAAACCCGAGTCGAAACCCAGATCTTCAAAACAAATGATAAAAGGGAAAATTGAGTTTTGAAAACTCGAATTTTTGAAGCAACGATTGGTTCCAATACGAGCATTGGATCCAAAAGGAAGTCCGAGTCAGAACCCGAATCTTAAAAGGAAAAGATAAAAGAAAACCCGAGTTTTGGAACTCGAATTTTTAAAGGAAACGATTGGTCCAATGTGAGCATTAGAACCAAAGGGAAGCTCGAGTTGGAACTCGAAACTTCAAAAGAAAAGATAAAAGGAAGACCCGAGTCGGAACCCGAATCTTAAAAGGAAAAGATAAAAGAAAACCCGACTTTTGGAACTCGAATTTTTAAAGAAAATGATTGGTCCAATGCGAGCATTAGAACCAAAGGGAAGCCCGAGTCGGAACTCGAAACTTCAAAAGAAAAGATAAAAGGGAAGACCCGAGTCGGAACCCGCATCTTAAAAGGAAAAGATAAAAGAAAACCTGAGTTTTTGGAACTCAAATTTTTTAAAGAAAATGATTGGTCCAATGCGAGCATTAGAACCAAAGGGAAGCTCGAGTCGGAACTCGAAACTTCAAAAGAAAAGATAAAAGGAAGACCCGAGTCGGAACCCGAATCTTAAAAGGAAAAGATAAAAGAAAACTCGAGTTTTTGGAACTCGATTTTTTTTAAGAAAATGATTGGTCCAATGCGAGCATTAGAACCAAAGGGAAGCCCGACTCGAAACTCGAAACTTCAAAAGAAAAGATAAAAAGGAAGACTCGAGTCAGAACCCGAATCTTGAAAGGAAAAGATAAGAGAAGATGGTTGGTCCAATGCGAGCATTAGAACCAGAGGGAAGCCTGAGTCAGAACTCAAAACTTCAAAAGAAAAGATAAAAAGGAAGACTCGAGTCAGAACTCGAATCTTGAAAGGAAAAGATAAAAGAAAACCTGAGTTTTGGAACTCGAATTTTTTAAAGAAAATGATTGGTCCAATGCGAGCATTAGAACCAAAGGGAAGCTCGAGTCGGAACTCGAAACTTCAAAAGAAAAGATAAAAGGGAAGACCCGAGTCGGAACCCGCATCTTAAAAGGAAAAGATAAAAGAAAACCTGAGTTTTTGGAACTCAAATTTTTTAAAGAAAATGATTGGTCCAATGCGAGCATTAGAACCAAAGGGAAGCTCGAGTCGGAACTCAAAAATTCAAAAGAAAAGATAAAAGGAAGACCCGAGTCGGAACTCGAATCTTTAAAAGGAAAAGATAAAAGATAAAAGGAAACGATTGGTCCTAATGCGAGCATTAGAACCAAAGGGAAGCTCGAGTTGGAACTCGAAACTTCAAAAGAAAAGATAAAAGGGAAGACTCGAGTCGGAACCCGAATCTTTGAAAGAAAAGATAAAAAAAAAATAAGAATTGATGAAAATTAAAGAAATTATGGAAGATGATTCAGGTTTATCCCTTAATCCTGAGAGGGAAATTCAGGTTTGTCCCTTAACCTGAGTGAGAAATTCAGAAGGAAAAAGGAATACCTCATGGGAAAGGAGGCATCAGGTTTATTCCTTAACCTGAAAGGGTAAAGAATAAAAATTGACAAGAAATATTAATAAAATCAATAAAGAATCGATAAAATTGACAAAACCGATAAAGATAAATAAAAATTGATAAGACTGATAAAAATTGACAAATAAAAAGAGTTGAAAAAGAATTTGTTTAATCCTGCCTGCATGTGGGATCTTTAAAATGAGATGAGAATGTTTATGAGAAAATCATTTTTGGAAAGATGATCAATTGTGAGGTTGATTTTAAAGAATGATCAACACGAGAGTTGATCCTTGAAGAAAGAATCAACACGAGGGTTGATTTTTGAACAAAGATCATCATGAGGGTCGATTCTTTGAATACAATGGTTTGAAATTGATTTTTGCAAAGGAGGATCAACACGCTGGTTGATTTTTTGAAAAAGATTGGATCAAAATTTTGAACTTTCGGTGATCATGATGAAGATTTTGCAGAAAATTTTTAGATTTTTATGATTTTGAAAAACCCTCATAGGTAATATCATTTCTCTCATAGAGGATTGTCGGGATTGTCCCTCGTCCTGAAAAGAATAGGAATCTGATGGCAAAAGAATATTTTGAAGTGTAAATATAATTTTTAAAAGATGCCCCAATATGGCGAAAGAAATAAGAATTGAACATCAAAAATAGGATGGAAATTGACATTTCATTGATAAGTAACTACTGAAAACAAAACTTGTATATTTACAGAAAGAGATCACAGAAGACTGGGGCTGACTTGCCCCTACAAGATGACTACTAAAAAAAAGGAAAAGGACAGAGAAACTTCGACATCATTAGTTCTTGGAGTGGTCCGGGAAAGGCTTGGTTAGGACAGTGGGCTGCTCTTCATCTTCATCCTCTATCAGAAGGTTTTTATCGATGCAGTCCTGGATGATGTTCTTTAGGACGAAGCAGTGTTCTGTATCGTGCCCCACTGCTCGGTGAAACTTGCAGAATTTGTCTTTTCATTTTCCCAGAGAGACCGGAGGATAAAAAACTCTCGAAAGTTTAATCATATCTTTGCTTAACATGTACTCCAGAACTTACTCGAGGGACTGTTCTAAAGTAGTGAATTGGCGGTCATAATCCCAACCTTCACATTTTATCATCTCCTTCTGCTTGGCTGGAACTGGCTTGTCATTTGGCTTGAAGGGTTCCTCTCGCTGACCTGTCTGCTTGTTCTTGCTATCCTTGTTGTTACTGCCCCCAGAGTTAGCTGAGAAGGTATAATTTGCCTTTTTTTTTAGGCCTTGACCGCTCTTGATGAGAGTGATGCCGTCATAATTCCCATTGTCCATCCCCATTTCGAGCCACTCAGCTCGTTCAATAAGCTCTATAAATGATTTTGATGGGTAAGTGGAAATAAGGCTTCTGAGAGGCTAAGAAAAATTGTTCAAGATGACTTAGAGCGCGTGTTCTTCTGAAATGGGGGTTCTCATCTTGTTACATGTGTCTCTCTATCTGTGAATGAAGTCTACGGCCTTCTCTTTGTCCTCTTGTTTCAAATTGTACAAATGATTGAGGGTTGGCAGTGCCTCAGTGTTGAACATGAACCGTTCCACGAACAGATTAACAACTTTATCAAAATTTTGCAGCTCGACGGGGTTGATATGCTCTGTGTAGCATTTTGCTGCTACGCATTCTAAACTGCGATGAAAGCACAAGAAGAGGGCACGTATGTCTTCACTGAATCTGGCGCATTTGGCAAAGAACATTGCAAGATGGGCCTTTGGGTTGCCGGACCCATCGAACTTAATAAACATTCGAGGGAGGTCTTCCAGGCTGTTGTCCCCATCTAGACCAAGGTAGAAGTCCTGCCTGGTATACACTTTCTTTCCCTTATCTCGAATTTACAGATCTTTGACCATCTTAGTTAATACTTGAATTGAATCTTCTGTCGGGACCCCATCTTTAGGCTTGTTGACTGATTCGAGCTCTTCCGTCACCTTCTTCGGTTGTCGCAGATGTTTTGGGACGAACACAAACTGTTCTTCCTCGGAATCCTCCTCTCCTGAGTCTATACTTTTAGAGGTGTTGTCATGTTGAACCCTCTTCTTGCTGATTCTGACATGCTTCTTCACTGGTTTTCTCCTGATTTTGTTCTTAGAGGATGTTTTCTTTGAACTTGCCCGATCTTGCTCGGACATGATTTTTGCCATCATCTTTTGAAATATCTTATACATCGCTGGGTCAACATCATCTTCCTCTGAGTCATGTTTTCGGGACAACCTGGAAGAGTTCATTTCTTCCACTTCGCTGTCATTGTGCTGCTGAGCTGCCCTCCTTCCTGCTCTCGTTTGAACCATGATGAAATGTTGATGCTTTCTATAGAATAAAGGAAGGATTAAAATTCGAGGAGTTTTTTGGACAAAAGAGATGATGAAGGAGATATTTTAAAGTTTTTGAGAAGAGATCTCTTGATAAAAAGGGATCTCGGATGGGAAGATAGAATTTTAAAGACATATTTTTGAAGATGGATGACAAGACCTGAATATTTTGAAAAATTGCAGGCAGGATCAAAAGAATTTAAATAAATCAGAAAATAAGAAAAATACGCTTGGACTTTTGAAAGATAGGGGAAAAACTTAAAAGAATGTCCAGGGTTTAAGAAAATTATGAAGGAATAAAGAAATAAGAAAATATACAATCCTGGATTTTTGAGAAAAATCAAAGATTTTTTGTGAAATAAACATCCAGGGTTTTGAAAAATAAGGATTTTCAAGATAACATCAATTATACAAGCAATGATGCACAGAATAGCACTCCTTAGAAGCTAACTCTAAAATGCATTTTTTGAAAAGGCTCGTAGGACCTTAATCCTAACTCTAAGGTTCAGATTATCTAATTTCAATCAAGATACGCTGATATACCCAAGCCGAAGCTCGAAGTACGTGGCATAAGAATATTTCTCCGGTTCTAAGGTAATGGCTTCCCAACATCCTTCAGCACCTACCGATTTACCTCGGACTATGGCCCTTAGGTACGTGGTAGGGGGGCGCGAACCCAAATAAGTGGTCCAGTTGTGAGGCTCTCTCCCGAACTATGGTTCAGTGAGATAGCTCAGCAACGTGAAGACCGGGACAATATAAATAGGGATGTTTTCAAAAATATGTTCAAATGCAAGAAATCAGATGGCTCTAATGCAATTCTTAAAGAGATAAATTTTTAAATGAAAAGAATCATACACTTGCATACATTGTTTGCATTCAATCCCTAAAATTGAGGAGAGTTGTATTTCAGACCTAAGTCTAAGTGAGCATGTAATAATCTCCTCAATATGGTCCTACCAAACCATACTTACATCCTATATGCAATGATGTCAGCTTTAGGACAAAGTCTAGGCTCCTAAGTTTTGCATGGAAATGAAGCTGACATTTGTAGAATAAAGACTTAGATAACATCAAAGCAAAGAAAAAAAAAGCATGAATTCGACCGGACGAAGACGAGTCTTATCACGGTCGCCAAATCTGTGATCATCGCAAAAATTTTCCTCTTGTTCCTCTTTTCCTTTCTCTTTGCCTTTCTAACCTCTATTCCATTTTTGAAGGGGAATAAAAGATAGAAAAGAAGAGAGAATGAGAAAAGGAAGAAGAGAGAGGAATTCTTTTGCGGGGTCTCACTTGACCTTAATTTTGAAAATATTTTAGGAAATTACTCGACCTTAATTTTGAAATATTTGCGGGAAAAGTTGGGAAACGAGATTCTCTGGTCGATACGAGGTTCGATCATTCCTGGCGCCTTTACCAGAGGTAATCGAACCAAGGATCGAATTTATTCCTTTTTGCTTTGTCTAAATATTATCTAAGATTTTACTCTAAATCCAAAATGCACAGAGAATCATGCTTGTGTAAATGCAAAAGATGTATGCTCTTTTGAAAAGAATGATTTGGAAATCTGAGATTTTCCAAGTGAAAAATGTGATGATGGTATGAAGAAGTGATTTCTGAATAGTTGAATCTAGCTTAGAACTTGAGATAGATCAGGAAAAGATATTTTGAAGTTCTAAGTTTTTCAAATAATCAGAGTTGAGGAGAATAAATCTTGATTTTGAAAAGAATGATTTAAAGCTGAGATAAAAGGAAAAGAAAGGAAGCTTCAAAGTCAGAAATGGACTTTGGATTTGAATTCTGAACCTGGGTTTAGGAGAAGAAATGAATATTTGAAATGGCATTGAATTCTATATTTGAAGTTTGAAATCAGAATGGGGCTTGAGAAATCTAATTTGAGTTTGAAAATAATAGGATTGGATTTAAGAGATCTGGAAGGGATATGAAAAATGGAATTGGTTTTGGAATTTTTGGGAATCAAGATAAACTTGGATTTGAAATCTGGAATGGTATTTGGATCTGAGTCTGAGATCCAAAGACGGATTTGAATTCTGGATCCTAAATGAAATTGGATCTGAAGTCTGAGATCCAAAAAGAAGTTGAGTTCTGGAATCCTAAATGGAATTTGGATCTTGAAGTCTGAGATCCAAGCTAGAGTTAAATTTTGGATCCTAAATGGAATTTGGATCCGAAGTCTGAGATCGAAAAGGAAGTTGAGTTATGGAATCCTAAATGGAATTTTGGATTTGAAGTCTGAGATCCAAAATGAAGTTGGATTCGAAATCTGGAATCCTAAAAGGGAGTTGGATCTGAAGTCTCAGATTCAAAATGAGGTTTAGATTTTGGAAATCTGAAGATGAATCAGAAACTTTAAATTGCACTTTGAAATTGAATTTGAGATATTTTGAATTGAACTTGAATTTGAATCCTGAAAAATGAATTTGGCATTTCAAAAGTTGAATTGAACTTTGATTAGAAATTGAGTTTTGGATATACAAATGAGTTTCAATGTCAATTTGGAATCTGAATTTGAAGTTCAAATTTGGAATTTAGAAGATGAATCAGAAATTTCAAAGTTAATTTGAACTTTGAAATTGAATTTTTAGATGTTGATTTGAATTCGAATTTGGTTTTGAATTAGAGATTGAATTTTGAATATAGAAATGAATTTGAAATTCCAAAATTGGACTTTTGAATTTAAATTTAGAATTTGAAGATGGTATTTGAATTTACAGGAGTTGAAAGTTGATTTGAGAAGTGAACAAGATATTTTGAAGGAAAACACTTGGATTTTGAAAAAGAATTTTGAAAAATATGATGCAAGTCTATCCTAGATGATGAATGAATTTAAAGAATTTAAAATTGGATTAGAAAAGCATATCTCATTCTTTTAAGTGAATTAAAATAAGATTAAAAATATAATACACTTCTGACTATGGTCATTAAATGTATTATATAATAATCGTATTTAAATTCAGATGAAGAATAAAATATATTTTTGGTGCTTTTATAGAGTTTAAAATGAAATTAACTCTCAATATATCCTGACTATGGCCATTGATATATATTTTGAGTTAATTTTAATTTAAACCCTGATAAAAGAAGAGAATATTTAAAAATATGATGATTTTTGAAGAGGGGATCCAGTGTTATTCCATAAAAGATAAAAATCATAAGTTTTGTTCACACCCTGACTATGGCCATTGATGCAAATCGTCAACTTAGGATTTAATTACCTTTTATAAAATGGTGCACGTGCCATTCGTGTTCCAATTTGTGAATTTTTGAAATAAAGGAAAATGATGAAACAAATGATATTTATATGCTCATTCATTTTATCTAAGACTGGAAATTTAAACATTCTCATTAACACTCAGCTATTACAACTTGAATTGAATTACAACTTCTAAGATAAGGAAGGAAATAGCACTTTCTATACATTTCCTGCAAAATAGAGTTAATGCAAATAATATGGAGAAGGAATGTCATATGGGAAAACTAGCATGTTTGTGTGTGTCTGGGGAACATGTATATCTGAAATGAGATCATGGATCAATCATTATAACAACATTTTGATTTTAGCAAGGTGAGATCAACATATGGATTTTATATATCACCACAATACATCAGATTTAATAAAAGTGAGATCAACAGCACAATCAATGTATTTATTCTCAGCAAATCAAAGCAATGACTATTATAGCAATGCAATGATTTTTGGCAAGATGAAGGCAATGGGTATATTGAGGTAAGGGGCTAAGCAGTGCATAGGTTGGAATGCTATGGTGGTGGGGTACTTGCTGGTGCTAAACATCAAGTAATGGTACTGTATATGGGTGACCTCGCACTAGTTGACTGTGTGTGCTACTGTGGGAATCACAGCAGAGGGAAGCATGCTAGTCATTGGGATAGTGGTGTGGTGCTATGAGTGTAAGTAAAGTGCTGATGGAAATGCAAGGCATGATATAGGTATGCAGCAATGACTGGGAGTGGAGATGATGATGAAAGAGTGGATGAAGATAGATGTGAAGTTGAATGCTTGTATCTGGAGCTGGTTAGCACGGACCTGTGTTGTAGGTGATGGTATTGAAATGGTGCAGGAAATGACTGTAGTGATGAAGGTGGGGGAGCTGGTAAGTAGCTTAACGTGGTGACAACAAAGGCTGGAGTTGTGTATGAAAGGTGCAAGGGAAGGTAACGCAGGGGAGTATGTGAAAAGATGCAACAGGTGTTAAAGGGGGTGATTGTGTGTGTAAAAGTGGGGTTGAAGCTGAATATGAGGATGCAATGCATTTAGCAGGTGGCAAATAATGGGAGATGCTGCAACACATGAGATACAGTGCTTTGGTGGATGCAACGGTATTTGCAGGGGATAGTGGAAAAGGTGATTACAGATGTGGCCTATGCACATGACAAGTGAAGCAGTAGTTGTACTGTTGAGATGGTGATGTGCCCAATGAATGTGATGAGGATAATGCAAGTGATGGGGCAATGGGATGCACAGATGAGTGATAGGTGGCTGCTGAAAGGGATGAACATGCTGTGAAAATATCAATAAGATGCAGAAAACTCCAGGAGATGTGCTGTGGATTTTCACAGCGATGTCCTGCGAAGATTAGTATGATGTGTTGTGAAGAGGTAGTGGTGTGGGGAAGGCTGAGAAGATGAGGTGACAGCAGCAAATGAATGTATGCTGATGATGATAGGGAGATAGCACAGCTGAAAAAGAGAGCATAGGTGGAGTGGAAGACACATACTTTTGTGAAGGAGGTGGGACTGAAAATGATGTAGCAGTATGCACAGTTGAAAGTGGTAAAAAAAATGAAAATGGTGGCAGCACATAGGTATTAACGCAGGGAGGAAAATCCTAACATGTAGAGTATGGTGTAATGAGTGTGTATTATTGCTAGTGCAATGAAAATGGCAACATAGGTGTATGGAATGTGGATAGTTTGTGTTGAAGGAGGTACATAGGTACAAGTGGTTACAGCCGTTGGAGTATGCCAAGGCATTGAAGAATAGTGACACGGATGGATATAGGCATTGCTGTGTAATGACAATGTATGATGACAGGTAATGTGCAGTGGTGGTTGCAGCAAAGTGAAGTGGAATGGGTACTGTGGCATGGTGAAAGTGCAACAGTTGGCAGCATGTGATGGAGTTGAAGAAACATACTATGGAGGTGGACCTGTCGTGCTACGTGAAGATCTGTGTAGAAGGGAACATTAACAAGAAATGTAACAACTTACGTCTTGGAGAACTTGTAAATTCAGGTCCTTTAGGGTGGGAGTTACTGAAGGAGGGACATGCACAATCATCCAGAATGTGTTGGGAAGCTGATATATAGGCTCCTAGAACACTTTGAAAGTTGAAAAGTGCAGAGGGAATCCTTCAAGACATGAATGACGTCCAAATACTTCTTTAACCAGTTGGCTTCCATCAATTCAATTATTTCCTGCAAAAACCTCATTTCCGAACCTTGAGATTTCAGTATCCTCGTATCCCTTAGGATTTCTGATATTTCTTTTATACTCTTGTCTACTGGCTCCATCATCTTATCCTGAAAACCTTTCTCTGATTCTGTCTAAAGGGATGTTGGCAAGCATAACAACAAAGGTGATCGACAAAGCAGCAACTAAAGCAAAACCCAAGTTCCTGTACAGGATGACCAATGCAAGAAGTACTTGGACTGGAACCATCCAGAGAGCCTGTATATACTGATTGAACTCTCCAACCATTTTAGCATTGATACTCATGATATTGATGATTTCTCCAGTAGTATGCCCCTACCTAGCCTAGTTTGATAGTATGGGTACCAGTCTGTCCGCTACAGAGGATAGATGGATATGTGGGCTGATGGTGCGGTTAGGCAAGTGGATGGGATGGAGAGATGGGCCAGGGATCTATACTTAGTGGAAAACATAACAAAGATTACCAATGACTCCAAGGAGTCTACGGTAGGTTCTTTCCAAATCCAATATGAGCATCATACACCATAGCAACTGTAAGGTCCATGAGAGTACTAATAAGCTAAACATCATGATGTAATAAACACAAGATCCTGATGGATATATAGGTAATAGAACATAGACGGAGATCAACAATGACTATGCACTAACGAAAAGTTATGGAAATCAAGATGCAGAGAACATGAAGATCCCCATAACATGGAAAACAGCAAATGCAAAAATATATAAAATAAAATAAGTAAAAAAAATTTGCAGAATACTCCTGTAAATTGAAAATGATAAGAGCATACAAGATAACAGCAAAATGAAAATTCTCTGATATATCTAAGAACAATGGTATAGGTGGGGGGTTTTCATGGCAACATTAGCAGCAGTTTACTTGATCAATGGCCAGCTAACCAATGGTATTTACAACAAAGACAAGACAGTTTCAAGTGGAACAAGCAAAACTAATAAAAATGATTACATGGATATCTATATTGCATCTCTTTGAATATAAAGAAAAGCTCATTCTTCTTTAACATAAAGATCTCAGACCCTTACGGCTCCTTGAACAAGAGCAAGTCCTGCAACAATGGTGAAGGAAGACAGAGTGGCTTCTCAAAGATTTTGCACATCTCCATTCATCAGCTTCAATAGCACAAAAGGTAAAGACCTATGGTGCAAAAAGAACATTGCTCTGATGCAAAAACCACTAAAACTAACGATGCATGATATTGAAAGAATGCAAAAGAAGAGGAGATATGAATGGGTATGGTAGATGGCTTAATGAGTATAAAATGAACTAGATGAGACCCTGTCATTGTCTGTTGCATTAATTTCCTTACCCTCACAAATCTCCATATTAATCGAATACAGGTGGTTAAATTGGGTGATATCTTATTACCCCTTTATTTTGGTCCTCCTGTGGATCAAATGTAATCGTGGTTGTGTTGGGAGGAAGAAGCACATGAGCTTCAAGGCACATTGACACAGGTTCTCACGCAAAGGAAAATTGATGCCATGGAAATGGACAGTACACTATGAAAAGAATGTCGATACATGCATGACGAAGACATAGAGCATGCTTAAGATGGGATGAGATGCCAATGAAAACATAAGTTTAATAAGAAGAAAAACCATCCATTAAAGAAACAATAAAGTAGATCCCAGTAATCATAAGTAACTGCTAAGAAAAGAGAAAAAAATGAACGATCAGCAATGATATAACAAGTTTCAGAAGAACAGGAAAGACTAATGACCAAAGAAAGAAGAATTAACCTTTGTTGCAGGATGTTGGAAATTGAAAAGGAGTCCACACAGCAACCCAGGTGAATTTAATAGAATTATAGGTAAAATATGTGAATAGACCAGATATCACCTCAAAATAAGTTTGATCTGATACTAGATCAGATCGGATATTATTTGAGAATGTCATCCTCGATTGTGACATGATTGAATCAATAATGCAATAGGAAAGTATGATAAACAAAAGGCATTCAAGCAATATAGCAGGACATTTAAACAAAATACCGAAAAAAGATATAATCGATATGTTAAAACGGTGAATGAATATACTGTAGCCTCAAATTGCAACGTGCATTGATACAAAGGTAGTATTATTGTTGCAATGGGTATCATCGAAGCTGCGATAGGCAGATCGATGATACCTAGCTGCTTTTAATGAAGATGAAGAAATGAAAGAAAACATGAAAATGTAATAAGGAAATAAAGAAGGAAGGAATACAGAAGAACCTGAAAGAGGGTATGGTGCTCACCTTTTATTAGTCACTGAGGCTGAAGAGAATGACCCTTACAATGGCGGATCGAGCTTTTATTCATTGTTGCAGGGTTAATCAGGATCGCTCGATGAAGCTTTTGCTATAAGATCGACCTCCTTTGGTCATGGGGGAGAGAATCAGGGGAGAAGAGAAAGAAAGAAAAAAGGGAAAGGGAAGAAGGGGGGAAGAAAAATCGGATGATAGAAGGATGGAGGGGTGAAAATGGGTCTGTTGTTGGACTCCCTTCAAAACTGAAAAATGAAGAAGAAAGGGGATTTGAGAAGAGAAGAACGATGCAGAGGTGAAAGCGATGGATGAGATGAGGCATGGATTCCTCTTCTTATAGAAGAGATGGAAGGATCGAGAAGGGAGGGGGCGGATGGAGGGGCCTTTATGATCTTCCTTGCAACGAAAAGTTGTTAGGCTTATTTTCAATGGAGGTCCAATTTTTTATGAAATTTTCAAAAGAAGGTTTTTATGTTTTATGGCTTTTCAAAATAATGAAAGGCCATTTTTTTCTAAAATGCTTTCTTTACGTTTCTGAGAGAAGTTTCTAAAAATGCAAGGAATTTTTAAGGAAGCGAGACCCAAAATGAAGTTTTGAAAGTTTCTTGTAAAAAATATTCGTTTAGAAATTTAAAGATTTCTGCAAATGAGGTTTTTGATAAATATTGGGTTAAATTTGGGAATTGTTTTTTTCAGAAATGGATCTGAGTCCAAATTTTTTTGACAAAACATTAGATTTCAGATTTTAAATTGAGATTGGACCTTGAATTGAGAAAACCTCTGAGGAAATATAAGGAGTTTGTTTGTTTTTTTTTTAGAATAAGAGATTCGGATTCAAAATTGGATTCGGGTATCAGATCTGGATCCAGGATTGGGTTAGATACGGACATTGAGCATGGTTTTCAGTGAATATGAGAAATGAATGGAAATTTGGTTAAAAATTGACCTGATTATTTAGAAGGCGGAGGTCAGGGGCAAATAGGGAATTGTTTGGATTTCTTGGAAAATTTGGGGTGTTCACAGATGCCCCTCTTTGCTGCTAATCCGGTTGTAAGCCGAGCTTAGCGGCAAAGAAGACCCGCCAAATTTTCTTTAAAAATGCCCCAGTCAGAATGCATGAACTGGGTGTGGAAGAATTGGCTTTGTAAAACATTATTTTTTCAGGTTTGGCACCTTATCCTCAAAGGTTTTGGGAATAATTGAAATCCTCGAGAAGTAAGTAATTTGGATAGAAGAAGATGAGAAAATCGTGACGGGACTTTGGGATGAATATCCCGAAATGGTAAGAAGGAGAGATTTTGAAGAAGTCTCATGGCTGAGACAAAGATAAGAATTTTTTAAAAGACACAGGCTTAGCCCTTAACTTGGATGAGACATTTTTAAAAAATTCCTCGTGAGACAAGGTTCAGGTATAATTCTTTTATTTGAATGGATATACAAAGCATGGCTTCCTTGATGGGGAAAATCATGATGGGACTAGGAGAAATACCTCACCGAGGCAACTTTTTTCTTGAAAAATATAGACAACGCTAAGTTGTATCAAAATAGATATTGAGTATTTATTTTATTTTGGATAACCAGAAAATTTTTCCACTTGTAATTGATTCAAATGCTTGAAAGTGTGCCTGTATGCGCGAAAGATATTCCCTCTTTTCACCTAGAGTATTTCCTCAAAAATGAGGTTAACTCCCCAGGTTTCAGAGTCAGATTCAAATTTTAAAGTTGTTGAGTTTTTTCAAGGAAGCTATCCATTTCCTTGACATGAATAGATAAGAAATACTCTTAATTTCATAAAAGCGAGTACTGAAAAGACATTGATGAAAGGATTTTGCATGAGAAAAGATGGTTTCTGGCAATTTTGGTAATTTGATATCCTGAGACTTTTCCCATAATGATCTTTCTGCACTCTTTTTGAGATATTGAGCTTTCTTGGGTTTTCGGGGAAGTTCATTACATCATCCTTCATTTTGGAGATGTCCTGGCTTTTCTTTTTTTCTTCGGGGAAGGGTACATCACAAACTCCTTCATCTTGGAGATGCTTTGATCCTTCTTTTCTCAGGAATTATAGTGGTGATATTGGCTCATTGATTAAAAATCTCTTGATGATGGCAGCAATCAAATATCTTTTAGGGTTTGTCGGGAGGCTCAGCGCAGTCACCTTCATGTTGACAGTGATTTGAATGTTTCCTGAAAGAATCCGTCACAAACTCCTTCATCTCGGAGATGATCCAAATCTTCTTTGGCCCCGGGGGTCGAACTCACATATTTGTCTTCATCTTGACGACAATTGTGAGATCCCCTTTGCGGATATTTGATTGAAGCTTAAATGAATGAATGAGGAGATATGAATTGAGTGAATTCTTTTTATCGCTCAGGGTATTTCCACTGCCTGATTGCCAGAAAATCAACTTAAAACATGCGCCATAGCTATGATCAATATCGATTCGCTTCCAACTTTTCAACATCATTGAATATTTCTTTCGCCAGTCATACCAAAGATATTTCTTACATCCTCTTGGTTGATTAACAGAGAAAAGATTTGAATTTTACTCTTTTTTGCAAAAAACTTCACCTTTTTGAAAAGAATACTAGAGGTAATCTGAGGTGATTCTTTTGTGCAGTAAAATATTGGAATCAACGCATTTTTAGCAGATTGGAAAAGTTTTCGAGAATCCTTTATGAAGTAATCACTCAATATAGATTTTGATAAGACCTTGAGCTGACATTTTGGAGAAATAATGTGAGGATTGGAAAATTTGACAAATAAGAACTGAATTTGGGAGGACCATCTTAAAAAATGGTGTTAAGTAGGGAATTTTCAAAAGGAATCTGGGTAAAAGAATTTGCTAAAGGACCAGTGTTAAAACTGGAATTTGAGAAGGATCTTGGTAAAGGAATTTTTGGTAAAAAGATTTTGGTAAAGGACCAGTGTTAAACTGGAATTTTGGAGGATGAATTTGAGAAAATTTGGAAATTTGAAGGATCAATTTTGAGAAAATTGTAAATTTGAAGGACCAATGTACATATTGGAATTTTGAAGGAGCAATGTAAAACTAGAATTTTGAAGGACCAATTTGAGAAGAAGAACCAATGTAAACATTCGGATTTTGAAGGACCAATTTGGGATTTTAAGGACCAATTTTGAGGAATTGGAATTTGGAGGGACGAATGTAAACCTTGGAATTTTTGATGAAGGACCAATTGGAATTTGAAGGACTAGTATAAAACTGGAATTTTGAAGGACCAATGTAAACATTGGAATTTTCAAGGACCAGTGTAAAACTGGAATTTGAAGGACCAATTTGAAAAATTGGAATTTGGCAAGCATATCTCATTCATTTAAGTGAATTAAAATAAGATTGAAAATATAATACACTTCTGACTATGGTCATTAAATGTATTATATAATAATCGTATTTAAATTCAGATGAAGAATAAAATATATTTTTGGTGCTTTTATAGAGTTTAAAATGAAATTAACTCTCAATATATCCTGAATATGGCCATTCATATATATTTTGAGTTAATTTTAATTTAAACCCTGATAAAAGAAGAGAATATTTAAAAATATGATGATTTTTGAAGAGTGGATCTTGTGCGGATCCAGTGTTATTCCATAAAAGATAAAAATCATAAGTTTTGTTCACACCCTGACTATGGCCATTGATGCAAATCGTCAACTTAGGATTTAATTACCTTTTATAAAATGGTGCACGTGCCATTCGTGTTCCAATTTGTGAATTTTTGAAATAAAGGAAAATGATGAAACAAATGATATTTATATGCTCATTCATTTTATCTAAGACTGGAAATTTAAACATTCTCATTAACACTCAGCTATTACAACTTGAATTGAATTACAACTTCTAAGATAAGGAAGGAAATAGCACTTTCTATACATTTCCTGCAAAATAGAGTTAATGCAAATAATATGGAGAAGGAATGTCATATGGGAAAACTAGCATGTTTGTGTGTGTCTGGGGAACATGTATATCTGAAATGAGATCATGGATCAATCATTATAACAACATTTTGATTTTAGCAAGGTGAGATCAACATATGGATTTTATATATCACCACAATACATCAGATTTAATAAAAGTGAGATCAACAGCACAATCAATGTATTTATTCTCAGCAAATCAAAGCAATGACTATTATAGCAATGCAATGATTTTTGGCAAGATGAAGGCAATGGGTATATTGAGGTAAGGGGCTAAGCAGTGCATAGGTTGGAATGCTATGGTGGTGGGGTACTTGCTGGTGCTAAACATCAAGTAATGGTACTGTATATGGGTGACCTCGCACTAGTTGACTGTGTGTGCTACTGTGGGAATCACAGCAGAGGGAAGCATGCTAGTCATTGGGATAGTGGTGTGGTGCTATGAGTGTAAGTAAAGTGCTGATGGAAATGCAAGGCATGATATAGGTATGCAGCAATGACTGGGAGTGGAGATGATGATGAAAGAGTGGATGAAGATAGATGTGAAGTTGAATGCTTGTATCTGGAGCTGGTTAGCACGGACCTGTGTTGTAGGTGATGGTATTGAAATGGTGCAGGAAATGACTGTAGTGATGAAGGTGGGGGAGCTGGTAAGTAGCTTAACGTGGTGACAACAAAGGCTGGAGTTGTGTATGAAAGGTGCAAGGGAAGGTAACGCAGGGGAGTATGTGAAAAGATGCAACAGGTGTTAAAGGGGGTGATTGTGTGTGTAAAAGTGGGGTTGAAGCTGAATATGAGGATGCAATGCATTTAGCAGGTGGCAAATAATGGGAGATGCTGCAACACATGAGATACAGTGCTTTGGTGGATGCAACGGTATTTGCAGGGGATAGTGGAAAAGGTGATTACAGATGTGGCCTATGCACATGACAAGTGAAGCAGTAGTTGTACTGTTGAGATGGTGATGTGCCCAATGAATGTGATGAGGATAATGCAAGTGATGGGGCAATGGGATGCACAGATGAGTGATAGGTGGCTGCTGAAAGGGATGAACATGCTGTGAAAATTTCAATAAGATGCAGAAAACTCCAGGAGATGTGCTGTGGATTTTCACAGCGATGTCCTGCGAAGATTAGTATGATGTGTTGTGAAGAGGTAGTGGTGTGGGGAAGGCTGAGAAGATGAGGTGACAGCAGCAAATGAATGTATGCTGATGATGATAGGGAGATAGCACAGCTGAAAAAGAGAGCATAGGTGGAGTGGAAGACACATACTTTTGTGAAGGAGGTGGGACTGAAAATGATGTAGCAGTATGCACAGTTGAAAGTGGTAAAAAAAATGAAAATGGTGGCAGCACATAGGTATTAACGCAGGGAGGAAAATCCTAACATGTAGAGTATGGTGTAATGAGTGTGTATTACTGCTAGTGCAATGAAAATGGCAACATAGGTGTATGGAATGTGGATAGTTTGTGTTGAAGGAGGTACATAGGTACAAGTGGTTACAGCCGTTGGAGTATGCCAAGGCATTGAAGAATAGTGACACGGATGGATATAGGCATTGCTGTGTAATGACAATGTATGATGACAGGTAATGTGCAGTGGTGGTTGCAGCAAAGTGAAGTGGAATGGGTACTGTGGCATGGTGAAAGTGCAACAGTTGGCAGCATGTGATGGAGTTGAAGAAACATACTATGGAGGTGGACCTGTCGTGCTACGTGAAGATCTGTGTAGAAGGGAACATTAACAAGAAATGTAACAACTTACGTCTTGGAGAACTTGTAAATTCAGGTCCTTTAGGGTGGGAGTTACTGAAGGAGGGACATGCACAATCATCCAGAATGTGTTGGGAAGCTGATATATAGGCTCCTAGAACACTTTGAAAGTTGAAAAGTGCAGAGGGAATCCTTCAAGACATGAATGACGTCCAAATACTTCTTTAACCAGTTGGCTTCCATCAATTCAATTATTTCCTGCAAAAACCTCATTTCCGAACCTTGAGATTTCAGTATCCTCGTATCCCTTAGGATTTCTGATATTTCTTTTATACTCTTGTCTACTGGCTCCATCATCTTATCCTGAAAACCTTTCTCTGATTCTGTCTAAAGGGATGTTGGCAAGCATAACAACAAAGGTGATCGACAAAGCAGCAACTAAAGCAAAACCCAAGTTCCTGTACAGGATGACCAATGCAAGAAGTACTTGGACTGGAACCATCCAGAGAGCCTGTATATACTGATTGAACTCTCCAACCATTTTAGCATTGATACTCATGATATTGATGATTTCTCCAGTAGTATGCCCCTACCTAGCCTAGTTTGATAGTATGGGTACCAGTCTGTCCGCTACAGAGGATAGATGGATATGTGGGCTGATGGTGCGGTTAGGCAAGTGGATGGGATGGAGAGATGGGCCAGGGATCTATACTTAGTGGAAAACATAACAAAGATTACCAATGACTCCAAGGAGTCTACGGTAGGTTCTTTCCAAATCCAATATGAGCATCATACACCATAGCAACTGTAAGGTCCATGAGAGTACTAATAAGCTAAACATCATGATGTAATAAACACAAGATCCTGATGGATATATAGGTAATAGAACATAGACGGAGATCAACAATGACTATGCACTAACGAAAAGTTATGGAAATCAAGATGCAGAGAACATGAAGATCCCCATAACATGGAAAACAGCAAATGCAAAAATATATAAAATAAAATAAGTAAAAAAAATTTGCAGAATACTCCTGTAAATTGAAAATGATAAGAGCATACAAGATAACAGCAAAATGAAAATGCTCTGATATATCTAAGAACAATGGTATAGGTGGGGGGTTTTCATGGCAACGTTAGCAGCAGTTTACTTGATCAATGGCCAGCTAACCAATGGTATTTACAACAAAGACAAGACAGTTTCAAGTGGAACAAGCAAAACTAATAAAAATGATTACATGGATATCTATATTGCATCTCTTTGAATATAAAGAAAAGCTCATTCTTCTTTAACATAAAGATCTCATACCCTTACGGCTGCTTGAACAAGAGCAAGTCCTGCAACAATGGTGAAGGAAGACAGAGTGGCTTCTCAAAGATTTTGCACATCTCCATTCATCAGCTTCAATAGCACAAAAGGTAAAGACCTATGGTGCAAAAAGAACATTGCTCTGATGCAAAAACCACTAAAACTAACGATGCATGATATTGAAAGAATGCAAAAGAAGAGGAGATATGAATGGGTATGGTAGATGGCTTAATGAGTATAAAATGAACTAGATGAGACCCTGTCATTGTCTGTTGCATTAATTTCCTTACCCTCACAAAATCTCCATATTAATCGAATACAGGTGGTTAAATTGGGTGATATCTTATTACCCCTTTATTTTGGTCCTCCTGTGGATCAAATGTAATCGTGGTTGTGTTGGGAGGAAGAAGCACATGAGCTTCAAGGCACATTGACACAGGTTCTCACGCAAAGGAAAATTGATGCCATGGAAATGGACAGTACACTATGAAAAGAATGTCGATACATGCATGACGAAGACATAGAGCATGCTTAAGATGGGATGAGATGCCAATGAAAACATAAGTTTAATAAGAAGAAAAACCATCCATTAAAGAAACAATAAAGCAGATCCCAGTAATCATAAGTAATTGCTAAGAAAAGAGAAAAAAATGAACGATCGACAATGATATAACAAGTTTCAGAAGAATAAGAAAGACTAATGACCAAAGAAAGAGGAATTAACCTTTGTTCCGGGATGTTGGAAATTGAAAAGGAGTCCAAACAGCAACCCAGGTGAATTTAATAGAATTATAGGTAAAATATGTGAATAGACCAGAGATCACCTCAGAATAAGTCTGATCTGATACTAGATCAGATCGGATATTATTTGAGAAGGTCATCCTCGATTGTGACATGATTGAATCAATAATGCAATAGGAAAGTATGATAAACAAAAGGCATTCAAGCAATATAGAAGGACATTTAAACAAAATACCCAAAGAAGATATAATCGATATGTTAAAACGGTGAATGAATATATTGTAGCCTCAAAATGCAACGTGCATTGATACAGAGGCAGTATTATTGTTGCATTGGGTATCATCGAAGCTGCGATAGGCAGATCGATGATACCCAGCTGCTTTTAATGAAGATGAAGAAATGAAAGAAAACATGAAAACGTAATAAGGAAATAAAGAAGGATGGAATACAGAAGAACCTGAAAGTGGGTATGGTGCTCACCTTTTATTATTGTCGCTGAGGCTGAGGGGAATGACCCTTACATTTTCGAATTGAGCTTTTATTCATTGTTGCAGGGTTAATCAGGATCGCTCGATGGAGCTTTTGCAATAGGATCGACCTCCTTTGGTCAATGGGGGAGAGAATCAGGGGAGAAGAGAAAGAAAAAAAAAAGGGAAAGGGAAGAAGGGGGGAAGAAAAATTGGATGATAGAAGGATGGAGGGGTGAAAACGGGTCTGTTGTTGGACTCCCTTCAAAACTGAAAAATAAAGAAGAAAGGGGATTTGAGAAGAGAAGAACGATGGAGAGGTGAAAGCGATGGATGAGAAGAGGCCTGGATGCCTCTTCTTGTAGAAGAGATGGAAGGATCGAGAAGGGAGGGGGCAGATGGAGGGGCCTCTGCGATATTCCTTGCAACGGAAAGTCATTAGGCTTATTTTCAATGGAGGTCCAATTTTTTATGAAATTTTCAAAAGAAGGTTTTTATGTTTTGTGGCTTTTCAAAATAATGAAAGGCCATTTTTTTCTAAAATGTTTTCTTTACGTTTCTGAGAGAAGTATCTAAAAATGCAAGGAATTTTTAGGAAAGCAGGACCCAAAATGAAGTTTTGAAAGTTTCTTGTAAAAAATATTCATTTAGAAATTTAAAGATTTCTGAAAATGAGGTTTTTGTTAAATACTGGGTTAAATTTGGGAATTGTTTTTTTTTCAGAAATGGATCTGGGTCCAGAAATTTTTGACAAAATATTAGATTTCAGATTTTAAATTGAGATTGGACCTTCAATTGAGAAAAACTCTGAGGAAATATAAGGAGTTTGGTTTTTTTTATTTTTTGAAGAATAAGAACGTCGGATTCAAAATTGGATCCGGGTATCAGATCTGGATCCAGGATTGGGTCAGATACGGACATTGAGCATGGTTTTCAGTGAATCTGAGAAATGAATGGAAATTTGGTTAAAAATTGACCCAATTATTTAGAAGGCGGATGTCAGGGGCAAAAAGAGATTTGTTTGGATTTTTTGGAAAATTTGGGGTGTTCACAGATATCCAGAATAAGATGGTGTTTGAGGATGTTAAAATATGCTACACTCAAAATGTGGTGCTTGTGTGGAATGAAATCAGGGTGAATGTTCTTGCATTTATCAAGGAGGGTCATGCCCTAGCTACTTACCAAAGATGGTTATATGCATGACGATGGTCTCCACCCAAAAGATAGGTGGATAAAAATTAACATGTTCAGCATTTGGGTACCTGCATTGACTTCATGGAGATTGGGATTCACAATTCAGGATCATGAAGGTCATAATCTATTCGTGGGCTAGACCAGTGATGCATCATATTTGTCTCATAGAGAATGGGGTGTATGGCTGTGTTAGAAGTATGGATCGAACCCATATAAGTGCAATCCAAGTCCAAATATAGAAAGCTACTGCTGGGCAAATAGAATTCACTGAGGTAAAGAAAACTTACCCAATGAGGAGAAACCAGATAAACATGTCAGCTATACAGGTCAAGAGAACTCGCCAAATGAGGATAAGCACTTATGTTGCAGAGATCAACAAAAAAAATACTCAAACGGGAAATCATGTAATTCAATACAACGGAAAGACATGATTTCCGACCACCTAATGTATTGACCTATAAACAAATTTGTAACACTGATTATAAATAGAAACAGTGCTCTCATATGGTGCAAGAGAGAGTAAGAGAGTACCCATGGATAGGTCTTCTTTGGACCAAACCACATTAAAATATTATGTGTTATATTTGTTTTTTTTTTTCTTTCATGATATCAAAGCATCAGGCTCGCACCATGAGTTCATCTAGCTCTCAATCCAATGATATTTCTGACTGTAGCCTCAAGCTAGCTTTGGGTATGTCATCATATTTTTTGTTTCAGCATGTTCCCAGCAATCTACATCACTTGCGATAAAACTCATAGGAGAAAATTATCTCCTGTGGGAATCACAATTCAAACCCATACTCTACACTCATGATCTAATGGGTTTAATAGATGGGAGTAAGCCAGCTTCACTTGAGTTCAAATCATGTATGTTTGAAATCAATCTAGATTTTATAGAATGGCAAAAAGTAGAACAATTGCTACTTAGTTGGATTTTGTCATCGCTATCTGAAAGTGTGCATAGCCAAATAGTTGGCTTGAGTTCCTCATTCGACGTCTGGAACTCTCTCAAGATGTCTTATGATGTGTATTCTCAATCCAGAGTGCTACAGTTGAAACCTTAACTGCAGGATCTGAAAAAGGAAAACAGATCCATGGATGAATATTTTCAAAAAGCTAAGAGCATAGGTCACCAACTTATTGTTGCATCTAAGCTGGTGTTAGATGAAGATCTAATACTACAAATACTACAACTGGTATCCTAACAGTGGTGCTGCATATCACATCATAAATGACATTGATAATCTGTCAGTGTCATCAGAATATCATGGAACATACGCCTTGAAAATTGGTGATGGCTCAAGTTTGGCAATAAAAGATGTTGGCTCTTCTAACTTCGAGAAAAAAATTATGTTGAAAGATATTTTACATGTTTCTCATATTTTCAAAAAATTGATTTTCATTCAAAGATTTTCTAAAGACAATAATGTGATGTTTGAGTTTAGGCCTGACTCTTGTTTTGTGAAGGATCTCTGCATAGGGAATATCCTAATGCGAGGAACAATGAATGACTTTATCTTCTAAAAGGTGACACTGAGAAAGAAAATAAGGCAGCTCATGTTGGTGATAAAGCATCCATAGAACACTGGCATCAATGCATGAAGCATCCAGCTTTAAATATAGTTTATCAAACAATCAATAAGTATGGCTTATCGTCTTTAAACTCTTCTAATTTTTTTATGTGTGATGCATGTCAAAAGGGCAAAAGCCATGGTTTGTTGTTTAATAAAGCCTCTAATATTGTTAAAAAACCTTTGGATATTATATACTCTAACATTTGGGGGCCTGCTCCAGTTATTAGCACCAATGGGTTCAAATACCATGTTTCTTTTATTGATGTTTTTCTAAATATGTGTGAATTTATCTAATCAAGCAAAAATCAGAAGTGATAACAAATTTTCGATCCTTCAAAACTCATATTAAAAATATCTCTAGACAAAAAAATTGATATCTCCACTTAGATTGGGGAGGTGAATACCAAGGATTGTCTAAATTTCTTGATAAATATGGTATTGGGCATTGCATATCATGCCCACACACTCACCAACAAAATGGAGTGGCAGAACGTAAGCACACACATAGTGGACACATGCCTAAACTTGATGACCCAATCATTTATGCCTAAGAACTTTTGGTCATACGCCTTCACTACAGTGGTTTTTCTAATAAACCAAACTTCCTCAAGAGTCACAGATGGCAAAACTCCCTTGGAAAATTTTTTTGGTACAATATCAGATTACAAATTTTTAAAGGTGTTTGGATGCTCTTATTATCCATACTTGAGAGATTAACATTCCAACAAACTTGATTTCAAGTCCTCAAGGTGCGTATTTTTGGGTTATGCTCCACACCATGGATATCTTTGTATGGATATGAAATCTAGAAAAATTATTACCTCTCGAAATGTTGTGTTTGATGAAACAAGTTTTTACTTTAGAGATCAGGTAAGTAAAGTCACATAATCTAAGGTCAACATGATTCAAAAGTCAATCTTTATCATCCTTAATGCTACCAAAAGGTTAGAAAGACCACAGGTCAATGGTGCTAATCTTGAACCTAATCAAGAAGTCAACAGTCATTTCTCACACTAGCCTCAAGACCTGCCTCAATATGATTCTATCACGTCTAACCCAAGTAGTTAAGATCAACTTGGGCATGAATTTAGTGAATCTGATCCATCTCAGGATCTGTCTCTTACTATTGCTCATCCCACTAAGACCCATCATATGATTACCAGATTTCAAGACAGGACCTTGAAATCGAAAGTATATTAAAGTACCAAGTATCCTATACTAATGGCTCTTCTAACTCTTCTTGCTCAGTGGTGTAAGTTGTATGAAATAGATTTTTAAAATATATTTTTGATAAAAATGGTTTTGTGAAAGCCATACACCAAATAATAATAATCAGCTCATACTAATGGTGAATCTGAGTCGAACTCAAGGAATGAGAGAAAAATTTGTATTTCATAGAAATCTACTCTTTATTACCTTGAAAATAAAAATAATTAATTAACTAATCAACTGAGAGTATGGCTCTTTATGGAAGACTTAAATAAATAATAATTAGTTACAGGCCTTTTACAAATTCAAATTAATAAAATAAACAACCCTAATCTAAAAGAAAAGAAAAACAGGGTCTTCAATGCTTGAGCTTCTAGTCCCTTAATTTGCTACTACTTCAGATGAACCCATAGTTATAAGTGTATGACAACAACCTAGATTTGTAGGCTCATATACTCTTCCCTTACGTGAGGGCTATATTAAGGGGCCTTCTCAAGGGCTAAAAGGGCTCTTTTAAGGGCTCGAAGGGACCTTTTAGGGACCTCAAAGGGGTCTTCGAGGGCTCATTTGAGGGCTCACCGCACATATAACCAATTCTCTGCAAAACACAAAAAAAAAAAAACAAAGAAAAACTAGACAAAAATTCAATGTTAGTTTGATCAAAAATCACAAAATAAGAATCTAACTAACCTATAACACACTAACTAACATGTAACAAACTAATTCACTAAAAGATAAAATAACAAACTAACTAACTAAATAACAATAAAAAAACTAATTTGTAACAACTAATTTAACAATCTAACTAAGAAAACAATAAACTAAGCTAATCAAAAATCAAGATTAGCAAATAACAAACTACTAACTAATTTAATGACTGTACGGATTCAACTAACTAATTAATCAAATCTGGAAAATAATAAAAACTAACTAACTTAAATAGCCTATCTAATATACTTAATTACATTAAACAAGAAAAACAAGAATCGGCTAATTGACTAACCTACCTAATTTACATGCAAGATTGAAATCAAAAGCTAAAGTAAATCAATGAATAAAATCCAAATCTAACTACTAATGAATGTTGAAAATAATAACAAACTGAATTAAAATATCTAACTAATTGATTATCAATGCACATAAATGAATAAAAAAATTTATCAGCTATTATGTATTTAATAAAACTAAAGCTATTGTGACTACCGAATTGAAATTAAAGATAAAGAAACCAACATGCATTAAACTACTACTAACTAGTGAATTGAATAAAAATAAATTGCAGAACACTATGATTATTTTATTAAGAAAACAACTACTATTTTACAAAATAAACGAAAAATGATAAAAGCATAAATTGGCTAACATGATTACATCTAATCTAGTTTTGAATTAAATTAATTTATGTCTAATGGAATTAACTAATTAATTCTGATCAAATAATTTAAAAACAGGAATTGACATGGATTTAAAATTGAAAACTAACTATAAAAAAAATACTACTATCCAACTCGGCACAAAAATTGAGAAAATCAGCTAGACTAAATTAAGCTATTTTATTTTATTTTTTATTTTTATATTTTCAAATGATGAAAATAAAACTCATCTAAACTATATGCAATGGATATATAACAACTAAATTAAACTATATGCATTAATGAAATATGATGAATGTATGATATGAAAGAAATAACAACTAATCTAGAGAGTAAACTACAGAGAGACAGGGGAGAAGAAGCAAACCTCATGATTCATCTTCGATGGAGGGGTTGAGAAGAAGAACGTGGTCTTACCTCCGAGTTGCGTGTGCCTCCGTCGATGGGGGTAAGAAGAACCGACATCAGAAGAGATTAGAAGCAAGAAGAATAGGAGGGAGAAAGAAGAAGAGCAAAAAGGGAGAACCGGTTGAGAACGAGAAGGAGGAGGAAGAGAAGAGAGAGAGTAAGGAGGAGCCACACGATTTTCTCTAAGGGAAAGATGGTCCCCTTTCATAGAATAACACTATTTATATTAAAACAGTTAGGTTAAAACGCAATTTTCTAAAAACTCTATTAAATTTTCAATAATTTCAAATGAGCACTTCTAGAAAAATGCATTTCATAAAAAGACAATTCTAAACAAAGTAAAATACTAATTAAACACTTCTAAACTAATTAGACTACTAATTAAAAAGTTTAAAACTAAACTAAACACTGAAAAACACAGGAAAGAGCTTGAAATATGCAATTTTTTCTTTTATTTTCAATTTCAAAGCAATTTTTCAAAAACACTGATAAGAATGAGTTTTTAATGCAAATTTTTTATGAATCATGCATAGAATTATATAAATAAAATGCAAAAATTATGCATGATCACTTAGGATAATGAATCCATCTCCTTAAAAGAAGCCATCAAGGAACCTAAGTGGAAAGCTGCAATGAAAGATGAATTTGATGCTCTTATAAAAAACCATACTTTGACCCTTGTTCATTTTCATCAAGCCAAACATGTGATCAGATGTAAATGGATATACAAAGTTAAATGAATGCTTGATAAGACTCTTGAAAGATATAAGGCTAGACTTATAGCCAAAGGGTTTAGTCAACTGGAGGGAATATACTACTTTGAGACCTTCAGTTCAATAGTTAAACTAACCACCATCATACTTGTTTTGTCTATAGCTGTCAGCAAAAAATGAGTTATTCAGCAATTGGATGTTCATAATGTCGTCTTACATGGATATCTATCTGAAGAAGTGTATATGGATCAACCCCTTGGATTTGAAGATCCAAAGTTCCTTGGCTATATGTATAAGATATAATGTGCTCTATATGGTTTAAAACAAGCACCTCATGCTTGGTTCACTCATCTCATCTCATTTCTTCAGACTTTGAGATTTATTAGGACAAAACTGACACATCATTTTTTATTCTTAGAAATTCATCTTATACAGTGTTTTCCTTAATCTATGTGGCTGATATAATTATCATAGGGGATTCTCCAACATATATTCAAAAGTTGATTGAAAAATTGGGAGCATAATTCTCCCTAAAATACTTGGGCCCTCTACATTACTTTTTGAGTATAGAAGCAAAATTTACCAAATTGGGTATTGAATTGTCTCAGCAAAAATATATATTGGAATTGTTAAATCGAGTTAATATGATTGGTGTCAACCTCGATGGCTCTTTCTCCTCCTCTTTCAGCAACTACTGGATCACCCTTTAACAATCCTACTCTTTATCGGAGTATAGTTGGAGCATTACAGAATACAACAATGACAAGTGAATCAGGTCTACCACTACATGCATGGTCCAACCGATCAACATTGGATGTCAATCAAAAGGATTTTGCGATATCTGAAGGAAACCTTGCATCTCATATTCAAGATCAATACCTTATATAGTTTTGAAGTCAACGCCTACTTGGATGCTGACTGAGCTAAATGCCCTGACAATAGAAGATCCACTTGAGGGTATGCAATTTTTTTTAATATAAATATTATATCATGGAGCTCCAAGAAACAAGCCATTGTATCAATATAAGTACAGAATCTAGGTACAGAGCCTTAGCTAACACTACTACTGAAATAAGTTGGATCAAGTTTCTTCTAGATGAATTGGATATACCTCTAAAATCAACACCAGTGTTATGATGTGACAACATCGGGGCATCTTATCTTGCAGCATACCCCATCCACCACAACATAAGCAAACACATAGAAGTCGACATTCATTTCATTCAAGACAAATTAGCAAGAAAGGAACTTATAGTGAAGTACATATCCACCAAAGATTAGTTTGCAGATATATTGATGAAACCTTTACCTAGACAACAGTACAAGTTTTTAAGTGCCAAGCTCAACGTTCTTCTCATAACGCTGAACTTGATGGGGGCGGTTAAAAATATGGATCGGACCCGTATGAGTGAAAACCAAGTCCAAATGGAGCAAGATACTGCAGGACAAATAGAATTCACTGAGGTAAAAGAAAACTTACCAAATGAGGAGAAACCAGATAAACATGTCCTCATCAAATGAGGATAAGCACGCATGCTACAGAGATCAACAGAAAGATTACTCAAGCTGAAAATCATGTAATTCAATGCAACAAAGATTATCATAATCAAGGTCAGCTGAGAATCCATGATTTTCAGCCACCTAATGTACTGACCTATAAACGGATTTGTAACACCAATTATAATTAGAAACGGTGCTCTCATATGGTGAGAGAGAGAGAGTAAGAGAGCACCCATGGACGTAGGTCTTCTTTGGACCGTAACCACGTTAAAATATTGTGTGTTCTATTTGTTTTCTTTTCTTTTATGTTGGACTATTTGGAATTGATTCAACCACATAGTAAAGTGATTATTTAGACCTCTTGCAAAGACATCTTACTCACTAACCGGCTGTTGGAAAGCAGAGGCAGAGGCGATATTGGCTTTGATGTCAAAGGAAATCATTGAGAAACTTTGGTTGTTTGATCGCATTCAATGTTCCTGAATAAGCAAGGATCAAAATTATTGTGCCTCCAAACTTTCTAGACTGAATGTAACAGATAGTAAACGAGTCTGGAAGGACAAGCCTCCAGATTGGTTTTCCTCTCTTGCATATATGTAATTATGAACAATTCCTTGTAATCTGGTAGGGGGTCTGCCTAACCCCAGATTGCCAATAAAAAAAATTGTGTGTTATTGTACCTCTGTGATTTTTTTTTGTGAAAGCAAATATATATATATAGATAGATAGATAGATAAATAGATAGATAGATATAAATATGTGTGTGTAGATATACATATTCCAATTATGTTATGACTATAATATATATGTATGTGTTAAAATCAATATTTTGTGAAAGGTGAAGACATCTTGTGTTATGAATAATTGATTACATATAGGGTAAATATTGGCTATAATTGACTGTATTTACAATCAACTTGCAAACTTCATTTATTTATTTATTTATTTATTTATTTATTTATTTGGGTCCAAATGACCCTATAGATATGTTCTGCATGTTGTTTTTAGTGGGAATCAACTTTTCAATCTGTCTATAGGGTTTCCCAACAATGTAAGAATCAACTACTATGAATGCATCTATTTTTTCTAACTCAAAAAACATGTATTTTGTTGAAAAAATGATTCAAGGGTCATTTACTACTGAATTAAGCATGTTGAATTCATCTACAAGGTTAAATTTAGTTTAAACAACTTGCATCATGAGATTCCAACCAGTTTTTACCTATAATCAACTATATTAAATATAAACCCAGATACACACACGTGTCAGTGTGTGAAGCAGCCGATTGAAGAAAGTCCTATTCCGGACACTCAAAGAAAACCCCCTTCAAGAGTGTGGTGATGCAGCGTCGGTGAACATAAGGTAGCAGGCACAGCCATCCCCTAGTGGTGAGGGAGACTCGATGAATGATGATGACAAGGTGCAGCCGATCATCACAATGTTGGAACCAGTCCTGCCATCCATTGTGATGCAAAAACTTGGTGGAGGTGGGTTTCAACCTTCCCTCCCTTTTCCACCACCACCCACCTTCTTACACGATAGAGAAAATGCCACCGCCGAACTTGGGCCACCCAGCTACCTTTTGCTGGAGGGCTTAGGTCGTTGGGGCCCACCCAACCGATGGTGATGGATAGCGATGGGCCTCGGCTCACTGCCCCACCCACAGTGGGGGTCTCCGCCATCAGCTAGCCACCATTCGGCAAACTTCCACCAGATGGGGCAAGCCGACGGGGACTCTTCTCGCCATCGAGGGCCCTCTATCCGTTAATGGTGAACGAGCAAAGAAGGTTATAAGTCCCCCCCCCCCCCCCCCGAACAGGGCAGTTAGCTACATCTCATGTTCGGGGGTCCTAAAGAGCACCACGTATGTAAGCATGTGCATCTCGTATCTCCATGTTTGTCAGCATTAATTAGCATTGGAGTTTGATGCGATTGCAAAGACTTAAGTACCCTCTCCTTCATTGGTGCAAAAAAAATGACGATTCTTGAAAAGGAGTGGTTGTAAAGACTTAAGTGCCCCGAAGATGATTATTTAAGACCCAGTCTCTGCACTGCAGTATTATCTGAGAAATAAATCTCCCCTGAAGGAGGCCATGAACATCAACCCTCTCACTCTCTCTCTCTCTCCCTTCTCTTTCTGCTTCTATGCACATCCAACAGAAGATCTTACATTGCTCCATCAAGCACCGGCTGACCTGCACATTGACTGTTATGGAGTTTGATTCAGAGTTTTTACCCTTACAGGAGGAGGGTTTGGGGGCTCCTCCCAGCGTGAGTAGCATCATTCAACTAAATGAGTTGTAGATCCTGATTCAGAGTTTTTACTCTTACATAAGGAGGGTTTGGGGGCTCCTCCCAGCGTGGGTAGCATCATTCAACTTGATTCATTGTGGAGCCTAATTCAGAGTTTTTGCCCTTACGGGAGAGGGGTCTGGGGGGCTCCTCCCAACGTGGGTAGAATCATTCAACTTGAAGAGTTGTGGAGTCTGATTCAGAGTTTTTACCCTTACAGAAAGGGGGGTCTGAGGGCTCCTCCCAGCGTGGGTAGCATCATTCAACTTGATGAGTTGTGGATTCTAATTCAGAGTTTTTGCCCTTATAGGAGGAGGGTTTGGGGGCTCCTTCAAGCGTGGATAGCATCGTTCAACTTGATTCATTGTGGAGCTTGATTTAGAGTTTTTGCCCTTATAGGAGGAGGGTTTGGGGACTCCTCCCAGCGTGGGTAGCATCGTTCAACTTGATTCGTTGTGGAGCCTGATTTAGAGTTTTTGCCCTTACAGGAGGGGGGTCCGGGGGCTCCCCCCGGCACGGGTTCCGGGTGTTGTGGTCAAAAAATGCACAGGGTGTCGTGGTGAGAAAGACATATTTTTTTTTCAAGCAAGGTTGGAAGAAATCAATAGAAAATCCAACAAGGAGTATGCCGGAATCAAGATGTGGATGTCAAGCGAGAATGGTGTTGTGCAACTCAAATAACACAAAATAATAGAGGTCTGGTTTTTAGTTAAAATGAGGAATGAAATGACAATAAAAATCGCTGAAAATTTACAGAAATAAACTAGACTCAATAACGAAGACATCACTTTTTACGGATTTGGAATATGATCTCCGGTTAGGGAGATATGGCCCTGACAAGTTTGTCCTAATTCGGGTAGCGATTTACAGCGATTTGCTTACTGAATAACACTACAAATCGCTATAGTGATTTGCGGAAGACACTACAAATCGCTATGGCGATTTGCGGAAGAATCTACAAATCGCTATAGCGATTTGTGGAAGACACTACAAATCGCTATAGCGATTTGCAGAAGACACTACAAATCGCTATAGCGATTTATGGAAGACACTACAAATCGCTATAGCGATTTGCGATTTGTAGTGTCTTTCGCAAATCGCTATAGCGATTTGTAGTGTCTTCCGCAAATCACTATAGTGTTTCGTTGGAGACCCGAAAATACTACAAATTGCTGTAGAAAAGCCCGATAATACTACAAATCGTTGTTGGAAGTCCCAAAAAAAAATTGGTCCGGAGGGCGCTGCCCCCCGCCCGCTGACCGTGCAGCGGGATCCGCGCCGGGGGGGAGCCCCCGGACCCCCCTTCTGTAAGGGCAAAAACTCTAAATCAGACACAGAAGTAGAGAGAGAAGGGAGAGAGAGTGAGAGGGTTGATGTTCATGGTTTTCTCCAGGGAAAACTCTTTACCTCCCTTGATTTCTTCTCTAGAGAGAGAGAGAGAGAGAGAGAGTTTTATAGTGTTTTACGGAGAAGGAAGAAGAAGAAAATGGCGATGAGCAATGTAGGATCGTCTGTTGGATGTGCACAGAAGTAGAGAGAGAAGGGAGAGAGAGTGAGAGGGTTGATATTCATGGCCTTCTCCAGGGAGAACTCTTTGCCTCCCTTGATTTCTTCTCTAGAGAGAAAGAGGGTTTTACAGTGTTTTACGGAGAAAGAAGAAGAAGACTTTGAAGAGTCAACATCATCCTCGACTTTCTAGATGGAGGATATGTTTGTCCTTTTTTTGAACGGAGAAAGAAGAAGAAGACTTTGAAGAGTCAATATCATCCTCGACTTTCTGGATGGAGGACATGTTTGTCCTTTTTTTGAATTGTTTGTTTTTTTCTTTTTTGAATGAAAGGCATTTTTGTCATTTTCTCAAACCATCACTTTATGAGAAGAATAGCAAGAAAGGGTACTTAAGTCTTTGCAACAACACCAGAGTCTGATGCAAAGTTATGTCAACATACACGGGAATACGAGCCCCATGTGCTTGTATATGTGGTGCTCATTCAAAGCCCCGAACATAGACGTGGGATTCAGTGAATCATCGGGGGCGAACATACACCACCCTCCACCGTAAAGAAAACCCACCCATGGTTTCCTTCCACGTGTGGGAATCCTTGTGGTGCGAGAATTGGTCCAACCGGTTCCATGAATTGTTTTGGTCCTCGAACCAGGTCTCTACCTGTTACTACAGTCCAGAAACTGGTTTCGGGTTTACTAAGTCCACCATTGACCTAGTTCTCATCGGTTCTGACCTCGGTGGATTCGTTCCTACCAATTTAATCCACCTGGTTGAAACCAAACCCCTTGTTTTGATCTTGTTTCATCAAATCTGACCCAAACCTAACTTAATCAGAACCAGATGAAGCTTCAGTTATAATTTCGACTGGGTCAAATGCAATTTTGGATTTGGATTGGGTATTAGCCAAACCTTTTACCCATAAAACCCAATCAAGTATTCGAGCCACCCTAATCCGAGTATGATGACTTCATAGACACGATCCAACCGAATCTTTACCAAGACCATTATCCTGGCCACCCAAACCCAAATCCGATTTGTGCACTGAACCCAATCAAAAACCTAACTCAGCCAAATCAGCCCTTAGCCTACTCACAACCAGCTGTTTACCCCATGAATTCCCTACCTAGGCCTACCCAAATCAACCCAAACCCCATAGTTGGGCCCAATAAGATTAAAGGTTTGTTTCATTGTGAAGATCCATGACCCGCTTTATAGGAGTTCATTTAGACCAACATGCACACATTCCAGTAGCTGCATATCAAGATTAGAGGCAGCCAAATATGCCTCAATGCCGTTTACCAGAGAGACTATCTCCTAGGCATGCAGTTTGAGGTGATCCGACGGATCTCGATAACAATGCAAACTTTTGGCATGATCACCCTCCAGGACCAGTCCTGCATTGCCAGGGACGTGTGACTCAGCGAGTGAATACTTACAGGGACAAACTAGACCTCTCTGAGTTTATGGGCTAGCTTGATGATGAAGCTTTCTTAGATTGGAAGATGGCGATGGATGTGTACTTCTCTTCTCAGCATGTTTCAAATCATCGGCAGGTAGAGATTGCAGTGACATACCTACAAGGACTAGCGTTGTTGTGGTGGACTGATCTATATCAGGTTCGTGAGGGCCAAAATCTTGGGCCTATAGAGATGTGGGATGAGATATTACGGAACATAAAGGCCATGTTTGTCCCACTCAGTTTCTCCCACTAGGCATTAGGCATATCGTCGATGCCTCTTACTTCATCAGTGTTCGAACTCTGTGGTTAAGTACACTGTGGAATTTCATTACTTAAATCTGCAGAGTCGACATCAGAAGACTGATGATCAGTAAGTCACTAGCTATATTATTGGCTTCCTCTCTGCAATTTATGATGAATTGGCCTGTTTTTTTATTTTGAATATAGATAAGACAACACAACATGCTTTAACCATTGAGAAAAAGATGAAATAAAAGGGCAAAGTGTGACTTCCTGTGTGGGAAGTTTCTGATCAACTTAAGGGTGTTCCTCTATCCAGGGGATCATCCTCTTCTAGTATGGAAAGCGGCATGTCATGTGGTTGATGGACCCATACTAGGTTGAAGACATGCATTGTAGAAGAGGCGACTCATTGTTTTCGTTCTCAAAAGCTTGTACATTGGTAGCCCAGTGTCAAAGTGGTGTGCATTTTAGTAGATGTTGATCTCAAGGTCGAAGAGTCTAGTCATATAGAGTTGTCTGGAGAAGGGGAGGTAGATACAGATTTTCACGACCACAAAGAGACTATAGAAATTAGTCCTAAGGATGTTAGAACATGTGTGTCTATTCGACACACCATGGTTTTTCTTAAATCTCCCTGAATAGAAAAAGGTTACGAAACAATATTTTTTGCACACGATGCACTTGTGAGTTCTATTTATAAGATGCCATTATCGATATCAATGTGTGAAAATATGGTTTCTTCTGAAGTTAAAGATTGAAAAGCATCCTCACCCTTTCCAGATGTCTTGGCTTATGAAAGAGAATGAAGTCTCAATTACCACATGTTGCTTAATCAAGTTTATTATGAGACCTCATTATCATGATGATCTATATTGTGACATCACCCACACGGATATGTGTCATGTCCTGTTGGGATGCCCATAGCAGTCCGATAGGAAGATATTGTATATTGGTGATAAAAATACCGACTTCTTTAGGATTAATGATAAGAACATCAAGTTCCCCCCTCTTAGAGAAACTTTTAAATCTAGTATTCCTAAGCCAATCAAAGAAACTTTGATGAATGACCTCTCTTATAAGGAGTATGCAGATTCTTGTCAAGAGGATGGTTACTGCTTGGCCATTGTGGCTAAAGGGGTTTGCACTATTATTCTTGATGTTCCCTATTATCATGCAACCTTTGATTACTAAATTTTGGAACATCATGGTAGATGAATCGTCTGATGAGTTATCTCCTATGAGGTTGATCCAACATGCAATTGATTTGGTAGCAGGGTCTATTCTCCCCAACTTGCCTGCTATCATATGATTCAAGCTGAGAATATTGAATTGCAGTAGCAAGTAGGAGAGCTCTTACGCTAGGGCTTTATTCATGAGAGTGTAATCCCCTATGTGGTGCCTTCCTTGCTTACACCAAAGAAGGATGGGAGTTTGCACATGAGCAATCAACAAAATAATTGTTAAATATTGTTTTTTGATTCCTTGGCTAGTTGACATGCTTGATTTGCTAAATGCTCAAAGGTGTTCTTGAAAATGGACTTGAAGAGTGGGTGACATCAAATTCACATTTGCAAAGGAGATGAGTGGAAAACAACTTTCAAAACCCAAGATGACCTATATAAGTGGCTAGTGATACATTTTGGTATGTCCAATGTGCCTAGTACGTTTAAAAATATTACGACTCAAGTTCTTTGACCATTTTTGGGCAAGTTAAGCAGGTCTTAGAGGTTTTACATAGAGAAAAGTTGTTTGTGGATACCAAAAAAGTATTCCTTCTTGACATCTAGTGTAGTCTTTTTAAGTTTTGTTGTGTCATCCCAGGATATCCGAGCAAACTCTTCAAAAGTCAAAGCAACAATTGATTGGATGACCCTATGAAATTTGGGCAATGTGCATGGTTTTCATGGGTTGGTCACTTTCTATCATAGGTTAATACAAAATTTTAGTATTATTATGGCACCCATCACAAAGTATCTTAAGGGTGCTAAGTTCTAGTGGACCCAAGCAACTGAGAAGGCTTTGTGTAGCATCAAGGACAAGATGAGTCATGCCCATAGTGTTTGAGGTTGAGTGTGATGCCTTGGATATAGGTATTGGTGGTGTTCTGAGTCAAAATTGGCATCCTATGGCCCTCTATAGTGAAAATTTATTAGATGCCAAACACCGATACTCTATATATGATCTTGAGTTTTATGTAGTGGTACAAGCCCTTCAATATTAGTGTAACTATTTTTTTTGTAAAGAGTTTATACTAATATATTGATCATGAGGCACTTAAGTATCTCAACAACCAAAAGAAGTTAAGTGCTAGACATGCTAAGTGGGTATAGACACCTAATTTTTGACCGAGATATTTTTCATACCAAAATTTTGTGTATTTTCATCTTCCCTCCAAAGCAGGATAACTTCAATCTAATTTTTGGCTTTCAAAGTGACCTTTGATTAGCAAAGTTAAACCTGTATTAAAAAAAGTTGTTATAATTCTTATAGTTTACATTGACTTTGTTGATCAAAGAGGAGCCTCACAACAATCAAAATCACCATAGTCTGCTTGTACTCAGGTACACCAATGTGAGACTCAAGTTACGGAGAAAAATGTGAATGCTTCTAGCCAAGTTCTAGAAAAAGCGATTGTGCTTGAGTCATCCACTGAGGTCATCATTATAAAAGAGAAAAAAGAAATCCTTGTCATAGCTCTAAAAAAAAAAGTCATGCAAACACTCCAAAGGAGAAAAGTTTTCCCATGGTTCCAAAAGAATTATACTTTAGTTGACTTGGGGCCTCACAACAGTCAAACTTTTTTTATGCTCCTCTTCAAGCCTTATCTTGGGGCATTTTTTTATTTTATGAAGAGGAGCATAAAAAAAGTTCTCACAAAAAATTATCGAAATGCCAAAAAAGGGCAATAAAAAAAGGATAAAAAAAACATATATGAGAAAGCTCTAAAAATCCCAGTGCTTCCTCTATAATTGCAGATCTCAAGTGAGAGATGCCCAAAATACTTCCTCTGCAATTGAAGATCTCAAATGAGAGATGCCCAAAATTCCTTAACCCATTTTCTTTTCTTGGAGCCTCACATTTAAGAATGATGTGTCCAACCTTTATTGGTACCCCTTTTGAGCCTTCTGATACCCAAAGTTAAAAAAAATAAAGTCAATACAATTTCATCCATTGCCATCGTTATTGCCATTCACTTCATTCAATAACTCGTGTCCTATTTATTTTCTTTAAAGTCTTTAAAAATTGATTGGCTAGTTGAAAATATTCAATATAGATCAATTTGATGCAAACCTTGAAGTGATGAGGTTAAAGTGCATCAGATTGGAAAGCTCCAAGCTTTTATGCGTTTGGAGCTCTAATATTTTGGTCTACATGGTCAAAGAGTTTTGATCATTTGAAAGTTTGTGGTTGAGTTGACTGGTGTTAGTTTTGTAAAACCATTTTTAAAATAATATTTTTAATGAAAATCCAGTGAAAGCGAGACACCAAAATTAATAAAAACTGGCTCGCATGAGTGGTGGAGTCCGAGTCGAACTCAGGGAATGGGAAATACTTTGTATTCAACACACAATCTATACTACGCTTTATTACCAAAATAAAAAGAACTAATTAAATAATTAACTAACTAAGGGAGTACGGCTCTACGCAGAGGGCTTAAACAAAATAAATAAATGGTTTTATTACAGACCCAATAATTGAATTGAATTAAAAATGAAAACATAATCTAAAATAAAAGCAAAAGTGTCTTCAGTGCTTGGGTCATTGTTTCCTTGTGTTCCCTTCTTCTGCTTTTCTTATTTGCATATCACTTTGTGGCCCCTCTGAGGGCACTTCTAAGGACTTGAGGGGACCTCAGAGGGTACTTTTAGGGCACGAAAGGGCTCTATTGCACGTTCCAATGCTTCCCTGCAAAGCACAAAAACAAAATGAAACAGTATGAATCGATCTAAACAAGAATTAATTATCTAATGACTAAAAAAAATTCAGCGAAAACAAGATTTGATTAACTAAACTAAACTAAACATGAACTAAACTAATAACCTAACACTAAAAGACAAAATAGGAAAACAACTTAACTACTTGAAACTAATTTATAACCAACTAATGACAAATTAACTAAAGGACTAACTAACTAACTACTTTATGTAAAACGTTGAATCATGTCTAACCAAATAATTGGTTCTAACTACTTTAAAAAAACAACACAAATTTTAAGAAAAATATGGAAATTTGTGACTAACTAAAAAGGACTTATGAAGACACGTAAATTTGGTTTAACTAATTAAACCTGAAATGCAATTAACTATCACTAATGAGCTAATGCTAAATTAATCAAATAGTGACTAAGAAAAAAGGAACCGTATGAAGTTGCACCCTAATTGTGATAAACTACTTAACTTCAAGTCACAAGTAAAACATTAAATCTAAACTAACTATTATTATTAAAGAAGATAGATCTAATATACTGACTACTAATTAATTGACCTCACATTAACCACTAAAACCTTGCAGCAACCTAATTACGAAACAAGAAATTAAAACTAACTGATGTTAACCCAAGTCTCTACAATAATAATTGACAGACTCTACTCAATCCAACACAAAGTGTTGCCTAGCTGAAATGTCATCAGCGTTGATTACGTTGGTAGATGTGATTAACGATGATGACAAGACCCATGGCTCTAAAAAAAATTGAATGCACTCAGAGAATCACAATTTTCTGAAATCCAACTCTACTTAATTTATTATCGTTAATTGCATCAGGCCTGAAGATACGAATTCAGCAGATTGCTCAAGAGCCCAGATCAAAATGTAAGATCGGTGCACACTAGCCAGCACACGTAATCTGAGTCTCCCACTGATCGGTCCATAGTAAACTGGTTCCCCAAATTATAAAAATTTCACAGATCAGCGTGCTCTGAGATTCACGCTGCTCTGCTTGATGTTTCTCCTTTTGTTTTTATGGGACCTGGTCAGTTCTCACGTTGTTCGGCCAATCAAATAACCCAGTCTTGATCAAATCTGTCCGACTTGTAAATCAAATTGCATACGTCGAGATTAAACAACACCCTTAAAAGCAAATCACAGTCTGCTAATCTAGACAGTAACTTAACTATCCTATATACTTAAAACAAAAAAATATTTTTAACGTCTCACTCTGAAAGAAAATCGCTATCTTTAATCTATACTATTAAAAAGGCTAGATGCAATCAAATGTGAAAGAAACACAAATCAGAATGACTTTCTACGGTGCAAATGATCTATTCTAAACACGTGAAATCACAAATAACTAATCAAAAATATATGATTGTATTATATGCAATGAAAATATGAAACAAATAAATAACTATATAATATAACGATCCTACAATCTATGGAGATGGAGAAGAAAGAAACGACCTGTCACGGATCACCTCCGACGGACTAGTTGAGAGGAGAAAGTGGTTGATCCTGCTGCATCCACGCTGCCCCAACGAAGAGGAAGAAGTTGCCGATAACGAAAGGGTTTAAACCTTAAAGAAAAAAAAAAAGAGGAGAACACTGAGAGAAAGAAATTCGACAAAAGAGATAGGAGAAGCAAGGGAGAGAGAGAAGAGGGGGGCAAGAGGGCTGCTGAAAAAGCATATTTCCAACCCTTGACATGACTATTTATATTAGAATATTAGGTTAAAACACATTTTTCAAAACAAGTCCGATAATTTTTCACTAATTTCCAAAACGAGTCTTTTAAAAAATGTGTTTCATAAAACCAAACTTCCTAAACTAACTAGGACTCCTACTTGAACTCTTCTAAACTAATTAAAACACTAATTAAAATTTCTTAAATTAAATAAAACATTAAAAAATACAGAGCGAGCTTTGAAATACGTGATTTTTCGATAAATTTGATTTCAATGCGGTTTCTCAAAACTAACGATAAAAATAGGGTTTAAAAGTGATTTTAACACGGATCATGCATAAATAAATATGAATAAAATGCCAAATGTATGTATGATCAAATACCTCCATGCTTATTGTTTGTTAGTCCTCGAGCAAACTGAAGTAAAAACAAAAATACTAAATTAATTAATCAAAGCAAAACCTAACTCACTTTCGTAGGAATCACGGTTGCATTTAGCATATGTAACAAGCCCTTTCAACCCCTGGGTTACCCCAGTGGATGAGTAAGGCCTCGTGAGGGTCTGCAGTGATGCTACCCACAAACATCTATGTCATACATACATAAGAGTACTCATTTTCACAAGCAATAGATAGTTAAAGACTTTGTTTTCATAAATATTTTCTGTTATTACATAATCAAAACATAATTAGAGTCATTTATATACCACCACAGAATAACAAGATTTCTTTCACTTTTCTAAATATCATAATTATTTATATTTTATTCTTGAAAAATCAAATAAATACATGTTTATTTTTTACTCATCCTCACTCATATGTTTTCTGCACAGGTTTTCCCAATCATACTTCTAAGCAGTGAACTTTTTCTTTTTATGCTATTTTCTTTTTCTTGATTTTCAATTTTTCATATTTTTTCTTTTTACGCACTATTTTATTCTATGGCTTATGTATGGTCTGCTTTTATGCTCGGTGCAATGCCAATATATTTTATACTTTCTCAATATAGGTTAAAGATATTGACTTGGACACAAAAGTGACTTCCTTCATTCACCTTTTCGACATGAGACTGAAACACTTCAGCTTGTGTTTGTTCTCAGCTACTAGGGATCACGAAGATTTTCAGTCTCCTTTTCGAAATGGAACTCAAACGCTTCAACTTGCGTCTGAGACCAACTACTAAAGATTGTGAAATATATTCAAACAACCTAATGCATGCGCTTTTACACTTTTGAGCTCATTTTTGTGCTTTTGTTCAATTGCTTAGTTTTTCAAAAATAACACTATACATATTCATATTTGTGATTTAAAATAAACTCTAACATGCATCTATCGTCATTTCTTTGAAATCCACATAAACAACTACAATTTCTAGATTCATGTCAGAAAAAAAATGGGGGGGCTTAAAAATCCTCTAAAAACATTAGATTTTGAATAACATCATTTAAGTTTAAACTCTTTCTTTAAAGACCTACTTTTCGTGAAAGATGTGTAATAATGTATAGGTACGTAGACAAAAATAGCAAGGTGTGCAAACTACACCCTCCCCCATTCTTGAATGACACTGTCCCAGTAGCGCTCTCCCATGCTTGAATGAAACTAAGTGAATGCACATGAGACCAAATAAATGAGAGAAAAGAGTAGAATCAACCTGATATATGATATGAATTCATGTCCTACGACTATACAAAATGCAATGCGTATATGACATGGCATGAAAACTCATGAATGAAAAGAAAAGAAAACATAACCTAAAAAAATCTACAAATCCTAAGGGTAAATCTAATACTATACAACATATAGGCTGCCTCCCATAAAGCGCTAGGTTTCACGTCCTTAGCCAGACGAATCTCTGAAAACTTTTCATCGTCCATGAGATCAATGGACGTGAAGTCATGCTCAATCGGGCTCTCTGAAAAAAAGAGTGTTATCTATGACACTGCACCCTGTGTTTCTGCTCAGTCTACCCCTAAAAGTGATATCATGACTCTCACTACAGGAAGGACGAAGGTTAGTCTCCTCTTGGAGACTACTCTTGAAAGGAGAGTCTAAGACTGATCGACTGTCACAGTATGTAAAGTCAAACAAAGGATGTATATGATCTTGCTTGACTAGGTCAAGCATCTTTTGCATGTGCATCTCTTGCTTGTTGTAAGCAATTGATGCTCTTAATGCATGGAAAACTGGGACTCGGTGACTATATGATGACTGTACACAATGTGGGCCTTGCCCCTTCTCTTGGGGCCTAATGGAGGAAATCGATTGGTCTGTGAGAATGGCAATGGGCTTATCAGTCGATTCCAGAATGGGGTGATACACCTTCTCACTCCAAAGGGATGTAACAGATTTGACCTGCGCATGGTGTAAATTTGTAAGGTGCAAGTCAAATGACATGGAATCCTCTCCCTTTGGGTTGACAACAGGCTGACTAGATAGGCGCCCCTCGCTTTGCGTGTGGAAGGCCTCAACCAAATGTCTCATTTGAGTCTCTAGCTTGGCTATTGATTGCGTGTGGGAACAAAGAGTGGCCTTAATGCCATAAAAGGCCTCTAACATCTTCTTCTGAAATGGTGTGCTTGGTGTGGGCTCCTGAGGAGAAGGCAAACTACACTCGGGGTGGACCTGTGAAAATATGGGACGCGAGTAACTTTGTGAAAAGTTACTCTGTCTATGTTGTGTTTGGGAGGGATGATGGGGTGGGTGAAAATTGGGATGGTTTCACCATCTCGGGTTATATGTGTGTGCAAAAAGATCGTACACGGGTCTAGCGAAACCTTGGGCAGCATTCACCTGCTCCTGAACAAATTCAGGATAAAGCAGTGTTGTCGGACACTCAAAAACATTGTGTGCAAAGCTAGCGCATAGCTCACACACTCTTCCTACTGAACTTTATGAAGATGACTTGACTAGGAATTGATCTAATTTCCTAGTCAATAGGTCGACTTTGGTTTGCAAATCTAGCACAGACCCTACTTCCAAAATCCCAACTTTCCTAGGACCACTAGGCACAGATGTGGTCCTATCGAGCCTTGAAGACAAGGCCTGATGCATGGCGTTCTCACTCAAGGTCTCAAATAAAGACCATGCCTCATCCTCACTCTTGAGTATGAAAGTATCCCCACACGATGAATCAATCATTTGCCTGTCCTTCTTGGTCAGGTCATCATGAAAATATTGCACCAGTTGCCAACGGGACACCTGGTGGTGGGGGCACTTGCGGAGAAGATCTTTCATCTTCTCCCAAGTTTCGTAGAATTGTACTCCCTTAATCTGAGAGAAATTGGTTATAGTTTTGCGAAACTGATTTGTTTTACCAATTGGGAAGTACTTTTTAAGGAACTCGCATTGCATTCCTTTCCGAGTGGTAATCTGAACTGTATCGAGAGCCTTTAGCCAATACTTGGTTTTATCTTTGAGGAAGAACGGAAACAACATCAACCTCAACACGTCATCCCCAAAATTGTTGATCTGCACTGTGGAGCAGATCTCGATAAACTCATCGAGGTGACGGTTGGGGTCTTTGTTGCTAAGGTTATAGAATGATGGTAACATTTGGATAATGTTGACCTTGATCTTAAATTGGTTCGCTCCTACATTAGGTCTCATGATGCAGGAGGTAGGAGTGTATTGATTTGGCATGAAATACTCCCTAAGAGGACGAATCAGAGGCTGATCATCGGCCATGGTGATGGGACGGAGGGCTCTCTTAACAAGAGACTCGAGATCCTCAATAGGCTCAACAAGATTTGGGTTGAGCGATCATCTCCCTTGCATGCACTAACAGATTAGACTGGTGCGACAAATGTCCTAAATTTGGGTTTTCTACCTAACTAACGTACTAAGCGGTCAAATCACGCAAACCACAAAGCGAGTAAACCAAAAAGAAAAAGCTGAAAACTAGAAATAAACAAGCACCACACAGTTGCACACAGCAGGGATTATGCAGAAAATGAAATCTAAGTGCACGGTACCAATCATACACAGTCACCTCTAAGGGTGTTCTAATGGGTGGGTTGTGTAGGAAAAGTAAGCTCATCTCTAAGGTATGCACACACGTGGTTCTAATCCTAAATGCGAAAAATAAACTAAGCAATCCTAATTAATCAACAGGAAGGTAAACTAAACAATCCTAATTAATGTATTGAATTAAACTAGCAACCTAAAATATGAGAACAAACAAAGGCAATAAAGTGAATACTCGTATTTCGTCGTTCCCCAACAACGGTGCCAAAATTTGGTGTTAGTTTTGTAAAACCCTTTTTAAAACAATATTTTTAATGAAAATCCAGTGAAAGCCAGACACAAAAATTAATAAAAACTGACTCGCACGAGTGGTGGAGTCCGAGTCGAACTCAGGGAGCGGAAAATACTTTGTATTCAACACACAATCTATACTACACTTTATTGCCAAAATAAAAAGAACTAATTAAATAATTAACTAACTAAGGGAGTACGGCCCTACGCAGAGGGCTTAAACAAAATAAATAAATGGTTTTATTACAGACCCAATAATTGAATTGAATTAAAAATGAAAATATAATCTAAAATAAAAGCAAAAGTGTCTTCAGTGCTTGGGTTCTTGTTCCCTTGTGTTCCCTTCTTCTGCTTTTTTTATTTGCATATCACTTTGTGGCCCCTCTGAGGGCTCCTTGAGGGCACTTCTAAGGACTTGAGGGGACCTCAGAGGGTACATTTAGGGCACGAAAAGGGATCTACCACACGTTCCAACGCTTCCCTGCAAAGCACAAAAACAAAATGAAACAGTATGAATCGATCTAAACAAGAATTAATTATCTAATGACTAAAAAAAAATTCAGCGAAAACAAGATTTGATTAACTAAACTAAACTAAACATGAACTAAACTAATAACCTAACACTAAAAGACAAAATAGGAAAACAACTTAACTACTTGAAACTAATTTATAACCAACTAATGACAAATTAACTAAAGGACTAACTACCTAACTACTTTATGTAAAACGTTGAATCATGTCTAACCAAATAATTGGTTCTAACTACTTTAAAAAAATGACACAAATTTTAAGAAAAATATGGAAATTTGTGACTAACTAAAAAGGACTTATGAAGACACGTAAATTTGGTCTAACTAATTAAACCTGAAATGCAATTAACTATCACTAATGAGCTAATGCTAAATTAATAAAATAGTGACTAAGAAAAAAGGAACCGTATGAAGCTGCACCCTAATTGTGATAAACTACTTAACTTCAAGTCACAAGTAAAACATTAAATCTAAACTAACTATTATTATTAAAGAAGATAGATCTAATATACTGACTACTAATTAATTGACCTCACATTAACCACTAAAACCTTGCAGCAACCGAATTACGAAACAAGAAATTAAAACTAACTGATGTTAACCCAAGTCTCTGCAATAATAATTGACAGACTCTACTCAATCCAACACAAAGTGTTGCCTAGCTGAAATGTCATCAGCGTTGATTACGTTGGTAGATGTGATTAACGATGATGACAAGACCCATGGCTCTAAAAAAAATTGAATGCACTCAGAGAATCACAATCTGCTGAAATCCAACTCTACTTAATTTATTATTGTTAATTGCATCAGGCCTGAAGATACGAATTCAGCAGATTGCTCAAGAGCCCAGATCAAAATGTAAGATCGGTGCACACTAGCCAGCACACGTAATCTGAGTCTCCCACTGATCGGTCCATAGTAAACTGGTTCCCCAAATTATAAAAATTTCACAGATCAGCGTGCTTTGAGATTCACGCTGCTCTGCTTGATGTTTCCCCTTTTGTTTTTATGGGACCTGGTCAGTTCTCACGTTGTTCGGCCAATCAAATAACCTAGTCTTGATCAAATATGTCTGACTTGTAAATCAAATTGCATACGTTGAGATTAAACAACACCCTTAAAAGCAAATCACAGTCTGCTAATCTAGACAATAACTTAACTATCCTATATACTTAAAACAAAAAAATTATTTTTAACGTCTCACTCTGAAAGAAAATCGCTATCTTTAATCTATACTATTAAAAAGGCTAGATGCAATCAAATGTGAAAGAAACATAAATCAGAATGACTTTCTACGGTGCAGATGATCTATTCTAAACATGTGAAATCAAAAATATCTGATTGTATTATATGCAATGAAAGTATGAAACAAATAAATAACTATATAATATAACGATCCTACAATCTATGGAGATGGGGAAGAAAGAAACGACCTATCACGGATCACCTCTGACAGACTAGTTGAGAGGAGAAAGTGGTTGATCCTGCTGCATCCACGTTTCCCCAACGAAGAGGAAGAAGTTGCCGATAACGAAAGGGTTTAAAGCTTGAAGAAAAAGAAAAAGAGGAGAACAGGGAGAGAAAGAAATCGGCAAAAGAGAGAGGAGAAGCAAGGGAGAGAGAGAAGAGGGAGGCAAGAAGGAGGGGGAAGGAGGGCTGCTGGAAAAGCACATTTCCAGCCCTTGACATGACTATTTATATTAGAATATTAGGTTAAAACATATTTTTCAAAACAAGTCCGATAATTTTTCACTAATTTCTAAAAAGGGTCTTTTGAAAAACGTGTTTCATAAAACCAAACTTCCTAAATTAACTAGGACTCCTATTTGAACCCTTTTAAACTCAGTAAAACACTAATTAAAAATTCCTAGATAAAATAAAACACTGAAAAATTCAGGGCAAGCTTTGAAATACATGATTTTTTGATAAATTTGATTTCAATGCGGTTTCTCAAAACTAACAATAAAATTGGGGTTTTAAAGCGATTTTAACATGAATCACACATAAATAAAGGTGACTAAAATGCCAAATGTATGCATGATCATTGATCGTCCTTCATGTTGAGCGATAACAAGGCCTAGGATAAGATCTTGGCATCATCCTTCACCTTGGATAGGTCCAAAGATCTGACAATAAGAAGCTACACGAGAGATGAAAAATAGTGAAAAGAAGGTCTTGGATTGAGATTTTAAGGGTTTTGTATTTTTATTGTTAATTTAGTAATTTATTGAATGAAAGCATGCTATATATGATTTTTTTCTTATCTATGTTTTAGATTTTAGAGGTTTTGTATTTTAATTGCTAATTTTGGAATATATTTACTAAATGCATGATATATCTGGTTTTTTTTCATGTATGATTTAGATTTTAGGAGTTTTGCATTTTGTGGATCCCTCCCAGATTTTGAAAACAAAAACAAGGGGTTTTCACTAAAAGATATTTTTCTCTTTAAAATGGATCTGGAATTTGAGAGAGTGTGTGGACCGTTCTTAAAGGTAAATTGTCTTTCCTCTAATGAGCAGGGATCAACCGAACCAAGAACCCTTGATCTTTATTTTTGGAGCGACGACATTGTGGAGATTTGTACCTCGTATGTGAGACCTATGAGAAAATAAGTTTGATGGCGGGAACCACCAAAACCCATAAAAAAGACAACATAAACAATATATGAATGTTAGTATTATCGCAAACTTAAAAAAACACATAAAATAAACAAAATATGAATAGAAATAAAAATTGAATCTCACCTTCGGCTTAGGTAGCCCTTTCTACGTTGACGAGCAAGGGAGAGCACGCGCGACACTTCGGCTAAGTGGGAGCTCTAAGAAGGGTGAGACAAGGGATCTGAGTTATAGGTTAGGCTAGGCTTGACTTGATCTACTAGGTCAGCTAGGCTAGGATTGACTTGATCTGCTACATCAGCTAGGCTAGGTGGATTAGGCTAGGTCTTGTAGAGATTTTGGGAGAATGACAGTGCTAGGAGAGATAGATGCCATATGTTCGAATATGGGGGTGCCTCACTATTTATAGTTTTTTAGGCGGATTCAGATATGTTTCCTACATATTTGGGATTTATCTAGATGGACGATTGTTAGAGGGTTGCCTTTTAAACGAAAGACCTAGATTCATCTAATGTTTACTACATTGGAAGGAGATTTTATTTAAGTAAAGGGCTTTTGAGAATGAGAAGGTTTCCAAATGCGAGTTTGGAAGGCTGAGGAGGAAAATTCTGTCCCAAAGGTATACAAAAAAAAGTGACTGACGACAAGCTGATGTCAGCAAAACGCTAATGACAAGTGGCTCTAATGACAACTGAACTTATCGTTAAAGGAAACATCTAACCACAAGTCCTCTAATGACAACTTTATTGAAGAAAATTCTTGATCAAAAATTTGTTTAGGATGCCTTTAAATCTCTAATGACAAGTTAATTGTTGTTAGCGTTTTTAGGCAAACTGCTAACGACAACTTAACTTGTCGTCAGTGAAATTGGGTAAAAACAAGCTTGATAGGCTAATTTGTTTTGGCCATAACTTCCTATCTAGATGTTGGTTTGAGATGATTTTTATTGCGTTGAAAAGCTAACATCTTTAACTTTAATTCAATTTTTAGGTAAAAACAAATTTGACAGTTTGAGTAGTAAAAAAATGAACTTAAAGTGGGACCTACCTATAAATAGGCTTTTTTCTAAACAAGTCACATTGTTTTGGTTATAACTTTTTATTCCGGTGTCTGATTAACCTGATTTTTAGCTTGTTGAAGATCTAAAAATCCTCTAGTTTATTTTTTTATGAAAAAAATCTTGAAGCTATTGTTTGAAAGGCTAAAAAAAAAGTTAAAGCCAACAGAACTTTAAAATAGGCGGAAGACACTGGATTTTGGTACAGGACTCTGGCATGAAGTGACTCGGTCAAAATTTACGTGTCTATACATTTTAATTATTAATTGTATAATTTATTTAGTGAATGCATGGTAAAATTGATTTTTTTTCTCATGTATGATTTAGATTTTAGGAGTTTTGCATTTTGATCCATGTTTTTGTTATTTATTGAGTGAATGCATGTTAAATTCAATTTTTTTTCAAGTATGATTTAGATTTTAAGGGTTTTACATTTTAGTCCATATTTTTGTAATTTATTGAATGAAAGTATGTTATATCTGATTTATTGAGTGTATTTTAATTGCTAATTTTGTAATATATCTAGTAAATACATGCTATATCTATTTTTTTAAGTATAATTTAGGTTTTGTAGGTTGGAATTATGGGACTCAAGAAATTCTTTATCATATGTGTATATTGTGTTTCTTTATGCTTTTGATGTTTATGTTTTATCATCAGAGTAGGTACTGCATTTGCATGAAATTTAGGGCAAGTTGCTACTTCTATCTGTAAACTTCTGCAATGATGTTACAGTTTTAGATTGATGACGTGTGCACCTTTAGTTGTCCATGTAAAAGTTATTATAACAAAAGGGCAGTCATTTAGACTTGCTATTGCATTAACCGGAAGCAAGATAAATAAATGTTGATAGGATACACAAGATGCTTCTGTTGCAATATTCTATAAGGGAGTTGTGCCTTTAGAGTATTCATTATAATCTTAGTATACTTCTTTATTTAGACAAACAGATGGCCCCCCACATTGGTTATAGGAAAATAAAAACCACCTAAGGTATCAATTTTTGCTTAAGCTGACAATACACGTTTTGTCCAACTCTCCTTTAGCTCATCAAAATGATTACTTGTTTGTCTTAAATCTATTGTTTATATACATTTTAACTTCTACTACTGTAAAAATAGGTGTTACTGTAAGGGATAGAAATTTATGAGTGTGCTATAAGTGACCAATAAATTCATTTATATTGCCTTAACAAATTACATGCAATGTGGATAAGCCTTGATGATGATAATTATGCAATTTTCTTTGGCTTTTTTGGTATTGGAATGCTATGGTTTTTGGTATCTAGGTTGCTTCATCCAGCTGTTTACTTCGGCATTATGATAATAGTTCTAACTCGAGTGTCTACACCTCTCCAAACAAAACATTGTTTTGATACTCATTATTTGCACATTGAGAAGCTTAATGTCGTGAATTTGTCAGCAACAGACTGATGGTTGAGTTGCTGCAGTGGTTTCACAGATATATTTGATGTCGACTATTTAATTCATCAAATGAAAGGTTACATAGAAGTTCTCAAAGTGCTACCAACAGATCTAGAGTCAATAGAACTTTTCTTAGTGGACTGCAGCAAGCACAAAGGGCAAAATGATTACATTGTATATCTTCTTCCCTTTCTCAAAAAACAACGTTTTATATCAATCACACCTGCAATGAACCAAAGAAGGGACAAACATGGGATGTTCTATACTTCAAACACTTTACTTCCGTGGGGTATTTGATTTCTTAGTCATTGCAGTTTGTCTTGTCATCTATATAGGCAACAATTTCTTTTTTGCATCTATATAGAACCAAGGATTTTATATATTTTTTCTATTAGCCACTTTTACAAGTGCTAAAATAGCGCCAGAAAAAATATATTTTCTGTCAATAAAATAGCACCAGAAAAATCTTTTTTCTTGGCGCTAATATATCACCAAAAAAGGTATTTTTTCTTGCGCTACAATAGCGCCATAAAGTTTTTCTCTGGCGCTATTATAGCATCAGTAAAAACTCATTCACTGGTACTATGTGTTAACACCAATAAATGTATTACCGATGACACTTTTACTGACAAAACTAATGACACTATATTATCATCATTTATTGGTGCTAGGAAGACTTTTACTGAGGTTAATTTTGCACCATTTAAGGTATGATTTCTTAGAGTGACTAGATATTCTCAAGGTTGAGATGAGCCCAAATGGTGTAAATTTTATGAAATAGATTTTTAAAGATATATTTTGATAAAACATTTTGTGAAAGCTAGATACCAAATAATAAAAATCGGCTCACACAAGTGGTGAAGTCCGAGTTGAACTCAGAGAACGGGATGAACAACTTTGTATTCCATAGAAATGTAGTCTTTATTGTCTTCAAATAATAAACATGCCTTGTTACAAACCCACTTAAAAGTAAATGACCCTAAAACTAAAAGAAAAGAAAAAGAAAAAAACAAAGGGTCTTCTGTTGCTTGTGATTTAGTCCCTTGCAATGTCAGTGCTTCAATTAATCCAGAATGCTACAAAAGGCTTCTAGTTTTTCACTTTTAAAAGGTTTTGCCTCTTCTGAGGGCTCTCTAAGGTACCTTCAGGGGACCTATATATTAGGGCCCTCTAAGGGCTCTTTTAAGATTTCAAAGGGCTTTTTGAGGGGCTTTTCACTTGCAAACTCTTCCCTGCAAAATACAAAAAGACAAAAACAAAACAGACAAAGAACTATCCCTAAAACTAATGTTAGTTTTAACAAAAACAAAAAACAAAAAAAATAAAACTAGTTGTAACAAACTTGTAACAACTATTGTAACATACTATTTAACAGACAATTATTCTAACTAACTAATAACAAACTTGAAACAAACTAATTACTTACACTCAATAAAAACTTTGAATCAAGCTTACTAAATTTAACAAACTAACTTACACAATTTATAACTAAAAGAAAACATTAATGTATGACTAACTAAAAAAGAATTTTTCATTTAACTAATTACTTTAATTTAAACAACTAACCTAATGCTGAATTATCAAATTAGCTAATTACTAACAAAATGAAATGAAACTAAAAATGATAAAATCGGTAAAACAACTTAACCATTTTATCATACAAACACTAATTAACTTCTAATTTGACCAAAAAAATTTGCAATGATACTAAAACTATAGAACAAAATAACAATTTGTATTAAGCTAAGTAATTAAAACACCCTTGCTGCAAATAGAAAGAAAAATGACAATAACAAAATAATGAAGTCAGTGTCAATCATGTTGGTTACGTGTTTGACGTTGGGTGCCTGGACATGAATAGTGTTTTATGTTATTCTTGTTGGTGCATGGTCTGCTAAAGATCTAATAGAAAACTTTTAACAACATGTTCAACAGACCGCAATACACATATCTAGATCTAGACACTACAGATCTGCACCAAAATAATTGTGCAAAGGCATGGAATATGATTGATGTGGTTCAACCGAACTGCGTGATCAGAAAAAAAACATCATGCAGCTTAACACCTTTGACTGCAGATATGATATCACAATCATTGTGGTTTGCGTGATTAAGGAAATCACATCGATCTGTTGCACGTCAAACCAACACGCGATCAGATCTGTCAATGATGGCAGATCTGATCCCAATTTCACGCAGATGGGCGACAACAAGATGCCAATCAGAGTCTTGAAAGCAGTCTTGTATGCCCATAATGCATCATTTATGCACTAGGACTAGTCCTTTCGATATGACCAGATTGTCTTTTCAAGAATCCATTTGATCTCTCTGTTGGAGACCTCAACCCAGCCACTCGTTTGTGAATGGTATGGCGTAGCAATCCGATGATGGACTGAATACTTCCTGAATAAGGAAGCAACATGCACATTCTTGAAGTGCTTACTTTCATCACTAATCATGGCTCTCGGGACACCGAACCTACTAAAGATGTTGTGCTTGGTAAATCTAAGCATCTCTTTGTGATCATTGGTTTGGGTGGCTATGGCCTCAACCCACTTAGACACATAGTTGACCGCCACCAAAATATAAACATAGCCAAATGAAGGTGGAAAGAGACTCATAAAATCAATGCCCAAACATCAAAAATCTCAACTACAATAATGAAGAGCAGGGGCATCATATCGCACTTGGAAATACTCTCTATTTGCTCACAACATAAGCATCTTCTATAAAACTCATGAGAATCTTGATGCAGTGTCAGCCACCAGAATCCAGATTGGAGGACCTTCGCAGTGATCTTTCGACTAGAAAAATGGCTTCCACAGGCCAAGGAATGTTAAAAATCTAAAATAAACTTGAACTTTTCTTTGAAGATGCACCTTCAAATCATCTGGTCGGGACATAACCTGAACAATTCTGGATCCTCCCAGAAATAATATTTTGCCTGTGCCATAAAATGATCTCTCTCATTCTTGTTCGAATGCATAAGGAACCTTCCAATCACCAAATAGTTGATGATGTATGTGAATCAGGGCAAACACTTCACATGTTGAAGTTGCTCATCCGGGAAGGAACCATCAATTTGTCCTTGGTCAGTGGATGTCTCCACAGTCATTTTGGACAGATGATCTGCTACAAGATTCTTGCATCCACTCTTGTCTCAAATCTCGAGATCAAATTCTTATAGCAGAAGGATCCAATGGATGAGGCATGGTTTGGTATCCTTTTTACTTATCATATGTCATAGAGCGGCATGATTCGAGTAAATGATAAACTTGGAGCCCAACGAGTAAGAACAAAATTTCTCTAAGGCAAACACTACATTTAGCAGTTCCTTTTCAGTAGTAGTATAATTCATCTGGACCTCGAAAAGGGTGATACTAGCGTAGTAAATGACATGAAATCTTTGTTCAATTTTTTGGCCAAGAATGGCTCTTACCTCGTAATCAGACGCGTTACACATGATTTCGAAGGACACTAACCAATCGGGAGATCGAAGATTAGGGGTTGTGGTTAGGGCCTCCTTCAGAGATAAGAATACCTTCAGACAGACATCATCAAAACAGAATGACTGATCTTTAGAGAGCAGGTTATATAATAGTCTAGAGATTTTGTTGAAATCTTTGATGAACCATCAATAGAAACCTGTGTGCCTTAAGAATGAACGCATCTGCCATATTGAAGTCGGTAGAGAAAGTTTAGCTATGGACTCTACTTTGGCCTTGTCGACCTTGATCCCTTTTTCAGACACAATATGTCTAAGAACAATCCCCTGTTGAACCATGAAATGACTCTTTTCCTAGCTAAGCACAAGATTTGTCTCCATACATCGTTTTTGCACTCTCACTAACTTCTGAAGACATTTATCAAATTAAGAGCCATAAACTGAAAAATCATCCATGAAGATCTCAAGGACGTCATACACCGTGTGGGAGAAAATCACCATCATGCACCTCTGAAATGTTCCTGGGGTATTGCAGAGCCCGAACAACATTCTCCTAAATGCGAAGGTGCCATATGAACATGTGAATGTAGTCTTCTCTTGGTCCTCGTGGTGAACGACCACCTGATTATATCATGAATAACCATCCAAGAAATAGAAATAAAACTGGCCTATGAGTCTCTCTAAGATCTGGTCAATAAACGGTTAAGGGAAGTGGTCCTTATGTATTGTATTGTTTAGCTTCCAATAATCAATGCATACTCGCCACCTTGTGGTAGTACTTGTAGGGACACTCTCTTCTTTATCATTGATGTTGACGGTGAGCCCGGATTTATTGGGGACAACTTGGGTTGGGCTCACCCACTGACGGTTAGAGATGGGATAGATGATCCCTATGTCAAGCCACTTGACTACCTCCTTCATATGGGAATTCAGCCTCCTTTGCATTTCTCTAGAGGGTTTGGCACCCTCTTCCATGATGATCTGATGCATGCAAAAGTAAGGGTCTATTCCTTTGAGATCTGTCATAGACCAACTAATCGCTCTCTATACTCTTGCAAAACCTATAGAAGTTTGCACTCCTGAGTGTCAGTCAGGTCTGCTGAAATGATGATTGGTAGAGTCTGATCATTTTCTAAGAAAGCGTACTTGAGCAAAGCTAGTAAAGGCTTTAGCTCAAGTTCAGGCGAGCTATCAATCAAAGGTTTAGAAGGTTGAACTGCCAGATATGGAAGGGGCTCGAAGTGCTAGGTCCAATTTAATTCACTTGACCATATATCAATCAATCCAAGACTATCTCCTTCAAGTGATTCACCATCCTCCTTCTGAGGTAGATCACTCAACGTCCATATAGGCTCTACTTCAACCATATCTAGAATTAAATCAACCTGGAAAGAAGCATCCACTCCTGCAGGGCCCATCGTAGCATTGAAGATGTTCAACCTCATCTTCCTATTGTCAAATGAAACATCCATTGCACATGTGCGGCAATTGATGCATGCATTGGCAGTAGCCAAGAAGGGTCGACCTAATATGATGGGTGTCTGCCTCACCTCATTTACTCTTTCCATATCCAATATAATAAAGTCAATGGAAAAATAGAAGTCTTCCACCTTGACCAGAACATCCTTAAGAATCCCTCGCGGAACCTTGATCGATCTGTCTGCCAGCTACAGAGTCATGGGTGTCGACTTCATCTCCTTTAATCTGAACTTGTCATAAAAAAAACCTGGCAAGATGTTCACACTTGCCTCGAGGTTGAGCAAAGCACGCTCGACAGTGATGTCTCCTATGTTGCATGAGATAATTGGAGCCCTTGGGTTCTTGAGCTTGGGTGGAGTTTGGTACTGTAACACCTCACTCACTTGCTTAGTAAGATAGATCTTCTTAGGCACGTTGGACCATAACTTTCTTTTCTGCGTGCAAAGATCCTTCAGAAACTTTGCATATGCAGAGACTTGCTGGATGGCATCAAGTAAGAGGAGGTTTATCTAAACGTGCTTGAAAATCTCAAGCATCTTCACCCCTTGCTGGTCGAACGATTTTGATCTTTTAAGTGCCTTAGGAAACAGGGCTTTGGGTATATAGGATCTGGAAGGCTCAAGTGCAGGAGCCCTCCCGCTTTCCTGGGGCATCTTAATAAGAACCAACTACTCATCACTTGGTCACTCACTTTCTTCTGCAGCCTCCCTCGCTTGGTATTCCTTCTTGCTCTTAAGGATGATAATAGCTTGAGCTTGCTCTTGATGTGTCTCTGTCATATGCAGGTCATGCATCGACTCTTTCCCCCCTAGGGTTAACCATCGACTGACTAGGCAATGTCCCCTCACTTCGCCTGCTTAGCGCCTCGGTGAGTTGTCCCATCTGCATCTCTAATTTGGCAATGGATTACGTATGAGAGTTCGCGTTTGCCTTAATATCCGAGAATGCCCGAAGCATCTTGTCTTTAATGGACCGGCTGGAAGTAGGCTTCTGGGATGGAGGCTAACTAAAGGGGGGCTGGGCTGGAAGGTAATTAGGTCTCTGAAAATTTGATGGATAACTGCCTTTCTTGGATTTGTTCTGAGGAGGGATGATGGGTTGTTGTAGATTTCTCTATAAGAAATTGGGATGGTTTCGCCAACCCAGATTATAGGTGTTCGAGAATGGATTGGGCGCGGGCTTGGCGAAATCTTTTCACACCTAAGTTTGTTCCTAAACAAACTCAGGGTACTGCGGTACCGTAAGACAGTCCAAAACATGGTGTGCTAGGCTAGCACACAACGCGCACACCTGCATAGCTGGTGAGGGATTCAACAACAACTGATCCAATTTCTGGGTCAGTAGGTCAACCTTGTTTTGCAACTTAAGGTGTATCCCTATCTCAAACATACCAGCCTTCTTCGCTCCAACAAGAGCAGGTGTTGTCCTTTCAGATCGGGAGGTCAAAGCGTGGTGCATGGAATTTTTGCTCAGGGTCTCAAATAGAGTTTGTACTTCATCCTCACTTTTCAGCATGAAAGTGCCGCCACAAGATGCATCAACCACCTGACAATTCTTTTTGGTCAGCCCATCATAAAATATTGCACCAGTTGCCAAAGATCTTTCATCCTCTTCCAAGTTTCGTGGAATTGTTCTCCCTTAATCTAATATAAACTGGTGATAGCCTTTCGAAAGTGATTCATCTTACCAATTGGAAAGTACTTCTTGAGAAACTCTTTCTGTATCTATTCCCAAGCGCTAATCTGAACCGTGTCTAAAGATTTATGTCAGTGCTTGGCTTTATCCTTGAGGAAGAACGAAAACAAGGTTAACCTCAATGCATCATCTCCAAAATTGTTGATCCGCACTGTAGAGCAGATCTCAAGGAACTCGTTGAGATAATGGTTAGGGTCTTTATTGCTATGGTCGTAAAAGGAGGGTAGCACCTGTATGACACTGGCCTTAATCTTGAACTGATTCGCTCCCACATTAAGTCTCATGATACATGAGGAAGAAGTATATTTAGTAGAAATAAAATACTCCCCGAGGAGACAGATAAGTTGTTGGCCCTTAGCCATGGGGTCGGATCTGTGGGCTTGCCTAATAATGGACTCGGGGTCCTCTACAGGTTCTAAAAGCTCGGGGTCAAGTGAGCGTCACTCTTGGATACACCTGAAGTAGAGACCAATGTAGCAATCGTCCTAGAGATTGGTTTTCTACCTACCTAACGCGCAATCACAATCAAACCACACCATGAAAGCAAACAAAAATAAAATAAAGAACTGAAAGCAGAAAATAAACAACCACACACTTGCACCCAAGTAGTTATTTTGCATGAATCAAATTATATGCAATGTATCAATCATGCATAATCACCTATAAAAGAGTAGCCTACTAGGTGGGCTGGGCAAAAAAAGTAAACTTGCATCTAGGGATAGCAAGCAACGTGGTTTTATAAATCCTAATTACAAAAGCAAACTAACAATCCTATTTAATAAGCAAGGAAAATAAACTAACAATCCTAAATAATTTATAGAAAGAAAACTAACAATCATAAATAAAACGTAAACAACCAAGAGGCAATAAAGTGAATACTCATTTTTTGATCATCGTTCCCCAACAACAGTGCCAAAAATTTGATATACATTTTATGAAATAGATTTTTAAAGATATCTTTTTGATAAAATGTTTGGTAAAAGTCAGACACCAAATAATAAAAACCGGCTTACACAAGTGGTGAAGTCTGGGTCAAACTCAAAGAACGCAATGAACAACTTTGTATTCCACAGAAATGCAGCCTTTATTTCCTTAAAATAAAAATAACTAACTAAATAAAATGAGTTACCCTATGTAGAGGGTTCAAAAATAATAAACAGGTCTTATTACAAACCCACTTAAAAGTAAATGACCCTAAAACTAAAAGAAAAGAAAAAGAAAAAACAAAGGGTCTTCTGTTGCTTGTGATTTAGTCCCTTGCAATGTCAGTGCTTCAATTAATCCAGAATGCTACAAAAGGCTTCTAGTTTTTCACTCTTAAAAGGTTTTGCCTCTTCTCAGAGCTCTCTAAGGTACCTTCAGGGGACCTTTTAGGGACCTCTAAGGGCTCTTTTAAGGTTTTAAAGGGCCTTTTGAGGGGCTTTTTCACTTGCAATGTCTTCCTTGCAAAACTCAAAAAGACAAAAACAAAACAAACAAAGCACTATCCCTAAAACTAATGTTAGTTTTAACAAAAACAAGAAACAAAAAAAAGTAAAACTAGCTATAACAAACTTATAACAACTATTGTAACACACTATTTAACAAACTATTATTCTAACTAACTAATAACAAACTTGAAACAAACTAATTACTTACACTCAATAAAAACGTTGAATCAAGCTTACTAAATTTAACAAACTAACTGACACCATTTCTAACTAAAAGAAAATGTTAATGTATGACTAACTAAACAAGAATTTTTAATCTAACTAATTACTTTAATTTAAACAACTAACCTAATGCGGAATTATCAAATTAGCCAATTACTAACAAAATGAAATGAAACTACTAATGATAAAATCGGTGAAACAACTTAATTATTTTATCATACAAATACTAACTAACTTCTAATTTAACTAAAAAATTTGTAGTGATACTAAAACTATCGAACAAAATAACAATCTATACTAAGCTAAGTAATTAAAACACCCTTGCTGCAAATAGAAAGAAAAATGACAATAACAAAATAATGAAGTCAATGTCAATCATGCTGGTTACGTGTTTGACGTTGGATGCTTGGACATGAATAGCATTTCACGTTGTTCTTGCTGGTGCGTGGTCTACTAAAGAGCTAATAGAAAACTTGTAACAGTGTGTCCAGCAGACCGTGATACACATATCTAGATCTAAACGCTACGGATCAGCACCAAAACAATCATGCAAAGGCATGGAATCTGATTGACGTGGTTCAACTGAACTGCGTGATAAAAAAAAAAACATCATGCAGCTTAACGCCTTTGACTGCAGATATGATATCACAATCAATGTGGTCTGCGTGATTAAGGAAATCACACTAATCTGCAGAATGTCAAACCAACATGCGATCATATCTGTCAATGATGGCAAATCTGATCCCCATTTCACACAGATGTGCAGTAGCAAGATGTGAAAAAAACTAATACTAAGGTATCCTATCCTATGCTAAAAATGACAATCAATTTTATGCTATATGCAATGAGAAATCATATTTTATATATACTAAAAATAAATAAATCTAACTACGTGTAAAACAAGTAAAGAAACGGGGGGGGGGAGAAGCGTACCTCACAGTCGCTTCCGATGGAGGGGTTGGGAAAAAGAATCAATCACTCCCGTGGTTGAACGTGTACTCTGATGACGAGGCAAGAAACACCGACGATGACATAGATCAGAAGAACGATGAAATAAAGTTTGAAGAAGAAAAGAAGTGAGGGAGAACCACTGATCGAACGAACTCGAGGAGGAAGAACGAAGAGGAGAGGGAGAACAAGGTGTCTGCATTTTTTCCACGGGAGGATGCCCCTCTCTTATGAAAAATAATATTTTATAGTGTGATTCTGGTAAAAAAAAAATCTAAAAACTACATTTAATGTTCTAAAAACTACCTTGTTAAAAACTGATTTTCAGAAATACTCAATCCTAAACTAATTAAAATATGAATAAAAAACTCCTAAACTAATTAAAACACGTAGAAGAGGTCTAGAATGTGAATTTTTCCTTTATTTTGAATTTCACACAGTATCTTGAAAAATGTCGATAAGGATGGGTTTTTGATGCCTTTTTCGAGGGATCATGTATAAAAATATGTATCTAAAATACAAAAACTATGCATGATCACCAGGTTTGCTAAAAAAATATGTTGGTGGTTGAAAACATGGTCAAAATGCAAAAATGGTACTACCACTCAACTAGTGTATGAGATCATCTAGAGGGTACACAACCACATGATCGACATAATTGGCTTGGGCGAAGTTGGTTTCTTTTGCCTTTGGGACTAAGAGAAGTCAATCCACAACAAGAATGGTGGAATCAGATTACGGTGGCTAGAGAAATGGCTCTAAGAAACAACCAAGTATGCTAGGCAGTCAATCTGCCAGCCACCTTCCACACACTACAAGAATAGGTAGCAATAGTAAAGACATTTTAGCAGTGACTTAAAAATGTGGCTGTTGTTGGTTGGGCAATAGTGGTGACATTAAACGTGGTTGTTGATGCATAGGTATTAGCAGTCACTTTCTCAAGTGACCTTTGATAAGGTTGCTATTGGGTAAGCAATAAGGGCCACACATTTAGTTGCTACTAATACCTGTGTATTAGCATCCACTTTATTAAGTGGCCTTTGATAATCTACTACATCCACATTATTGGGTGCTATTTAGTGAGCAATAATGACCACATGGCTGCTAATACTTGTGTATTATCTACTTGGGTAAGCAATAAGGGCCACACTTTTAGTGGCTGCTAATACCTATGTACTAGCACTTTCTCACATGAGCTTTGATAATCTACTACAACCACATTAAAGACTGCTATTGAGAAAACAATAAGGGCCAATATTAGCAGCCACTTTCTCAAGTGACCTTTGATAATCTACTACAGCCACATTAATAGCTACTATTGGTAAGCAATAAGAGCCACACTTTTAGTCACTGCAAATACTTGTATATTAACAGTTACTTTCTCAAGTGGCTTTTGATAATCTATTACATCAACAATAGTGGCTGCTATTGGGTAAGCAATAAAGGCCACACTATTAATAGCTATTATTACCTGTATAAGTGATAATGATGATACTTTTAGTGATTGTTAATATATAGGTATTAGTAGTGATTTTTTAAATGATGTATTGCAGCCAAAAGTTACTACTATTTGAAAAGAAATAGCAGCGACTTTTAAATGGCTGCTATTAACATTTTTTAGCAGCCACAATGTAACTTCACTGCTATTTACCTTTCTAATAGCAGCCACCATGTAATGTCGTTGCTATTAACATTATCAAAAAATATAATTTTTTAATATTTATGAATATTTTGAATCATTGATTTTGAAGCCTTAAAAGATCCTTCTTATACATCGTAATCGGATGATCCAAGAGTTTGTTTCGATAAGACCATGCACCTAGATAATATCCATGAAATTTTAGAAAAAAATTAAAAAAACCTATAAAAATCTCGGTGTACACCAGGTTACAAATTTGACTGCTTTACATATTTTAGTTACCCTGGATTGAGATTTGTAAAATTGAAATATGTAAACTGGTATGGATCAAGATTTTAATAGTTTTTTCTGCAAATCTAACCATGCAGATGCATTTGACGTGGTCCATTTGCTTGGAATTGACTATTGGACCATCATAATCGGATCAAGAAATGTGATTTTTTATGCTTGCATATTTATGAAAATTCTAAGTTGTTGATTTTCATGCCCTAAAAGATCCTTCTTATACTTCGTAATCAGATGATCAAAAAGTTTGTTTCTATAAAACTATGTACCTAGATCGCATTCGTACCGTAAAAATTTAAAAAAAAAACTATAAAAATCTCGGTGCATACCAGTTTACATATTTTAGTCACCCTGGATCAAGATAAATTGGAATATGTAAACTGGTATGAACCAAGTTTTTTATAGGTATTTTTTGCAAATCTAACCATGTAGATGCATTTGGCGTGTTACATTTGCTTGGAATCAAGAAATGTTATTTTTTATGCTTGTATATTTATGAAAATTCTAAGTCGTTGATTTTCAAGCCTTAAAAGATCCTTCTTATACATCATAATCGGATGATTCAAGAGTTTGTTTCTATAAAACCATACATCTAAATTGCATCTGTATGGTGAAATTTTAGAAAAAAATAAAAGAAACTATAAAAATCTAGGTGCATACCAGTTTAGATATTTTAGTTGTCCTAGAATAAGGGAAACTGAAATATATAAACTGGTATGAACTAAGATTTTCATATTTTTTTTGTAAATCTAACCCTGCAGATGCATTCAGCATGGTCCATTTGCTTGGAATCAACTATTGAATCAAGCAATGTGATTTTTTATGCTTGCATTTTATGAAAATTCTAAGCCATTGATTTTTAAGCCTTAAAAGATCCTTCTTATAGATCGTAATTGGATGATCCAAGAGTCTGTTTCTAGAAAATTAAGCATTTAGATTGCATTAGTACAATGACATTTTATAAATAAATAAAAAAAAACCTATGAATTACATGCTAGTTTACATATTTGACCGATTTACATATTTTAGTTACCCTGGATTAAAAAAACTTGGATATGTAAACTGGTATGAACCAAGATTTTCATAGTTTTTTTTTTGTGAATCTAACCCCTCAGATGCATTCGACGTGGTCCATTTGCTTGGAATTGACTATTGGATCATCATAATTGGATCAAGAGATGCGATTTTTTATGCTGGCATATTTATGAAATTTTTGAGTCATTGATTTTTAGCCTTAAAAGTTCCTCTTTATGCATCGTAATCGGATGATCCAAGAGTCTATTTCTAAAAAATCATGCATCTAGATCGCATCCGCCTGGTAAAATTTTAGAAAAAATAAAAAAACCTATAAAAATCTTAGTGCACACCAGTTTACATATTTTAGTTACTCTAGATTAAAAAAAATGATCATGCATAATATTTGCATTTTAATAATCATTATTTATGCATGATCCATGTTAAAATTACTATAAAAACCCATTTTTATCGTTAGTTTTGAGAAACCGCATCGAATTAAATTTTATCAGAAAATCGGGTTTTTCAAAGCGTTCCCTACAGTTTTAGTGTTTTTATTAGATTTAGATTTTCTTAATTGTAGTTCAATTAGTTTAGGCTTGTATTAGCTAAATTTTAATTAGTTTAGTAAGTTTTGATTTTTAGAAAAACATGTTTTTCATAAGAGACCTTGTTTTGAAAATTAACAAAAATCTTCAGAATCTTTTTGAAAAAACTGTTTTAACCTAATTAGATCATTATAAACTCATCTTTTCCAGCCATGGAGGTTGTTTTTCCAGCAGCCTTCACACCCCCTCCATCTTGCCTCTCTCTTCTCTCTCTCCCTTACTCTCTCTCTCTCTCTATTTCTGATTTCTCCTCCTCTCTTCTTCTCCCCTTCTTCTTTTTCCTCCTCCGTTTCATCAAGCCTCGAACCCCTTCTTCATTGGCAGACTCTTCATCTTCGTCGAGATCGCGTGCATGCAGCTGGAATCTCCATCTTTCTCTTCTCAATCCCTTCTTGGAAAACAAATATCAGTTTGCTTCTCTTCTTGTCTCATTTAGCTTCACGTAGTTTATTGCATTGCATTCCATAGTTTTATTTCATTTTGTACATCTTTGCATTGTGCATATAGATCTATCATCATCTAAAAAAAACCAAAAATCAGAAAAAAAACATATACTATTTCTTTTATAGCTTTAGCGTGTTATTATTTTATTTAGTCAACGTTTTGATAAAGGTAGTTAAGTTATTTCATATAGGTTAGGTACAAAATTTGTTTTTTTATGCATGCATTAGCTTAAATAGATTACATGTTTTGATTTCTTTTTGGTATTCAGCAAGTGTTAATTTCCATTAGGTTCAGCCTATAGTTAAGTTAACATAGGTCCATCAATTTTGTTTGATTAGTTAATATAGGCATCAAGCAATTGACGTTAGTTTAGTTAGGATTCTTAGCCATTGACTTTGATTGATGTTATAAGTTAGGTTTTGATGCTAATTTATTTTGGTTAGGATAAGGTATATTTGACATATTGCATTGCATTGATAGTTATTTTATTTCATCTTCCTTTACGTATTTCATTAGTTGATAGCATATTGCATTAGCTGATTAGCTCATATGTGTGTCATAATCGTTTAGTCCATGCATTATTTCTGTACTAACGTTGTTAATTTTGATAACATACCTTGCAGCACTTTATTAGTAATCTATTTTATTAAGTGTTCAACACATTAGATGTTTATTCATTGTTATTAACTAGATCCATTAGTTGTAGTTAGGTTGCATTGTTATTTTCAGTTTACGATTAGTGAAATTATTAGGATTACATACAATACGTTGTCATGTGTTAGCCATTAGAATAGTTGTTGTTTCAATATCTGGAATTCTTGAAAATCATGTAGGCATTGTCTTTATTCGTAAGTTAGTTTATCATTAATACATGGTGTTTGGTAGACTAACTTAGTTTGAAATAATGTACATCAGATGGTTTTTGTTAGTTAGCTCATCTTTCTTTGAATTTAGTTTAGTATTCATAAGTTGTTACATTAGTTGGTTTCTTGTTTACATATAGTTTGTTAGAAGTTAGTTTTGTTATTTCGTCTTGTAGGGTTAGTCTATTACTTCTTATTTCAATCTTTGTTTTGCTGAATTTTGTTTAATGAACTAACCTATAATTTTTGTGTAGATTTGATCGTTCTTGTTTGTTTTGCATTTCTTTTATTTTCGCAGGTAAGCGTTGGAACGTGCGGTGAGCCCCTTTTTGTGCCCTAAAAATACCCTCTGAGGTCCCCTCAAGCCCTCAAAAGTATCCTCAAGGAGCCCTCAGAAAAGAAAAAGTTCAAGAAAACATGTATTACCTCAAGAAGGGACAAGAAGACTCGAAGCACTGAAGTCTTTTCTTTTCTTTTTAGATTAGGGTTTTTTTTTTTATTTTATTAATTGGGTATGTAATAAAATTATTTATTTATTTTGATTAAGCCCTATGCATAGGGCAATACTTCCTTAGTTATTTAATTATTTAATTAATTCTTTTATTTTTGGCAATAAATAGTAGTTTAACTTGTGTGTTTGAATACGCGTATTTTTCGTTTCCTGAGTTCGACTCAGACTCCACCACTTGTGCGAGCTGGTTTTTATATTTTTGGTGTCTAACTTTCACACTGTTTTTATATAAAATATCATTTTCAAAACCGTTTTCCAAAACTCACACCAAGAAACTATGACATGTAAACTAACAAAATATGTAAACTAGTATGAACCGAGATTTTCATATGTTTTTTTGTGAACCTAACCATGCAGATGCATTCAGCGTGATCCATTTGCTTGGAAACGACTATTGAATCATCGTAATTAGATCAAGAAATATGATTTTTTATTCTTCCATATTTACAAAAATTCTGGGTCATTAATTTTCATGCCGTATAAGATTCTTCTTATACAACATAATCAAATGATCCAAGAGTCTGTTTCTATAAAACCATGCATCTAGATCACATACATACAGTGAAATTTTAGAAAAAAAAACCCTATGAAAATCTTTGTGTAGACTAGTTTACAAATAATTTAATTACGCAGGATCAAGGGAAATTAAAATATGTAAATTAACACAATATGTACACGGGTATGAACATAGTTTTTCATAGTTTTGTTTGCAAATCTAACCTTGCAAATGCATTCAACATGGTCCATTTGCTTGGAATCAACTATTAGATCATCATAATCGGATCAAGAAATGTGATTTTTTTTTTATAAAACCATGCATCTAGATTGCATTCGTATGGTGACATTTAAAAAAAAATATGAAAATCTCGGTGCATACCAATTTACATATTTTAGTTACCCTTTAAATCAAAATCTGATTCATTTGTGTTTTTTTAATGTAAATATATTTTTTTGTTGTTGGATTCAACATTACTACATATATTTCGGATACAGATTCAATCTTACATCGGATCCAATTTTTTGGTATGTTATTGGGTTCGGGCTCGAGTCTAATCAGGCCCACTATAAGAGAAACCATACTTGGACCTGATAAAAACCACATGAACCAGACCCAGACTATACCTGGTAAAATAATAATTTTTATTATTTTTACATTGAAAAATTGCAGCTCTTAATCGGAACTAGGGTTGGGTTCGAGTTTGGTATAAAATTTCATAAACTATACCTGGATCCATGTATTAATCGGACCATCGGGTTCAGACCCGGGTCTGGTATAAAATTTTACAAACCATACCCGGATCCATGTATTAATCGGACCTTCGGGTTCGGACCCGCGTCTTAATCGGGTTTTCTTATTTATCACTAGACTGAACCCTATAAGGTTTGATCCGGGTCGGCTTCGAGTAAACCCGACCCGTTGACACCCCTAGTGTTAATATTTGTGTGTCGGTGGTGGTTGGAGATTCCCGCCCCTTTTCTTTTCAGCCCCATCTCTCTCTCTTTCTCGAAAACCCTCACCCTCCAGAAACACCCATCCTCCAGAAACACCCACCTTCGAGTGGGGTTGAAGGTGTGTGGGGTTGAGATGGGTGGTGGTGAAATCTCGATGCATACCAGGAACCCTCGCCTCTCGTTCAGTCTGGCCGCCTCTCCTCTCGCCTCACATTCTCTCCTGGCCTCTCGTCCATCTCTCGCTGCCGTTGCTGCCTCGCCTCTCGTGCATATGCTTGGTCTCTCTCCCTTTTTCTGTCTGCTCTATGGTTTGAATAAACCTAGATAAGAAGAAACCCTTAACCTACTACTCTTCACTGCCTCCTCTGCATCAATCCTTTTCTCCTTCTTCTTCTCCTTGATCTCCTCTCGAAAGATCGGTGCCTCGCCCAACCTACCTCAGTTTTTTCGGTTCCGGACGAGTTTTTTGATTGCTTTCTGCTTGGTTTCAGTTTTTTCACCTTTTTCGTGGCTACCATCATTTCGCGACCTATCTTTTGATGGGTATCATTGATTTTAGTAGTCTATTATTCGTTCCCTTATGAAGAGGAGGGAACGATGAGTCAGATCCTCTCTTCGGTGGCCGACTCCAAGTAGGTAAAGATGATCATTTCGGTCCTCGCCCTGATGGTTGCATCGTTCTACATCGGCACTCTCTTCGGTGACAAGGAGCTGATCTTCATCCAGGATCCTTCCGACCAGCTTGGTACTCCCTCTCTCTCTCTCATTACAAACTTTCCACAGATGGGTATTGCGGAGAATGCATTGTTCTTCGAAAATAATGAGATTTGTGGATCACCCATATGCAGAAAGACACCAATTAATGCAGCAATTTGTGGGTGCATGTTGTCTTTAGCGTGTTGAGGTGGTTAATCCGCAATGAAGTTGTTTTTTTTGTGTTTATTAATTTATTTTCCTGTTTTGCTAACCACATTGTCAGGGGAAAGAGGGCATGAGTTTCCTGTAAATAAGAAGGGATATGCTCAAGCTTTTGTGTTGATTCTTGTGTTTATGACTTAATTTGAGGATGGTATGCATTTGATTAGAGTTGACATGGATCTGGGTCTAGTTTAAGATTCATATTAATTAGGATATGGTTCAAGTTGAGATTTATATGGATTTTGGATATAGATTTGGTTTTTGAATTTGGATTTGAAATTTAAAAGTAACTAATTTAAAGCCTTAAAATAAACTTAAAGGTTAAATTGAATAAGAATTTTGTCATCATACACTTTTACAGGAGGGCGACACCTTCTAAAATATTTTAAAAATCAATTATTTAATAATTTAATATTAAATAATAATAAAAATATTAGTTAATTAAAATTTAAAATTATTGGATAAGGTGGAATTCTAACTCTGCGGTGTTCTAGATAGATCTTAAATTAATTAATTAAAAAATAAAATATAAGAGATAATAAGAGAATAAGTAGGAGTAGTTAGAGAGAGATAGAGTTCTATATTTTGTAGAACTATATTCTCTATAGATAAGACTCTAGAGAGAATATCACTCTATCTTTAGAAGACCAAAAACAAAAAAAAAATTATAAGAGGGTTTAACTTGTCTCTCTCTAGATTTCATTTTCTAGAGAGAGGGAGAGAGAGAAGAAGAAGAAGAAGAAGAAGAATCAATCATTTATTTTCATTCTTTATTCGACAAGTTTTTGGTTTCAACTAAGGTACGAGTTTCTCTCTAAGTTTTTACGCGAAGGAATAAATAGAAATCTGATTCATATATGAATTTATGGGGAAAAGAGAAATACGTAATTTAAAACAATATATATATATATATATATATATATATATATATATTTTTATATTGGTTAAATCCTTGGTGAAAATTGTTTTTTCTATGTACGCAAATATGTAAATATATTTTCAGATTTGTCAGCACTCTTGATTCTTGATATTTTTTATGAGAAAAATAATAAAGACAACATGAAGTTAGGCTCTCTCGATATTTTTTTTATGTTCATATGAATATTTATGAGATTTGTCTTTTTTGCTCACATTTCTTGCTCTCTCTCTCTCTCTCTATATATATATATATATATATATTCAAACTTATGAAGCTGTCGAGCTCACGCAAGCCGAATGTATATACATATATGTATAACAAAATTTCAGAATGGTTGATTTCTATGTCACATGGGTGCGGGAGCGGGTGCGGGTGCGGGGATTCGGCACTTCAAAAAACCCGGGTGCGGGGGTGCGGCAGGGGCAAAAATGTAAAATATATATATATATATATATAATTTTGAAGTTTTAACATTTAACAGTAAACATTGTCATAAACTCATAATATGATTCATCATGCATGCAGTATATCAACCTAAATATCAAATTATCAATCAAATAAGTAAAGCAATTACATAAATCGACCCAAAAAAGAGAAATCGGAAATCTCAGATTGACTCCAATGAACAGATGATTATGCCTAAATTGTGATGGAAATATATCTATACATGAAAACATAGTTTATAAAGTGTGATTGGAATACACATGAGAATGCCTGAATGCAATGCTTCAATTAAATGAAAATTCGCCTTTTCTCTGAATGCATGAGAATAGGTATATTTAAATGCATATACATCTATCTAAGGTAATGTATATATTCAATGAAGAGAGGTCGTGCCCATGTTTAATGAGGAGATATGCGGGGATATATATAAATAACACTAACACAAAAGGGGAAATGGCTATAACATGGACTAAATGTAGACACCTAAGATTGCCTAATAGGTTATATATGAGTAATCTAGGAATGCCTAAGTAACCTAAGTAAATGTATACCCTATTGAAATGGAGAATGCACACAAAATTCTCCAAAAGTTTGATCAGATCACTTTTAGGACCAGGTATTAGTTAAACTAATCTAAGATTTTAGAACAACAACACAAACTTTCATGTTTTGGATGACCCGAATGAAATCAGTGATATCTCAGGTTATTATATTTCATATAGTAAATCAATTGCAGACACCGGTCCTTCAAACCCAGTGTAATAAACTGATTAGCAGATATCAGATTTTCAAAATTCAAACAATAGATTGATCAGCGAATCAGACTCTGACATCAGACTTTCGGAATTTAAGCAGTAAAATTGACTTGCGGCTCATATACACAGAAGAAGGGGTATGACCATATCGGCCATGTTGCTGAGCTGAATCTGATATGAATCAGATCATCTTTAGTTCCTGAAGGTGATTTAAATCAACAGGAAAATCCTGAGCTTACTCATTACGGGAGAGACTTAGAGAAACCAACTGAATCAGTTTGGTGAGACACGATCAACTCCTCATTCTACGAGTTAGAGATGGAAGCAGATGGGTCATTCTTTACTTCTCTCTTACATTGGAGAAATTGAGGGGATGTGGAGATGGAACGAGAGATTAGTAAATCGAATGGCAGCGGAAGTGATGACTTGAGAGAAACTCGATAAATGTAGGCCATGATCAGGGTATACTGATCTGATGATACACTGCAGATGGCTTGCAGGCGTCATTCAAGGAAGGGATCGACCCCTCCCCTGCCGACCCAACAAGAGACCGAGAGAGGGGGGGGGGGGTGCTCGGCCCCTCCCCAGCCGACCCAAGAAGACATACCTGCGAAAGGAGAGGAGGAGCCAAGAGGATGAGCCAAGAGGAGGAGCCTGGGAGGCGGAGCTGGGGCGGCGGCGCTGGGGGCGGCGATGGGAGAGCTCAAGCTCGGGGGAGAGAGAGGAGAGATTAGGGCAAAAAGAATTTTTTGCCCTAATCCTCCTCCTTTTCATTGGGGGATTTTTTTTTTTACGCCCAAATTATGGACAAAAATGACCCTGGGTGCGTTGACCGCACCCAGGGTCGTGTTGACCGCACCCGCACGCGAACCCGCGTCGCGTCGACGCGGGTGCGGCATCTGTTTTGCCGAGTCCCTGTGACATAGGTTGATTTTCATAAAGCTGAACATATATTAAATAATAATAAAAATATTAATTAATTAAATTTTAAAATTATATTTATTGGATAAGGTGGAGTTCTACATGGAGTAGAACTCTACCTAGACAGGTGTTTTAGATAGATATTAAATTAATTAATTAAAAAATATAAGAGATAATAAGAGGATAAGTAGGAGTAGTTAGAGAGAGATAAAGTTCTATATTTTGTAGAACTATATCCTCTCTAGATAGGACTCTAGAGGGGATGTTACTCTCTCTCTAGAAGTCCAAAAACAAAAAAAAACTTATAAGAGGTTCTAACTCATCTCTCTCTAGATTTCATTTTCTAGAGAAAGAGAAGGAAAAAGGGAAAAGAAAGAAAAAAAAAGAGAAGAGAGAGGGAAAGAGAGGAAGAAAAAGAAGAAGAAAATGAAGGAGGAATCGATTCGTCCTTTCCACCCTTTATTCGACGATTTTTCGGTTTCAACTAAGGTACGAGTTTCTCTCTAAGTTTTTACCGGAAGGAATAGGTAGAAATTTGATTCATGTATGAATTTGTGGAGAAAAGAGAAATCTGTAGTTTAAAACAATATATATATATATATATATATATATATATATATATATATATATATATATATATATATATATATATATATATATATATATATATATATATATATATATTGGTTAAATCCTTGGTGGAAATCAATTTTTCTATGTGCGCAAATATGAAAATATATATAAATATATTTTCAGATTTGTCAACACTCTTGATTCTTGATATTTTTCATGAGAAAAATATTAAAGACGACATGAAGTTAAGCTT